>NW_025814867.1:36550000-37150000 GCF_022079265.1 Lynx rufus | reverse complement strand
TGCTCACGCTCTGTCTCTGTCTGTCTCTCAATAATAAATAAACGTTAAAAAAAATTTTTTTTAAATAAAAATAAAATATGGTCAATGCAAAAAAACCAGTGTATTAAATACTGCATATAATGCAGAACGTACAAGTAGGAAGAAAAAATATTATCCTTAATCCCTTTGTAAAGAGAATATTTTAACAAACTAATGTATATTCATCCAGTGTTATATATACATGTGTATGTGTGTACATATATATTTATTTAAGGTAATGATAAGACTTTAGGTACTATAATATACTTGTAAATAATTTTAAGGAACTTGGTTTGAAACTTGAATATATGGAACACATCTTATTGCTTATATTATTCATGCAATTGTAAACAGTTTATTTCTGAAATAGATCAGATCATGTTCACTGGTAATAAAGTCACATAACTTAGCAAGAAAAATAGTTATCTTAGGATTAGTCTAGGTAGAAGAAAATGCTACAATGAGAGGTGAGGGAAAAATGACTATGGAGTTAGTCTCTGATACTTGGTCAAATAAACTAAAAAAGAGAAAAGAGTGATTCCTGATGTTTACACAAATGTTAACAGCAAACCAAGGAAAAGTCATTAGAACAAAATGTTCAAGAAAAGATGGCTGGGGAAAGTGGTGTAGTCTGGCTGTTGATATGGCTCATAAATCCATACGATGAGCCAAGATCTAGTTCAGAGTTCGTCAACCTTAGCACTACTGACCTTTTGGGCTGGACAACTCTTTGTTGCAGGGGGCCGTCCTGTGCCTTGTAGGATGTTAAGCAACATCCCTGACCTCTGCTCATTAGCAGCATCTCTCGAGGTGTAACAATACAAACTGTCTCCAGATACAACCACAAGGCCCTTGGGGAGCAAATCACTGCTGGATGAGAACCACTGCTCCAAAAGGAAACATTCTACTACACTCGTCCCTTCACTGGCCTGCCTGCCCACCCTGCCTGCTGTCCAAATCCCAGTCCTCCATGAGAAGCCTGCCCTTCTCTAGTATCTCTAAAGGTTGTTCACATTTTTGGGAATTATTTATACTGGAGTTCTGCACATTGTTATATTCCTCTATAGAAAGTGCCAGCACCTTGAACGGCCATGTCCAATAACGAAGGTAAAGCTGGCATTCAAATTAGTGTTTCAGTTGAGATTTTCTTCTGTAGTGGACAACCCTGGAGTATATTTTTTCCTTAAGACAATAGAGAAGAGTTGAACACAGTAACAGTATACTCATTTTATTCTCTGATGTATCAATATTTAATATTTCTTACCACTTCCATATTAAGCCATTAAAACTATGAAGCTTTGTAAGACTGATGCTCTAGCCCAAGCTAGAGCTAAAATGTTTACTTTGTAAGTAAATTACTCAAGGCCAAGTGAAAATGCTATACAATATTCGCAAAAGCCATCCATTGACCATACTGATCAAATTTGGCTTCACTATAATTGTCAATATTCATTTCTGCTTATTCCTGGCAAAGGACTCAAGATTTATCAGCTCAGGTCTTTATATCACTACGTAAATAGAATAGGTTTTCAAATCAGTATGTAAATATAAAAGGTCTTTTTATCAGTATGTAAATATTTAACAACAAAAATCAAAATTTTCACATTACCTAACCCTAAGGCTTAACTTTTTACCTATGTAAAAAATTTACAGTGAAGAAAAAATATAACCAAATTTTGTTAAAAGCCACAATAACTGCAATATAATTACCTGGACTAGGAATCTGGTCACGGTATTTTGGAACCTCATCATTCAGAGTCTGAAGCATAGCCCACATTGTAAATGAGAAGAGTGCAGCCAGGAACCCATAAAAGACTAGGTAGAAGAGCAAGATCAAACCTGCAAAAGAAAATAAAACTTAGGAAATTTAGATACACACACACACAGTGCATATGTGTGGGGGTAATGGGAGGGCAGACACGTTAAAGAAACAAACCAACTGTTGTAAAGCTAGGATTCCAAGCTTTGCCATGCACACAGCCAAATATCTCCATATTCAGAACAATACACATTTGCCCAAGCAAAGGGTATTTCAGCAGGCAGGACCCACCCATCCCATGACCCCTCATCTCCACTGATACTTTCAAGTACAGATAGCTTCTACAGATCATACTCTGGTTCAAGGTCAGAGCTTTAAAATTCTAGCACATGGGGAATGTCTCCCAAGATGGACTTGCTGTCCTCTAGGAAGATAAAATATGATTTCAGGTGGAATAAAACCCCTATATGCACATATTCCTTTAAGTGGCAAACAGAAAGGAATTAGCACTTCAATCCCATATTTCACAATAGTTATTTGCATAAATTTAAGTTTTATAAAGTGAATGGACTTAACAGCCAGGAAATGTGCACAGAAGGCAAATCATGAAGATGGTATTCAATAAATGATGTTTAGGAAACACTAGTCAAGTGGAAGGCTCATGCAAAAGCAATGATAGGACAAGTGACCCAACCAATGGGACTTCACAATTCTACTGCTAAGCACAAAGCAAGAGTTGGCATACCCAAGTTTCAACATCAAGGGCTTAGTCTTTTTTTCCTTCAAAATCTGGAAACACTAAAACAGATCTATCCTAAGCCAGTGATTTATTTTAGGAACATCTAAAATCAATTACTTTTCTCAAATGTCCACATTCAAAGTTCCAACATCAGAAGAGTTCACCATGAAGATTACATATTAGGATATGTTGTTAAAGCCACACATTTACATTTAAGTGTTTAAAAATTGATCAAAGGATAATAAATCCCCAGATAGAGCAATAGTGAGAAACACTAATTCCCCGGAGTTGAATTAACAACAGCTTTACTTCCTAGTCTTAATAACCTACTTGTTTGTTTGCCTGATTCTATCACCAGCAAAGGGGCTACAGCAGAGGTTCCTGACCTATAATTTATGGACTCCCACCACCCCCAGGCAAGGATTACCTTCAGAGTTTGAGATTCTTATAATAATATATTTCTTAATATATCCATTTTCCTCCTCCCGGAAAAATGCTCTACAATGTTTTTCTGATTTTTAAAAGACTCCACAACCCCAAAACGGATTGTGCCGAAAACTAGATAATTTTTATTTCTTAAATGTGGGCAGGAGACTGCCCCCCTCCCTTCAAGTAAAGGGGAAATAGTTAAAGCAATTTCATCTTAATCCACCCATCCTCCCTTGCCCCAATTACCAGCAGGCCAAAATAGGGAGCGAGAGAACAGAAGGAAGATAGGACAGCAGGAGGACCTTCAGATAGCATCACTATCCTACCACATACAGCAATCCTGTTGCAGAAAAAGAAAAGGAAGACCAATATCAAAGTAGTGCTCAATTTACTATACAGGGAAATGAAACACATGCAGAGTCCAAAAGCTAATTTAATAAGATATAGGAGAAAGGATTCTTTCAGATCTCGATGTTTATAGGAACAGATAAAATCCTGCATTCAACAGACCAGGGTTATGTTATTAATATTTACATAAATATATATATTTACATATATATATTTATACATTATAAAATAATATATAAAATACTATATTAAAATATTTAAAAAATATATAAAATGTAACAAGTGTAGACTGTTCCACACTCAATAAAACTACAAAAACAGGTGGAATGAGGCCATAGTAGTATGTTGACTGATGCAGTAAGTATGAAACTGGAGAAGTTTAAAACAAAAGTGGTAAGAGTTTAATTATTTAGCTGTGTTTTTAAGTCATCCCAAAATATTATACCATTTTCAAAATCTGATTTTCAATTTCCAGGAAAAATAATGTAAATGAAATTTATAAAAAGTTACAAAGCAAATAAACATAAAACAGACATGAACAAGCTATACCCAAACAGGCTTTCGAAAGAACCACTACACAATGAAAAAGAGTGTTGAAAGTTCCTATAAAGAGTTATGTTCATAAAATACACAAATTAATAACCATGTCCCAAATCTGATGCCATATAGTAGTGGCTATTAAGTCAATTTTGAATGTAGGGAGTGTAGAAACAAGAATATAGACGTGGTTTCCAGCATTAAAATGAGTTTTCTCTACTTGAATCTGTTCCTTTTGCCAAGACCCACACCTAATATTTAAAATTAATCTCTTATGAATATCATATATGAAGGATCACTCCCAAGGGTAGCAATACTTCATCAACTTTTTTTTTTAATGTTTATTTATTTATTTTGAGAGAGAGTATGAGTGGCAGAGGGGCAGAGAGACAGGGAAAAAGAGAATCCGAAGCAGGATCCACACTGTCAGCACAGAGCCTGACATGGGGCTTGGTCTCCCGAACTGTAAGATCGTGACCTTAGCCGAAACCAAGTCTGACACTTAACCAACTGAACCACCCAGGTACCCCTACCTTTATCAACTTTTAACCTCTTTTCTCCTACTAAGAAAAATACCAGAAAAACACAAGTTGTCAATTACCGCTCTTATATATAGTTCCTTAGAGGCAGTTTGCTGATAGGCTTAGCAAACATACTGATGGGGATCAAATTGGAGGCACCCTAGTCAGTAATGGATGGTGCTGACATAATCTGTTCAGTGTGCCACGTCTGCCTCAGTTTTACTTAATGTAAGTAGGAAACAGCAAATGAAGCCTAAATAGTGCTTATTATACTACTGATATTTCCCAGCTTAAAATCCTTCAAGAATTTCCTTAAGTCATTAAGGAACAAAAGAAATTGGCATGCACTAAATTCTGAAGAAACATCAGCATTTTGAATAGTCTGAGGTCAACAGAATTATAACCAAAGAGGTTTATTCAAAATAAATATCAGGGCACCTGGGTGGCTCAGTCAGTTAAACCTCCGACTTCAGCTCAGGTCATCATCTCACAGTTTGAGTTCGAGCCCTGTGTCAGGCTCTGAGCTGTCAGCACAGAGGTTCTGTGTGTCCCTCTCTCTCTCTTCTCCTCTCCTGCTCACAGTCTATGTCTGTCTCTCAAAACTGAATAAACGTTAAAAAAAAATTTAAATAAATATCAAATACCAAAAATCTTCGTGTTGTAATTGGTATTTTTATATTATCACATTGTTCTAATGGCATATATAGAAGCACAACAAATGCTACTTCTGTACTTACACTCTTAGATCTAAGGGCACATTACAGAACTGTCAATGACTAAACTTCTACCCTTCTCTAACATAGGAACGGACTTTCCTCTGCTCTCATTTCTGTTCCTTGAGAAGCCCCAACTTTTAAATCCCTTTCTTCTCTCTCATTTTAATTTTGTTTAGGGGAAGGGTGACAGGACAGATGCAGCAGGAGGTTATGGAGCAGGGTGGGTATATGCACAGGCTATGCTAGAGTCAGACTTAGGCTCAAATCCTGGCCTGACCACTTTTCTGCTGTGACCCTGGGCAAGTATCTACTCCCATACGAAAAAAAGGGGTGACGGTTGTACCTATCTAATTATTCACATTATAGAAAGGCAAGTAAAAGTCCAGATATTTGACAAAAGCAAACTTCACGGGGGAAAAAGGCCAACAACAAAACTAGAAATATTTTTGGAATGATACTGCAACTAGGCTTTAAGGCTAAATTTAAGGTTTAAGTCTTAACCTAATCAATTGCATTTTACTCTAAAAAAAATGTTTTCATAAATGAGATTAATGTGGATTCTATAAAAGAAAACTAAACAGCAAAAAATCTGGCCAAGGTTTATTCTGTATCACCCAAGGGAAGGAGAAATAGGTCCCAACCGGCCACTTTGTTTCAACCCCGACGGGTGTTCAACAATCCAGTTCCAGCACTAACCACCCAGGGTAGCACAGACTCCACTAGCTTAGGGCATGGCCCTCCACAAGAATGCCCTTACTTCAGATGCCACCTGAACTTCTAACCAACTGGCTACCAATCTAGGAGATCTGCAATGCTCCCTCAGATTTCAGAATTGGCTACAATGACTCAGAACCCAGAAAGGGCTCTACTTAAGATTAGTTATAAAGAACACCCACACAAACAGAGAGGGGTCTGGGATGGAATGCAGTCTCTGACACCCAATCTTCCAGGAATGTTCTGGGAATCACCCTCCCAACACGTTAATCTGCTCCCAAACCTGGAAGCTCCACTAAGCTTCAGGGTCTAGAGTTTTTACCGGGGTTTTATTATGTGAGTGTGATTAAATCACTGGCCATGTAATTAAACCCAATCTCCAGCCCCCTCTTCTTCCCTCCCTTCAGTCAGGTTAGCTCAAAGTCCCAGCCCTCTAATCATAGGGTTGGTCTTTCTAAGGACCAGCCTCCAGGGAAGCTACTAAGGGGCCCACCAGGAGTCACTCTGCTAGCATAACATAGACACTCCAGTCTGGAAATTCCAAGGGTTTTTCAAAACTCGAGGCACCTGGGAAAAGACCATAAAAATTCTTTATTCCACAATACCAGCACACATAACCTGGGCACAAGGGAGTTGCTAGGCTTTATCAAGGCCCAAACATACATATCCTCTCAACACACTTTAAGACCATGTGATCTGATTCCCTAACTTCTGCAAACTTCCTAGTTACCTGATGGTACCCCAGCTACTACAAAGACTCCTCTCCTCAGAGTTCTGATGACTAGAAACTACTTCCTCTTTGTAAATAAATTAGCATTCTGTTCACAGTTAAAAATTTTTTTAAAGAGAGGCAAGTATAATAATAATAAAAAAACACAATGGCATAGAAAAGTGCAAGTTCAAAATCTTTTGTATATTTGAATTTTTAAAAGTGGCTTTTTATTGAGGTATAATTCACAGTCCATTCACCCGTGACTGGAATTGTTAGGTTTTATAGTAACTTAGATTAAGTACCAGACTGTTTTCCAAGGCAGCTGTACCATTCTACATTCTCACCAGCAGGGTTCCAATTTGTCCTCATTCTCCTCAGCACTTCTTGTCTTTTTATACAGCCATACTAGTAGGTGTGAAGTGGTATCTCATTGTGGGCTTAACTGGCATTTCTCTAATGGCTAATGATGTCGAGTATCTTTTCATGAGCTTATCAGCCATTGGTATGTTCTTTGGAGAACTGTGTATTTACATCCTGTATTACACCCATTTTTAAATTGGGTTATCTTTTTATTTGAGTTCTAAGGTTCTTTATATATAGTACAGATACAAGCCTCTCATCAGATATCTAACTGTTGACTCCAATTCTATGGGTTGCTTCTCGCATTCATGATAGTGTCCTTTAAAGCAGAAAAATTGTTGGGGTGCCTCAGTTGGTTAAGCGTCTGACTTTGGCTCAGGTCATGATCTCACAATTCATGGGTTTGAGCCCCATGACCGGCTCTGTGCTGACAGCTTGGAGGCTGGAGCCTGCTTCAGACTCTGTGTCTCCCCTTCTCTCTGCCCCTCCCCCACTTGTGCTCTGTCTCTCTCTCTCTCTCAAAAATAAACATTTTAGAAACTTTTTTAAAAAGCATAAAAGTTCTAGGGGTGCCTGGGTGGCTCAGTCAGTTAAGCGTCCGACTTCGGCTCGGGTCATGATCCTACGTCTCGTGGGTTCGAGCCCCGCAACCAGCCCTGGGCTGACAGCTCAGAGCCTGGAGCCTGCTTCAAGTTCTGTGTCTCCCTCTCTCTGCCCCTCCCCAACTTGCACTGTGTCTTTCTCTCTCACAAATAAATAAATAAATATTAAAAAAAAAAAAAGCAGAAAAGTTCTTAAATTTTTTAAAACTTAAAAAATGTTATTTGTATGTATATAAATACATATATTTATGTATTATCGCAAGCAAGTGAAGTTGGAGGTGGGAGGGGGGGCAGAGAGAATCCCAAGCAGGCTCTCCACTGCTCAATGTTGGTGAAATCATGATGACCTGAGCCAAAATCAAGAGTTAGATGCTTAACTGACTGAGCCACCCATGCACCCTGGAAAAGTTCTTAATCTTGACTAGTCTAATTCATCTATTTTTTTCTTTGGTTGTTTGTGTTTTTGGTGTCATATTTAAGATACCACTGCCTAGGGGCGCCTGGGTGGCTCAGTCGGTTAAGCGTCCGACTTCGGCTCAGCTCATGATCTCATGGTCCATGAGTTCGAGCCCTGTGTCAGGCTCTGTGCTGACAGCTCAGAGCCTGGAGCCTATTTCCGATTCTGTGTCTCCCTCTCTCTCTGACCCTCCCCTGTTCATGCTCTGTCTCTGTCTCAAAAATAAATAAACGTTAAAAAAAAAAAGAATGAAGAAAAAATAAAAGATACCACTGCCTAATCCAAAGTTATGAAGACGCGCATCTATGTTTTCTTCTAAGATTTTTTTAGCTCTTAGGTTTGGGTCTTTGATCTATTTTCAGTTCATTTTTGTATAAGGTATAACGAAGGGGTTCAATTTCATTGTTTTGCATGTGGATATCCAGTTTTCCCAGTACCACTTGTTCAAAAAATTATTTGTTCCAGGGTGCCTGGCTGGCTCAGTCAGTGGAGTATGTGACTCTTGATCTCAGGGCTGTTAAATCTGAGCCCCACATTGGGTGTGGAGATTACTTAAAAATCTTAACAAAAAAAAAAACACAAAACATTTGTTCCTACTGAAAAAGTTTTCTTAAACTAATGGGCATATACTATCTTTATAATAAAAAAATGTATATGTACACTTGCACTCATATTTTATAATTTATTAAAATCATGGTAGCATAAAATAACTAAATAAGATTAAATAACCTGCTGAAGATTAACCTACCATAAGAGAAACATTCAGAGCAGTACCTCTCCATGTGGTACCTTTACCTGGTCTGCTCTTCCTGGCGGGCCTCAAGTTGTTAACTTTTTAAAGATTTTAATTTAAAAAAATGTTTTTAACGTTTACTCATATTTGAGAGAGAGACAGAAAGAGACAGAGCGTGAGTGGGGAAGGAGCAGGGAGAGAAGGGGAGAGAGAATCCCAAGCAGGCTCAGCACTCAGCACAGAGCCCAATGCGGGACTAGATCTCACAACCATGAGATCATGACCTGAACCAGTCAAGAGTCAGACACCTAAATGACTGAACTATCCAGGTACCCCAAGATTTTATTTTTAAGTAATCTCTACACCCAACGTGGAGCGTGAACTTACAACCGTGAGATCAAAAGGCACAAGCTGTACTGACTGAGCCAGCCACATGCTCCAAGTTGTTACCTTTCATAATCAAAACTCCCATTGTCTGAAAAATCTATCTTCCAAGCATTCTGTGTTGCTCCAGGTGATAGAAATTTACAAAGAGTAAGATCTGTTCCTTCTCTCCAAGAGTTCAGTTATCACAAGTGACAGACCTATAAGCAAAAAATTATAGACATCAAGGGCTAGAGGAAAAAAGAGAAAGAGAGAGAGAGAGAAAGAATGAACTGTCTCTAGCAGGGAGAGGAAAGAAAAGGATTTCATCAGAGAAGGCCTCCAGGAATAAGTGAGTTGGCTCACCAAAGATGAAGCAGAGGAGTGAGCTCTGAGTCAAAGACCAGAGGACTAGCGGACTCCATAGGAGGAACAGCCAGATTGGGTGCAACTTTGCTCCTACCCCCCAATACACACTTGCTCCCAGTGTCAAGCAACTACTAATAGTAGCAATAACATCTACTCCAGAGTGGGAGCAGGGAGTATGGATGCTTGGGCTGAAAAATTTGGCAATGTCCGGAAGGATTGGTGAAAACCTAACGGAGTAGAGAGTTCCCATACCTACACCAGCTCTCGGCTAACATTTGCTACCTACAGTTCCGTTTCTCGAGAGAGGAAAGTCTAAATACAAAGAGCAGGAGTACACACCCAATAAGTACCAAAGATTTCAGAAAAAGCTAATCTGATAAAGTACCAAGCTCAAAACAAAGAAAAGTAATACCCAGAAGAAGTGGGTGCAAATAAAACAAAGGGGAAAAAATAGTGAATTTAAAATACAGAAGGTGAAAGGACAATTTTTAAAAATCAGATTTCATATTCTGATTATTAAAATAAAAAGCTCATTAGATAAGCTGACCTGGAGAAGAGTTAAACTCTAAAGAAAAATCCAGACACCTAAGAAAATAAAACAGCAAACCAGAGACTGGGAGAAAACTTTTACAAAACATGTAACCAACAAAGGACTTCCTTGCCCCTAGAATTAGCAAAGAACTCTTACAACAAATTTTTTTTTTAACGCACAAGAGTTTTGAAACAAAACTTCATCAAAGATGTAAGGATTGCAAAAAATAAGCTCAAGAAAAGGTGCTCAACATCACTAGTCATCAAGGAAGGGCAAACCAACACCACTAGCTCATGCCCACCAAAAATGCTGGAAAACTTTAAGACTGACAGTACCAAGTGGTGGCTCAGGAGTGGAGCAACTGAACTCTCGCACACTGCTAGTAGGAGTATAAAAGAAATAAAAGCCCTATTTTAGAAAAACAGTTTGACAATTTTTTGAAATTAGCAACATACATCTATGATAGGATCCAGCTAATCTGTTCCTAGATATTTAACCAAGAAAAATAAAGAGCACATGTTCAGAAAGTAAGGTATATGGATATTCATAGATGCTTTATTTGTAATTATTAAAAAGTACAAGCAATCCATATGCACATCAATGAATAAATTAATAAGTAAATTCTGGTATATCCATACAATGGAATACTATTCTTAAACTATTTCTCGAAATAATCATACTAAATGAAACAAGTCATCCCCTTCTTGCACACACAGAGTATAAACTACATTCCATGTTTTTAAAATTTCATAAAATACAGGGGCGCCTGGGTGGCTCGGTCGGTTAAGCGTCCGACTTCGGCTCAGGTCATGATCTCACGGTCCGTGAGTTCGAGCCCCGCGTCGGGCTCTGTGCTGACAGCTCAGAGCCTGGAGCCTGTTTCAGATTCTGTGTCTCCCTCTCTCTCTGTCCCTCCCCTGTTGGTGCTCTATCTCTCTCTGTCTCAAAAATAAATAAACGTTAAAAAAAATTAATTAATTTAAAAAAATTTTTCAGAAAATACAAACTGAAGTGTCAAAAGCAGCTCTACTTTTGCCTGGAGACTTGGGAGGTAGGGAGAGAGGATCAATTACAAAGGGGCAATAGGAAATTTGGGGGGTAATGATTATGGTTGTTATCCTGATTAGTCATAGTTTCATGAGTACACTATTGTATACACATATATGCCAGTATATGTCAAAACTCAAGTTGTACACTTTAAATATGTACAGCTTACTATATGTCAATTATACTTCAATAAAGCTGTTTAAAAAAACAAATACAGGAGGGGGCCCTCAGTGGCTCAGTTGGTTAAGCATCCGACTCTTGGTTTCAGCTCAGGTCATGATCCCACAGTTCATGGATTCAAGCCCAGCATCAGGCTCTGCGCTGACAGTGTGGAGCTTACCTGGGATTCTCTTTCTCTCTGCCCCTCTCCCACTCTCAATTGCATTCATTCTCTCTCTCTCAAAATAAATAAATAAAAACTTAACAAAAATTATTCCCAAAAACAAATAAATAAATAAATAACAAAAACAGAAGACTAACCTAGTGAATCGGCCAGCTAAGGAAAAATTCAATGAGCTAAAAGATCAAGCCAAGATTTTCTACAACAATCCCCAAAAGGAGGGAGGGAATGTATGGAAATTGTTGAGATATGGGGGACAGAACCAGAATATCATCAACAAATCTAATAGGAATTCCATCAGAAAACAGAAGTGAAAGAATGCTCAAAGAAGTAACAAATTTTGTCTAGACTGGAAAAGACTGAAAAATGGTGGAAAACATCCAATACCTAGAAACATTTCAGAATACCAACACGAGGAAATTTCTTAATGCTTCTAAAAAAAAAAAACAGGCTGTACCTAAGACAGAGAACTGTAATTGAATCTTCTTGGCCAAAAATGAGATATATTCCAAACTGAGGAAGAATGATTGTAAACTAAAAGATCAACCAACTAAATAAACAAAAGGACATCTCCAGACATACAAAGACTCAGAAAATTTACTAACCTCATATCCTAACTGTAAGAATTGGTTATGCAATACAAAAAACTGAAGGGCAATAGCAAAAAAACTGCTAGCAATGCAAGTGTCCTCAAACAAAGAAATAAAACATAATGTATGGAGAACTATAAACAGTTATTAAAAAAGGAATGAAACAGATTTCAAAAACTCCAAGTGGAAAAAAATCTCAAAATGATATATACCACATACTTAAATTTAAAACACTCAAAAGAATTATATTTCTATAAATATACACAAAAGAGTCTTTGTTAATGGAACAGAAACTTGCAAATCAAATTCATAAACAGCAGTGACCTCTGAATAAGGGAAGAAGGGTTCAGGATTGGGACTGGGGATGTAGCCAAGGAGGATTTGAGTTCTAGCACACCATCATTCTTTTCTTTTTTTGAAAAACAATTTATTTACATAATATCTAACTTCACAAAAAGAGGACAAAGATCATAGACTGAATTCCAAAATAAGTTAATTGTGTATTTCCATTTTTTAAAGTTTTCTTTAAAAATCTAAGAGGAATACATAAAACAATGGTGAGCAGAGCAACCAGTAAGACTTACTGGCAACATCTAAGTGTTGATTTTAATTTCTTTTCCTTTTCAGGTTTGAGGAATAATTTAGACAGAATAACTTTTATCAATTTTAACTGTATAATCCCAGTGAGTTTTGACAGTTGCATAATCTGTGAAACTACCACGAAAGATACAGAACATTTCTATCACTTCCAAAGAGCCCTTGTGCCCCTCTGCAATCCACACATCATTTGCCAGGTGAGCAATGATCTCCTTTTGTCACTATATTCATTAATATTTTATATAAAGTTAAAAATTTTAATTTGTTTAAATTTAATAACAAAATCCAAAAATAATATGACAAAAAAATTAATAGTGAAGTAATAAAAATTCTTTTTTTTTTATTTTTTTTTTTAAATTTTATTTATTTTTGATAGAGAGAGACAGAGCACAAGTGGGGGAGGGGCAGAGAGAGAAGGAGACACAGAATGGGAAGCAGGCTCCAGGCTCTGAGCTGTCAGCACAGAGCCCGACCCAGGGCTCAAACTCACAAACCGCGAGATCATGACCCCGGCCGCTTAACCAACTGAGCCACCCAGGCGCCCCTAAAAAACATTCTTAAAGTGAGTTAAAAAAATCCACTGAATGCTATTATGGAAGAAACCTAAAATTATACCACCTAATGGTTGAAAACAAAGTAGGTCTTGCCTAACAAAAAGAAATCTAGATGTAACATTATGACTCTAAGCAAACTAGAATTCAAGTCAAAAAGCATAAACAGTACAAACATGTTTCTTATTAATAAAAATACAAACACATCAAGAATATGCAGCATTAACAACCATGAACCTTTGTGATGCTAAATCGCTTAAAATATGTAAAGCAAAGGCAAAATTACAAAATTACCTCAATCCTATATAGAGGTTTTAACATAGCTCTCCCAAAAATCCACACATGAAGTAAGTAATAACAAAAAGGACAGTAACTATTTTTAAAACACAACTAACAGTTACCTAATATATGCAGAACTTTTGTAGCCACCAGAAAATAAACTCTTTACAAACTTGCAACACTGTCCCTAAAGGGATCATGACAAGTTACAAAACACAAAAAAACCCAAATTTATAAACTTAAAAAAAATCAAAGCCACATTCTTTAAAATTTAAGTAAATATATTAGAAATTAAAACAAAAATTTAGAAAATGGATTTCTATTTAGTCCTTGGATTAAAAAGACAAATCCGGGATGCCTGGGTGGCTCAGTCAGTTAAGCATCATGTCATGATCTCACCATCTGGGGGTTCCAGCCCTGCATCAGGCTCTGTCCCAACAGCTTGGAGCCTGGAGCCTGCTTCGGATTCTGTGTCTCCCTCTATCTCTGCCCCTCCCCCTGACACGCTCTGTCTCTCTCCATCATCAAAGATGAATAAACGTTAAAAGAAAAAAAATGAAAAAGAATGCCTGGGTGGCTCAGTCAGTTAAACCTTCCAACTATGGCTCAGGGCACAATCTCATGGTTCATGAGTTCTAGCTCCGCGTCAGGCTCTGCACTGACAGCTCAGAGCCTGGAGCCTGCTTCGGATTCTCTCTCTCTGTCTCTCTCTCTCTCTGTCTCTGCCCTTCCCCTGCTAGTACTCCGTCTCTCTTTCTCTGTCTCAAAAATAAATAAAACATTTAAAAAATTAAAAAAAAAAGACAATGAAACCTGAAATATTCAAAATTCAAAACAATAATATATTCAGAGCAGAAAGCAAACAAAAATCCTTACATTCATTCACTAAAACACAAGACTAACAACAACAACAAGCCAGGTTTTTAATTCAAGACTAAAATAAATTCAAGGAAAGGGAAGAATAAAGATGAAAATAGAAATGCAAAAATATTTAACTTGATCAGTAAAACCAGTTTCAATTAGCAAACTTGAGAATAAATGAAATATGATTGTTTTAGGAAATAAACAATTCCAAATCAGAAGTTTTTACAAAAAATAAACAGAGCTCTACCCCTAAAACACATACACGTCCAAATGGCTTTAACTATTCTCCCAATTTTCAGAGAATAGACTCTTTCTACAGATAAACTATATTTTTAGTATGCCCTGTAAGTTACCTAAGTGTTTTGTTGTTGTTTTTTAAACTAGGCTTCATGCCCAGCGTGGAGCCCAACACAGAGCTTGAACTCACCACCCTGAGATCAAGACCTGAGCTGAGATCAAGAGTCAGATACTTAACCGACTGAGCCACCCAGGCACCCCTACTTTAAGGCCAGCCTATGTGACACCAAAACTGGACACTCAGTATCCACACAAATTTCACCACTTTATTTTTTATTTTAGAGACAGAGAATGCATGTGCATGAGGAGAGAGGCAGAGGGACAGGAAGTGAGAGAATCTCAAGAATCAAGAGTCAGATGCTCAACTGATTGCGCCACCGAGGAGGCATGCCTCACACATGTATTTTATTTTACAAACGCTCACATACAGCTTACATACTACAGTGTGATAAGGACACAGGAACAGACACAAATCAACAAAATCCAAGAAACGATTCGTAAGACGAAGTTTTGTATGTAAGAAAGTTGGCAATTCAGATCAGTGAGGAAATGATGGATTATTCAACATATTTTTGGGATAAGTGATTAGGAAGAGCCCATTAAAAGACTATTAAACTTCTGGTGGCTCAGTCAGTTAAGCGACCGACTTCGGCTCAGATCACGATCTTGCAGTTTGTGAGTTCAAGCCCCACACCACGCTTTACGCTGATGGTGCAGAGCCTGTTTGGTATTCATTCTCTCTCCCTCTGCCCCTCCCCAACTTGCGTAGGTGCTCTCTCCCAAAGTGAATAAACTAAATAAATTATAAAAAAATGTTAAATCTGTGATAATGTTAATGAAAAACAAGTATTTTTAAATAAACAAATTAAGAGGTGCCTGGTGGCTCAGTTGGTTAGGCCTCTGATTCTTGGTTTGGGCTCAGGTCATGATCTCACAGTTTCCCAAGTTCAAGCCCTCCCTTGGGCTCTGGGCTGGCAGCTGGGAGCCTGCTTATGATTCTGTCTCTGCCCCTCCCCCACCTGCACTGTCTCTGCATCAAAATTAATTATTTAATTAGACAAAAGGGAGCAAAGAGATGAGGGACTGTAAAAAAAAAAAAAAAAAGGAAACTGGACAAACAAAAATATGCTCAGGTGTAGTTATCAGAGAGACTGCAAAATAAACCAACCAGATGTTACCTTCCCATCAAACTGGCAAAAAAAAATTTTTAAAGAGTAATAATATCCAGTGCTCAGAAAGTTGAAGGGAAACTGGTCCATTCATCCACTGCTGGTGGAAGTATAAATTGGTACAGCTTTTTTGGAGGACAGTAAATGTTAATATAAAAATAAGCATATACTAGGGCACCTGGGTGGCTCAGTCAGTTGAGTGTCCAACTCCATTTTGGCTCAGGTCATAATCCCGGAGTTGTGGGATCAAGCCCCACACCAGGCTCAGCAAGGAGCCTGCTTAAGATGCTCTCTCATTATCTCCCTCTGCCCCTCTCCCACACTTGTGCTCTCTCGAGTTAAAAAAAAAAAAAAAGCATATACTATAAAGTGGTAATTCCATCACCATAAAGTGGCATACTCAGTATCTAGCCCAGATAAATTGTGGCACACATGCAGAGCAGCAATTTTTAAGAGAAATACTGGAAACAATCTCAATATTCATAACAGAAAATATATGTCTTGGATATATATCTCTCCACTATGGATTATACAATGATTCAAAGGAATGAACTAAATACTGACATGGAAACACAGTCAAATCACATTAAGTGACAGGGGAAGGGAGAAAGCAAATTTAAAAACATACATTCTTCCTATTACTCATGTAAAAGTGGAAAATTACTTATTCCTACATATTCCATATATATACACATACACAAATAAGTATATACATATATCTAAATGCACTGAAACAGGACTAGTAGGAAAACTGATAAAACAATCATTAATCATTCTCTATAGGAGAGACTCCACAACTGGTGGAAAGCAGTCAGGAGAAACACATAAATGTATTCATATATTTTTTTCTTTAGTATTTATTAGCATTGTTTATACATACACAGTAAGGTCAAATGTCAATGAACATCCAGAAATTCACCTAGATTCTACCGTTAACATTCTACTATATCTTGTATCTATTCACCACTTATTTTTTAAATGCATTTCAAGTTCTAGACGTCAGTATGTACACTTCACTCCTAAACACTTCATCATGCATAATAACTAAAACAGAGGGGAAAAATGACACTTAATGAAATACACAAGTCTCTAATGTGCCATTAGACAGGTTTTGACCATCACAGCCAAAGAACAAATAATCCAAAAAGGGGCAGAAGACATGAATAGACATTTTTTCTAAAGAAGACATACAGGTGGCCAAAAGACATGAAAAGATGCTCAACATCACTTATCCGGGAAATGCAAATCAAAACTACAGTGAGATATCACCTCACACCTACCAGAATGGCTAAAATCAACAACACAAGAAACAACAGGTGTTGGCAAGGATGTGGAGAAAGAACCACCCTCTTGCACTGTTGGTGGGAATGTAAACTGGTGCAGCCACTCTGAAAACAGTATGAAGGTTCCACAAAAGGTTAAAAGTAGAACTACTGGGGTGCTTGGCTGGCTCAGTCGGTAGAGCATGCAACTCTTGATCTCGGGGTTGTGAGTTCAAGCCCCACACTGGGTGTAGAGATCACTTAAAAGTAAAATTTAAAAAAAAGAAAGAAAAAGAAAAAGAAGAACTACTGTACAATCCAGAATTGTGCTACTAGGTATTCACCCAAAGAATACAAAAATACTAATTCAAAGGGATACATGCACCAGAATGCTTATAGTATTATCCACAATAGCCAAGTTATGGAAATAGCCCAAGTGTCCTCCAGTTGATGAATGGATAAAGTAGTGTGGGTGTGTGTGTGCACGTGTGTGCACACACACACACACACACACACACACACACACAAACAGAATATTACTCAGCCATAAAAAAGAATGAAATCTTGCTATTTGCAACATGGATGGAGCTAGAGAGTACAATGCTAAGTTAAATAAGGCAGTCAGAGAAAGACAAATACCATATGATCTCACTCATGTGTGGAATTTAAGAAACAAATGAGCAAAGGAAAAAGAGAGACAGACAGAGACAGAGAGACAGACAAAAGACTCTTAACTACAGGGAACAAACTGATGGTTACCAGAAGTGAGGTGGGTAGAGGGACTGGTAAAACAAGTGATGGGGATTAAGGAATGCACTTGTGATGAGCACTTGGTGTTGTATGGAACTGATGAATCACTGTATTGTACACCTACAACTAATATACTGTATGTTAACTAAATTTTTAAAAAGTTTAAAAAAGGGGGGGGGGTTGTTTGACAACTACATTCTGTATGATCCAAGTCCCTAGTAAGATACAGAACATTACCACCATCCTGTCAAGTTCTCTTGTGCCCCCTCCCAATCCCCACAACCACCACCTTAGAGGTAAACACCATTCTGGGCTTTTTTCCAGCAATTGATAAGTGTTGCTTGTTTTAGAATTCACATAAATGAAATCATATAATATGTGTTCTCTTAGGCAAAGCTTCTTTCCTGCTCAGCCTGTGAAACTCATCCATGTTTTGTGTATCCATAGTTCGTTCCTTTTTATTGTTGGATAGTATTCTGCTGTTTGGACATACCAGTTTGTTTACCTACTCTCCTGCTGATGGACGCCTGGAGTGTTTCCAGTTTGGAGCTACTATGAATACTCTTGTACAAGTATTTTTGTGAACTTATGTTTTCATTTCTCTTGGGTAAACACCTAGGAGTAGAACTGCTGGGTCATGGAGTAGATGTGTATTTACTTTTATAAAAAACTACCAGACCTTTATCCAAAGTGGATATACCATGTATTACATTTTAAAAATCATTGCTGTTAACAGTGGTTACCCAGGAAAGAAGCTGAAGAAGACAGTGGACTTACTGATTATTCACATCTGTATTGTAAATATTCAACCAACAGGGTTACTTTCATTATATAAAAAGAACAAAGCCAAGAGTCTACATCTAATACTAGTCCAGACTTCTTGAGTTAGCCTACACTGACACTAACTTCTAAAGAGGTCAGCAAACCACAGGTGCTGCCTGTTTTTATAAATCAAATATTGAACCATAGCTAGGTCCATTAGTTTATACATTGTCTATAGCTACTTTCAAGCTACAATAGAGTTGAGTAGTTGCAACAGACACCAGTGGGCTGGCAAAGGCTAAAGTACTACCTGGTCCCTTAAAGGAAAAGTTGGCCACCTCTTGTTCTAAAGCATTTACATTTTTTTTTTTTTCATTTCAAAGTGACATTTGAAACTCTCTCATTCAACTTTTCTCCTACAGAAGAAATTAAAACCAAGAGATTTTAAATGGGTTATCTAAGCTTAGCTGGATGTGTGGAACCAAAAATTAGGTCTATATTCTGAGTCCTAGTTTGGTCATCTCAGAATACTGATATACTTCTAAGGTTCATGAAGTAAAAAAATATATATGCCCACAGGCTCACTTTTACTACAGTGCCCTATGTGGAAACTTCAAAATGAATTACTTTAGTGGGGCAGAATCATGGTAAGTTATGGGGAATTATGCCTTTATGTACAAGTATCTCCACGAATAAGACTTTCACAGTGTGTAGCCATACTAGCCCAACAATACTTTCAACTTTAGCCCAAGGAATAGGTGAATCTCAAGATGAAACTGATTAAATGACAATTTGTGCATCAAAAAAAAAAAAAAGGTAAGTGCTTACTATTACTATGTGCCAGATGCTACAGGGATGTGCAAATGAAATCCTGATGTGTGAGAACATCTAGTTAGTAAGAGCAATGTACATAAACAACTATAATCCAGGATACAAAGTTTTAGGTGTTACAAGAGATAAATGTGGTATTATTTTCATCTGGGCACATCAGAGAAAGCTTATGACAGCTGATACTCAAGCTAGATCTGTGAAGTAGGGAAGAATTTTCGATGCAGAGATGAAAGGGCATGGGGGAGGGTATGAGCAGAGCATTCCAGACCAAGGGCCCTCAGATCCACCCATTTGGGCTATGACATGTGGTATATGTAGAGTACGGTGGGAAATGACAGGTTATAAGGTTGGAAACTTAGTTCTAACCCAGTATGTAATAAGCCCGGAATGCCAGGCTGTCTGGAAATTATTTAAACTTTCTGAAAACAGTGGGGATCCAAATACAATTTTAGGGTATGGGAAGTAGCATGATCAAAGCTGTAGCCTTAAAAATAACCTGACAGCAGTGAAGTTGCAGTGGTTTAGGTCACAATGATTCCAACTGATTCCTTGGGTTTTTCTGGAGATGCATCAGAAGTTATGAGCTTCCCCAAAGTCAATAACACTATAGCTTTTTTTGTTTTAAGAAGCAGGTAGAAGCTGGAAAGCCAATGGTCTATTTGAACTTGGAACAACTTTGGAAAAGTTATGAAAGCTCTTCATCTGGTGCTTTATTTTTTTAATAGTTTTTTTAATGTTTATTTAGAGAGAGAGAGAGAGAGAGAGAGAGAGAGAGAGAGAGAGAGAGAGGCATGCAGGAGTAAAGAGAGAGAATCCCAAAGCAGAGCCCAATCCCACCACAAGATCATAACCTAACCGAAATCACAAGAGCCAGATACTTAACCGACTGAGCTACCCAGGTGCCTTCATCAGGGAATTTATAAGAAAAGGCACTACCAGACCCTGATACAGTGGAGACAGGGTTGATGCAAGTGTTAAGGACTATCAAATTTGAAACAGGTGGTTAGTATTATGAAGCTATGAAAACGAGCACCCTGCACCCCCTCTGAATGTGGGTTTTCATAAGATATGGGGATGGGAGAGGAATAGGGCAGAGTAAATTAATTCCTGAATTAACTGTAGTAGTGGCAATGAGTAGTGGGTCACAGATTTAAGAGACATTATAGAACTGGCATGACTTGGACAGGTTTAGAGCCCAAATGACAAAAAAGATAGTGACCTTCTTTTCAAAAATTGCAAATACAGGAGCAACTCAGAACTTCAGCAGAGGAAGGAAAAAAGAGCTCTGTTTGCAAGGTGACATATAAGGTAATTTAGTTACAGAGTTAGTCAAGATATCTAAGCCTCTCTCTCTCAAGGTTTATGGGATATGCAGGATGCAACTGTATCTGAGAGAGATGTTAACCAGTAAATAAAATGCGTGAGTGATCTTTGCAGTTGTTTTATGAGACTGCCAGGGAAGAAGATGAAGAAAAAACAAGGCCAAAGACAGCACCTGAGAAATACACGTTTAGGAAACAAGGTAGAACAGACTGGAGCGAATCAGGAAAATGATTATGAGAGATACTGGGGGAGGGGGGTGGTAAGGGCACACAAAGGGCAACTATTTATGGGCCAGAATCTACCAACAGAAATGTACCTTATGCTGGGGCACCTGGGTGGCGCAGTCCATTAAGCGTCAGACTCTTGCACAGGTCATGATCTCGCGGTTTGTTCAAGCCCAACATCGAGCTCAGCACTGGCAGCCCAGAGCCTGCTTGGGATTCTCTCTCCCTCTGCCCTTCCCCCACTAGCTCTCTGTCTCTCTCAAAATAAATTAACTTAAGAAAAAAATTTTTTTAAAGAAAAGTACCTTTGGATGAGGGTGAGTCATACCTTACTATGGCATCAGCAAAATACTAAGAAGTCACAAATAAGAGCCAGTCCACAATCAGTAACAAAGTTTAAACAGATACGTGGGAGGCTGCTAAGTTAAAGGATTCTTTTCAGAAATATTATTTGTAAAGCACCCTGCAGGACGCAGGACATTACTGTTAAATAAACGCCCATTAAATCTGAGAAAAGTTAAAACACACACACACACACACACACACACACACACACACACACACACACACACACACAGGTCCTTTATGCAGGTCTCATAAGAGCAGTATAAAAGGCTAAATAGAGCAATAAAGCAGGAAGCAGGAGACCTGGATAATCACCTTGTTTCTGTTATCCTAATCAGATGCACCACTCAGGCAGTCACAAACTCAGTTGAATCTTCAACAAGAAAGTTAAGTGGATGCTTCCTCTGAACTTCTATGGAAACTCACAATGCTATTAAAAAGGTGGGGGTGGTAGGGGCACCTGGCTGGCTCAGTCAGTTGGGCATTCAACTCTTTATTTATTTATTTATTTATTTATTTATTTATTTATTTATTTATTTAAAAAAAAATTTTTTTTTTTTAACGTTTATTTTTGAGACAGAGAGAGACAGAGCATGAACAGGGGAGGGTCAGAGAGAGGAGGACACAGAATCTGAAACAGGCTCCAGGCTCTGAGCTGTCAGCACAGAGCCTGACGCGGGGCTCAAACTCATGGACCTCGAGATCATGACCTGAGCCGAAGTCAGCCGCTTAACCGACTAAGCCACCCAGGCACCCCATTCAACTCTTGATCTAAGCTCAGGTCTTGATCCCAGGGCCATGGGTCCGGGCCCCACACTGGGCATGAAGCCTATGTTAAAACACACAAACAAACAAATAAACAAAACGGGGGGGGGGGGGGTAGTGGGACGCCCAAACACGCGGGAACCTTTATACTATGATACACCAATACCAAAACAGTTTTTAAAATGTTGTAAAAGACTAATTACATGGGAACACTTCATAATAGAGCTCACTCATTCAACTTATTTTTATTACCTTCCTACTAAGTGCTGGGCAAAAGGCTCAATGTTAGGGAATCAAAGACGAGTAAATAAGAATGTATAGTCTAGTAAACAGGCAACACTACTACATAAAGTCATAAATAGAAAAAAATATTGTGGGATACACAGGCACTTGATGCAGTCTTAAGGCAAATAGGCATTCAAAGATGTGTACCAGAGATCAGGCTATCAAAGCTGACATCTGAATACCCAAGCCAAGGTCAAAGAGAGAGATTCAGAAGCTAGGAAACAGGCCCAGAAGGGGTAGAGAATGGTAGACAGAGAAATAAGTCAGCAAGATTACAGTGTGTGTGTCATACTAAGGAGCCCCTGAGGACAATGGAGATTTATTTACAAGAAGTGTACTGAACATTCCACAGTCCTATGAAACATCCAATTGAAGATTTCCGACAGGCAGTTGGTTATATTAATATAAAAAAAACCATACAAACTAGGGATGTAGATTTGGAAGTCTCAACATAGAATAACTGAAGACACCAGAATACATAAATTCTAAGAGGAAGTGTGACCATTTCCCACAGAGGTGATGGAGTGGGGCAAGGTTATCCCCAATACATAACCCCAAGGTTATGCCCCCAAGGTGGCAGAGGAGTAAAAACCATCCCCTCAAACATCAAAAATTAAGATAAAACTAGCTATCTAAGTGTATACTTAAATTTTTACTTATACATAAAAAAAAAATTATTTACAAAAAAGAAACAGACTATTAAAATGTTAATAGTGCTTATTCTAAGTGGTTAAAGATTACAGATTAATTTTACTTCAAAATTAATGCAATAAATGCATAATTAGAAAATAATAAACTTATCTTTCAACGTTAAATGTTTCTCTTTCCATTACAAGATTGGTCCTTAAACACGAAAAATCATGGAAATATTGTGACTAAAGATAGAAAGATTTTTAAACTTCTTTTAATATAATTAATTCTACAGATATAAATTCAAAAGTCAGTTTCAAAGAATCAAATTTTGGGGGCAGAGGAAGGTTGGTCTTTAACAATAGTAAAGCACATACTACTGTAATTACAACATCTAGAACATAACACACAAACTTACCCCGTCCCCTCCCTTCCACTACCAGTCCAGGAAGTGCTGTCTCCTGCTGGGTGATGGCTCATTATGCCTCTGCTGCTGCCGCTGCCACACCCACCACTGACCTTCATTTATAGCCTGCACACAGGGTAAGGCAAGTCCTGTTACTTTCCCAACAGCGCACATTTTTGTAAAGTTTCTTTAGTATGTCACACTCCACAGGACAAAGAACAACATCTTACAAAACTATGTGATACTGGGAAAATAAACACACTTGCCTTCTCCCCTACAGTCAGACACCCAAGATGGGATGGAGTCTGATCTCCAAAGCAGAGCATTTACTGAGGCATGACCCAGAATGGGAGCAGGTGACTGAGAAAATGGCACTTCGTAGATCTATAATAAAAGAAAAGATACATGAACAAAATGTAGATGTTAATAGTTTTGGTCCAGAATCCCGAGTATGCTTGGAAATCAGTAACTCAAGTTTTAAGTTAATATTAATATAGAGCATCTACTGACAGCCCTCAGATAATGAACTCCAAAGAAGCCCACAGCAGATGTCATTAAATGACATCAAGTCACAGCATAGTTTAAAAAAAAAAAAAAAAAAAGCCTCTGGCCTTGGAGGTAGTTTAAAGGCCAAGGATTCTATCGCTGAGTAAATTTGGACAAATCAGATCTACGAGTTCAACTTTCTCACCTATGAAATGAGGACATAGGGCTACATTAGTGGCTTTCAAGCTTTTTTGACTGTGAGCCACAATAAGAAATACATTTTACTCAAGGTATCTGTATATATAAAGTACAGAAAAGTTTCATGGAACATGTTTCCTTAGAATAAACTTATCAGGCAGAATAAACTGGTATTTTTACTATTCTATTTCACTATTCTTAAAATTTTTTTTTTTTTTACATTTATTCATTTTTGAGAGAGACAGACGGAGCACAAGCAGGGTAGGGGCAGAGAGAGAGGGAGACACAGAATCTGAAGCAGGCTCCAGGCTCCCAGCTATCAGCACAGAGACCGACACGGGGCTTGAACACACAAACCACGAGATCATGACCTGAGCAGAAGTTGGATGCACAACCAACTGAGCCACCCAGGCGCCCCTCTATTTCATTATTATTAAAAATGTTAATTGCAACACATGGTCTGTTACAGTTTAAATAAAAGATGATTTCTAAGCTATCTTTCACTCTAATTGTATTTAATGCATTTAGTTTTAGTATTTGCAACATAAGCCACAAGATGCTATTTTTTTGTCCAGTTTCATACATGGCAACTACTAATTCCTGATGTGTCATTACTGTTCAGCATAAGAAACCAGCTCTAGGTATACTTTGATCATCTACATAGTGCACTTCATTTTAGAAGGTTGTTGTGAAAATCAACTGAAGTGATTTTGTATCGGCGAGCATTTTGAAACTGCCAAACATACAAGAAGCAACTCAAAATCTTTCATATAGGAGCACCTGGCTGGCTCAGTCAGTACAGCATACACAACTCTTGATCTTGGGGTCATGGGTTTGAGCCCCACATTGGGTATAGAGATTACTTAAAAAAATAAAATCTTAAAAAAAAACCTTTTATATGGTCATTTAAAATAAGACAATGTGGGGTGCATGGGTAGCTCAGTCAGTTAAGCGTCCAACTCTTAGTTTTGGTTCAGGTCATGATCTCACAGTTTTGTGAGTTCGACCCCCACATCGGGCTCTGTGCTGACAGTGCAGAGCCTGCTTGAGATTCTCTCTCCTGGTCTCTCTGCACCTCCCCCAATCACGCTGTGTCTCTCTCACAAATGAATGAAGTTTTAAAAAATATTATAAAGACAATATGGTATAACCTCCAGTATTTTCTCTATCCCAAGTATAAATGCTAAAATTGCTCTTTAAATGAGTGCTTTTAATATATCCCACGCATTGAAGAACCTCAAATTAGATGGGATAAATGTACTAAAGACTTCAATGTAAAAAATAAAATTAGGAAATATGTTAAATGAATGTCTTTATAAAATCTTTGAGGTAGGGGCGCCTGGGTGGCTCAGTCGGTTGAGCGTCCGACTTCGGCTCAGGTCATGATCTCACAACTCGTGAGTTCGAGCCCCGCTTCAGGCTCTGTGCTGATAGCTCGGAGCCTGGAGCCTGCTTCAGATTCTGTGCCTCCCTCTCTCTGCCCCAACCGACTTGCATTCTGTCTCTCTCTCACAAATAAATAAACATTAAAAAAAAATCTTTGAGGCAGAGAAGGCTTTTTTCTATAGGCCAGCAGACACTGCAACTTTACCAAAGTCAACCCAAAAAACAAACACATAACCATCTCCCCCCTACACCTACATTGAAATTCAAAAGCAACTAGAAAAAATTTGCAAATGAGTTTCTTTAAAAAAAAAAAAAAAGTAACTTATTTCCAAAACGTAAAGGGTACACATATTAAATACAACCTAGAAATTGCACTAGTAGAAACATATATCAAGAAATAAATTTGCAGAAATGTACATGCAAGGCTGGAGGGAATGGGCGGAGGAGAGACCAGTACATACGATAAAATACTGGTTAAAAAAAAATCAGGAGTTACTCATATTTCCCTGGGTATCTCCCATGCATCCATAAGATATACATGTTAATCAACATGTTTGTTTTAAAAAATCATGGTAGTACATGGACCTATATGATAGAACATTAGTGAGCTATTAAAAATGATGATACGGATTTTTATTAACATGGGAAGGTGCCCACAATATATTCCAAACACTATAAAGCAACACTTATTGTAGGATCTCTTTTTGTTAAAAAAAAAAAATTGACATTATACCCATTTAAGTCTGCCCAGATATGTATCAAAAATATTAACAGTGGGTATCTCTGTGGTGATGAGATCAGGCAGCTAGCCCATACAGTGCCTTTCTAAGAATTAGAACTAGAACAAGATACCCTTTTCTCTAGGCAGACTCCCCACGCTCAAGGGTACACAGCCTGGAGAGTGGAGTATGGACTTCAGCCTCTACACACCACATCTACATATATCCTTAGAGAGATGCCCTTATGTTGGGATAGGATTATGGATGGCAATTTATGCCATTTTGCACTGGTTTACTATTACTCCAATAAACGCGGAAATGTATTATTTGTTGATAAGAATAACACTTATTTTGGAGCGTCTGAGTGGCTCAATTGGTTGGGTGACTGACTTCGGCTCAGGTCATGATCTCACAGTTGGTGAGTTCGATCCCCGCGTCGGGCTCTGTGCTGACAGCTCAGAGCCTGGAGCTGCTTCAGATTCTGTGTCTCCCCCTCTCTCTTCCCCTCCCCTGCTCATGCTCTGTGTCTGTCTCTCAATAATAAATAAATGTTAAAAAAATTAAAAAAAAAAGAAAAGCCCTTATTTTCAATTTTGAATAAGTCTCCCTTAATCCTTCTAAAACTAATCCCAACTTTACCTGTAGTACTATAACTCTTATATAATGCCTTTACACTTTGACAGTTTGTGCCTATTATTTACTTAAATACATATACTCAATAAAATCTCAACTTCAACATCATATAAATACAAAGGTTAGGTAAGAAGTACTACCTGCATTAAGAAATGTCATTCTAACATAAAATGAAGGTACTTATTACTGGAAAGAAGGCATTGAGGGAAGTAGTCTACAAAAGTTAATCCCTCTCCACCACTCAAAAATTCCTTCAGCAAAATGGTAGCACATTCTAGAAGCAATAATTGTTCACCACTTTTCCCCCATTTAACTCCGGATGCAAGATTTATTTCCTCTTCACATTAGTGGGTTCCCAAAAGACAGCTATCTAAATAAAAATCGTGAGTGTTAGTTAGGCAAGGCATCTGTAAAATAATAAAACTGCTGGACTAGGATTAAAGGACAACTGGGTTCTTTTCTTGGCTCTGTGGAATATGTAATTTTACACAAAGCAAAATCACAACCTCTCTAGATCTCATTTTTCTCATCTCTAAACTGGGGGTTGGGCTAAAAAACCTCCAGGGCCCCTTTCAGCTTGTGATAGGACTTTAAGCCTCCTTTCCACTCTGGAGGAGCCAATTTCAGTCAAAAGCAACAGTTTATTTTTTGAGTCATAGCTAATTTACCCTCTCCCTGTTTCTCTTAAAAATGTCGTGCCCAAATAGTTCTCAACTCTAGAAATTTATTCTCACACAGAAAAAAAAGGTCAAGACCTACTAACAAGGTGTTCTTTAAAAGGCAAAAACAAAACACTAGTCCTTATTCAATATAAATTATAAATTAATATAAATTTTCGGAAAGCAAAAACGCACCCTAAAGCAGCACTCCACTGGTGGATGGCTTAAATATGCCTTTTAAAACAAAGAACTCATACACAGAAAAACTGCTAACATACACAACCATCACATGTTTTGAAGGCACAAAAACTGTTCCCTCTGGGATTTACTTTCCCCAAAAGAAGCCTCTCTGCCAGGAAGAAAACGTCTCTAATTAAAAAGGAATTAGGCAGGAACCAACCCTTTTAATGGTCTTTTCACTGTCCGAATTCAAGTGCATTTGCGTGTACCAAGTACTTGTGTGATTAACTAACCGCGGCACAAAGATGCAACCCACACACTTAACACTCACTCACACTCTTCCGACCGGGGTGGCAGCGTGGACGAGTCACAAGATAGCGGCGAGAGTGGAAATTTCCTCTCCCCGGGCGTGGGGCAGGGTCTGGCTTCCCCGAACCGCTCGGCGCCACCGGCCGCCTCAGCCAGGGCCTCTCCCGGACCGCGCGCTCCGTACAAAGGAGGCCCGGGCTCTCGGCTGCCGCACGCTCGGGACTCGGCTCCGGGCAGGGGTCCCCAGCCTCCGGCGCCGCAGGCCTGGGCAGCACGTGCGCCCCGCTCCCGGCTGGGAGGAAGGAACCGGCGCGGCGCGGCCCGGCCGAGGCTGCCCGCGGGCCCGGCTGCCTCGGGAGCGAGCGGCGGCCCGCCCGCCACGCTAGAAATGAATGGGGCCGCGCTGCCCCTCCTCCGCCACCGCCCGTACGACAGTCTGGCGGCCCGGGACGAACACCGCTGTGGGCGGTGGAGGCTGTGGCTGCTCTGGGGGCCCCCGCGCGGGGAGCCGCCTCCCGCCTTTCCTTTCCCACCCCACCCCGCCCGGCGTCCCCCGGACCGCTGCCGGTCCCGGCGCCCAACCGCCGCCCGCTCACCCCAGCTCTTGGCGGTGCGCCCCAGGAACTCTCCGGTGGTGGGGTTGTAGATGAAGAGCTTCCACTCGGCTAGGCTCTGGTTGAAGGACTTCTTCTCTTTCTTCGTCATGGTGCGTGTGCCTACGGCGAGGGGAGCGGCGGCCGCGCGGGTGGAGGCGGCGAGGAGCGCGGAGGCGCGTCCCGCTTCAAGCGGCACAGCCCGGCGACGGCGGCGGAAAGCGGGACGGCAAAGGACACCTCCGCGCTGCGGTACGCACTCGAACCTACTGCGCCGCGCTAGCCCGGCGGCCGCTCGGGCCGCGGGAGCCTGACGTCTCCGCCCGCCGCAACCAATCCGCGCGCCGCTCGGTCCGCGCCGCCGCTGCCGCCGCCGCCGCCCGGAGCGGCCGGTTTCGGAGAGGACGCCCCGCCCCGGGCCCCGGCCCCGCCTCGCCCCGCCCCCCTCGCCCCGCGCCTCCCCGCCAGGCTTAGGGACGCTCGGGGCTCCCTCTGCCCTGGTCCGAGGAAGCAAAAACCACACATGGCAACTTTAAAAATCACGAGGGCTTCATAAGCACATTTACATTAACAAGCAAAAGGTGGGCGTCCGTGACCCGCAGGTTTCTCAGGAGGAGAACTCTGGGGAGATGCTGTGGGCAACCGGGGCCCGGCGGCCCCTCAGCGCCTTGCCTGCGGCAGCGTGGGGCCAAAACGCGGAAACGACTCCTGTCTGCTCGAGTCGTCTTCACCGAGGAGAGGACTTCACCACCCTCTCGCCGACCGGCCTCCCAAACCGCCTCGAAGCGTTCTCCTTTGGGCTCTCTGACGTGCGTAAACTCTGCTGTAGGATCCCGTGAGGCATCCAGTGTAGTACGACTACCTCTCAGAGAATGCCCTTACTTGGCTCTTCGGAAGGATTCCGCCAGGAATTGCACGCAGCTCGATGGAAATTTCACTCTAACTACGTCAGTACTAATGAAACGGAGTATGCTTTTCTCCAGATTCGGTTGAATTTATCAAGGAAATCAATATATGTGCTTTCCTGAGGTTCCTGTCAGCTCTAAAGACCTGCTTTTTTCTGAGACGGCATCTAAAAGGAAATCATTTCTTCGTTTAGTGGTGACGCCTAAGTAAAGTTCCCGGCTTTTGCATCTTTTCCACTAGTGGATGCGCCCCTTGGTCCGGGCTGAGGGTGCAGTCGACATTTTTCTACACGAGATGGAGCTGAAGAGTACAGCGCCCTGCGACTGTTGGCGACGGGAGGAAAGGAAATAGGGAGTTTGAGCAGAAGGTGCGTGTTTTTAAGGAAAAACAAATGGAGCACTGCTTCTAGTGTACTGGCAAATAAATTATGAATGAGGAAATAAGTGTGGCACATATAGTACCGTTTGGAATAATTGCATTATAATCTACCTGGAAGTTTAAACACAGCCTGCAAATGCTTTAAAGGAATAAATGGATGAAGACATTCCGGCGTCTCTCATTGCCTCACGTTGCTTGTTGAAGCAAGGAATTATGGATTACATTTCCCGCAAGTGGAAAAGAGATAGAAGAATATATTACCACAAACTAATTCCCAACCCCTGCGCTTAGGAAAGCTATATTTTATCTCCTTAAAAAATCTAACTACAAATTAGCCAAAATACCGGTAGGATAACAGGCTTTTTAGTCTAGCTAAGAGGTTAAGCTGTACGGTCTGCTTGGAATAAAATGTAAAACCCATCTGCTTCATTTATCTTGTGGGTCTCCGTGCTAGTCACAAGCACAGTTTGAAAAATAATTAACCTGGTGCACACAAAGAAAACATGGTGCACACAAAGAAAACGAGAACATTTGAAATAGTGTTTCAGAGCTATTGAGCGCTGTCAGGGATTTGTAGTTTGTATATTTTTTAGTGGTCCTCAATATGACTTTCCTATGTGGTGCTTTGTGGTTTTCCAAATAAAGATTTAAATGCAAATATAATTCAGTAAGTAGTTTTAAAACCCATGCCTAGTTTAGGAGAGTAACCGATCCAACAGATTTCAATTTGGGGGAAAAGTCGACATTCTGCTCCAAAATACGGGCACTGTTTGTTTCTCTGATATATGATGCTTGAGCGTTACCTGGAAGAGAAAATACTGAGAGTATTGGAGGAAGGAGACTACCAAGTATGAGCAGATGAAATATCAAATTTAATCACAGCTTTATTCCGTATAAGTTTGTTTTAAAAGTTGCCCTTTTAAAAGAGAAGCTATTTTACCAGGATGCCCACTCAAATTTGAATTTCAGAAAGACAATGGATAATGTTTTTAGTATAAGTATATTCCATGCAATATTTGCGATATATTTAGATATAATAAAAAATTATTATCTACCTGAAATTCAAATTTACCTGGATATCCTGTATTTTTATTTGCCAAATCTGGCTACCCTGCCTGTAGCATAGAGCATCCTATGAATCCCACAGGAATAATAATGATCATTTATACATATTTAAGTCCTAGGCCCTGTACTACTTGCTTAGTGTGGTGTATTTCTTAATCTTTACAAACACTCTAAGAGGGAGGTATTGTTTTCCTAATTTTGTAAATGAGGAAACTGAGGTTTAGAGAAATTAAGTAACTTGCCCATAGTCAAAAAGCTATCAAAAAACAGTATATTGATTCAAATCCCCATCTTCCCTCAACTACCCAGTACTGGTTCACCAGCGAATGATGGCAGAGCTCTGGGGAAACTTCATAAAGCTAAACAAGGCAGAATGAGAGAAAATGAGAGAAACGGTTGTGATACACTTAGTTAAATATTTTCCCCCCTCAGCAGAACCCATTTTCTGCCTTCTATGGGCATAAACAAGATATTTTGGCTCTCAATTTGCTAAAACTCTTGGTTTATTCCTGAATTTTAGAATTATGTACACAGTAAAAAAGTATTTCAGTTCTTACAGCATCTTATTTATAATTTGGTATTATAACTCATGCTAATATGGTACTAAATCACTGAAAGATCATTATTATTTGTCCCTTAGAGAATAGATATTACGATTTTCTTAGAGGGGCACCTGGATGACTCAGTCAGTTAAGTGTCTGAGTTTTGATTTCAGCTCAGGGCATGATCTCACAGTTCATGGGTTCGAGCGTCTAGCTCTGTGCTGATGGCTGGAACCTGCTTTGGATTCTTTGCCTCCCTCTCTCTCTCTGCCCTTCCCTGCTTGCACTCACATGTGCGCTCGCTCTCTCTCTCTCTCTCTCTCTCTCTCAAAAATAAATAAATAAAACATTAAAAAAAAGATTTCTTTAGAATTAGTCCTTCCTTACAAACAGCATCTCCAGTTGTGTTGGCATTTTATTATACCTGAGAAACACAGTCATGAACACACAATTCTCTTTATGGAAACATCGGTTTCAATTTTAATTTTTGATTAATCCTTTAACAAACAACATCTCTACATCCTTTGCAGATTAAAGGGCAACACCTACATTATTAATCATCTTAAATTAAATGAACCAGTGTTTTTTTAAAGCGTGAGCACAGTATATGGCGTAGAAAGTGCTCTGTTAAATGGGAGGGAGTTTTGTTACAATTTTTAATACTGTCATTCACTCTATTAGGTGACTTATGAAAAAATGTATGATACGATATAACAGGATAGTTTACTAAATGAAAAATAAATTCAAATGACTAACTCAATGTGGAAGATCAATTAATAATTTGGTTATAAAAATATATAGGAGAAGGGGAAGGTACAGGTGAAACAAGAATGGCAGAATGTTTATATTTATTGAAGCTGGGTGATGAGTACTGGAGTTCATTATATTTTGTTTACTTTGTATATGATTGAAATTTTCCAAAATAGAACTTGTTTTTTTAACTGAGAAAAGTTTAGGCAATTTTCCTGATATACATTTTTCTGGTTCGCTTAATTGAAAAATAACCACAAGGAGGTATAATTTTAATATTTTCAAAGGAACTATTTAAAAAGAAGCTGACTTCAGAGGAAATAGATAACTACTTTATTTTTTTTGTATTCTCATTAGTGACCTAAGGAAAATTTGAGAAGCCTGTGTATCCATAAAACAAGTTTATGTATATGGAGCAATCAGAGACAAAAAAAAAGAAAAGAAAAAAGAATTGTTGGAAATTTAAAATATAATTAATTCCTTTTTAAAAATTCTTTAATATTTGTTTTTGAGAGACCGCGAGCAGGGGAGGAGCAGAGAGAGGGAGACACAGAATCCACAGCAGGCTCTAGGCTCTGAGCTGCCTTACACGGGGCTCAAACTCACAAGCCATAAGATCATGACCTGAGCTGAAGTCGGATGCTTAACCCACTGAGCTACCCAGACATCCCAAAGTCCTTTAATTAAAAAAAATCAACATAAGGGCTGAAAGAAAAGGTTAGTGGAATCTCCCAAAGTGTAAAGCAAAAATACAGAGGGGAAGAAATATTTTTAAAAGTCCAAAGACTATACAGGGTTAAATCCAGGAGGGTAATAGCCAGCTAATAGTTTCAGAAGGAGACAAGAAAATGCAGGGGAAAAAATAACGAGAGCAATAATAGAAGACTATTTCTTACAGTTAAGATAGGAGTCTTCAGAGTAAAAGGGCTTACTGAGTGCCAAGCAAAATAAATGAAAATAAACCCATACTTCACTATAAACTTGTGAGTTTATAGTACATTAAATACCAAGAGAAGATTCTAAAAGCTTCCAGAGAACAAGCAACAGGTCAATTATAACGGAATAAAGACAATCGGTACTCATAGTTTTCTCATCAAAAACACTCGGTGCCAGAAGACAGTGGAGCATGGCTTTCAGAGTTCTGAGGATCTGAATATCATAACCAGCTAAGCTATCATTCAGCTGTAAGGATAAAATGAAGACATGAAGAACTCAGAAAGCTCACCTTTCAAAAATTCTTTCTGAAAAAAATCAATTAAGGATCAATCAGTACAAAGAGAAAGGAATTCACAAATAAGAAAAACTTGAGACCCAAGAAACACTAATCCCTAACCCAATGAAAGGAAGGCCTAGAAGGATAGCTGTACAGCAGGCTAACAGAGCAACTGATACTGAACTGGAGAAGAATGTCTGTCCTCAGGCAGAAAGTGGATTCCATGCTACAAAGACTGGGATTAAGATCCTAGACAAATTTAGTCATATGGTGAAGGCACGTGCTTCCTTTGTTAAGAGGAAAAATGGAAAGCAATTAAAACTAGCAGAAATATGAACAAATATAAAGCAAACTAAAATGTGCTATTATTTGGTCCTTCTCATGGAGTATTTGAAAATCTAATTATATAATCCTGATGTTTGAAGAATCCCTCCTAGTGTCAGGGGCTAGTGATAGATTTGCCTTTTCTATTCTAACTAATGCCTTTTGTTCTACAGCGAATGCTATTTACATAAGCAAAATAGTATAATTACAGTTTATTGACTTTCAATAATTAGTGTCAATTGAATGGCCATTCACAGAACAAGATGTAAATGTTATAAATTCTAACAATATGAAAGTAATGGTGGAGTTGACAGAAGTCAAGAGTTCTATGGAGGGGGCAGTGCCTGGGTGGTTCAGTCAGTTAAATGTCCAACTCTTGGTTTCTGTTCAGGTCATGATCTTACAGTTCTGTGCTGACATCACAGAGCCTGCCTTGGATTCTCTCTCTCTCTCTCTCTCTCTCTGCCCCTCCTCCATGCTCGCTCGCTCTCTCTCTCTCAAAATAAATAAACTTTAGAAAAATTGTAAAAAGAAATTTCTATGGAGAGACAGTTGAAGGAAGAAAGTTGAAGGGAAATCTAGATGTGTTCTTTCTCTTACATAATAAATAATAAGGTAAGAGATGTTAAGAGTTGCTTTCTGCCTGTGGATGCTAACAAGTATTATTAAAGTCTCCCCTGCCACTACCAACATGTCTAAGTCAGAATCTCTCAAAGAGCCTGAACAGCTGTGGTAGATCTTCATGGGAGGTTTGAGCTTTGAAACAACCAATGAGAGTCTGAGGAGCCATTTTGAGCAATGGGCAACACTCACAGACTGTGTGGTAATGAGAGATCCAAACACCAAGCACACCAGAGGCTTTGGGTTTGTCACGTATGCCACTGTGGAAGAGGTGGATGCAGCCATGAGTGCAAGGCAACACAAGGTGGATGGAAGAGTTGTGGTACCAAAGAGGGCTGTCTCAAGAGGAGATTCTCAAAGACCTGGTGCCCACTTAGCTGTGAAAAAGGTTTTTGTTGGTGGCATTAGACACTAAAGAACATCATCTAAGAGATTATTTTTAACATTATGGGAAAATGGAAGTAACTGAAATCATGACTGACTGAGGCAGTGGCAGGAAGAGAGGCTTTACTTTTGTGACATTTGATGACCATGACTCTGTGGACAAGATTGTCATTCAAAAATACCATACTGGGGGCTCTTGGGTGGCTCAGTCAGTTGAGCGTTTGACTCTGATTTTGGCTCAGGTCATGATCTCATTGTTTGTGAGAGCCTTCTTGGGATTCTCTCTCTCTCTCTCTCTCTCTCTCTCTGCCCCTTCCCTGCATGTACTCTCTCTCAAAATAATAAACAAATTAAAAAAAATACCATGCTGTGAATGACCACAACTGTGAAGTAAGGAAAGCCCTATCTAAGCAAGAGACGGCTAGTGCTTCATCCAGCTAAAGACGTCGAAGTGATTCTGGAAACTTTGGTGGTGGTCGTGGAAGTGGTTTTAGTGGGAACTACAACTTTGATCGTGAAGGAAACTTCACTGATGAGGTGGCTTTGGTGGAAGTCAAGGTGGTGGTGGATATAGTGGCGATGGGGACAGCTATAACAGATTTGGTAATGGTTGAAGCAATTTTGGAGATGACAGAAGCTATAATGACTTTGGCAATTACAACAATCAATCTTCACATTTTGGACCTATGAAAGGAGAAAATTTTGGAGGCAGAAGCTCTGGCCCCTGTGGTGCTGGAGGCCAATATTTTGCCAAACCATGAAACCAAGGTGGCTATGGCGGTTCCAGCAGCAGCAGCAGCAGCAGCAGCAGCAGCTATGGCAGTGGCAGAAGGTTTTAATTACTGCCAGGAAACATTTCTACTTAATTTAGCAGGAGAGAAAAGCCAGAAAAGTGACAAGGAAAGCTACAGGCTACAACAGCCAAGTGGTGGCAGGGCCTTGCTGCAACAAAGAAGACATGTTTTAGGCACTACTCATGTGTATGGGCAAAAAACTCAACGACTGTATTTGTGACTAATTGTATAACAGGTTATTTTAGTTTCTATTCTACGGAAAGTGTAAAGCTTTCCAACAAACCTTTAATGTCGCTTTTCCAACAAAGTTTTAATGTAGATTTTCTTTCTTTCCTCTCTTTCTTTCTTTCTTTCTTTCTTCCTTTCTCTTTTGGAACGCTTGCTGTTGATTGCTAAATGTAATAGTCTGGTCATGACACTGAATAAATGTGTCTTTTTAAAAAAGAGAGATTGAGAGAGAGAGAGATGTTAAGAGTTTAAAGATGGTAGAGCTGGAAGTGAAAATATAAATATATTCTTTAAAGTTGTAAATATATAACCAATAGAACAAATAAATACTAAATTAAAAAAAATTTTTTTAGTGTTTATTTTTTTTGAGAGACAGGCAGAGCATGAGCGGGGGAGGGACAGAGAGAGAGGGAGACACAGAATCCAGGCTCCAGGCTCCGAGCTGTCAGCACAGAGCCAGCACTGGGCTCAAACTCATGAACCGTGAGATCCTGACCTGAGCTGAAGTTAGACGCTTAACCGACTGAGCCACCCAGGTGCCCCAATAGTAAATTTTTCAAAAATTAGAAGTAAAAAAGTAAATGCTGTGTATTTTTAATACTAAAATAATGCTGCAACTAACAAAATATGAGATGGAGGGTGAAGTAGGATATAATACATAAATAGTTCATTTATCATCTTCCTCTCCAGGGAGTTAACAGTGTTTAAAACTGACCAAAAAGAATAGGTATATAAGCATGTAATTTAGAGCTAAGGAGACAGTGGCTCTCTTAACCATTTGGGCTGCTATAACAAGATACCATAGACTGGGTGGTTTATAAACAACAGAAATTTATTTCTCATAGTTCTGGATGTTGGAAGTCCAAGAGCAGAGCGCCAGCATTGAGTGAAAGTTCTCTTCCGGGTTGTAAACTTCTAGTTGTATCCTCACATGGTCAAGCAGGGAGGGAGCTGGGGCCTCTTTTATGAGGGCACTAACCCCATTCATGTGGGCTCCTCATGATCTAATCACCTCCCAAAGGCCCCCACCTCCTAATACCATCACCTTAGGGGTTAGGATTGGAACATATGGATTTTGGGAGGCATAAACATTCAGACCATAGCAGTGACCATATAAAATAAAGCTAGACAGGATTTAAAGTCATTTCCTAGGGAGTTCAATGAATATCATGTTTTTCTAGTGGGATGGAGGACAGGATATGTGTACTTTTCATTTTTAATCCTTTTGTACTATTTAATTGTTTTTAAACCAATGTATGTGTTGTACTGCTTTGATAGTTGAAATTAAGGGGTTGGGTAAAAGCACTTTAGTATAAAAGTTTGCAGGTAGGGATTGTGAGTCCCCTTAAAAACTCTGAGACTCACAATCCCTACCTGCAAACTTTTTTTTTCCCTCTTTAAAGGAAGATACAAGTTCTTCAGTGACAGGGTAAGAACTAACATTTTAAAAAGTGTGGAAATGAAGCCAAAACCAAAATTATAGGCTGTTATACACCATTTAGTTTCTGTATTGATTTTCCTACTTAATTTAACTAAGAAAAAAATTTTTTAACCCACAGGACTCTGTCAAAAACACAAAACTTTCAATCATAGCTAGAAAGTGCCAGGAAAGAAAAGAAAAGAAAAACAGAAAAGAGCTAAGCCATCAGTCTCCAGTGAGTGTTGGTTGTCTCACATGTCTGTTGCAAAGCAGCATGCTAATTTAACACAAATTTGAAACTAAAAGAGTGTCATATGAAGGCATCTAATGAATAGTCAGGCTCCTTGCACATGTGTTATGTTGAATTAATACACGCACTGCAACTTTTCAATTTACTTCTTTCATGAAGAGTGCTAACTAAAGAGGGGCCAGAAACAATTTCCTTGTATAAAGGCAAAACAGATTTACGAGTAATGTCTCCGGGTGCCTGAATGGCACAGTTGATTAAGCGCCGACACTTGATTTCAGCTCAGGTCATGATCTCACAGTTTCTGAGATTGAGGCCAGCGTTGGGCTCATCACTGAAAGAATGGAGCCTGCTTGAGATTCTCTCCCTCTCTCTGGCCTCGCCCCCCCCCCACACACACACCGACCCTGCCCTGCTCATGCATGCATACTCTCTCTCTCTCTCAAAAATAAATAAATTATAAGAATAATGTCTCATATTTAATAATTGTTTTATAGCATAACTTGATAGCATCTAAATCTCACAAGTTAGCTCTAGGACTTTTGTTGTTATCGTTTATAAAACTCAAATAAATGCTCCTGCCAAATTTGAGGTACTTGATTCCTTAAGAGTCCTTCATGAAGAATCCTTCATTCTGTATGTGACAGTTTATTTCTGATTGTTACCATGAAATACTAAAAGCTACAGAGGATGTGTAGTTTCAGATTCTAGTTCTTGACATTACAGTAGGATAAGCATATTGCTCATAGACTGCTATGTCTCTAAGGGAGAGACCCTTGAGATCAGCTGGTCTAAGCCCCACTATTCGTAGATGAAGAAACTGATGCTCAGAGACTGAGAAATTTAGTCTCCACAGAAAGTTAATGAGATAGGGGCACGTGGGTGGCTCAGTCGTTTGAGCATCTGACTGTTGGTTTCAGCTTAAGTCATGATCTCACGGTTCATGGGTTTGAGCCCCGCATCTGGCTCTGCACTGTCAGTGCTTGGGATTATCTTTTTCTCCCTCACTCTCTACCCCTCCCCTGCTTGTGCAATCTCTGTCTCTCTCAAAATAAATCCATAAAACTTAAAAAAAAATTAATGAGACATATAAAGTGACCAAAGAGTGTTCAGCTCCTGGTGAGAATTTGTTATACTGTTGTTTCCTTAACTCAAACACTCACCATCAAAAATATCAGTGTTTAAAAGCCAAGAAACTAGTTTAAAAGGGGCTTTTGAAAATCTGGAAAATTATGATTCTCCAGAAATTCTATAAATAAAAAAAATGTTGCCCCTTAGAGGTCAGGAATAATGATGGTAAACAAAATTCTTTCCATATCCTGAAGTCTAGGGCATCTTTCTATGAATAAGGAAATGTGGTCTGAAAGAATAGAAGGTTCTATCTATCCATATTCCATCTTTATTTGAACGAAGATATCTCACAAATCATGATCAAGACTCATTTCCCTCTATTCAAATAAGCTGTGGGCTTCTGGTGCATTTGCCAGACAACTCCTAGGGCAAAGTGGGACCAATTCAAAACTTGGATCCAATTTTCTAGTTTCAGGCAGGATTGTGTTATCTGATAGTATTAATAAATAGCTGGCTTATTATTTACAATCTCTTTTCCCTTCAGTGTGATGTTTTGTTCTTAGTGGAAAATAATTGTGTCAGAGAAGTGACTATGTTCTTTTAAGCAGGAACTATCTGTCACAATCTGACTAAGAGGAACATGAGGGAAAATTTAAATGTCACTTTAGGCAATATCTCAACATTATTTCCTAAGAGACTTGATAATGTCTCCAGGGGCGTGGGAATCCAATTTCCTTGATTCTAATTATTGTTTTGCAACCTACTCACTCTATGACCATAACTTAATTACTTTTACACAAATTCATTATTTCTAATTCATTGTGTACAAGTATATAATTCTGCCTTACTGGCAATATTAGGAGGAAAGTGGTCTTTGGGTTAAGTGATGGTTTGGGAGTTAGGAAATCCCCATAAATGCATATTGTGTTTCAACTTCCTGCAAAGCACGTAAGTTTATGTTGGGTAATGATCTTTCCATATCAAGAAACAGAAAGCAAACTCAGATGGATTTAAATAGTAAGGAGAATTTACAGGTGAACATAGCTTAAAATCCAGAGGTTTTCCCGGCTTCAGGAAAGGTTTGACTCAGGGCCCAAATGGATTAAATAAATCCTGGATTCTTGCTTTCATTATTGAGGGTCAGTTTCCAGAAGCTTCTGGACCTACATACTTCCAGGTTCATATCCAGCAGAAAAGAGACTTAGCAATCTAAATAAAAACTCCCAAATGTAGTCTCATTGGCTCCTCACTTCCCTGACTTATGATTATATTTGTCCTAAACCAACTGTGAAGGCCAGGGAGATGGGACATGCTGATAGGATTAGCCCAGAAGGGTCCACGTGGGGTGGGGTCAATCCCTCTCAAACACATGATTAAGAAATTTCCAAATAGTGGGAGCCTGGGTGGCTCAGTCTGCTGAATGTCCGACTTGGTTTTGGCTCATGTCATGATCTCATGGTTCCTGGGATCGAGCTCTATGTCAGGCTCTGTGTGATGACAAAGGGAGCCTGCTTGGGATTCTTTCTCTCTCCTGCTCTCTCTGCCCCTCTCTCACTCATGCCGCATGCACTCTGTCAAAGTTAAAAAAAAAAGTTTTTAATCAAAAAAAGAAATTTCCAAATAGTGTTAGGGAGAAGGAAAGGGAGATAAATCCTACAATCCTCTTTTTTCTTTTTTTTTAAGTAGGCTCCATGCCCCGTGTGGAGCTCAATGTTGGGTGTGAACTCATGCTCCTGAGATCAAGACCTGCGCTGAGATCAAGAGTCCAACACTTAACCAACTGAGCCACTTAGGCACCCCAATCCTACAGCCCTCTATTTAAATGCCTTCAGACACTAGCATCTCAACCTAGAGTCATTTGTGCATTCATTGATTCATTCAACTAACATTTTTTCAGGGCTCACTATATGTGAGGTCTTTTTTTTTTTTTTTAAGTTTATTTATTTTTGACAGAGCGAGGAGGGGAAAGGCAGAGAGAGAGGGAGACAGAAGATCTGAAGTGGGCTCTGTGCTGACAGCATAGAGCCCAACATGGGGCTTGAACTCATGAATGGCAAAATCCTGACCTGAGCTGAAGTTGGATGCTTAACCGACTGAGCCACCCAGGCACCCCTATATGTGAGGTCTTGACTCCATTTTTTTCACTCCATTTCCAGGTTCCCCTTTAAAAGCAAGAGGAAAGTCTAAGAATTGGACCTCAGATTGGGGGAAGAATTATGAGAGAGATTAAGAAAACTGGTTTCCCAAAACCTCCATATTTTAGGACGCATTCCTTACATTTTCAGGTTTCTGGGAAAGGAAGAGAAAACAGCATCCCACTATCCACACACCCTACCCAGGCATATCTTCCAGCTGTATCATTTACAATTTAGAGGTTGACTCCTTAAAGCCCATTCACAGGCCCAGGGTTAAGAACCCTTAGGCTAATATTATCATGAAGATATATAGGTGATCCAGTTTTGGATATAAGATTTACAATGATATTATGTTTTGACAGTGACATTTGAAACAGATTCTTGCTTTTCTGAATGGCCAAAGAAAGACAAGCACATTCTATTTCTTGGGCAAGATAACTTTTACCTAAGGTGAACTTACTTAAGGTTTACCTAAGTTGAGGGGAGAGGTAGTTACAGTATACAGTGGTTGGACTTGGGTTCCCAAATGCCACCCAAGTCCCGGGTGGAGTTAGATCTGAAAACTTACTCTCTTGAGCACATTGGTTATACAAAATAGGAAGGGACAAGGCATGTTCATATATTTCAATGTTCCCACTGACTGAGCAGGAAGCAACAAGAGAGAACAGATGATTAAGGCCCCTCTCCAGGGTCACTTTGAGAAAGAAGCCTTTGGGAAAACACACGCAGAAAATGAGAGACAAATACAACTGAAATGTTTTTAACCGTTCTTTGTGCCCTGTTTACAAAACATTCTGAAATAACCAAATGAAGTTGTTACACATCTCAGGCATCATGAAAAGGGGTGGGGGGCTCTGGTGATTGTACCATATATTAAGCACAGCTGCTGCTTTTAAAAAATTGATCTCACTAGATCTATGGGCCTTGAGGATTCTTTCTATTTCCTTTTCTGGGGGGAGTAAATGTTTTGGTGTTCAACGGGGATGCTCTGATCTTCCTAGTGTAAACTTGTTCAGCGCCCTTGCTTGGGAGCAGGCACACCTAACGTACACTTGGAAGGTGAGAGAGGAAATGCAAAAGAGAAGAAAATGGAAAAGTAGAGAAAGACAACAGCAGGCCTTTGACCCAACTTGCAAAATAGTAGGAAAAAAGATGTAACTTGATTTTTACCAAGATTTGACTCCATATCTTCAGCAAATATTTTAGTGGAAATCCTTTAGGTATTGTTGAGGAGGAAAAATGGCAGCGCAAGAGAAAAGTGGGATCTTTAAGATAAATGCACATTGGCCAGGAGGAAACTCAAATCTAAGCTTTAGTCTCCATCCTGCTTCCCTGCTCTTCTTCTGTAGGACATTCCCAACAGCATGGCTTCTGAGCTGACATTTGTACTTGCTACCTGTGGCCTTTAGGGATGGATTCTCTCAAACAGGCTAATACCAGCAGACACTAAACTCCCTTTTGGGTCCTGCAGATTTACAAATAGAGCTGATCCTCAAACAGTTATTTTGGAAGTTGGGGCGAGGTGTTTACTTGTGAGCTTTGTAAGAAGGGCTTAATTTCGGTGATGTCTTTCAAGCACTTTGGACTTTCGGGATGGGAGCCAGCCTTCTAAAATGAATGTGTTTGGGGGCAGCTGGGTGGCTCAGTGGGTTAAACATCTGAATTCGGCTCAGGTCATGATCCTCGCGGTTCGTGAGTTCGAGCCCTGTATCCGACTCTGTGCTGACAGCTAGAAGCCTGGAGCCTGCTTCAGATTCTGTGTGTGTCTCTCTCTCTCTTTCTCTCTCTGCCCCTCCCCTGCTTGTGAATTGTCTCTCTCTGTCTCTCAAAAATAAATAAATGTCAAAATAAAATGAATGTATTTGGATTACTGGAGTTAACTTGGGGGTTGGAAGGGGGGTTACACACATTAAACATAAGATGTGATGTCTTCATAATTTTTTCCAGATTCAGCTCCTTTTAGACCCGGGAGATAAATGGGTCTTCTCCCTATAGCAGTAGTTTGTCACCCTTTCCTGATTGCAATTGAGATTCTGAAGAAGTAGTTCACCTGTCTGGTGTAATGAACTTGACTTGGAGGTTTTGCCTTGCTCCTATCTCCACCTCCCACCTCCAGGATCAGCCTTGCCTCCAACCCTAGGAACAACGCTTGTGGGCATGAGGTCTTTAGAGCCCTGGTGGTAAACTCACTGGCTCAGGATACAGTTGGTTTTGCTCTTTCCTGCCACTGCCTCAACCTTTGTTTCCAGGTTTCTAGTAACGAGGTATTTGCCTACCTTCTTGTTCATGGCTGACTCTTGTTCTGTTCCTGAGTCCTCAGTAATTGCATTTCCCTCCCAGTCCCTCAGTGAGATTACTGCCCTCTGTTTCCTCCAGTAACTGGATTTGTCTGACCTTGAGTCCTAAACTATGCTTGCTTGCGTCCTCTGCATACGTTTCACCCTCCTTGGCATGCAATCACTTACCTAACGCAGGTAGGAGAGTGTTAGCACTTTCATTTGGGGTATACATATCACTTAGCTTTAATTTTTTTTATTTTTAATAAACAGAAAACTTCACACCTGAGCCATTAAACTTATAGAATGCCCTGAATCTCACTGAAAACAACTCATTAACTTATTTACATTGAATTGTGTCAGCTGACAAGAATATAAACAAGACAGGCCACATAAACTTGGCAATACCTAACACCTCATAATATAATCAGAAAGAACCTTAAAGATCAATAAAGATATGGACAAACATTTCAATAAAATATGAACCTACTGTAATAGCCATTTGGTCAAGAATCCCATTTTCATTATTTATAAGAGACAAGAAGTTTAAGAACTAATAATCATTGAAGTCATAACAATTGTCATAATCATCTTGCTATTTAAAATGGGAGGCAAAAAAACGGATGTGAAAATGATATATTCTGTTTCATCTCTAAGTTTATCTTGGCAGAAAAAAAATGTGTTTCAACTTCAGAGATAATAATTCGTTTGGAGCTTCTTAAAGGGCCTTCTGTCTCTATGTTACCATTGAAAGGGTTCAAGAGACCAATGACAGCACAGGATTTAAAAGAAAAAATTCCCTTTAGAAATGGTATATGAAAATATTTCGTTGCAGTATGAGCATTATATAGGACAAATACATGCAAAATGAGCTGTAAAGCTCTTGCATTTTTTTTCTGGGCTCTGAAACCATTGATATCACTTGGGATACTTATGCTGTAGAAGTTTGATAGGGCTCACATATTTTAATTAGGGTATTTTCAGCTGCCTGTAACAGAAACCACTGTTTTAAAAGTGGCTCATAAAACAAAAATACATGTTTCTCACGTGGGGGTTCCAGAGTTGGTTCAATGCTCAACAACATCATGGAGAATCCAAGGCTTCCCATCTCATTCTCAGTGGGTCAGCCATGTGTTCCCTCAGGGTGACAAGACAGCTGCAGCAGATCCACAGGGACATGTCCCCAGGCCAGGAGGAAGGAGTAGAGTCTCCTCAGAGACATCCCTTTCTTTTTGTTGGAGAAGAAAACCTTTCCCCAAAGCACATACCCCCCTCTCCCTCTTGTTCCATCTCATTGACCAGAACTTAGTCATATGGAATCTTTAAAAAGTGATCATCTGCCATTGGTAAGCTTTGTACTTTTACTAAGCCATGAGACATTTCATATTCTATGGAGTTTATCTGCCCCTTAAACTCTTAGTAGTACTTAGCCTTATGGGCTGTGTGGACTTTTGTTGTTGTTGTTGTTTGTTTTTGGGAGAGAGAGAGAGAGAAAGAGCACCTATGTGAGCAGGGGAGGGAATGAGAGAATCTCAAGTAGGTTCTGTGCTATCATCCTGGAGCATGACAAGGGGCTCGATCCCACAAACCATGAGATCATGACCTGAGCAAAAACCAAGAGCTGGACACTTAACTGACTGAGCCACCCAGGCACCCCTTGGTAAGTAAGTTCATTTCTTGAGTTAATTTTGGTAATTTACATTTTTCTAGAAAGTCACTCTTCAGGGTCTAGATTTTTGAAGTCATTGGAATAAAGCTGCACATAGCATGTAAAAATTTTTTTAATCTCAATAAAAAAAATTTTTTTAATCTCTGCATCCTGTTTTCATTTCTCATTTTATTGTGTCTTTTTTTTTTCTTACTTACTGGATAATACTTGCCAAAGGCTTTCTTTGTTTTGATCTTGTCAAAACATAGAATTTAAGTCTATTGTTTTTGGTTTTCTATTTCATATTATCTATCTTATCTTTATTAATTCCTTCCCTCTCTATTCTTTGGTTTATATGTTATTTCTTTTCTAGTTTCTACAGTTGAAAGCTAAGTTCATTTGTTTTCAGTCTCTCTTGCTTTCTAACATCTGGATTTAACATTACAATTTGCTCCCTGAGAAACAATTTTGTTATGACTTAGAGTTTAAGATGCTTTGTTCTCATTGTCATTGGTTTCTTAATAATCCTGCTTAATAATTCTTCTTATTAATTATTAATAATTTTACTGCCCCACCCTTAAGGAGAATTATACCTTACCCCATTCTAGACTCAGCCATGTGACTTGTGTTAGCCAATAAATATGAGTGGAAGTGAAACCCACATTTTGAGTCATGGTCTGGTTCTATCATCTTTCTTTTCCTTCTGGAGCAGTGTGCTAAGATAGACCAGCTCTTTCAGCCTGCGTGACAGACTAAAGATGACATAAAGAGTGGCAGCTGACCTGAGACAACCAAGTAGTGTTAGTGAGAAATAAATCTTTGTTGTTCCAAACTCTTGATACAGCCTTAAATACTTCACTGTGTATTTCTAAAGAATAAGAACATCTTCCTGTATAGACAAAAATTACATTTTCCTATCTAACAAAATTAATGTTGATTTTTTTTTTGAGTAGGCTTCATGTCGAGTGTGGAGTCCAACACAGGGCCCAAACCATGACCCTGAGAACAAGACCTGAGCTGATATCAAAAGTCAGACACTTAACTGACTGAGCCACCCAGGGACCCCCTTAATATTATCTGATACTTAACACACATTCAAACTTTCTCATTTGGCCCCAAAATGTCCTTTCTAGCTGGTTTGTACAAATCACAAACCAATCTAGAACTACATGTTCTATTTAACTGTCATGTTTTTAAAGTACCTTTTAACTTAGAACAGTCCCTTTTCTTATGACATTGATTTGTTGAAGAGCCCAGGCCAGTTGTCCTAAAGAATGTGCCACATTTTAGCTTTGCTTCCCCATATTACTATTCAGCTTGTCCCTATATGCCTATAATTCATGTAAATAAGTTATATATAAACATTCAGTTAGATTCAAGGTAAACACTTTTGGCTAGAATGCAATAGAAGTGGTGCTGTATACTTCATATCACATCAGAAAGATGCATAATAGTTGCCTGTCTCACTATTAGTGATGGTAATGGGATAAATGACCACTAGACTAAATGACCACTAGCCTATCCCTCCATTATATGGTTATATTTTTATCTCTTATGGCCATAAAGTAACCCAAATGCTATCGCTTTCGTACCATATGAATAACCAATACCCCATTCATAGAGGTTTTAGCATCAATTGGTAGTCTTTGCTTGAATCAATAATTTCATTAGGAACTATAAAATGATTCTTCCATAAAGTGACCTTTCCCTTCTCAATTGGAGCCACTTGGTTTCTGCAATATAGTTGCTACCTGACAGGCAAGTTAAATGCTTAATCATTTCTCTTTAGTTTTCCACTTTCAAAGTAAAGAAGTGGTTCAAATGGTGACAAAGGAGTTTTTTCCTGGATTTCCCTCATCCTTATGGACATCTGGAATTTCTAAGATTTCATGTATTTCAATCAACTAGTATATTTCTCTTTTCTATGTTCAAACTTTTTCTAATGCAATACCTTATGAAATATTTGACTCCAGTAGAATCCTTCATGTAGGGAAACAGAAACAAAGAAATTCAAGTCATTGGACTCAGGGAGTCGTTAGAAAGGTAGCTCTCAGCCAGGAATGATTTTGGTCCCTAGGGGACATTTTGGCAATATCTGGAGACATTTTTAGCTGTCATAATTACTTTAATGTTGCATTTAGTTTTGTAATAATTTTAAAGATTTAAAATAACACCACATTCAACATTTAAGAAAGTGACATTACAGCTGCAACACACTATTTATTGACCTTTCAAAGGGAAAAATATCATGACTTATTTTTGAAATCAGTGGACTAAATATTTCTGAAAGACTCATCCTTTGAACATAACTAAAAAAGATGGGTGATATATAAAAATCATCTTCCAAAAATCATCAAATAGCTGAATGATACGGAATTAAAAGGCCAAGAAACTGAAAGGATGTGCATCCAAGATTTTACCATGGCCATTAGGAACATCGGTAAATGAATACATAGATAGAAGGGGATAACACAGACAGATGGATAGCCAGGACAACAGCCACAGGTCTCCATTCTCCTGAGAGGGGTACACGGTGCACTGTGAACAAGAGAGATCTGATTTGTCCCTTCATATAACCACCCAAAGGATGGAAGGCCACAGGCCCCATTAGCACCATTAGCTCTCAGAAAGAATCACCATTGTTTATAGGATATAACAAAATGGCCAAACTGTTTTCACCAGCGCTTGCTCCTGAGCCAGGTGTAATAGATTAATCCCTGGAAAGCAAACAGCAAACACCGGAAGGAAAATCAGTCAATCCATCCATCCATCCATCCATCCATCACATCCCCTTGAAACAGACACATTGTATTGGTGACATAAAGAACTGGCTACCTCCTTCTGGTGATTTACAATCCGTTTGGGAATACTCATTCAGTTAACAAATATTTATTGATAAGATAAGACGATGGTTAGCTATCAAACCATTATTACTACTGAGATTCAGAAGAAGGAGGAATCCCTCCTAGTTGTAGAGGTCAGGGGAGTCTCATCTAAAGAGATGAGGTTGGAATGAGGGCCTGAAGGCTGGGAAGTAATATAACTGTAAGAAGCTGTTGATTGGGAGGGCTGGGAGCACTGGCTAGAGAGGGCAAACAGTTTTACACAGGATTCCAGGGAAATAAACTTTGAATGGTAGGTTAGGTTATATAGGCCCTTAATTCCTGGCTAAAAATTTAGAGGGGGATTTGCAAGTGATGGGGATCAACTGTGAGGTTTACAGCACTTGGGGGAGGAACTGACGGCCAGGTTTTTTAAGTGATCGATGATCAGGCACAGAAATGCCCTCTACCCCACCCACTTCCTAAGTTACTAATAGCTAATATAGAGGAACCATGAAGAAAATACTAAGAAAATCAGGCGCAGGCAGAGCGACATGAGCAGTTTTCTTCCATTTGCATTAGACACGTGTTGCCCAAGATTTCCCACGCTGGGAATACCTCGGGAGGGCCCAGGAACCACTGGTGGCCATGGCTACCACCTCGTAGAGAAAGTGGGTGCCCTGTACCCTGTGACTCATGGGTCACAGTGATTCTGTGATAAAATCAGCTAGATGAGGAAGCAGTACTTAATTTCATTTTGGCTCGGTTTAGTTTTTAATCACGACAGAGGGTGGGCATTGTGTGAGAACCCAGGGCTTCACATCAGAGGGTCAGTTTGACCTAACCTCTGCTCTCTTCTTATCACCGTGTGAACTTGGAAAAGACAAAACTGCTCCAAGATTCATCTCCCTCATTTGTAAAACAAGGACAGGAACACTTTCCTTACAGGATTTGATGAGAACTAACGTGTAGGTGGTATGAAACACCAGGTGAATGAAACTTTTGAAAAATTAACGTTTCACATCCTGGAAATGCCTCAAACTTTTGGATTCAGTTTTGATTTTAAAAATTGGGACTTGCTACCGAGGTGAAGGTGGACAGGGTAGGCCCCACAGACCCACCCAGCATTGGGCAGAGTGCCCTTCATATCAGACTTGGTGGAAACTCACAAAACCATCACAAAGGGTCAGATTTGCTCTCTCCTCGACCAAGTAACTGATCAGAAAAAAAAATTTTAATGTTTATTTTATTTTTGAGAGAGAGAGCACAAGCACAGGAGGGGCAGAGAGAATGGGGTACAGAGGATTCAAAGCAGGCTCAGTGCTAACAGCGGCAAGCCCGATGTGGGGCTCGAACTCACAAACCGAGGGATCATGACCTGAATGGAAGTCCGGCGCTTAACTGACTGAGCCACCCATGTACCCCGATAAGAAATTAAGAAAAAAAAAAATTAGGCACACAAGTGTGCCTGGGTGGCTCAGTCAGTTAAGCATCCGACTCTTGATCAGCTCAGGTCTTGATCTCAGGGTCATGAGTTCAAGACCCCTGTTGGGCTCCATGCTGGGCATGAAGCCTACTTAAAAATGAAAGTAACTTGTTGGAATGAGCACTGGGTGTTGTACGTAAGTGATGAATCACGGGACTCTACCGCCAAAACCAAGAGCACATGTAACGATATGTTAGCCAATTTGACAGTAAATTATATTTTAAAAAAATAATAAAAAATAAATATAAGTAAAAATTACGCACAGGATGAAGCTTTCTAACTGAGAGGCCGGGCTTCACTGTTCTCATCTAGCCAGGGGGAACAGAAGGATCACTTACCTCTTTTCCTAGCCTGCGCCTTTGACCGGTACCTGTCTCTCAGCACAATTACATTTCAAAGGAAGGCCTGATGAGCTCTTTAGTTTCTGATGTGAGATTTGAAGAGTGATTTGTAGGATGTCCCCTCTAGGAAAGCAAAGAGTACTGCAGAGCACTAACTTAATTCATATGCTCAGGATGTCCTGCTTAGATCTTATTTCGGACAACTAACGGAAGGCTTCGATTCTCTGGGCACTGCTCTGGAAATGGTGTGAGCATTGGAAGGACTGCTCAGCATCTTTCCTCCTTTGGCCATTTATATACAAATCCATATTAGGCAGTAAGAAAAAAGTCTCTGTGCAATTTCATCTACTGTGATTTGGAAAGTAGCCACACCCTCCTCTTAGGACTTCCCTCTTCACACGCAAAGCTTTCTCCTTTTGAAAATGATATTTTTGTTCTATTTATAGAAGAAATGTGTGCTCCTTTCCCAAACTACACTCTGAGATGAAATCAGTTTTACCTCATATCAAAGCTGACCCTTTCTTTTGAATGGCAACATAAATTTGCATGAAACTGGTGATTTTTGCTAGTGAATCATGTCCTAGAACAAGGGCAGAACTAACAGATTGCTTTCATTTATCTGAGGGCAAGGCCAGATAAATGCTCACACAAAGGAAAGTAAATACACAAAGGAAGAAGATATAAACAAAGAAGAAACCAGTGTGCTTTAAGTACAACGTTAGGAACTTGTTTTATATCGTCATTTCAACATGCTAAATACTTTACAGGTGTCTTAGTACTTAATACAACAACCCTATAAGATAAGTATTATTATCCCTGTTTTAAGATAAGGAAACCTCAGGGGCACCTGGGTGGCTCAGTCGGTTGGGCGTCCAACTTCCGCCCAGGTCATGATCTCATGGTTCGGGTTCCAGCCCCGCATCGGGCACTGTGCTGACAGTTCAGAGCCTGGAGCCTGCTTCGGATTCTGTGTCTCCCTCTCTCTCTCTGCCCCTTCCCTACTCACACTCTGTCTCTCAAAAATAAATAAACATTGAAACAATATTAAAAAAAAAGATAAGGAAACCTCAAAAAGAATGGTTAAGTAACTTAAGGTCACACACTGAACATCAGTCTCTGGTAAAGACACGGAGGGGATTTTTTTCCTCGTCCCTGCACACTATGGGACACTGCGCCCGAGGGTGGGAGAAGTATCCTCATTTCCCCTGATTGCTTCTGCCAGATGATTGTTCCTCTTCCTCCAAAGCTCTGAGCTCTGGTGCACGTGCTGTCAGACTAGATTAAATATTCCCCTTTGTCTCATCAACTGTAGTCCCTGGGGGTCTTGAAGAGTTTTGTACCCTGCCACTCTTTGCAAATTCATGGTAATATCAAAACCCATGTGAGTAATCTTGCCAACAGACTGTCGGCACCTCAGCTGTCTCTCGTTGGTAATCTTGTCCTTCCACCCTACCTGCACCAGAGGCCAGCTCGCTGCTGTCCAAAGCTGCTTCCTCTCCTTCCTGAACAGACTGTGTTTGCCCTCTTCCTTCAGAGTTGGGTGTGGTATCATAACTGAGTTCTGCACAAAGGAATAGGGAAACCGCCCGTGTAGCTCTCTGCTTTCTCCCTCTCATTATCTGCCAGCCAGATGGAGAAGATCCAAAGGAGAATTCTGAGGGCCTAGAACAGCACTGTCCAGCAGAAATGTAATGTGGGCCACATATGTGATTTTAAACTTTCTGGTAGCTGCTTTTCTTTTCTTTTTTTTTTCTTTTTTTTTTTTAGAAAAAAAAAGAAACAAACTAGTAATTCCTTTTTAATACAAAGCTAATATTGTTAATTATTAAGATAAAGTAGCATAAGATTACACTGAGTAACAGGTTTTCCAAATATAAAAAGTAAGGTAAATTACATAAAGGTTATAATTTAAGGTAGAATTGAAGGTCAGGTAGAATTATTCAGTTCAGTAGTTCAGACACTTAATAAGCACTCCCAGATGCAGGTACCATACTACACATTGGGAAAGGCAAGATCAACAAGACACAGCTCCTGTTCCCGAACAACTCATGGTCTAGTAGAAGGAAGAGAAAGCAGAGTTGATACACATGTGATGTAGAAAGAAATCTAGAGGACTTGCAGATTTCACGCCTTTTTTTTTTAATGTTTATTTTTGTGAGAAAGAGAGAGAGAGAGAGAGAGAGAGCGCGAGCTGGGGAAGGGCAGAGAGAGGGGGAGGGCAGACAGAGGATCCGAGGCGGACTCTGCCCTGACACCAGCGAGATGCCCCACACTGGCCTCGAATGCACGAACCATGAGATCATGACCTAAGCCAAAGTCAGATGCTTAACTGACTGAACCACCTGGGTGCCCCTGGTAGCTGCTTTTAAAAAACTCAGTAAGAAACCTGTGAAATTAATTTTAATAATACATTGTATTTAACCCAATACATCAAAAATATTATTTCAACATGTAATAATGTAAAAAGTATTAATCAGGTGCAGTTGACCCATGAACAACATGAAGCTAAGGGTGCTGAGCCCCCGTGTAGTTGAAAATCTGAACATAACTTTTGTCTCTCCCAAAACTTAACTACTAAGAGCGTACTATTGACTGGAAGCCTTACCGGTAACATAAATAGTTGGTTAACACATATTTTCCATGTTATATGTATTATCCATTCTTCCAATAAAGTAAGCTAGTGTAAGAATGTTATTAAGAAAATCTTAAGGAGGGGCGCCTGGCTAGCTCAGTCGGTTGAGTGACTGACTCTTGATTTCGGCTCAGATCATGATCTCATGGTTCATGAATTCAAGCACCATGTAGGGCTCTGTGCTGAAAGCTCAGAGCCTACTTGGGATTCTCTCTTTCCTTCTCTTTTTGCTCCTCCCCTGCATACATGCATGGATATGCATTTTCTCTTTCTCTTTCTCTCTCTCTCTCTCTCAAAAATAAATAAGTAAACATTTTTTAAAAAAATGTAATGCTTGGGGCGCCTGGGTGGCGCAGTCGGTTAAGCGTCCGACTTCAGCCAGGTCACGATCTCGCGGTCCGTGAGTTCGAGCCCCGCGTCAGGCTCTGGGCTGATGGCTCAGAGCCTGGAGCCTGTTTCCGATTCTGTGTCTCCCTCTCTCTCTGCCCCTCCCCCGTTCATGCTCTGTCTCTCTCTGTCCCAAAAATAAATAAACGTTGAAAAAAAAATTTTTTTTAAATATAACGCTTATTTATTTTTGAGACAGAGAGAGAGGAGCAGAGAGAGAGCAAGACAGGATCCGAAGTAGGCTCTGTGCTGACATCAGACAGCCCAATGCGGGACTTGAACTCATGAACCATGAGATCAGGGAGACCTGAGCCAAAGTCGGAGGCTTAACCAACTGAACCATTCAGACACGCCAACATTTTTTAAAAATAAAATTATAAAGAGAAACTACATTTATAATACTGTACAGTAAAAAAATTCATGTATAAGTGAGCCCACACAGTTCAAATTGGTGTTGTTCAAGGGTCAACTGTATTTTATATTCTTTTTTACACTAAGGCTCTGAAATCTAATGTGTGATTTATACTTTTAGTACATATCAATTCAGAAGCTAAGTTTTCATCAAAAATACTTGATCTCTATACACTAGTCCCTCTTTATCTGTGGTTTTGCCTTCCATGGTTTTAGGTACCCAAGGTCAATCAGGCTGGGAAGCAGATGGTCCTGCTTCTGAGGAATCATTAGGTCAAGAGTGGACTGATGCTACACCACAATGTCTATATCATTTGCCTTGCTTCATCTCATCAGATAGGCATTTTATCATCTCACATCATCACAAGAAGAAGGGCAAATACAACACAATAAGATATTTTGAGATAGAGATATCACATTCGTATAACTTTTATTACAGTACTATATTGTTATAATTCTTCTATTTTATTGTTAGTTCTTGTTTCAATCTCTTACTGTGCCTAATTTAGAAATTAGGTTCAGTCAGTGAAGCATCTGACTTCAGCTCAGGTCATAATCTCCTGGTTCGTGAGTTCAAGCTCTGTGTCAGGCTCTGTGCTGACAGCTCAGAGCCTGGAGCTTGCTTCAGAGTCTGTGTCTCCCTCTCTCTCTGCCCCTCCCCCACTGGCGCGCGCGCTCTCTCTCTCTCTCTCTCTCTCTCAAAAATAAACATTAAAAAACTTTTAATGGTTTTAATTGAAGTATAATTAACACAGTGTTATATTAGTTTCTGGTGTAAATATAGTGATTCAACAATTCTAGACATTACTCAGTGTTCATCATGATGTGGATCCTTTTTTTTAAATTTTATATTTTAGAGAGAGAGAGAGAGAAAGAATCTCAATTAGGCTCTACACTCTGCACAGAGCCCAACACCAGGCTAGATCCCACAACCCTGGGATCATGACCTGAGTCAAAATCAAGAGTCGATGCTCAAGTGACTGAGCCACCCAGGTGCCTCACAATAAGTGTATTCTTAATCCTCTTTACCTATTTCACCCATCTCACCTCACTTTAAGTTAATGACCAAATACTTCAATCGGGTGTTTAGTAATGTCCTCCAACACTTCCTTGTTAGACTGCTGTTTCCAATTTTTCTTCTCTTCAGTCCTCCACTTCTCCTGTGTCTCCTCTTTATCAGCTTCTGACTCCTACCTGTTTCCAAGGAGAAAATAGCAGCAATCAAAAGAGTATTTCCATGCACTTCTACCATACCAACCAACCTATGCACTGGGATCTCATCCCCTCTTACTTTTATTTTTTTAAATAAACGCTATGCCCAAAGTAGAGCCTAAACTCACAACCCAGAGATCAAGAGTCACATGCTCTACCAACTGAGCCAGCCAGGTGCCCCAGGGGGATTTGCTTTAAATCAAAACTATAGGGACTAGAATAATTATATCACTACATCTCATATTCTCTATTTTCTTATTTATAAAATGAATGTAACTTGGAAGTTTCTACTAGTCTTGCCAAATTATCAAGCTAACACATTCAATCTAATTTGGATACTGTCCATTAATTAGGTAGATGTGTGTGTGTGTTTATGTGTGTGCAGAAAGGACCACTTGGGGCTCAGTATCAAGTATTTCATTCTATGGTTTGGTATAATCAACAAACTTCCTTATAATTCCACTAAATTAGGAGGAAGCCTAAGGAAAGAGCAAAACCTAAAAATCAACCAGCTGTTTCATTAAAGAGTCTTTGCTTTCCTTAGAAGTAGAGGTCATCCAGGAGTGCCTGGTAACTCAATCAGTTAAGTGTCTGACTCTTGATCTCAGCTCAGGACTTGATCTTAGGGCTGTGAGTTCAAGCCCCATGTTGGGCTCTGCACTGGACCTGAAGACTACTTAAAACAAAAGAAAAGAAATGGAGGTCATCCAGCCTTTAGGGTGTGAAGTGGATTCCTCTGTAGACCCCAGAGAAGATGGAAGCTTACCAGGCTACCCTTTAGCTAGCATGGTAGTTTGTGCATGAGTAGAAGCAGTTGTGCTCCCACATCCTCTAAGGAGACTTGAGATGTTCTTCATTAGATATTTAGTACAACACAAAGATATAAAGAATAATACAACAAATGCTCAGATATCTACCAACCCATATTTGTGAAGTCCCTTGTGTCCCACTCCCAATGAGCAAAGTATATAGGACTTTCTTCTAATGATCTGAGAACACAGTTAAATAAAACCAAATTAACAAAGAAAGGATTCAGGGGCACCTGGCTGGTTCAGTCAGTTGAGTGCCTGACTCTTGATTTCTGCTCAGGTCATGATCCTCGGGTCATGGGATTGAGCCCTGCATCAGGCTATACACTGAGTGTGGAGCCTGCTTAAGATTTTCTCTCTCTCTCTCTCTCTCTCTCTCTTTCTCTCTCTCTCTTTCTGCCCCACCCCCTTAAAACAAAAACAAAAGCAAAAACAAAACAAGGAAAGGATTCAATGTACCATATATCCATAAATATTAACTGGATAGGAAAGGACATCAGAACTTTGCAGGGATGTTTACAAGAGAAGGTTAAGGTGAGTTGTGATGGCAGGGGTACAAATATTTGGTGTACTGTCATGCGGAAGAATAAGTGGACTTGTGCACCATTCCAGTGTCTAGCCCAACTTGATGTAGGGCTAGTTGTTGGATGCAGTCCAATCCCAGCATGCTTGCCCTAACACACAGGCAACCTCCAAACTGGCTTATTTCTTCAGCCTCCAGTTCATTTGACTCATTTTCTATTTGGGGTCTAAAAGCTGGCTCTCAAACCTGACCCTTGGTCTAACCTCTGGTCTGGCTCTCTTTTTCTTTTTCATGATTGCATTTCTCCTCTTAGAATGCTACCTCTACCCCTCTGGGTCAATACCCTGCCAGGTTTGCCAGGACTCACCAAGAGAACCTGGACTCGGAAGAGAAACTGGGGCCAGAGAATTCAAATTGCAGGCAGGTAGGTTTCAGCTCCACGAAGTGAAAGAGGTTCCCTCGGAAAGCAGGGGCCCTGTCACTGGGCATGTGCAAGAAGTGGCTGAAGGGCCACCTCTCTGAATAGAGCAGAGATAACTCCTGCACCATGAGGGGGTTGAAGGCCATCACCTCAAAACTCTCCCAAGGGCCAAAGAACTGACACTACAAGGTGGTCTAGGACCAGTCAACAACATGAGTCTTTATGTTGATGTACATTTTGTATTTCAGAGAATAGTGATGGTATTCCAGATTTAACCATTTTGAGCCTTTTTCTTCAGCTGTAAAAATCAGGAAAATAAAACTACTACATCACAGTATTGTGAGAATTAAGAGATGTTTGTTTTGTGAATTGTAAAGCACTTGAAAATGTAAATGTAAACTGTTGACAGTGATTACCTTCAGGAAGTGGCCTTGAAGAATGATGTGAGTCGCATGAGCATGCATTACTTTCGCAATAAAAAAATATTTGAAAATATTACATATAGCATAGACTGATTCTGCAATTACATATGAATCCATAGATATATTTCAGTCTTTTTCCCCTTCAGGAGGACACTTAAGTATCATGTTATCGTATGAATTAACACCATCCCATGCTATTAAACATTCTTTGATAACATTTCTATAAGGATGAAAAGAGATTTATTTAACTGATTCCTTATTGTGGCTGTGTGGGTTGTCTGGAGTTTTTCCGTATTATGCACAATACTAGGATGAATATTCTTGTGTCTGTTTCTTTTCTTTTCTTTTTTTAAGTTTATTTGTTTCTAGAGAGAGAGAGAGAGAGAGAGCGCGCACAAGAGTGGGGGAGGGGCAGAAAGAGAGGGAGAGAGAATCCTAAGCAGGCTCTGCACTGTAAGCACAGAGCCTGATGTGGAGCTTGAATCCATGAACTGTGAGATCATGACCTGAGCTGAAGTCCAGAGCCAGACGTTTAACTGATTGAGCCACCCAAGCACCCCTTCTCGTGTCTATTTCTGATTATTCCCTTAGGATGGCTTCCTAGAAGTAGAATTGCTAGGTCAAAGGCAAAGCATATTTTCCAGGCTTCTGATTCTTCGCCACTGTGGGGAAGTTCACTCAGGCACCTCTTAGCATAAGCTGGAGAGGGAATCCTCCCTCCACTTCACCTGGGCCCACTTTCTCTGAGCCAGGTTGATGGAGCAAGCTGATAGCCCAGATAGCCCAGCCAGCTTCTTGCACAGTCTGCAACTAGCATGAGCCCCTTTGCTACTTGTCTTACTGTCCTTCCCCTCACTCCCAACCCTGCCAAATTATCTGAAACCTGGCTATGGATCCAAGCCCTGCATGGAAGCAGAAACCCAGATAATGGGAAGCCCAGCCACTTCTCCTTTGCCTTCCACTGGTGGAGAAGTAGAACCCCTTCTCTGCTTGAGGTTTTTAAGAACCTGGGCCTAGCCTTACCAGCAATACCAATAAGATCAGCATTTTCTCCCCTGCTTCCCTCCAAGACCTGGAGGAAATGAATAAGAATTCTTTTCATGCTTTTAAGTATTTTGTTGTCGTTGTTGCTCTTGTTATCAGAAGTCAAATCTAAAGCAGAAAGGAAGGGAGGCCTCCGGAAAGTCTCTGACCTCCTATTTCTTTAATAGCTTATGGTTTCTAACTTGTACTGTAATGTTCTCACATTTCCAAGCTAAATAGTGGATGAAGTGGTAGGGGTGAGGTAGTTTGTGTTGGGGAGAAAGTGTCACTTCTGAACAGAAGGGAGAAGGAATACACCTGTGGATTAGTGAAAAAGACCACTGGACTCAATACACTAGGGGTCTTCAAAATACCATTATTCATCATAGCCCCCAAATGGAGGAATCCCCATACCTACTTGTAGTAGAAGTGATAAGTAAATTATATTTTATTATATACATATGTATATATGTGTATATATATGTATATATATAATATGCATATATGTGTATGTGCATATGCATATAGATGTATGTATATATACATGTACATATATGTGCACGTGCATATGTATATATATATGTGCATGTGTACATGTATATATATATGAAATAAGAGAAATCCGAAATAAACCATAGCAGCTGGATGGTATGTATGTTTTTTCATGTAACGGAATACTATACAGCAATGAAATGGGACAAACTGCTTTCACACAGAACATGGGTGGCTCTCAAAAACATAATGTTGGGTGAAAGAAGCCTGACACAGAAGAATACATATTGTATGACCCCATTTATATAAAGTTCAACAATAGGCAAGATGTAACTACAGTGTTTAGGGATACCTACTGGGCTGTGCATTATTAAGAAAAGTATGGAAGTGATTTCTATGAAAGAGTAGTGGTTAATTCTGGCAAGACAGAGTAGGAGGTGTGTTTAGAAAAGGGTATGAGGGGGCCTCTGAGTGCTGGTGATAAGCTATTTCTTGACCTGGGGGTAGTTACACGTGTTTTCAGCTTATATAATAATTCTTTAAGCTTTCATTCTTATGTTTCGTGGATTGTTAGGTATGTGTTAAAGAACAAAATTCAGCTGAGTATATTTGAAGATCTAATTGGCTTTATTAAGTGATTCATGAATCAGGCTGCACCCCAGCTAGCAAATAGAGGGGAGCTTCAAAGGGTTGGACAAAATAGAAGGTTTTTATAGGAAGGAGGGTGGGGCAAGGAAGTTATTAGCAAAAAACCAGAAAGAATTGTTTCTGGAAAGTTCAGTTTCCCTTGGGGTGGAGGAGACACAGGGTCTTATGCAGATTACCTCATCTCTATTTTGGGGGGGGGGGCGGTGGGGAAGACCCATGTGCTGATTACCTCATTGGTGCTGACCAGAAAATTCCTAACTCGTTAAGTCTACTTTTCTGGGGGAGGTTGAAAGTGCAATTTGGTTAAGTATTAAATCCTGGTTTGGTGACTTGGTCTAGCAAAGTGACTCCATCTTGGGCCTGTGGTTTTCTTTTTAACAGTGTGTTGTTTTTCACAGATGAAAAATTGTGCCCATGTATTTTTGTGTCTGTGTGTATTTACAAAGACTGAGGTCAGTGTTTTCTGGAGCCAATCATAGTTGATGCAAACATTCTGTGTCTGCGGTGTATGATCTGTGATGTAGATTGAGGACCCCTCTGTGCACCTTGTGAGACCACTCTGGTGGAGGACAAGCAAGACTGTGTGATTGGGCAGAGAAACAAGGAGACCAAGACAACTACTGAGTCACAGAGGTGTTTATATACGTATCTATTTAACCTTCTCAAAGATTCGGGCAGTGGGAATCACAAAAGAATCATTTCAGTTTAAAAGGTAGAGGATAAACTATTACAAAGAAATTGGTTGAAGTCAGATAGCCTGGGGTCAAAATCTGCTCAAGCTTTGGGGAGAAATAAATGAGCTAATTTGTAAAGTGTCTGACACTTGTACATAATAAATGGTAGAAATATTATTCTCATTTAACTCAAGAAGATGCAGAGCCTGGGTTGGGTTGGACTCCCCCAGCTAGCAAGGGGGAGGATCACAGATTCGAACCTGGGCATTTCCCTCTTGAGCCCTTGGTACCCCCACCAGCCTCATCATAATACAAGTATTCTGTAGGAGCTCGGGAGTGAGAGCGGTTACATGGGGTAGGAGCAAAGGCATGTCACAGAGCATGGCATTGAAGCTGACTGTTATCGAAGAAGTACAGACCAGCCTAGGAGTATAAAAATTCATAGAATCACAGGGGAATGGTGGGGGAATGACTGAGTCACTCAACTTAGCTAAATGTCAGGTTCCAGGAATTAAAGCAAGAAGAGTTGCCCCACTTATTCAAAGTGTTATTCCAGGGACTGAAAGCGAGTTTATTTGAAAGTTCTTTACAAACTGTTCAGCATTATGCAAATGTAAGATTGTATGTGTGTGTGTGTGTGTGTGTGTGTGTCCCCCAGGAAAATTTAAAACTTGGCTGGGCCCTGGCTGGCTCACTTAGTGGAGCATGTGACTCTTGATCTCAGGGTTGTGAGTTTGAGCCCCACGTTGGGTGTACAGATTACTTAAAAATTAAAAAAAAATTTTTTTAATTAAAATAAAACTTGGCTTATGTCTATGGGTAAAAGAGGAAATCATGACCTTACCTTTTGACTTACAGAGACCACTCCCAAGCCTGAGACATAGGAGAATAAAGGGAAATTCCTGAGAATACTAACCTAGAAGATATTAGGACATCCAATTAAGCCTAGGAGATTAGATATATATCTATAAAATATATATTATATGTATAAGTAAAATGTTAGGCCAAACTTTGGTGATTACAGTTTATTGTTAATAAGTATGGAATTGTTGCCACAAACTCTAGGATGTCCATAATATGCTTATAGCAAATATAAATTTAAAGAGGTGAAAATGAGCCCATTTTCTGGGAAAATTCTATGAACAAAAGCCTAAGTTTCATTAGAAAAATCACTCACATCCCCCTGGCACTTTGTGATCCTCTGAAAATATTTTTTTAATTAACTTGTTCTATTTTTTATTTTTTTAAAATTTACATCCAAATTAGTTAGCATATAGTGCAACAATGATTTCAGGAGTAGATTCCCTAGTGCCCTTAATCATTTAGCCCATCCCCCCTCCCACAACGCCTCCAGCAACCCTCTGTTTGTTCTCCATATTCATGAGTCTCTTCTCTTTTGTCCCCCTCCCTGTTTTTATATTATTTTTGTTTCCCTTCCCTTCTGTTCATCTGTTTTGTCTCCTAAAGTCCTCATATGAGTGAAGTCATATGATTTTTGTCTTTCTTTGACTGACTCATCTCACTTAGGATAATACCCTCCAGTTCCACCCACGTAGTTGCAAATGGCAAGATTTCATTCTTTTTGATTGCCGAGTAATACTCCATTGTATATATATATATATATATATACACCACATCTTCTTTATCCATTCATCCATTGATGGACATTTGGGCTCTTTCCATACTTTGGCTATTGTGGATAGTGCTGCTATAAACATGGGGATGCATGTGTCCCTTCGAAACAGCGCATCTGTATCCCATGGATAAATGCCTAGTAGTGCAATTGCTGGGTCATAGGGTAGTTCTATTTTTATTTTTTTGAGGAACCTCCATACTGTTTTCCAGAGTGGCTGCACCAGCTTGCATTCCCGGTAATCCTCTGAAAATATTAACAACTAACACTTGCTCTGTGCTTACCATGTTGCCAGACACTTTTATAAGTACTTTATAATTTCTTACTATTAAGTTAATAACTAATTATAGAGACACTGTTAATCATCATAACAATCCTGTGAGATATGCTACTTTTCTCACCTCCATTTTACAGATGGGGAGACCTTAGATAACATGGCCAAAGTCACAAGCTACTAAGAGATGGGATTTGAACCCAGGTTGGTCTAATTCTAGAGTCCACATGTGTGTGAGGGAAATTACCCATTTCCCTCTGCTGTCTTTCAGCCTGGTTAAATTATATATGATGGTGACCATTTACAAGAAGAGACTCTTGATTATTTATCTGTTTGAAATTCAGCCTAGAATCTGCACTTCTCAAAGTCAAACTCTCATCACCTACTTTGAATTCATTGCAGCCTATGGAATGCTTATGAGGGTCACCTGTGTCTCTGAAAGGCGTTTCTGAATGTTTATTCACTTGTTCAAAGTTTTGAGAGTTTTAAAACATACAAAAATAGCTGACCCCAGTTTAGCAACTTTGAGAAATCCTAATGAAACCACCAAAGAGAAAGCAAATGGGCAAGGATGGAATGAAGCCCTGCGAAGAGGTCAAGATTGAGAGAAAAAGTGAAGAAAGGGAACCTGGGAACGATTCAGAGCCTTCCAGCTGTGGGCCTGACCTGGCAAAAGGATCAAGGAGCTGTAATCCTGTGACAGGCACGAATCTCTGTGATTTGCGATGCTGCAAATGGCACTGTGAACACTGACAGACATGGCAACGTTTTGTGAATAACCATTAAGTTCTGCCAGAACAGCCCATCAGGACACACAGGTAGGTAAAGACAATTTAGCTGGTTTGTCTGAGATTCATTCATTCTTTCTTGCTTGCTTGCTTTCTTGCTTTCTTGCTTTTCTTTCTTTCTTCCTTCCTTCCTTTCTTTTTTCTTGCTTTCTTTTCTTTCTTGCTTGCTTTTCTTTCTTTCTTCCTTCCTTCCTTTCTTTCTTTCTTTTTTCTTGCTTTCTTTTCTTTCTTGCTTTCTTCCTTTCTTTTTTCTTTTTTTTCTTTCTTGCTTGCTTTCTCTTTCTTTCTTTCTTTTTTCTTTCTTTTTTTCTTTCTTTCTTTCTTTCTTTCTTTCTTGCTTTCTTATCTTTCTTGCTTTTCTTTCTTTCTTTCTTCCTTCCTTTCTTTTTTCTTTTTTTTTCTTTCTTGCTTTCTTTCTTGCTTGCTTTCTTTCTTTTTCTTTCTTTTTTCTTTCTTTTCTTTTTCTTTCTTTCTTTCTTTCTTCTTTCTTTCTTTTTTCTTTCTTTTTCTTTCTTTTCTTTTCTTTTCTTTCTTTCTTTCTTTTCTTTTTTCTTTCTTTTCTTTTCTTTCTCTCTTTTCTTTTTTCTTTCTTTCTTTTCTTTCTTTTTCTTTCTTTCTCTTTTTCTTTCTTTCTTCCTTCCTTCCTTTCTTTTTTCTTTTTTTTTTATTTCTTGCTTTCTTTCTTGCTTGCTTTCTTTCTTTTTAATGTTTTTTATTTATTTTTGAGAGAATGTGAGTCAGGGAGGGTAAGAAAGCAGGGTGCAGAGGATCTGAAGTGGGCTCTATGCTGACAGCAGAGAGCCCCATGTGAGGCTTGAACTCATGAAACGCAAAATCATGACCTGTGCCAAAGTTGGACACTCAACCGACTGTACCATCTAGGTGCTCCTGTCCAAGATACTTTCTATCATGCTTTGTTAAATTGCCTTCCAAGCTTCATCCATAAGTGGGTGAATATGCAACTAACCTGTGGCAAGTGAGCGTGTGGCTGGCTCTGCAGACACCCCAGGGCAGGTCAAGGGTGTCCAGGCTCTCTGTCCCCCAGCTCACAGCCCCAGACACCACTGAACCTGTCAGCTCCTTCCTGCCACAGACAATTAAGATGCACCCTACCTCAAGTGGGTTATGAGGCTGCCAGGCTTTGGCACTGGGGACAGGAGATTAACCCGAAGTGAGGTTTTTCCTCAAGCAGGAAAAAAAAAAAAAAAAAGGCAATTGATAGAACTAAGGAAATGAGCTGAGAAAAAGCCAAACAAAGAATAGTGGTTGGATGATTCATGAGGTGGGGTACTCCTCTCTGGCAAAAAAATAAATAAATAAATAAGATTGTAATCTGCTGGTAACTGTCTTGTTCTTTAATGACTATGTTCTCTTTCAAAATTCTAAGTGTAGGTTAGGGATGGAAAGGGGGGGAAAGTTGAAATGAAGGACTTTTATTTTTTTATTAAAAAATTTTTTTAACATTTATGTATTTTTTTTTTTTTTGAGAGAGAGAGAGAGAGGGAACATGAGTGGGGCAGGGGCAGAGAGAAGGAGACACAGAATCTGAAACAGGCTTCAGGCTCTGAGCTGTCAACCCAGAGCTCGACGTGGGGCTCGAACCCACCAATCGTGAAATCATGACCTGAGCCAAAGTTGGACGCCTAACTGACTGAGCCACCCAGGGGCCCCTAAAAGACTTTTATAATAAGCAGGTCCCTTTCGTCCACCTTCCGTTCCTGTTAGGGTTGCAGACATGCCCTGCAACTGAGTCACGGCTTCCGCTGTCCAGGCAGTTACAATTCGTTAAGTTTGCTGCCTCAGACGCAAGAAGGAAAGAGCTTTTAAAATTCGGCCTCTATTTGCTCCAGAGAGACCTGGGGATTATTTGCAGGTTACATTACTTCCCAGCCCAGTAACTTTTCCCTCATTGCTATTGTGAGTGCTTTCATTGTTTAAAGCAAATAATAGTCCAGGTGCAGCCAGACCTTTTTTCTTCTGACAGGAAGACCCCAGGAAGAGCTATCAATTAGTAACTGTTCACAACATACAATTGGTAGGTGTTTGACATTTCCAGTGCTACTGAGGAGCTAAAATTTGGACATCCAACTCTGACCAGATTAAGGAAAAGGAAGTCACAAACCTTGTCCTCTCGGTCTATAGTAGTTTCTATCATTGAGCAAAAAAAGTTTACAAAAATGAAGTTTGTTTAAAAAAAAAAATGCTTCCCTTATGAGGAGGTGAGCAGTACCAGGCATGAGGGTCAGTGGAGGTGTATGAGAGCAGGGACAAGATTCCAGTCACACATGTGCACTTGGACAACTGGGTGGGGACCAGCCTGGCCTGAAAGGAACTATAGATTAAATTTCCTTCCATGATCAAACATAAGAGATGTGCTGACAATCTATGGTTAAATTTTGGTTTTGGACAGTGTTTACCTCGATGTGAACCTGGGGTCCTCAAAGTATTTGTTGTGTGCCCTTTGTCTAGTTACTTCGCCTCTTAGTGCCCCCTTAACTTAAATGTAAAATGGGGATGGAAGGGTCCCAACACCATGGGGCTGGGGAAGGATCAGATGATTAATTCATGCAAAGCACAGAGTAAATGCTCAACAGATGTTAGCTATTATTGTCATCAGGGCTACACTATCACAATAGCTCTTCTGTAGTACAGAAATTCCAGAAAGTTTTTAATTAGCTGTGCAATCTTGGGGCTGAATTTTCGTATCTGTAAAATGAGGGAGTTGTCTAGATGAGGTCCAAACTGACCTTAAAAGCCTAGAATTACATTCTTTGCATTTTCCTAATGGAAATATTGAGGCATACAAGTAGTACTTGTCCTTGACACAAGGCAACCCAGCAAAGACAGGCTGAGGAGGTAGCTGGCTACCAATCTCTGGTGGTGCTAGTCTTCTATTACCTTGTCAGATCACAACCCAGGGCTCATGGGAGTGCAACCTGGTATAACCTTTCTGGAGGTCAGACTGGCAATATTTATCAAAAGCCTTAAAAGTATACTTCAAAATTCCACTTCTAGAATTTATACTAGGACAATGATAAATAATAATTAAGGATGTTGCAAGATAGCCACAGGATGTTCATTACAGGGTTATTTATAATCAGGAAAAACTGGAAAAAATTCATAATGAAAAAGGAGGATTGGATAGATAAATTATGGTGTATCCATGTAATGAAATGCAGTTTTAAATATGATTAACAAGAATTTTTTTGACAGGGTAAGATGCTTACAATATATTGTTAAATTAAAAAACGGATTATCACACAATATATATGCTATGACCCCAGATTGTTAAAAATCACCAATATAGATATAAATAGATTAGATAGAATAATCCACCAAAAATGCACTAAAATGAACCAAGTATGTTACCAGTTCACTAAATATATCTGCCAAAATACAAACAGTGCTTACCTCAAAATAGTGATTGATATTTTCCTTTTAAAAAAAATGTTTATTCATTTATTGGCGGGTGGGGGAAAAGAATGTGAGAGAGAGTGCATGTCAGCAGGGGAGGGGCAGAGAGATGGAGAGAACCCCAAGCAGACTCCTTGCTGTCATCGCAGAGCCCGACTCGGGGCTCGATCCCAGGAACCATGAGATCATAACCTGAGCCAAAATCAAAAGTCAGACACTTAACTGACGAAGCCACCCAGGAGCCCCTTTTCTTTTCCCGTCTTTCTTTTCTCTTTCTTTCTTTCTTTCTTTCTTTTTCTTTCCTTTTCTTTTCTTTTCTTTCTTTCTTTCCCAGTTTTATAGAATGAATTATGTGCTTTTTTTCTGAACTGTTTATTTTGGAAAAACTAAAACATAAAAAGAGAAAGAATTGTGTAGCCACCTCACCCTGACCCCCACTGCAGCCATGTACCCATCAACTTCAACAATTATTAGCTCATGACCAATTTTGTTACACCGTGTATTACTTTCTAATAGGAAAAAAACTACTTAGATTTTTTTCCAAGACTGTATAAGAGGAACTATTGTTCATTTCACTCCAACTACAGGCCAAATAATAAGAAAATTGGTTCAAGATCCATAGTGGTCCAGAGCATTGCATTTTTACTCATATCAGGAGCAAGTAAGTGCAATTCTGCACAGACCTAGGCCAGATCTTCATCAGGCAAACATTTTAGTCAAGACTAGCTTCTGGTGCAAGCAACAGAAACCCACCTCTAACAAGTGAATGTGGGAAGCAGCTGGCTCTTGTGACCCCACTGGAGGGCAGGCAGACATAAAGGTGGTTGATGGGTGCAGAACATCCCTGGGGCCTTGGGCTTACTACTCTCATGCCTCTGATCTGAGTCCCAGGGATGTCAGCTCACAGCCTCTCAGTAAGGGAGGGTGGGGGTTCTGTGGCCCTCAGTCATACAATGTGGGGAGGTCTCTGTCTGATGGGACTTGGTTCAAGTCATTTCCCTGTGGCCAAGAGGACCACACTGAGATATTTTAGAGGTTCTGACAATAATAATAACAGCAGGAACTTATAAACATATAGCATCTGCTCTATGCCAGGTACTGTCTAAATGGTGTGTGTGTGTGTGTGTGTGTGTGTGTGTGTAATTTAAGCCTCATAACAACCCTAAGAGGTAGGTGCTATTACTGGTATCATTACTTTTCTTTTCTTTTTTTTTTTTTTTATTTTTTTTTTCAACGTTTATTTATTTTTGGGACAGAGAGAGACAGAGCATGAACGGGGGAGGGGCAAAGAGAGAGGGAGACACAGAATCGGAAGCAGGCTCCAGGCTCTGGGCCATCATCAGCCCAGAGCCCGACGCGGGGCTCGAACCCACGGACCGCGAGATCGTGACCTGGCTGAAGTCGGACGCTTAACCGACTGCGCCACCCAGGCGCCCCGGTATCATTACTTTTCAAGATGGGGAAATTAAGGCCAAAAACACCCAAGTAACTTGCTCAAGTTCATACAAGTAGTGAGTAACAGAACCAGGATTGAAACCTAAGTAGCATGGCCCTAAGGTCTGTACAATTAATCACTCTGTGGTTTCATTGCTTGAGAGTCTGAGCACCAAAAATATTGTGCCTTTTACCATATGTAATCCAAATCCAAATCACATTAGATTCTGGATTAGGGTAAGAAAATTTTAAACAATTAATTTTTTCCTATGACTACTCTGATATTTGCTATGACACGCTTTTCTCATGGTTTCAGTGCTGGTGCCTAAGTAACACTGTCACTTGGATAACCAGCTCCAGAGTTTGAGAAGGGATTCATGGTAAGCAGGCAGTGCACAAAGTGCACCTTTACTAGCCAAAGGTGTGTTGGTTGCCTCCTGCCTCCAGTCCACTTTGGGGACTCCTACTTTTGGGGCTCTGAGAGCAGCTGTAGACTTTACAGCTCATTTCTGCAAAGGCTGACATGTATCCCTCTGGCTTCCCTTCCCTCTTTTATTCTTTAAATGCATTTTAGCAAGTAATCAGAAACTCAACTGTCAGTACAAATCTAAACTCTAAAGAGGCTATCATCTTAAGAAGTCTGAAAGAAGGAGGGTCAGCTCAGTGATGTCATCAAGAACCCACGTCCTCCCATCTTGCCACTCTGCCTCCTCGTGTTTAGCTCTTGTTTTCAAGCTCATACACTATGGTCTCAAGATGGCCACCCAGCACAAGGCATCATTGCCCTTTTACAACACAACAAACATTTAAAAAGGCAGGGGTCAAAATGGCTTTCTTTCACATGGTTCACTTATTTAGGCCAAAAAATCTAACATCTAACAACATCCCAACAAGCATCTGTTTACTTCTCATTGGCCAGGGTGATGTCACATGATTGTGCCTAGACCAATTACTGGCAAAAAGATGTTGAGTTTAGACCAATCATAATTCATCCTCTAGGTAAGGGCATGTAGTTCCCCTGGAAATATTTGGCATCTGTGTGCAAGGAAGAAGGAGAGACAGCTGTTGGGTAGGCTGCCATAAAACCCCTTCCTCATTCCTCTCATGTCCTTCCTCTAAAGAGGTCTAAAAAGTAGAAGGCCTGGGGCAGGGTCAAGGTCAAGGTTGGGGAACAGCAGACATGGTCTACTCATTAGTGAAATTCATAGTTTTTCTTTCACAGAATAATCAACCTCTATGTTTTCCTAACTCTCTTAAGGCCTCAGAAAATTCTTTAATTCCAAGGCTTTGAAAAATATGTTATACCCTGTTTTAGTTTCCTATGGCCACTGTAACAAATTACCACAAACTTCATGACTTAATACAAATTTATTCTCCTATAGCTCTTGAGGCCAGAAATTCAAAACCCAAAAATTTCACGGGGCTGAAATTTAAGGTGTTGGCTGTGGGCTGGTTCCTTCTCAGGGATCTGGGGAGAATCCATTTTATTGCTTTATTTAGTCTCTAGTGACTTCCTTTATTCCTTGCCTTGTGGCCCTTTTCTTTTTCTTCAACGTGCATAACTCTACCAATGGCATATTTCCCTAAACAGCCTTCTTTAACCAGCTCCTCCTGTATCCCTCTTAGAAGGAGGGTTGTTATTATTAATGAAGGGTTATTTCCCCATCTGAAAGTCCTTAAATTAATCACATCTGCAAAGTACCTTTTGCCATACAACATTTACAGGAATTAGGACATGAATATCTCTGGGGTGCATTATTTAGCTTATGACACATCCCAATTCCTGATCCTCAAAGCTGTTAGAAGGGTGAACTTCAGGGCAGGAAGGAATCCCAGAGTCTTTTCAGTGATGTTCAGCAGCCCAGAAGCTCATAACTGCAGGTTTGGGGTCTACGGCTTAGGTTTGTGGCAGGTGCTTGGGGTGGGGTTTATGCCTGAAGGACAGAATTTCCATCAGATGGAAGTCCTCCTCAGGAGCCTGTGGGGGACACTTGTAACTCTCTCTGTTTTATACTTTTGCAGCTAAATGAATCATGTTTGCTTTAAGTCAGTGCATGTGGAAGAGGTGGCAGATGCCATTAATGTAAAGTAACTTTAATCAAATAAATCACATGCCAACATTAGCTTCATCACATTTTTAATGAACCTGCGCTGTGGAGTGATGATTCAAGCGATTGGGACCTTATGTAAAATTTCTGTAGTGAGTTCATAGACCACTCAGTTTCCCCCTCTCTGTATTTCTTTCTTTTTTTGTTCCGGTTCTGGTCCTTGCCCCCGGCTTTTGCGTTCTCTCACTCTCGTCTTTTACGTAGCTTCGTATCCAGCTTTTCCTGGCCTTTCTTCCCCTTTCTGTCTGGTGAGTGTCCTTCATGGGCAGCCATGTGTGGCTGGTTGGCTTCTCCCCTACAACCTTGCCCACCTCCTAAAAATGGAACCAGACCTGCCAGATTCTGGGCAGACTCCCATCTGACCAAGCACAGTTAACTTCAGGGGCAAGTCAGTGAAGTGCTGGTAAATACTTAAAAACCCATTCTCCAGAAAAAGCAAACCCTGAGTTGTAGGATTTGCTGATTTTTGTGTTGCAGGTATATCCACCACGGCCTAATTCAAGCTACGAAGGTGAGGGCACCCTGAAAATGGAGTCGGTAGGAGGTGTGCACGATCCACTCCAGCACAGCACGGGGCCAAGTGCAGGTATGTCCTCATGACACAAGATTTCAGTTGTCTACCTTCTCCCAAGCCGGGAAGGACTGGGCACACGCTCCCTCTGCAATTTCTTCCAAAGGAAACTTTTCACACACATTCTCCCCAAGTTAGTCTTCTGCATGGGCGTATAACTGAAAGTAAACTTTGAGTTCGAACTGCATTTTGCTCTTGGTCTTCTCCACTGTTCCTTGTTACTTGGGTGAAGTAATGCTGGCTTACAGTCACCTTTACTGGCAAGATGGTCACCGTGCATGGAAGGTGACAAGCGACTGGCTCCTTCGCTGTGTCTCTAGTGTTACACACAAGAAAATTCTCAGCTTAATGTAATATCTGAGACTAATTAGCTGAGCTTCCTAGAGAGAAAGCTCTCTCTAGAGCAGGAGAGAAAGGGGGGCGGGGGGTGGTGGGAGAGGGTGAGCCAACAGAGAATATAATTTAAATTCCCAGAGAATCCAGACTTCATTTAATGGTTTCTACCTTCATCTTAAACACCTCTTCCAAAATCAAGCGGATGGATGTATTTCACTTCCTTTCTGCGACCCTATACATGATGGGGTAGGGCACAGTGAGTGACAAAATGACCCGAGTGGACTGTTAGAGGGTGAGGCAAGATGACTGGACAGCCCACACACTGCATGTCAGACCTAAGCGACAGGATGGGTTAAACACTGAATGATCCATCACTAGATCAAACACCGAACTATGAAATGTTGCCAACGGAGACATATAAAGTAATAAAAACAGTGAAAATTCCACATGTCTGGGCGAAGTTCTGCCCTGCAGTGTCTGCTGTTCTGTTTTATGGGCCTAGCCCGGAACACAACCAAGCAAAGGCGAGGGCCGGAGGGCACAGCGCTCCCCAGGAAGCGGGGCGCGAACAAGGGCATCCGAATGTTTGTTTGGTTGAGCTGCTATTTCGCCATTGTCTGCCTTATTACCAGTTATGACATGTGCCTGAGCCGCCTTCGCCCCTTCATTCCACTGGCATTTGTTAAAAAAACATTCACTGAGATCCAGTCTGGATGTGTCTTTTTGCCTGCCTGTAACTTTCCACTTTAAGGGAGCTGTAACAAGGAGTTTACAAGTCCTAATTTCACAGGTTTTTAAGAACAAGGATTTTAAAGCATACACCTGGGATAAATTCTTGTAAGGAGAAAAGGAAGAGGGTAAACTGAATTCTGGTTCTTAAATCCCTCTGGGCATTATGCTTCTTGGTCCTTGGCATCAACTAAAGAGAAACAGGAAGAATTATTGATCCATATTGGCTAATAGAGATGTCTAGCCAAAGGGAGAAATATTCAGGATCGGCATGGTCTGTCTTGGGTTCGATTCCTTTCTCCTACCACATGGCCTAATACATGGTAAACCCTGAATTAATATTTGTGGAATGAATGAATGTACATGGTTATTTTCGAGGAGACAAAGAAATAAAGAAGTGTAGTTTCAAAAGGATCTTTCTAGGGATGCCTGGGTGGCTCAGTCAGTTAGGCTTCCGACTTCGGCTCAGGTCATGATCTCACAGTTTGTGAGTTCGAGCAGGTCGGGCTCTGTGCTGGCAGTTCAGAGCCTGGAACCTGCTTCAGATTCTGTGTCTCCTTCTCTCTCTGTCCCTCCCTTACTCGCACTGTGTCTCTCTCTCTCTCTCTCAAAAATAAATAAACATTAAAAAAAAAAAAAAAAGGATCTTTCTTCTAAGTGTCTACACCCAAGCCATTAACCCACAGGACCAGAAGTAGGGTGAGTGGAAGGAACACAAGGCCCAAGGTGCATGACTCAGGCATTCACTCTCAGTTTTGTGCATGTTTCCACGCTGTGCTTTTGTGCACTGGAGACTGAGTACTCCTTAAATATCATGCCCTGGGTGCCTTGCTCACCTCACTCTAGTCCCAGCCGTGCTACTCCATCTAGGGCTTACAAAATACTTCTTAGAAATTATTTCTTCCTTGGGTTTAGTCCACTAAGTCTGCTCGGAGCCCCCCCCCCCCACAGGTGACATTTCAGGGAAAAGGGACAGGGGCAGTTCCAACCTGGGAAAACAGTGACCTCACAGCCAAGAATAGTCAGGTGGACCTGGGTTTACTCAGCACCTAACTGTGTATTAACCTCTGGAGCTTTCTTTTCTTCATCAATAAAATTCAGAATATACTCACAGGATGACGGTGAGCATGGGGAGTCATACACAAAAAGTGCCAAGTACAGTGCCCAGCACATAGTAGGTGCTCAGTAAATGGAAGCTTTGGTTGCATTTTTATTATTGGCAGCAGGGGTGGTGAGGCTGGCAATGCTGCCCAGCCGACTCCTTGAGTAGGAGACAGCACACATGTGGACCCGAAAGAAGAAATTTGCAGGAACTGTACTGGAAGATAGAATTGACAGATTCAGGCAACCCAGGTGGAGCTCTGCCTGTGCCAGGTGCTGTGCTAGTTTTCCCGCGTTTTCTCTAATCTTGACCACAGGGTATTCTTCATTGATTATCTATACTCATGCATAACAGATAACTTTTTAGTGTAAGTATGTCCAATACAGCATTTGGGACATAATTATACTAGAAAAAAATCAATTTGTTGTTTTCTGCAATTTAAATCTAACTGGACATCCTGCATTTGAACTGGCAAACCTTCAAGGGGAGTTATTAGTACAGGGACTTTAAAATGGAGCCTGCCTCGGGGTGTGTCTCTGGAATGTTTGTTTGCATCGATGGCCTCAGGGGCTCAGCACACTTTGCCCTAGCAGGTGAACTGATGAAGCTCCCCTTGGTTCTTCTGGCTCCCGGCTTTCTCCCTTCTGCTTCTCTTTCCCCAGCAGCTTCTCCCGCGGCATGCAGGAAGCATGGGCACGGCAGGAATGTATGAGACAACTGGCAGTGCAGATGGGAGAGGCAGGGTGAGGAGACTTGGTTTAAAAATATGTAATAGTCAGCTGGCCCCAGGCACCTCAACCAAACTGCTGGGAAAATGCTAGCTGCTTTCTGGGCTTGCCACCACATCCCCTAGCCCTCTGTTCGGGGGGCTCTTCTTTCTGCTGTGTGTTTCATAAGAGAACAAAAAGAGAAAGGGCTCTTGCTCAGAACTTTGGTTAACGGAAGCAGAATGTCAAAAATAGGCTTTAGGGTGCTTTAGGTTCTTTGATGGTATTGTGACATTCCGGGTCGTGTCAATGGATAATCTTAAGGAAAAAAAAAAAGGTAAAACTGGGACTGTCATAGCGAAATAAAAATGAACACATGTTAAAGATTTTTATTTAACTCATTCATGAGAAAACTGGGGTTACAACCAGTTGAAAAAAGTAATAAAAACCATAAACCTATATGCAGCAAAGGAATGTTGAAATGAATGAGCAAATTAACATAAAACTGGTTTGCGGGTACTGATACTGGACTGAGTTGTATCTCTCAAAATTCGTATGTTAAAGTCCTAACCCCCAGGTACCTCGGACTGTGGCTGTATTTGGAGGTAGGGTCTTTAAAGAGATGATTAAATTAAGTAAGGTCACTGGGATGGGCCCTAATCCAATATGACTGGTGTCCTTATAGGAAGAAATTAAGACACAGAGATACACAGAAGGAAGATCATGGCAGACAGGAGAAGGTAGTCATCTAGAAGTCAAGGAGAGAGGCTTAAAGGAAATCAACCCCACTCACACCTTCATCTTGGACTTGGAGCCTCCAGAACTTTGAGATAATAAGTTGCTGTTGTTTAAACTGCCTAGTCTGCAATCCTTTGGTATCATAGCCCTGACTGACTAATGCAGTGGGGGAGGGTCATTTGCGTGTCTATACGCATTTGCATTCCCATTAATTATCTACAGTTTATAGAATTGTAAAATAGCTCCTTCAGAATCAGATAACCTAGTCAGTTTAATAACAAGATAATTTTTGACTAGGAACAGTAAATTACTACTTGTGGGTCAAATCTAGTACTACCACCTGTTTTTTGTAAATAAAACTTTACTGGCACCCAGCCATACTCAGTCCTTCACACATCAGCTATGGCTGTTTTCCCACTACAAAGGCAGAGGTAAGTAGTTGCCTTCTGCAAAGTCTAAGAAATAAGAAAGATTTTTTCTGGTCTTTTACAGAAAAAGTTTGCATATGCTCCTCTAGGCAATGCATTCGTTTTCCACTGAAGCACAAATATTTCCCTACAATTGGAGTGCCCTTCAAGGTCACCCAGTCCAGGGGTTCCCAGCATTTGAGATCTCACAGGTCAGTAAAATTTCATAAAAATTTTGAGGGAGGGTCAGAGGTCTCCAATCTTACTTTTGTCAAATATCAACTGCTTCCTAAGAAGATATTTTGAAGTGAATCCTGCAAGAGAAACTTTGTTGCCTTGTACTTGCTTTTCTTTCTCTGGGGTTTGGTAAAACTTTCACCACGGACCACCACAGCTCATACTCTGGATTGCGGTACAAATAATCAGGCCCCAGCCTTAGGCACCAATTGCTGGCTCTGTCCAGGGATATTCTGCTGGTTTAGACTGGACATCCTAGCCTTACTCCCAGGACCCAGGCTAATACCCTTTGGCCAGAAAGGGGTTCTCAGGGACTGATTATTGCCAGAGCCAGCCTGGACATGCCCCACATACCCAGGTCTAACTGTGATGGGCCCTGCCTTGCTTTAAATAATATACGGTTTCCTGATTTTTAAAGTAAATACATATTCAGTGCAGAAAACTTGAGAAAAAGCAGAAAGAACAAAATTCACCTCTACCCAGAGAGATATAAAAGTTTACTGACACACAGAGGGAACAAAAATACTTTCTGATCTGAAAATCCTAAAGGGAGAAAACCAAGCATCCCTCCCCAAACCAAAATGGAGCCTGGCACATGGCAGGTAGCAATATTTATTGAAAGAATAACTAAACCTACATGACTGCAATTCTTTTTCCTAGACAATCCAGGAAAACTCAGTCTTTGAAAAATTTTTTGATAATCAAAATGGCTAATGGCTAATCTGATAAGTCTTCCAGGCAACCTCCTCCCCCTCAAAAATTCTTGTATCTGATTTTTTCCTTATATCATTAAAAAAAAATTGTAAGACTTAAAAGTGCCCAGAACAAACTGTTTAAGAATCAAGGATTATGTATTTTCACTAGTTTTCATGTCCAGACAATTTATATAAATTAAGTCTTATTATTAAACTGCCCTAATGATATATACAATATAATAAACTTTAAAAATCGATCTGATAGGGGCGCCTGGGTGGCGCAGTCGGTTAAGCGTCTGACTTCAGCCAGGTCACGATCTCGCGGTCCGTGAGTTCGAGCCCCGCGTCGGGCTCTGGGCTGATGGCTCAGAGCCTGGAGCCTGTTTCCGATTCTGTGTCTCCCTCTCTCTCTGCCCCTCCCCCGTTCATGCTCTGTCTCTCTCTGTCCCAAAAATAAATAAACTTTGAAAAAAAAAAAATAAATAAAAATCGATCTGATAGACTCAGGATTTCAAGACCTGCAATTCCTAAGAAGCCCAATTTGTTGAATTTTCAATCCATGCTTTGTCACCTAAATGAAACATCTTAAATTTGATATTCTAAATAAACACTTGGGAATATTTTTTAATTCTTTGTGGCTTGAAGTCTTAAACTCAATAATTCATCACTGTTTTCTATGAAAACCTCATCCATACCTTCTGCTTTGAGGGCAGCTCTACGTCCCTTTAAGCAGTTTATCCATCTACTTTAGACCCATCTCCTCCTGTAGGAAACAAACATTCCAAATAATCCCTGACAAACTGGAAGAATAAAAATGACTTCTCTCTGGTCCTTCTTTGCATATTTCACTCATATGTGTTTGTTTCCCCTGATATTTCATTATGTTTATGAAACTTTTATATAAAAATGTAAGCTCATTTTAACTTTTGGAAAATAAGCAAGCATCATCCCCTTTCAAAAATCACTTTCTTCCTTTGATGAGACATCAGGTTTCGTCTTCCTTAAGTCTATACCTGAATCCCACCCATGACCTGCACAGATCGCTCTGCAACTCTGACGTGGCCCAGGTGGCTCCTGCGCCTGGCATGTGGTAAGGATGGGGCCTGGGATGGACTCCAATGTCTCCACTCATTCTAAGTAGGTTTTTCTTTCATTGTGCATAAAAACTTTCCTTTTAAACTGTTCCCCAGGACCCAGCTCTCTTCCTTCTCTCACCTCCTTTGGAACTTTTAATTAAGGTAGCCAGGTTTAGTTCTTTGTTCCCTGACCTAGGGTCATTTGACCAGCTGCTACTTACTGACTATAGTCTTCAATTTATTATGCCCCTACTATATGCAGTCATGTGCTATGTGCTTCATATACATTATTTCCAGTCTGTGCAACAACCCTGGAAAGCGGTGTGACCTGAGATAAGCTACAGAACATCGATGAGCTTCAGTTTCTCATTTAAAATGTGAATAGTAACACTGACAGGAATCTGTGTTCTACACCACACCATATAGCCTCTCTTAGACGGTTGTCTTAATTCTCTGTGGTATCCCCAAATGCCCAGGATAGGACCCAGTGTGAACTAGAGCTCAACACATATTTACTTGGTGATTGTTTGAAAACAGCTATCTTATTCAGTTACTTTCCTGACTTCGTTCTAAGTTTATCAAAAGAAGCAGACATTCACATTGAGGAACCAATGCAATATGACATGACTTTTCAATGTCTAATTATAAGGCTAAACCCTAAGACCTCTAGTCTTGGAATGCTCTGGTGAATTGGATTTCTGTTAGTTGTGAATTTGTCTTTTGTTAAATAGACTTATTCGGAATCTTATCAAATTGTAATCTACTTTCTTGCCTTAGGAAAAAGAATTTGCTGGACACACCTGTATCTGCTTTGATGACTCAGGACTCTGCGGTGTCTCCAGGGCAGGATTTGGAGCATCAAGAGCTTGCTGAGGATAGAGAACGAGCAGAAGGGTGAGTGGCAGATGCACTAACCCAGGACTCAAGTCCAAGCCGATTTCTTACTACTCGTTTGGATATGCCTAATGTTGTCTTGCAGTTGAGCATTACTGTTAGCTGGATTCCAGTTAACCAAATATTTTTTGGCCAGTGTTTTTGTAACTCTTGGCTCCCTTACTCAAGGGACAAAATTTTTAAATTGATTTCAGCCAGGTTTCTCACCACCGGGACAAGTGAGATTTTCTTATGCACACATACATCTTTTTTGTTCCTTTTTAAAAATTTCATTTTATTTTTACTCTTTTTAGTGGGCTCTAAACCTAACATGAGGCTTGAACTCACAACCCTGAGACCAGGAGTCACATGCTGTATCAAGTGGGGCAGCCAGGCGCCCCTCTTCTTTTTTTCTTTAAGTATAATCACCTCAGGTTTATGCTTGGGTCCAAAATATTTTTTTGCACTCTTAGAATTTTCACTTTGGCTGTGCTTTTGAGAAGTGCTATCTACAATACAATGCTGGCTGGGCAGCCACTTGAACCGAGAGCTACAATTTGTTCAAATCAGTTTCCGGGTCGGTATTTCTTCAGGTCTTGAAATAGCCAAGAGATCTACTTCTGGAGGTACGTGTGAAGAACGAGAGTGTACAAGGACAAGAGAATATACAAGATGAATACAGATTATCTTTGGTCTCATATATATTGCAACTGCCAAAATTACATGTTTTCTGGGTATTTGAAAAGTTGCTGTCAAATGTGTAATTGAAGCTTTGAGCAACCAAAACAAGAGTCCATATATAACAGCATTTAAGCCTACGTGGCCATGGTTCTCAAACTTGCCTCACATCAGAAGCACTTGGGGAGCTTTTGAAAATCTAGATACCCAGGCTGCACCCCAGATCAAATAAAATCTAGGGCTGAGAGTCAGACATTAGTATTTTTAAAAGATCCCTAGGTGATTCCAAAGTTTAGCAAAGTTTGGGAACCAATGGGATGTGAAAAACTACACATAAGCAATTTGTAGCATGTTCCCTAAAGGACTCGACTTACGGAATACTTTAAATTCACAGGTCTCATGTATGTTTACATTTAAAATACTTCAACATTATAATGGTAAAATATTTCAAAAATATGAATAAGAGACTTTCAGTAAATTAAAATTTTTTCTGTAATTTAAAATATTGCCCAAACACTACAATCCACTCTTTTTCAGGAGGGAGAATATCAGGAACATTTATTTCCAGCTTCCAAATCTTTTTTATAAGTACAGAAGCAGAAGAAATACTGAAAGAAGAAGGGAAGAAGGGATATAAACAAAGAAAAACTAAAATGATTATTTACTAAGAATTGCAAATGCTCATTTACTGAGTACACCACAAAGTTCCAATCTCTATTCCTAGGACTTTGTGTCATTTTCAGGGACATGATGCTGGAGGGCTCATGCTTTTAGTTTATCAAAATAAACCTGAGTGTTCCTTTTCCCAGCCCTTGGTGAAAACTGAAACTTTACTTGACTCATCTTTATGAAAAAAAGAGAAAGAAGAAAGAGATGGAGGGAGAGAGAGGAGGGAAGGAAGGGTGGGAGGGAGGGAGGGAGGAAGGAAGGCAAAAGAAAAATGTGTCCTAGTGGTGAGTTCACCTGTCCTTTGAACTGTTCTATGGTTGAAATGCCCCTCCTGATTGATCAGTCCTCATTCAACAGATTTTCATGTGTTAGGAACATTCAAGGATTATGTCAGCTGAAATTCCTGCTGCCCATCTGGTAGAGAGAACAACTTATAATAACAAACACACACCAGACTTGGATGAATTACCATCCCCACAACCTGCAAGCCTGTTGGGGTCATTCAATTCTTCAAACAGTCCCGTTTCTATAATTTCTTCCTGCCATGCTATGGGGACAGCACCTGTTGCAAATCTTTGGAAGAACGTCTTATCTTTATCATCAAATTCAATTCCCCGAACCTCAGAGAAATCTTCAATTTCAGCGATGTCTTTGGCATAAACCACGGAAGGGTCTGGCACAAATGGGGGCTCAACTAGGCCAGCTTCCAGGCGAGCAAAATTGACGGTTTTGAAGAAAGGGTGTTGCCTGGGATCATCAGACTTCTCTCTGTAAAGAAAGGAGATGGTCAGACTGAGTCACACTAACAAACCAAAACAGGAAATGTTCTAACAATACAAAATGTGCAGCATTCTTTTCCTGTAATACATTTCATTTTAATTGCAAAGACAATATAATGACATAAAGAATAATTTAGAAAAATAATGACTTCAAAAATCACCTTACACAGACAGTAGCATTTTCATTGTTTGCGGATAAACCTTCACATGTAGATCTAATTTTTAGAGTCAAGCAGTTGACATGACTTTTATCCTTAGGGTTTTGTGGAAATACAAGCAAAATTCAGTGAGGCCAGAATCTGCTTGCCTGCAACTTTATAGTCATTGCATTTTGCTCTGCCCTTCAGGGTCAGACAGAACAAGGGAAGCATGTCTCTTCCCACCACATTCTAAAAGACAGCACCCATATCTCCCCACTCTTCATATGACATGGCGTCTAGGAGCTCCACCTACCTCCCCCCACTGCCACAGTATTTTTAAAGACTTAAAAAAAATGCATTAGGGGGCGCCTGGGTGGCTCAGTCGGTTGAGTGTCTGACTTCGGCTCAGGTCATGATCTCACAGCTTGTGAGTTCGAGACCCATGTTGGGCTCTGTGCTGACAGCTTGGAACATGGAGCCTGCTTCGGATTCTGTGTCTCCCTCTCTCTGTCCCTAACTCACTCACATTCTGTCTCTGTCAAAAATAAATAAACATAAAAAAATTTTTTTAATGCATTAGTAATTATTAGTGTTAATGAGCATACCTTCAGTGCCCAAGACTATGGTTATTTGTTATCAAACCCTTGTCTAGAAATTATTCCAGCATTTACCTTAGAATAAGGGAGAAAAATATACGTTCCCAATTGTGTAACCTCTTATATTAGTTATCTATTGCTGTGTAACAACCTACCCTAACATTTAGTGACTTAAAACAACAAACCTTTATTATCTCACAATTTTTGTGGGTCAAGAATCTATAAATGGTTTCACTAGGTGCCTCTTTCATGAGGTTACAGTAAAGCTGTTCAGGGCTGTGCTCTCATCTGAAGGTTTGAGTGGAGTTGAGGGAGAAAATCTGCTTCTAAGCTCACTCACGTGGTTATTGGTGAGTCTCCATTCCTCACCATGTGAGCCACTGCACAAGGCTACTTTATAACTTTGCACCTGGATTTCCCCAGGGCAAATGATCAAAGAGGAAGGCGGGGAGGGAGGGAGGAAGGGATGGAGGGAGGGGGGAGGGAAGGAGAGGAGGAGGAGAGAGAGAGAGGGAAAGCAAGCCCAAGATTAAAAAAGCACAGTCTTTTAATACCTTATCTTGGAAATGACATCTCATTATTTCTGCTATATTTTTAGAAGCAAACCAATAAGTCCAGCCCACGCTTAAGGGAAGGGATTACACAGGACTGTGGATAATAGAAGGGGGATCTTTGGGAACCACACGAGGGGCAGCCTACCACACATTTCTTTTGGTCCCCCTTAAGTCCAAATTTTAAAGAAATAAAAAGAGGGCTGTATTGTGGCATCAGATTCAAATGATTTTTTCCTTTTTTTTTTTTTGTTTATTTATTTATTTGAGACAGAGACAGCATGAATGGGGGAGGGGCAGAGAAAGAGGGAAAAAGGGAGAATCCCAAGCAGGCTCTGCACTGGCAGTGCAGAGCCCAACACAGGGTTTGAACTCAGAAGCCATGAGATCATGACCTAAGCCGAAACCAAGAGTCAGACGCTTAATCAGCTGAGCCACCCAGGCACCCCTTCCTTTTTCTTTTATGTGAATAGATATACTGCTCTAAGAAATATCTTCTCTTACAGAAAAGTCAATTTCTGTCATAAATCGACCTTATTAAAAATTAATCACGTTCATAGATTTCCCTTTACTTTTATTCCAGTTATCAAAGAGCTTTCAGGAAAAGGATTGAGGTCTTCTCCCATATACCCCCTTCACAGACTCCCTACAGTGTCAGATAATTACTGCAGCAGACTCTATCCAATAGGTTCTAAACACAATAATGACATTACTAATAACGGCAGGGAGAATAACTAGCATCTATCCAGAGCCTACTCTCAACTAACACAAAGTGAAGCGCTGTTATCACAGTCAACCATCACAACAATGCCTGTCTGTCTTTTAACCGCATTTTTAACCTCTTTTACCCTCTTCAGTTGCTTCTGCATTCATAAATAGCTGTGCCTCTGAAAAAGCCAAAAGACATAGGTGAGTTTTTCAAAGGAAAATTGTAATCGAATATTATTGTGAAAAAGAGAAATTCAGTTGGAGGCGTCTGATGTCTAGCCATTCTCTGGGCTGTTTTCTGTGGTTCAGGCCTAGCACCGTCCAGAAAGGTGGGTGCAGGGCTCCTTGGACTTGTCTCATTATGCACCAACTGAAAAACAGGTATGGAGAACTGCATCAGGAGATACTGCAGGTGTCTCTCTTTTTCTCAAAGCCACCAAGTCTCCCTCAACTGAAAGGAAGGAAAATGCGGGCTTGCCATCTCCTAGAACTCACTGACCAATGTCTGTCTGTGTGGCTTACATCCTGTAGAGTCACCGTCTTGAGGGAGGGTTACTGAGATCATTTGAAGCTTCGAAGATGGATTTTTCTCTGAAGTTAGGTTTATGAGGTATAATTCACATAGCAACATTCACCACTTTAAGGTATCAGATTTTGGTGTGGGGAGGGTATCATGTATATTTTAAATGTGGCAGAACAAGGATAGAGCTAGAATTCCGTCCAAGTAGATCAGGAATGAACCCCAAGTCTCAGAGTCTCAACGAAAATGAGAGTTGGAATGGGACCAGGTGCCCTGAGGAAGGAGCTCACACCACCTTGATGACCATCAGCAGGCATGAACACACTGTCCCACAGGTCAAGAGTCCTCCTCAAACTCACTCAGAGCAGTTTTAACTTGGATAAACAGAGTGCCCAGGGGCTCAGTAACCTTGAGAAAATTGTCAAGCCGGTCTTGACATCAGGATGAACAGTTCTCAAGTAATATCTCAAGCAACAGGCCCAAATGGCCTTGGCTTGTCCGGCAGGGATGGCTGACTGCAGCCCTTTTGCAACTAGTCACAAAGGACAAAAGCAACAATAGCCCCCGAAAGGTTTTCTTTATGTTCTCCGTCACCCCAACTAGATGCCCCTGGGGGGCAGGGTCCATGCTTTATGCCCTTTTCCACTAAATGTCTGTGGTGCTGATGCTGACAATAAAGACCAGGCTCTGTAACCCCTATTCCTTTTACTCGTGTCTGGGACACTGCAAAGCTGATCACTTTACTTTTTGCACTGGTGTCTCTTATGTCAGTTCTGTAATTAGAAATAGCATGAATATTATTTTACTCTTGAATCTTTCCCTGGCAGCTTCGTGCAGAGATCTTTTTTGCCCACCATTATGCAGTGCACTTTGGACAAATAGGAGAGGCTACTGACTGAGGCGGCATCTTTTGTAACAGCCAAACGGGCCACGGTAGGAAAGGAGATTCTCCTGCTTGTTGGGGTAGATTTCATTTCACAGCATTTACAGGTGCTCTTGTGTTCCTGAACCCCACATCGAGATTACAATGGATTTTCTTGTAACAGTCAATGAAGCAAAGATACCACCTGACCATACACTGTGGGGTTTGGTCTGCCAAGAACAGTATGTATTGGTATGAAATTATGTGTTGGAGAAGCACTTAAGTCAGAGGCTTGCACGGTTATTTGATCTTGTTCTGCTGCACTAACTGATCAGAATAAAACCTGCAAAATGTTTAAATGGGCTTTAGCTTTTATTTTATTGGAAAACACGATAAATCCTCTCAAGAGCCCTTGTGAGATGCTCAGAAAAGCTTTCAACTTTTCTGCAAAATTAATTCACAGACCTATGAAGACAAAGGGAAGATCCTTTCAGTGGCATTTAAAGAAGGAAAGGGTTTTTAAAATTTATTTCAAATGTTCATGAATGCAACAGGGAGGGGCCATGTGACCCGTCTTCTGTGTGACATGCTGGGTAGGCATTTGCTCGGCCCTGAAGGACACCACTAAATCAATCAAGCATTATCTCATTTGAATTTTTAAAAAAATACAGAGTTGAAATGAAAATGTTGGAAGGTTTTGTCTTTCACTGAACAGCTGGTTTTTATATGCCTTTTCTCTAATGTTGTAAACAGTTTTATTCAAAACAGTCACAACAACAGATGCTTTATTAAAAGGTTTTGCTTGATGGAGCAGCTTCAGGCAATGAGCCAGGGCTTTAAGGTGGCATTTTCCTGAAGAAGTTTGTCAACATTTCATTTTATATACCCACAGCGTGTTTATAGATTTTCAATCAATCCTGGCAAGCGGTGGTGTTCCCTTCAGTGAAGTCATCTAGAGAGACTGTTTGCTTTCCTTGCTGCCTCGGCCGCTGTTAGTGTGCCCGCTCATCCTCCCTGTGCTTGAGAACCCACGCGTAGACACGGTCAGTGGTCACCATTTCTGTGTCTCCTCTCCTTCCTGGGCACATGGAAGACAACACTAGCCAGACCCCTTTGACCTTGGAAAGGGCCAAGACTCATTCTGGGCAAACGGAAGTGTGTGTGAAGTGCTGTGCAAGTGGGTCACTTCCTGACTGAGGCGGTACAAAGTTCCCCAGGTTCTCCGTGCTCTCTTCTCTTGCTACGTCAACTGGAAGCCACGAGTTCTAATGGAGCTGTCAGATGGAAGCAGCCTGGATCTCCGAGTCACTGCTCAGTAGGGAGACACCCTGGAGTGCTGCTGGACCCACAAGGGACTTTGTGTGAATGAGAAAAATTCCATTAGTTTTAAGCTGCAGAGACTTTGGGATTTGCTTGTTATCATGACGTGGCCTATTCTGACCACAGTAATACAACATTGGAATCTACACAGGAAAATCAGCTCCATGTTTTACTTCACATAAATGCAGAATTTCCACCAAATTCCAAAATACGTGTTTGTTAGTGTGGTATCTGTCATGCTTTGGAAGTTATTACAAATGGATTTTGTTTTGCTATTTAAAAAAATCAGGTCGGGGCACCTGGGTGGCTCAGTCAGTTAAGTGTCCAACTCTTTTTTTTTTTTTTTTTAATTTTTTTTTTCAACGTTTATTTATTTTTGGGACAGAGAGAGACAGAGCATGAACGGGGGAGGGGCAGAGAGAGAGGGAGACACAGAATGGGAAACAGGCTCCAGGCTCTGAGCCATCAGCCCAGAGCCCGACGCGGGGCTCGAACTCACGGACCGCGAGATCGTGACCTGGCTGAAGTCGGACGCTTAACCGACTGCGCCACCCAGGCGCCCCAAGTGTCCAACTCTTGATTTTGGCTCAGGTCCGGGCTTGTGGGTTCAGGCCCTGCATCGGGCTCTCTGCTGTCAGCTTGAAGCCCACTTTGGATCCTTGGTCCCCCTGTCCCTCTCTGCACCTTCCCCACCAGCATGCATGTGTGCTCTCTCTCTCTCTCTCTCTCTCAAAAGTAAATAAACATTGAAAAAAATTTTTAATTAAAAAAAATTACGTGGCAGAATATTCGGGGTGCCTGGGTGGCTCAGTTAAGTGTCCTACTCTTGATCTCTTGATTTTGGCTCAGGTCATGATCTTCAGGTCATGAGATCAAGCTCTGCCTTGGGCTCCATGCTCAGTGGGGAGCCCTCTTGGATTCTTCCTCACCCTCTCTCTCTGCCCCTCTGCTCAAGCACTCGTGTGCTGTCTCGCAAAATAAATAAATATTAAAAATATATAGTAAATATAAATAATATGTTTTTAATATATATTTATATACATTATATGTTCATATATATTTAATATATGTTATCATATTATATTCTATGTTCTATTATATATTATATATTTCATATATAATATATATATGAAAACAAGATATATATACATATCTTGGAGATTGTTCCATATCAAGTGCTTATAGTGTTTGAAAGTATCAGAAATACTTAACCATATAACATGCAAATAATAATAGGAAAATAATAATAAAACTTAACCTCAAGGCCTCAGCACTAATCCAAAGTACGTTCTAAATCCCCATGGACAATGCTGACACTGCTAATCACCTGTGTTATATGGTAGTTTACCTGCTTCCCAAACGTTGTTCTGGTTTCTTAGCCAAGAAGAGTCTGCAAATATCTTTTGCTTCCTCCGTGAAGTTATCATGTTGGAATCTGACCTCTTCTTTCAGGGTTCTTTGCTTTAAATCCTCTTTACTGACTTTTTCCTTGTAATCTTTGAATGGTGTTCGTCCAGCAACCATTTCATAAATACTGCATCCCATTGCAAACCAGTCCACAGGATAGGAATAACTCACTTTTTCCATTAGGATTTCAGGAGCCATATAACCATTGGTTCCAGCCTGTAATACCCCAAACAAGAAACAAAACAAAAATACTAATGTGAGTGTAACAAACACTGCTGATTGCCTATCCAATACCCATTCTCCTTTTCTTTCTTTGTTAAGGGAATCTTAACTTATTTGGGGTGGCAATGTGTCTAACCTATTCTAGTCCCTGCTTTTCCAGCATCGTCTAGTGCAGTTGGGGCAGGCCATGTGATCCATTTTGGCAAATGAGACATAAAGAGGATTTAGCTGCAGTGCATTATAAAAGGGACAAATGAGGCTGTCCTTGAAGTGGGACACTTCATCATTAAGTTGAAAAATTCAAGTAGATGTCTTTATGATTCCCCTAAGCTCAGCCTCTGTATTTTATTCACAGGTAATAGAAAATTAGATGCATGGTATTTTTTTTTAAAGTTCACTTATTTATTTTGAGAGAGAGAGGAAGAGAGAGTACATGCATGCACATGTGAGTGGGGAGGGGCAGAGAGAGGCAGAGGGAGAGAGAGAACCCCCAGCAAGCTCTACACTGTCAGAGCAGAGCCATTCAGTGTGGGCCTCGAATTCACGAACCATGAGCCAAAATCACCAGTTGGTTACTTAACGGACAGCCACCCAGGCACCCCTAGATGCATGGTTTTTAAAGGTTGAGCACTTTAGGTTGCTAAAGGTTTTTAAAGGTTGCTAATATTGAATGTTCATGTGTTATCCGGTCTGTGATTCTTATTCTATTTGCTACATATTGACATTAATCTCACACATCTCTGCCTGTCTGAATTGAAAATTAGCAGAGTCATTTTAATCTAGAAAATTCCACATATGAAATTTCATCTAACATGCATGAGTATATTTTGTAGGCACCCTTCTAATGGAAATACATGCCAAATGACCACTGGATTTAAAAAAGTATTTTTTAAATACATATTTTTGTTACAGCAAAATGCATATAACATAAAAGTTGTCATCTTAATAATTTTTAAATGTACAGTTCAAGAGTATTAAGTACATTCACCTTGTTGTACAACCATGATCACTATCTATCTCCAGAATTCTTTTCACCTTGCAAAACTGAAACTCTATACCCATTAAATAACTCCCCATTGCCCCCACTCCCCAGGCCCTGGCAACCACCATTCTACTTTCTGTCTCTATTATTCTGCCTACTCTAGGTCCCTCATATATGTGGAATCAAGCAGTTATTGTCCTTTTGTGAATGTGTGATTTTAATAATTAATTCAATATTTAATGAATACCTATAACATACCTCATTATTATAAACCATGTAAATATGTGTGTAAGTATGTGTGTATATACACATGGTTTATAATATGCATATACACATACAAACACATTATGATTTCATAAAAACTAAGTTGCTTTTGGTTACAGTACAATGCATAACTTCTTCAGCAATTAAAAATTCAAAGTACACCCTAAAATGACAATATGCTTCCATTAGTACATAAAAATGATAATATAAATTATTGGCAGAGTTGTGAAAAACAGATGTGCTGTGTAAATTGACCCAGACTTTTAGGAGAGCAGTAAGATATAAATAGTCATAGACAATAATATGTACCAACTGTTCCTTTTCTTCAACCAGTTTACTTACCTTTGGAGTATGTATCTCAAAGAAATGACTCAGAAGGAAAAAGAAATCTATGCTGAGATGTTCACAGCTCCATTATTCATAATGGTCACAAGCTGGAAATTTCCAAATGCCCATCAATAAAGACAACAGACTAAAGTCTACTGTTAATACCAAGAAGTTTAAATATATACTGGGTTTCACACACCAATTACAAATATGCATTCCAGTACACCAAAAAAGTTAGAATGTGTTTTTAGTTGTTTATTTGGTGATTTTTTTTTCTGTCTAATTGCTTAAGTATATGTTTTTTACATGCACAGTATATATATTGCATTAGGAATATTAAATTTCACAGGTAATTTCTACGTGGATAACAACAATGAAAAATATATATGACCCAAGCACTAATGAGAAGTAATTGGCCGGTTCTGGAAGTGACTGGGGTCTGACGGGCTGGGCATGAGTCAGCGCGGCACTGCTGTTTTCATAGAAGCTGATATATAATTTGGGTGACCATATGTTCCGGTTTGCCCGGTACAGTCCCAGTTTACATCTGTTGCCCTGGCATCTTGTCTAGTTTTGCATTTGTCCAGACAAAAGGTCCTGTAGGCTCCTCTAAGACCCAGGATATAGTCTCACTCATCTTTGTATCCAAACTAGGTACTTACTGCAGGGCCTCATCTGGTGCATGCCCAACAAAATGTTTGTTAAGTAAACAATAGCAACGATGGTAACTGGATGTTTTCCATTCACTATCCAACCAATATTTATTGAGTCATGCCCTCCAGTGAGTTCTAGAGATACCAACACATATAATACCCGGCCTTTGCCCTTCAGGATTTACAGGCTGGTAGAGACAGGTCAAAAGGTCAACTCAATAAAGTAGGGTAAATGCCATAATGGGAGTATAAAACAAGCACAGAGAGGCCAGAAGGTGTGTGTGTGTGTGTGTGTGTGTGTGTGTGTGTGTGTGCTGTGGATACTTCACTGAAGGGTGATAGCTGAGCTGAATCATGAGGGAAGAATCTGTCACACACAGAAAGCTAGCTAGCTAATAAGCATATGTGAGATATGAAGCCAGGAATAATGTGGGGAGCTTTAAGGAATTTGACATTTCTGGAATACAAGATCTGTGGGATGCAATGGTGGGAGGGGAGACCAGAGGGAGAGATGAGGATGAGATTGAGAAACACTGTATGCCAAAATAGCAAAAACTCATTCCCAGTCTTCCTTTTCCCTTCTATCCCTCTACTAGAGAGGCCAGAAGGCTAAGCACTCCATCTCCCAGCTTCCTTTGTACCTAGGGTAACCTTGTGCAAGGTCAAGGTGCTAAGGGTTGGGGAAGAGGGGGAATGAGCTTGCTTAGAAATACATAAAAGAGGCGCAGTCAGTTGAGAATCCAACTCTTGATTTTGGCTCGGGTCAAGATCTCAGGGTTGGGCTCCACACTGGGCATGGAGCCTGCTTGGCATTCTCTCTCTCCCTCTCTGGCTGCCCCTCCCCTGCTCATATGCTCTGTCTTGCTCTCGCTCTCGCTCTCTCAGAATAAACACATAAACATTTAAAAAAATATATAAAAGATATAAGACAGATTAATAGATCAATAGAGGGATGGATAAATGGATAGACATGTGACAAAGTGAATCTAATAAAATATTGATGACATACAATGGAACATTGGCCTTAAAAGGAATGAAGTACTGATATATGCTACAACATGGATGAATCATGAAGACATTATGCCAAGTTAAAGAAGCCAAACACAAATGGCCACATATTGTATGTCTCCATGTGTATATAATGTCCAAAATAGGCAATTCCATGCAGCCAAGAAATGCATTAGTGGTTGCTTACGGTTGGGGGGGGGGGTGGCGGTGGGAGTGATGCTAAAGGGTAGGGGATTTCTTTCTGGGGTGAAGAAAAATTTCTAAAACTGTGATAATGTTTGCATGGCTCTATGAATATACTAAAACCCACTGACGTGTGTACTTTAAATGGGTCAGTTTTATGGCAGTTAAATTATATCTCAATAAAGCTGTTCCAAATGTCTACAGTAAAGGCTAGATAATGGGTATACAGGTTCTTGATGTGGAATTCTTTCCTACATGTTTGAAAGTTTTTATAAGAACATAGAGGGGAAAAAGGAGTGAGGGAAGGGGATGCAATGCCAGGCATTACTGGGTGGCTGCCGGTTCACCAGGCACAAGAGAATCTTCTGGAAGGGTTATAAAGAGGAACTGCAGGAGAGAGGGAAGGAGGGGGAATCCATCTGCCCAGCTCCCTCCCATCTCCTACTTCCACGAATCATGGATTCCCCAAATCTAACTGGTCTGTATTTCCAGATATGTCATCCAGACCTTCAGCAGCTGCCTAGAAACCAGGATTCACATCGCACAGTATGATATTTCCTCCAATTCTAAAAGTAGAGGAGCAACTGGGCCTACAAGTGGAGCCAGGAGGGTGCTGTCCTAAACAGAGAGAAGAGGCAGAGAGGGACTGTGAGAAGGTGTGTGAGGTTTGTGGGCCAGTATACAAACCTGATGAAATTTCTCAATGATGTACTTTGGTGTGGGGCTTTTTCCATCTGTGATGCTGGTTACTGGTTGGCTGCTTAATCCAGAAACTAATGGCTGTCAGAATCTGGAAACTTTCTCAAATTATTTCTTTGATCATTTTCTCCCTTCCATTTTCTTTCCTCTCTTGTTCTTTTTGGAAATCCTCAATGAATCCCCTATGTTTCTTATCTTTTGCTTTTATTTTCCATCTGTCTTTCCTTTCTTTCTTTCTTTCTTTCTTTCTTTCTTTCTTTCTTTCTTTCTTTCTTTTTCTTTCTCTCTCCCTCCCTCCTTCCTTCCCTCCCTCCTTTCTTTCTTTTCTTTTCTTTTCTCTTCTTTTCCTTCTTTCTTTCCAGGACATTCCCTCTATTTTTTTCTCCAATTCTTCTTCTTTTTTAAAGTATTTTATTATGGGAAATTTCAAGCATACACAAAAGAGAGATGAGAATAATAAATCCAGTATAGGCTACACTCAGCTTTGACAATTATCAACAAATGGTCAATCTTGTTTCATCTCTTATCCCTGACCCACTCCTACTGCCCCAGACTATCCTCGACATCATATCACTTGTATTTCACTATGAATCTCTAAAAGGTAAGGCCACTTAAAAAAACAAACAATGCCAAAGCACTACAATACCATTATCTCATTTTAAAAATAGCAATAATTCTTTATCATTATCAAAATCTGGACATGCTTACACTTCTCCACTTGTCCTGTAAACCTGTCCTGTAAATAGTTTGTTATACAAATAAGGTTAATACAGTGTAATTGCTTGGTATGTCTCATAAACTTTTGTGACTATATAAATACCTCATCTCTCTGCCTCCCAGCCCTTTGAAAGTTTTTGTTAGAAAAAGTGGCTAAACTATAGAGTATCCCAGGTGAGATTTTGCTGATAGCATCCCTGTGGTATCATTTAACATGTTCCTCTATCCTTAGTGTTTCCTGTAAATTAATAGCTAGATCTAGAGGCTTAATCCTTCTACTGAAATTTCATTTCTGCAAATGTTTTTTATTAACATACAATTAACATAGAAAAATGTGCACAGATAGTAGATGTTCAGGTAAATAAATTTTGATAATTGAATATACCCATATAAGCACCACCCAAACAAGATATAGAATACTTTTATCCACCCAGAAAGTTCTCTTGTGTCTCTTTCTAGTCCATTCTCCTCCCTACTTTGCAGGCAACCACCTTCTGATTTCTACCACCATAGATTAGTTTTGTCTGTTCTTGGATTTCATGTAAATGGAACTGTATGGTAGGTATTCTTTCGTGTCTGATTTTTTTTTTTGATGTAATGTTTTGAGATTTATCCATGTTGTTCTGCAAACTTATTCATGATTTTTTTTATTTCCAAATGTCCTTTTCTTCTCTGAATGTTTCTTGTTTTCTAGCATTTGTTCTTGTTTCATGGATGCAGTATTTCCTCTTAAATCTCATATGATATTAATTATAAATAAAAAAATGTTCTATTCATTGTATTGTTTCTGCTCTCTATAAGCTTCTTTCTTCTGTTGGTTTTTGCATAGTCTTTCATTTTGGAAGGTTCTTTCAAATAATAAATGATCTTTGACTATTCATGTTTAAAGCTGACAAGCAGCTTGTCAAATGATGGGCTTCACCATAGGGTGATCCTGCCAAGCCATTTCAATGGGGACCCACCTGTGAGTATTCATAGGCCTTTTGTGTTAGCATGCTCAGTTTCCCCAGACAGAGATGGTCCAATACCCCACCTGAAAGGGGTTAGCCTGCTTGCTCTCATTCTGGGAGCTAAGGTGTGGTGGGGACAGAGGGTCTCCCCGTACAAAGTATTTCACTCTCTACAACTCTCAGCTGAGCTGTATGTTCCTGGGTCCAGCTTCTCTCTGGTTCAGTCTCTTCTGCTGGGGTTGGAGAGGCATGATGAAAGATTACAAACAACATCCAAGTGCAGTTTAGATGGTGGTGATTGGTAAATTCTACTTAGCAATACTGATTGTGAGCTTGCTCTGTGTGTGGCCCCCTTCCAATTAGCAGATTTCAGAGGTGAGTGACTGTAAGGATTAAAATAGCTAATCAGGACACCAGATAAACATCGGTTGCTCAGTAGAAGGTATAGGGTGAAAGGAGAGAACGTGCCTTGTCCTAAAACAAAGGATGTAAGACACAGGCTGGGGAGAAAATTGGAAATAATGTACAATACTTACTACGTGCTTATTACATGCTAAATATTTTCTCAAGTGCTTTATGTGAATTTCTCATTTCATCTCTATGATAAACCTATGAGACAGAAACTATTTTATCTCCCATTTTACAGATTAGAAAACAGAACCACAGAGGGTTTAAATCTTACCTGGGGTCATCCACCCAGGATTCACACACAGGTCTGCACTCTGAACCACGACATTGCACTGCCTCTATGGAAGTAGGTAAGCTGGCTGTTTCAAACTCTTCCAAGTTCCCTTCAGATTTCTCTGCTCCCCTTAGAGTCCTCTCGTTCCCTCTCTCTATCTATCAAGGACCAAGCCCTCATCTTGGTCCATTCTTGCTTAAGCTGCTTCCCTTCCCCTTTCCCCAACAAGCTCTTCATCCTTTGCCTGTATCTCTGCTCATCAGGCTGGCTGGACTGCTCCACACAAGCAACCTCTGCTAGGAGGTGGGGACCAGACCCTGAGCCATCCTCCAGGACCATCTTGCTCCCTCCCCAGGGAAATAAGTGAAGAGTCGGCCCACCATCCTCACAGCACTACAGCCTCTTGGTATAATGGAAGGAGCACAGGACAGCATGCAGGGCAGCTTGAGATGCATTCCAAATAGTTTTCAGGACTATCTTTACCTCTTGGCCCTAAAGACAGAAAATGTCAGTGATGGAATTTTGAAGGGCACCACCTCCTTGAGGAGTGGAGGTATTTCACAGAGAAGAATGGAATTAGAGGCACACGCCAGACTCTGAGCACCCAAATTCCATCGCAGCCTCCAGCTGAAAAAATTAATTGCCTGCCCTTTATGCCATTTGTCTTCTGCATGTGAACTGCCTCCTCAGAGTGGGGTGGGAGGAGAGAATTAGCCAAGCAGCATGGGGCAGGGTCCAACCATGCTGACCTCTCACAGCTTAGTTTAACTCCTGCAGTTACAAAGGGCCCCCGCACATCAGTCTCTGTGTCATCAAAACAGTCGCTTTCAGTCCATGTGACCAGAACTGCCATTGCCAGGGCTATAGGGATCACCCAAGTGTCAGCAGCAACAAAACACTTAGTGGAGGTTTTGTGTATGTTTTTTGTTTTGTTTCCTTCCTTCCCCCCCCCTTTTTTTTTCTTTTGGTTTTACAATGCCTTTTGATGGACCTACATAGTCAAGACCTGGTCAGGCAAAACAAGGTATCCCCAGCATGGCAGGGCATCAAGCATCACACGGCACAGGGTTTAGGAAGCCAGTAATGACGCCTCCTTTATACTCCACCCCCCCCCCAGGGGGCAGCAAGAAGTGCATCTACTACAGTCAACACATGTGTACTGCTTAGGCCCATCAGGACCTCCTGACACCTACAGGTGTTGAAAGGTGGAGGGACGTGCACACGCTAGTCCCAGATCAGGATCAGAGCCAGCCTATCAGGACCTGTGCAGATGCCCCTTACATTGCTCTTGCTGTTGGATGCTGGCTTCCACTGGCCCTGTAGCTGTCCTCACTCTTACCCTTGGGCCCATGGGAGCTGAGTGGCAGGGCCAGGCTGGGCAGTCCCAATGTGGCTCTGGACAGCAGTGGACTGTGACCCTGGCAGAGCTGAGAACAGGGAGGGGACTTTCAATGGGACTGAGAGGGCACAGTTCACAACTTAATAGTTCTGCGTATCCATAAAAAAAGGGTGTGTGTGCAAGTATGCCTGTGTACGTGCAGGTCCTTCAAGGTCAAAGTCACCAGTAAACCTCCAGCTCCCACTGAATCTGAAAAGTTGGCAAGCTTAAATTCCATCCTTAGAAGAAATGCCAGCGTCGTGCCCCTGGTGCGACCAGGCCAGACTGGAGTTGATGACCGGGTGGGGAGAAATATGCAGAAAAGGAAGCTCTCTGGGTTTGTCGGTGGTGGCCCAGCAAACTGACCAGCAGAGAAAGAAACTGCCCGGGATGCTTCTTCCAACCCCCCCAACCCCAGCTCATCACAAACCAGATCCACTCGACAGCACAATCCAAACAGAAGAGGGAATCAGAATGTACATCTTTTGTTTGCCGTGGCAGGAGAACTGTTGAGCAGAGGAAAAAAACAAGCTGAGCTTAGCGCTATCAGCTGTTTCCTGGGGCTCTCTCCTTCCTTCCTCCGAGGGGGGCCTGGCCGCTTTGTTCTCGTTCCCAGCTGCTCCTCTGCGCCTTTAAGCGGTGGCCTTTGCAGACCTCAGAGGAATGCGGCCTGAGACCCCAGGGGATTCAGCTCCGAGGCTCCGCCTGCGTGCTCAGCCCCAGGCTGCAGCCTCCAGAGTGCCTGCTCTTGCACCTGGTCTGCTTTCTGCTGGCCACTTCCTAGGTGGGCAGCAGGAGCCTCACCAGAGGTGGCTTCCTGCTTTTTGTGACAGCCGAGGGAGGACACCTATTTCAGAGAGCCCCTGCAGGGGATCCAAAAGAGAGGTTTCTGCAATAATGCTTTCCACAGCTGTACAGCCTGGTGTCATTCTGCTGTGGTTCGGATTCCAGCTCTCTCACTTACTGGTCACCCCCTGCCTCACAGCTCTTACTTCATAGGACTGTGATGAGGATTAAAGTGCTAAGACCTACTGAATACCTCCCAAAAGCCTGGCACAGAGCAGAGCCTTAACAGGTGTTAGAGACTACGGTCACCAAGCCTGGGTTCCAGTTGTCTCAGGCAGGACAGCTACCCAAAAAGAAAGACTCCAAAACCTCTGAGACTACATCAGATTGAAATTCAGGGCCTGGCACACGGGCAGAGATCGATAGTCGCGATTCTTCCACTGGAGTGTGTTCTTCGGTGGCTCCACGTTCCCTAGTGGATCTCTCTGGCAGAGGGCTGAGGCCCATTTTCCATGGTGTCTCTAAGATGCTCAGAATGAAACCACAAGTGAGTACCATGTGACTGTGAGGAAGCAAGGCAACTATGTGCCTGATGGTCTCAGTCTACAGGGGAGCTGCGTGCCCCCGCCCCACTGCACCTGCTGCGGCCCCATAGTCCTGCTGGCTCCCTGTGCCTCTCAGAGAACAAAGCACAGGTGCAGAGGTCACCTGAGAAGCCCAGTGCCAACAGGTGAGGCAGAAACAATGCAACAGAAGGAATTGTGACTGAGGGGTCTGGTATTTGGCTGCTGGTAGGATAATCAGAACAATCATTTCTTGAGTACCTACTAAAGGTTTACCCTTTGCTAGGCTTTTATCTACCTTGTTTCTTAATCTTATCATTAAGCTTAAGAGGCAGACAGCCTGGGGTCAAGTGCAGGGCTAAGCCAGCCTAAGTGGCATGTCTGTGCCAATTACAAGAAGGCACCCTGCACAGCTTGGGTTGGCCCTCAGTCCTCAGCATCCCTATGGCCGAGTGCCCCACGTGAGGGGTCAGTCTGTGCACCGCAGCCACGGTAAGTGTCAGAACCAGGACTGACACACATACCCCTTCCATCTGGTTGACGCTGAGGATCATATTTCATCTGCTGCACCTGATCTGAATGGATCCTCTGGGCTGCCAACACGTGTCCACATCAACTTCCATGATGCAACTTTTTGGTTCCCCGCATGACAGTCCCCTCCTGCCGCCCCTGCAGACCTCCTGGCTCTCTTTCCTCACTTCCACAACTCACTGGACAATGTGTCTCCAGTGTCCTCCAGTTCCCCGGTCCTCCTATTTACTGCCATCCCAACTCTCTCTTCCTGAGTGTCCTTCCAAGCCTGCTTTGTCATTTTCCTGCCTGAAAGCTTTCAATGGCTCCCCAGCACCCTAGGCCCTGAGTTCAAATGCCCTTGCCTGACTCCTCCAGCCCCCGAGGGCCTGACATCTGCTATACTCTCCAGTTGTACTCTCTGCACCCTTCCCACCCAGTGACTCCACACTCTGGGCAGCTGCAGAGTCGTTCTGTGCCTGAGCCCCGGGGCCTCTTGTTCAGGCCTTTAGCTTGGCAGGATTTTTCAACTGTGACAGCACAGACACTGTGGGCCAGATCATTCTTTGTGGTGAGGGCTGCGCTGTGCACTATAGGATGTTTAGCAGCATCCTTGGCCTCTACCCACCAGATGCCAGTAGCACTTCCCCCATCACGACAACCAAAATGCCTGTAAGGATTGCCAAAAGTCCCCTGGGGGCCAGAATTGCCCTCAGTTGAGGACTCCTTTGCCCAGCCTTTACCCTTCCTCCTCACCTGCCTAGCTTGCTCGCCTTTAAGTCTCAACTCAGTTGTCATCACCTCCCGGAAGCCCTTCCCGACACCACAATCCAATGTCAGGCACCTGACTTGGACAACTTTGTTCACATGTTTTCTCACTGCCCTTTTACTTGTCAGTCTCCTCCCTGTCCTGGGGCTTTAGGAAGGCAAGCATTTGTGTGCCTGGTTCCCTATACTCAGGGTCCAAGTCTGTACCTGTGATACAACCTTACTTATAAATCACCCCTGACACCCCTCTTTCCCTTACACCCTTTCCAAATCACTGAGGCCTATTCGTTCTGAAATCTCTTCCCAATTCATCCATTGTGCTCTGGCTCCACCAGAGCTGCTCTGTGATCTGAGCTGCTACCTTCTCTCATCTGGATTACAAATGACCATAATCCACCTGAATCCCCTCTGGTCGGTTCTTACTTCAGACTAATTTTCTTTTCTTTTCTTTTCTTTTCTTTTCTTTTCTTTTCTTTTCTTTTCTTTTCTTTTCTTTTCTTTTCTTTCCCTTTCTTTCTTTCTTAAATGTTTACTTTTGAGAAAGAGAGTTGAGTGGGGGAGGGGCACATAGACGGAGAGAGCGAGAATCCAAAGTAGGCTGCACGCTGTCAGCACAGAGCCCCACCTGGGGCTCGAACTCACAAACTATGAGATCATGACCTGAGCCAAAGTCAGACGCTTGCCACCCAGGTGCCCCCAGACTAATTTTTTCAAAGCAGAAATCTAAGTATTTTGTTCCCTTGATTAAATCCTTTCATAGACTTACTGATACTTTTTTTTTTTTTAAGTAGGCTTCACACCCAGCATGGAGCCCAACGTGGGGCCTGAACCCAGGACTCTGAGATCAAGCCCTGAGCTGAGATCAAGAGATACACAACCACTCAACTGACCGAACCACCCAGGTACCTCCTTTCTGATACTCTTAAGCAAAAAACTGGAGTTCTTAACATGGCCTGTAATGCCAGGTTTGGTGTGGCCCTTGACACCTCTCCGACTTCATTTGAACCACATTTCCTCTTGCTTTGTCCTTTTCCTTTCTTGGCTTCCTTTTATTTCCCAAAAAGCAACAGGTCCCTTGCACTGGCGATCCGACCTGGAGTGGAGACCATGGTACTTTGGCCAGATCCCTTCTTCAGGTGTGGCCTCCACTCCTCCTGGGATCAAGGCCAGCCTCCAATGCTGTCCTGTGCCCAGCAGCAGCCCAGTGCTAGGGTTAAAAGTTGTACAGAGACTGTCTTGACCCATTATTGAATCTTTATCTTGTAAATTAAGTCCAATGAGACAATGAAGCATGTGCCTGCGGCGTGCAGCCTGGCTCACACACAGTCCTGTCTCCTGCCACATTTCTGCCTCCCAGTCGTGGGCTCCTGGTTGTCTCCTCCACTGTCTCTGCTCAGCAACTGTTGTGAGTCCCTGCCCCTGTGGAGGCCTGGACTCAGGTGCAGCATTGGGTTCAGGGTTGGGGTCAGGCACATGCTTCCTCAGGCCCAGCTAGTGGGTGGGGCCCTGAGGCCTAAGAGGGTCTTCCCTCACTCCTATCTCTCCAAGCCTGAGGGAATGTGACACTGAATAGCAAATAAAAAACCACCATGACTTGTTGAAAGATTGATCATGGAAGACTGGAGAAAGCTTTTTGCTGATATTTGAACGAGGGTCCTCCATTAGCAATTTGCAAGAAGCTTGGAACTTATATGACCAGCCCTCGCTGGGAGCATTGACTGCTGATGGCTCACAGCTGCACCTCACCCTGGGAACTGCCCTCCACCCCAGGCAACTGCCTAGTCCCAAGCTGCCCCCTGTAGCAGCAGGCCAAGGTCACTGACTGGCCCTTTAAGGGATCCCTAAAAGGTACGGCCTCTGAAGGGCCATCCCAACTCAAGAGTTTGTTGAAGGATTGACTGAGGTCTTAGTTCCTTCCACTTCATTGTGGGTCAGCTTCTCCCTCTGCCAAGTCCTGCCTTCTTCATGCATACATCTCCTGAGAATGCACCTTAATAAGTCTTCCACATGGAAATAGGTCTGAGTGTGTTTCCAGGAAACCCAGCCCAAGACACTCTCCTAGGACTTTGCTGTGTGAATACCTATCTGTCCCTCTGATATCAGGTTACGTTGTATTTCCCTTATGGCTAACTCTCTGCCTCTCGTGTGTTAAGTCAAATCCTCCTTGGAGATCCCCATGTACCACATCTTCACAGCATTTGTCATAATTGAAATTTTACATTCCTGTGAGTAATTACTAAGTTCTATCTTCCCCACTAGACTAAGTTCCATGAGGGCAGGAAATCATGTCCATTTTTTGCTCATCATTCTATCTCTTAGGTTTAGCACAGTCCTGGTGTGTGGGAAATGCTGGTACATATATGTTGAATGCAGGAGTGAGTGAATGAATGACTGCCTTTTGAATGAAGGGATGTTAAAAATAATTCTAAGACTATAACAAATATTTCTGAATGCCTTTAAACAGTGGTAAATACTTTGAAAATGGATTTGAAGTTCTGGTAGTGATCAAAAATTACTAGGAATTAATTTAGTTAATGACAGTGGTTGTAATTTTGGTGGAGACCAATGTGTGACCAAGAAATCACCAGAATTCCTCTTCTGTAAGGCTCTTACACTGTTTCTCAGAAGTAAATTCTCAAAGAGAAAAAATTTTGGAGCAGGGTCATAATGATTGTGAGGTATGTAGGTGTTAATTTTTTTTAATGTTTATTTGTGAGAGAGCGCAAGCAGGTGAGGGGCAGAGAGAGGGGAACAGAGGATCCAAAGCGGGCTCTGTGCTGACAGCAGTGAGCTGGATGTGGGCTTCGAACTCTCAAACCGTGAGATCATGACCTGAGCTGAAGTCAGACGCTCCACCGACTGAGCCACCCAGGCACCCCTGTGGGTGTTAATTTTGATGAAACACATTCTGAGATCTTTTAAAACTCCCTTATTCAGGGGCACCTGGGTGGCTCAGTCAGTTAAGCATTTGACTTTGGCTCAGGCCATGATCTTGCAGCTCATGGGTTGGAGCCCTGCGTCGGGCTCTGAGCTGACAGCTCAGAGCCTGAAGCCTGCTTTGGATTCTGTGTTTCTGTTCCTCCCCTGCTCGTGCTTTCTCTCTCTCAAAAGTAAATAAGCATAAAAATTTTTTTTTAAATCACTTATTCAGTGTGTCTCTAGCATTGTATTTGGGACAAAAGAGACTTCAGAATAAATATAATGCCCAACCTCTGTCACCCATGATCCCCCTGAATATGAGGATTTGGTCAGAAATGTCAGAGCAGGACAAGGTAACCAAATGTGTCAAAAGGTTTTTGGTCACTGTTCTAATTTCATTCCCATTCCTGACAAAAGAGCAAGTCTTAAAGACTCATGTTCCATAAAATCTGAAGGCCACTGTTCTCCACATAGAATTCAGAAACCTCTCTGCATGAGTCCCACTGCCCAATTTTCCTATTATATCTTCCTGAAGTCCCTAAAAAAGTGATATGAGTTAGTTTTATTGTATGCATGTAGATGTCAGCTGAGAACAGGCAGGAGTGCTTATCACATTTATTAAAAATGCACACAGACAGTGGCTGGGACCATGTTTAGTTATATTGTGCCTATGTGTGGGAGGCTGGCTCTGAGACATTAGTCACATCATTCCCTGTGTAGGTGGGGGTGCTCCTTTTTGAAGTCTTCACTCTGGGAGTTCAAGTAGATTTGTGGTTGGTATCCACATCAGACCAGGCTGAGGAAGATATGCTAATGTCATCACATGTACTTATTCTGAGGTTTACTGAGAGAAAGCCTTTCATAGTATTAAAAACCATAGGCTCTATGTCCTGCCCTCTGTGTGAATTTAACGGAGTAGAAACGAAACTGTAAGTGCCCTGGTGGGCGCCTGAGTGGCTCAGTCGGTTAAGCATTCAATTCTTGATTTTGGCTCAGATTTTGATCTCACTGTTGTGAAACCGAGCCTGAGTCAGGCTCTGTGCTGAGAGTGGAACCTGCTTAAGATTCTCTCTCTCCCTCTTCCTCGGCCCCTCTCCCCAACTCACGTGTGTACACAACATGCATGTGCATGCTGTCTCTCTCTGTCTCAAAATCAAAACCAAAACCAAAACCAAAATCTGTAAGTGCCCTCGAATCTGATGTACCCAGATTCATGTCACATATCAGCAATGTGACTTTGAGTGGGTAACTTAACCTCTCTGAATCTCAATTTCTCCATCTGTAAAATGGAGCTATTAATATTCCTACCTCATAGAATCTTCTGTGAGGGTCCCATCATCCCTTGATTAAGGGGTCAGAAGTCTTTCAAACTTTTCAAACCACGGAGGTAACAGCAGTTATTAGGGGCATCTACTGCTTTTTGCCTAGCTGACATCCATTTTTCATTCTTTTCCATCCTGATTTTCCTTTGGAGAACACATTCTCGTGTTTAGATACGACAGACCTTCTCCCCGGCTCCTGGGAATAGCAGTGATTGCATCCTGGCCAGTAGAATTGGTTGTGCTTGGACATGTGACCTAAGTTGTCCATTGAGAGTCTTCACTGGGAAATGTGAAGGAATTTTTCTTAAAGAAGTGTTTTCTGTCCATGGGGTTGCTCAGTTGGTAGGGTATGTATGAAGATGGCCTCTATGGGGGGATCACCCGAGTGAGAGTGAGGCTAACGTGAAGGACAGCAGTGTGGGGAAACAGAGGGAGAGATCCCCAGGGACACTGCTCAGGCACCTGGATCAGGCCAGTCGTCTGAGCTTCTTAGTTATGAAAACTATTAATTTCACTTCTTAAGTAACTTCACTTTGTTCCATAAGAACCCTGACTGATAGTCCCATAAATCATAGTAATTATTCCATACGTTGATCTTTTGAATTGACAAGTCTTTTCCTCCAAATAATTCAAAGACTTATCTCACAGACTCATAAAACTTGGGAGACGAAGGAGGCCCTTAGGCCTGCCTAAAATGGCAGACAGTAACTCAGTGACACAGCTGGGACAAGGATCCAGGTTTTATGCCTCCCAAGCCAGCACTCTTAAACATCCCTGCCTCTCCCGGTGTGTCTGCCTTGGCCTTTCTCACACCTGAGCGGAGACACCTGTGTCTTTCTTCCCTGGGGTGTCTCCCTCTGTCACCACATTTTAGGAGTGGCTCTGTGCTCACCTCATCCCGTCCACTGATGACAACCACATTTTAAGAGAAGTCAGTCCAGATATGGGTCTTGATGGAGCCTAGGTGAGAGGCCAGGGGCTGCTGAACTCTGGGCATATGAGTACTCAGAGCCCAAAGCCTTTCCTCAACCTTCATTACCTCCTGTGTAGATCCTTCTAGTTGCTGCTTGTGGGGACCCAAACCCAGTCTCTTTTTCCTTTAATTCATCTTACATAGTGTCCAAAGCATCTTCCTAAAGGGTCACTCTGGTCATGCCACTTTCTTGTTGAAAAACCTTCAATGCTCCCTATTGCCTATACAGCAATGTCCAAAGTGCTTTACCTAGTGTCCCCCAATAGCCTTAAAGGGACTGCGCCCTTCCAAGGATGCCTAGCTCCTACCTAGGGAAGACTTACCCACTTGGAAGAATCAAGTCCAGAGTTTCAAATTCTGTTACAGCCTCACGTTCTATTATGATAGATGGTACACATTCTGAGCCCTATTAGAAAGGACAACATTGTCCTTCTAACAATGTCCAACACCTTGCTAATATTCTTTATTCATTTTGATGCTATCATATAAAAATCTTTCCCCCAGTTACCTTCCTTTATTAGTTCATAGTTCAGGTCAGAAGTCTGGGCACAGCATGGCAAGGTTCTTTGATTATGATCTTACAAGACCAAAGTCAAGATGTCTGCTAGACTGTCTTCTTATCTGGTGCTCAGGATTCTCTTCCAAATTCAGACGGTTATGGAGCATGGAAAGGACCAAAATCTCAGAGATGTCGATCTCATCATCCTGCAGCTGTGGAATTAATGCCAGCACCACTAATCTCCACACTACTTGTTACATAAGGAAAATAAAGCCCTGTCTTGTTTAATTCACTGCTATTTGGGTTTTCTATGATCTGCTGCCGAGATCAACCTTAACTGATACAGCTCCCATGACTATGTCACTCCTAGCCCTCAACCTACTTATTTAACCTCTTCAAGGCTCCTCTTCCACATCCCCTACACGTTCGTGTTCCTCAGCTTCTATCCTTGCTCCTCTCCTCTTGGATGCTGCCCAAGTCACGATGACTCCAAATCCCAATATCTAGCCCAGACCTTTCTCCACAGTACCAGACCTATAGGTCTAAATGCCCAGGGAACATCTGGACCTGCCTGTCACATATACAACACAATCACCGCTGAACTTGCCAGCTTTCCAACAGTTTTACTCCTCTATGCAGTCATTGGAGCTAGAGACCCTCCCTCTTCCTTGCCTTCATACCCAGCTGGTCCTAATGTCCCAGCAGGTCTCTTTCCAATGGTGCCAATCTATTCCCACGTCTTCAATCCTACTGTCTTCAATCCCTCCTAACTAGGTCCTCTACCTTCCATCTACAATCCAAGTTAGTCTTCTAAAAATGTGAATCTACTCACGTCATTCCCCTTGTTAAAACCCTTCAAGGGCTCCTCAACCCCCAAAAGAAAGTATTCCAATGACTTTGTATGATCTGAGCCCTACACATCTTGTCAAAATCCCTTATGTTACAGCCACATAAAATCACCTGCACTTTCCCAAACTTGCCATGATTTTTCTCACTTCCTTGGCTGATTGTCCTCGCTGCCTTGTAAGCTGGAAACTGTACAAAAACAAAGTTTCAAGTGAATGTTTAAGAACCTGACTTGGGCCCTTGTCTCCCACCTTTGTGCACAGAAACTCAAAGGTAAAGACCTGTCAGAATCCCAGAGATTTTGTATTGTTTACTTAACATAATTGCTTAATTAATCAAAGAATTAATACCCTTTTAATCAAAGAATTCTCTGCAGGCCACTTTGAAACAAACTGATCAAAATAAACTAGTTGCCTTTGTTCTCTGCTACAAATTTTCATTCAGAATTTCATCTGTATCCAAAGTAAAACATTCCCCCATCCACACTCAACGGGAAAGGAGGTATTTACTTTAATGTGCTAAGTGTTAGGGATTTCTTCTTTTTTCTTATCCTATTAAAATTTACCTCCTAGGTTCCTGGAATTTTAGGACCCAGCCCCTAAAATTTTCCAGAGGAGGAAACCGAGGCTTTATGGACTCAGGAATGTAGCACCAGGGAGGTGGTTATTGGTGGAACATACTACATGCCGACTATGCATTCAGCTCTTTCCATCTCACCATGAAAACACAGACCATTTCCAACTCACAAAGAAAGCTCCCTGTGCCTGCCAGGAAAGGAGAGCAAAGTAACCCCCAAATAACCAGTTAAGCTAATCCTCTTACATCACTCCACTTAAGGCAAGATGACAACATAAGGGCTTTAGGGAGAAGGAAATTAGAAGAATTATGTCCAACACTCCGTTTGCCCTGGGAATAGATCAGCCCTCTCCCCTTCTCTCCAACTCTGTACCCCACCCTTGGGACCAAGGGAGAGCCACTCACCCTCTGTGTGACAGGCTTGTCATCCTGGATCTGCACGGCCAGCCCTAGGTCAGACAGCCTGCAGTTGCCGAGGTCATCCAGAAGCACATTCTCGGGCTTCATGTCCCGGTAGACAATACCGAGTGAGTGGAGGTGCAGCACTCCACAGGTCATCTGGGCCGAGTAGAAGACCACCCTGCTCATGTCCAGGCCCCGTGTACCCACACTGTAGATGTGGAACTTGAGGTCTCCCCCATTCATCAGGCTCATGACCAGGCAGAGATGGGACTTGGTTTCAAAGGCATAGGCCAGAGAGACGATGAAAGGACTGCTGACCTTTTCCAAGATTTCCTTTTCTGAAAGAGCCATTTTCTCACCATTTTTCTTCTTCAGCCGCTTCTTGTCCAGTTTCTTACAGGCATACATCTTACCAGTGTTTCTCACCTGGACAGCACATACCTTAGAGAGAGAAAGAAAGGGAGAGGATGAGGTAGAAGTAAGAAGCACTAGTGGGAGAAGACAGCAAGGTTGATACAGGGGATGAAAGTGCAGAAATCAGGTGAGGTGAAAAGATGGCAGGCTTCTGAGAAAAGAGAAGCCAAAAGCAATAGGGGTTCTTCAAGAAAGAGCTAGGACCACAATGAGGTACTCTGCACCCTCCACCCATGAGGGGGGCCATAATGAAAAAGAAAGGGAAAATAGCAAATGTTAGCAAGGATGTGGAAAAACTGGAATCTTTGTGCATTGCTGGTGGGAACATAAAACGTGGAAGATTTTGGTGGTTCCCCAAAAAGTTAAACATAGAATTGCCACATGACCCAGCCATTCCACTCCTGGGCATGTACACAAGAGAAATGAAAACAGGTATTAAAATACATGTACATGAACGTTCACAGCAGCACTGTTCACAGTAGCCAAAAGGCATAAAAACCCAAGTGCCCAATAACAGATGAATGGGTAAGTGACATGTAGTCTACCCACACAATAGAATATTCACCCGTAAGAAAGAAGAAAGTACTAATATATCTGCAACATTAGTGAACTTCCAAAACACTATACTCAGTGAAAGAAGCCAGATTCTAAAGGTCACATATTGTGTGATTCCATTTAGATGAAACATCAGGGTAGGCAAATCCATGGAGACAGAGAGCAGACCAGTGGTCGCCAGGGACTGTGGGGAGGGGACTGGGGAGTAACTGTTAATGGGTACAAGGGTGATGAAAATGTCCTGGAACTACACAGAGGTGATGGTTACACAACACTATGATGCATGTATTCAATGCCACTGAAATGGCTACTGGTTAATTTTATGTTACGTGAATTTTACCTCAATAAATGTTTTTCTAGTTAGAAAGATAAAGAGCTGATCATGGCAGTGGTATAAAATTGATTCTCAACTTTACTTCAAGATGAATGTTTTCTCAGATACCTGAAGTTTTCTCAAATCAAGTCCATTACCACAATTAAGGGAAACGGAGAGCTCCCGTGGTCGTGTGCTGCTATCATTCTCGTGTCTGGGGGGCACTTCAGTGTGCTCCTGGCGTAGACCCCATCATAAAGATTCTTGGCCAACTCCACATTTTGTTTGTCTTTCCCAACCCACTCTCATTTTATTTCACATGGTAGCCAGAAAAAAGATGTGGGAGCCAGCTAGGAATTCTCCACAGGCGGCACTGGAATCAGTTCTAAGTAGGTCCTCTTGAGGTTTTTTTGTTGCTGTTGCTAACACAAAACCAAATCCTTTTATGCTGTGTACTTCACCTTCCAGCCCAGCCATTCTGAGACACTTACCTCCCCAAAACCACCTTTCCCCAGAACTCGGAACTCATCAAAGTACTTGTCGGACACCGGTTGCATCTCAAAGACCTTCCACTGCAGAAACTTGTCATAGAAGGGGCTGGCCAGGAAATCCCGGAAGGGCTGGTCCTGCAAGAAGGCCATGACCTCAGCCTTGGCCTGTGCCACCAGGGCTATCTGATCTTCCTCGGTGGTGGCTGCTTGGCACTTGGTGGCCAGAGCTGGGCTGAGGAAGGGATGTGGGTGCCCTGGAGCAGAAGCAGCCACACAAGTGGCCACTAGCCCCTGCAGCATGCTGCCCTTGACAGGACCCTCCTCAGCCAGCTCCCAACTCTGCACCTCCTCAAGGAAGGCCACGGCCTCTTGGTATGGGGGCACTGTGGCTAGGAAGTCCCGGAAGAGGCGGCGGCCAATGGGCTGCTGCTCGCACAGGTTGTTGAAGTCCTGGGGCAGGGACTGGCGGAGCTGGGTGCAGGACTGTGGCCCGGGCAGCACCAGACTCCGGCGTCGCCTCTGCAGCTCCTTGCTGTCTCCATCCAAGGTCTTCCGGGCCTGCAGGTAGGCTGTGTTGGCAATCAGGTTGTCCAGGCCCCCCATGTCAACCATGGCTGAGCACAAGGTGTGCTCCCAGGAAAAGAAAAGGAAGGATGGACGGCTGCGGTGGGGACTCAGTACGTCTGGGGGCCAGCTGGATGGTTTCCCTTGAAAGGTTCAGTAGCTTCCAGAGGATTTACAGGGAGTCTTCTAGTCCACGGGTAGCACTGGCGGAGGGTACAGAAAGAGGTTTCTCTTGTAAGAAGCTTTGCTGGCTATGTATAGCTGGCCAGAGAAGGGCACATCACAGGTCATGCTCCCATCCACCAAGAAGAAAGCAGCCAGAAACACCTGTGAAGGCCACTTGTTCATCATGGGGACATACATACCTGCTTCTTGAATACACAGTTACCACTTTCCAAAGGAAAGGAGTCATTATAAGGTGGTATACTATTTGTTGCCGACAGCATTATTTTATTAAACTCCTTCTAATTTTACACATTTCCTTCCAGGCTCAAGCTAGGTAAACTCCCAGGAAATGCCAGGTCAGTCAGGTAGAGGAACTGTGAGGGGTAGGGGAGGTTTTCTTCCGTGTCTGGCAGCCCAACATAGAGCAGGTTACAGAAGGAGATGCTCTGAACTTTGAGTCCTGAGACATGTTCCCAGAGGCCCTCGGGGACTCATGTTGCGGCCCTCAGAGTGGACCGTGGCTTTCCCACAGTCAGTTGCACCCCAAACAGTCCGCAGAGATCATCCAGTTATGGCTTTCCTAGTTCCCAGGAGTCTGAGACTTAAAGTACTGGGTTAAAAAAAAAGGGGGGGCGTCATCTTGGCCCAAAACATCCCATGAAGTGACATAAGCAGAAAAAGAACACCACTTCACCACATGTGGTTGCAACTGTTCCAAGGGCACAGTCTAATGAGTGGAATCCGAATGTGAACGAGCCTCTTCTGTGTTGAGACCCAGAGCAGCGCAGTTTCAGGCGCGGCCCCTCGACATCTTTGCCAACACTCCCTCACGAAGCCAGGAAGCTTCCCTCCACGGAGATCGCTCAGAGCCGCCCCAGACCACGACCTCACAAAGAACAGAAATTGGTTTAGACAGAGATCAGGCTAAGAACCTCTGCTCCAAAAATAACACTTGTGTCCTACAGGGAAAGAGTACTCAGGCTTTTTCTTCACAAAGCAAGGCTAAGGCAGCTTAAAAACAAAGTCATTCAGTATTATGCCAGAGTGTTTAAAAGGGAAAGAGAGCGAGAGCGAGAGCGAGATCGGAGCGAGAGAGAGAGGAGGGGGGTGAGGGGGGCGGGGGGAAGCTGGTCAATCTTTTTCCAAACAAACAACTTCTAGCACACACTCTGTCCAAACATCATCATGACCACCTCGGTCGGCCTGTCGGAGCCTGCCCTCCGTTCCCCAGAGCAGATACACGCTTGGCCTCATGCTACCAAGAATTATGTAATGAACTCATGGGTGCACTTTGGCTTTCACTGCTGCACTGTAAACCATCACCCCTATGGTAGAGACAGGCAATCTGTGCCAGTGACCACTGCTCAGAAATGTTGGTACTTTTTTTTGTTCTTGATATGTCATCCTGGGTCCACATTTCTGAGTAGTGAAAAACCAGTCTGAGAATGTCTCTTAAGGAGGAAATGCCTTTTCCTGTGGTTCATATGAATACAATGGCAATGGAACAGGGCAGAACTTTGAGAAAATGGTAGAATTGTCATCACATCGGTATTTAACCTTATCGCTGAAAAAAGAATGCTTTTCAGTGATGAACATATATGTTATGAATGGCTTGATTCCACTTGGACTAATACCTTCCTTTATCTCTAGTAATCACTCCGCCCAGCTCTAATAGAAATATGTGAAGGCACACATGGAACTTGAGATTTCCTAATAGCCACAGTTATAAAAGGAAAAAGAAACAAGTGAAATTAACTTTAATAATATATTTTATTTCGCCCACTATATACAAAATATTATCATTTCAACATATAATTGATATGAGTTGCTAATGAGATATTTTACATCCTTTTTTTAAATTATATTTTTATTGCTGTTGCAAATGTTTCCTTTTGCCATTTTTAAATGTTTATTTCTGTAAGAGAGAGAGAGAGAGAGAGAGAGAGAGCGAGACATTGATAGCATTAGCAGAAGAGGCGCAGAGAGAGAGGGAGACAGAGGATCTGAAGCGGGCCCCGTGCTAACAGCAGAGAGCCAGATCAGATGCAGGGCTCAAACTTGTGAACCATGAGATCATGACCTGAGTGGAAATTGGACCCTCAACTGACTAAGCCACCCAGGTCCCCTACATACTTTTTTATGTCCTGAGTTTTCAGAATATGTTTGTATGTGACACTTACCACACATATCAATTCAAACTACCTACATTTCAAATGCTCAGCAGATACAAGTGGCCAGTGGCTACCCTATTGGACAGCAGAGAGTTAACCCTTCTTTACCTAGTTTTGTCATGAAGAGGAATTGTTCTTATGTTCGTTTGTTTTCAAATCAGTAATCCCACAGGCCATCTGGGTAAAACAAACAAACAAACAAAACACCTCCCTTATTAACTGAAAATTATCTAATTGATGAGAACAGAATGTAGATAATAGTTGAACACAGAGTTTAGAAGCTATAAAATGACTGCATGTTGCCTACTGGCAATTTAAAACAGAGTGTCATTATTTTTAAGTTTTACTTACCTGAAAAAAAAAAAAAGAGGTCTGTTTAAGACAACACTTTATGTGATTACTAACAATTAGGGTCCAGGGCTTTTCCCAACTTGATGAAACAGTAATTGGAGATCCAATTAAATAATAGCATTGTATCCTTAGCTTTAGAAGCCGAGCTAAGCGCTGCGCACATTCAGGACACCCTATGCCAAGGGGGAAAAGTACCAGAAAACTTGGATTGGAGATGTGGCCCAGCGGTTACAAGCACTAACTCCGAGACTCCTTGGGAGAGCTGAATCTCGACTCTAGGAAGTCTTGGCTGTGTGAATCTTTAGCAAGTTACTTAACTTCTCTGAGCTTCAGTCTCATTATCTGAAAACAGAAATAAAGTGCTGATTCTTGAGTAGGTTCTTATGAGAATTAAATGCCAAACCGTGCCTGGCACAATGAAGTGATCGAAAGTACTAGCTTTTAAGTGATGACTATGAATCATCAAAACTTAATCAAAAAGTATGCTTTTGGTGTGTGTGTGTGGCGGGGGGGTGACTCTTGATCTCGGGGTTGTGAGTCTGAGTCTCAAGGTGGGTGTGAGATTACTTAAAAATAAAATCTTAAAAAATAGTAATAATAAAAAGAATACAATTATGCTTTTCTGATATTCAGATTGGAGGTAGGAGAGACCTAAGCAATGTGGAAGAAGGTGGGTTTCTGTGTGCAATGCTCACATAGCATACAGCAGCCAATTCAGGGTTTCACGTGACCCTGGAAAGCTGTGGAGTCCGGTGCAGCTAGAAGACAGAGAGACCAGATTCATTCAGTGACTAATGTTCTAATAAATAATAATAAACTAATGTAACTAAATGATTTACTGCATTCTTTCATAAAAACAGAAACTAAACTTTGTCATATGAAAAAAAGAGATCTTTCATTTTGAAAGAAAAATAAACTTTTATCATTGGGAAAACAATGAAAATATTTTACTACCTTTTATGATTAATTTTGTAACCTAGAGAAAAGGAAAAGCATGTTCTTTACTCACATCTTCCATTACATTTGGCATCATGTGGTTTCAAGCATTATTTTCTGATATAGATATTCTTAAATTTTAAAATGCTGTGATATAATACACTTGAAACTCAAAGAATATAAAACATTGGGTTAAATTAGTAATATGGTATGCTTGGTTTGCTTCTCTAAGGATTTTTAATATTGAAAATATATCTGTGGATAAAGAAAATAGCAAAGCAAAGTTTCTAGTAAGAACATGACACTCCCTTACAATCCACAGTTCTCTGCACGGCCCAATAGCATATGTATTTGAGGATCAAGAATTATGGAATAGGGGCGCCTGGGTTCCTCAGTCAGTTGGCATCTGACTCTTGATTTTGGCTCAGGTCATGATTGTGGAATCATGGGATGATGGGATCTGGACTCCACATTGAGATTGGAGCCTGCTTGGGATTCTCTCTCTCTCTCTCTCTCTCTCTCTCTCCCTTTGCTCCTCCTCTGTTCTCTCTCCAAAAAAGAAAAGAATATGGGGCGCCTGGGTAGCTCAGTTGGTTGAGCGACTGACTTTGGCTCAGGTCATGATCTCACAGTTTGTGAGTTCGAGCCTCGCATCGGGCTCTGTGCTGACAGCCTGGAGCCTGCTTCAGATTCTGTGTCTCCCCCTCTCTCTGCCCCTCCCCTGCTCATGCTCTGTGTCTCTCTCTCTCTCTCTCAATAATAAATAAACGTTAAAAAAAATTAAAAATAAATTTAAAATAAAATAAAATAATCTAAAAAAATTATGAAATAATATAACTTGATATGATGTGGTCTCAGAAACAAGATATTTTGTACATTAAATGGAAGTTCTGAGACAGACTAATAGGTTAGCATTCGGATACCCAAAGAAGCCAGGTTATTCTTCAACTTCTGAATTAAATCCTTCCATAATAAAGATTTTGCTTTTTTCTTTTAGTAGAAGCCCTCTACTGGAAGGAAAAGCAAAAGGGTCTTTATCCTTCCAACAAGAGCTGACTACACTTTATATTTTAATAATTTGAAAAAGTCAAGGATATCTTATCAGTTAAAATTTGTTGAATACTAAACAGAGAAGAGAGGGAAAGGAGCTAGAAAAATTGTAGACTACTGTTTCAATGTGGTCACAGAATTTTCTCACAAAACAATTAGTTTTCAACCATTTTGTCTTTTCTGTTGAAATTCTGAACAGTAAGACCAATGGGTGGTCTTGCTGGATTTTCTTCAACAGAGTTCTAGAGACAACTGAGGTTTTCTTAGTGAAATTAGAAAGAAGTGATACACAAGGTATTTTTAGAGGACTAAGTATAAAAGTCATACAGGAGATAAAAATCATCATTTTATCACACCATATTTAGAGACCTTTTTGTTACGGAAAATCTCAAACATACATAAAAGTACAGAGAATAGTAAAATGAACTTCCACATACTCATCAGCCAACTTTATTATCGGTATTATTAGCACTTTGCCAGTTTCCTTTCACTTTCATCTAACACTCTCTTGTTTTGTTTGTTCTTTTTTTTTTTTTTAACAATTTAACTTTTTTAAAGCAGTTTTTGATTCAGAGCAGAATTGAGAGGAAAGGACAGATTTTCCACTTGCTCCCTGCCCCCACCCATGCATAGCCTCCCCCCATCAACATCGTCCTTCCCTCCTGAGTGCTACATTTGTTACAATTAATGAATGTATACTGGCATATCATCATTACCCAAAGGAAAGTGGGGAGTGCATTTCCAGAAGTGGGAGCAGCCCATTCAATGCCAAAGACCAGTGGAGGGTCCTGAATAAGGGAGAAGATACGTGGCAGCAAATGAGGCCACAGGAACAGCCAGGAGTCAAACCATCCTTTTAAGGATGTAGTCTCTGTCTTAAGAACAATGGGAGGCCATCAGAGTATTTAGCCATATAACATAGTTATATTTGTGTTTTCAGAAAGATCCCCCTGGCTGCTGTGTGGTGAAGAGACTGGGAACAGGGAGTTGGGGGAGACACCATAGGCAGCCCAGTGAGTAATGATGATGGCAGTAGACATGGAAGGAAGCAGAAAGAATCGCAACCTATGCAGAAGGCACAACGGACAGGAGACGGTGAGATGCAGGGTGAAGAAGAGGAAGCGGTGACTCCAGGGCTCCAGCTTGAGGGAACTAGACAGATGGCAATGCCATTCACCCAGATACAGAAAACCTTGAAGGGGGAGTGGTTTGAGTTCAGTTTGGGACATGCGGGCTTGGGGTGCCAATGAGACAGCCACACGGAGATGTCAGGTGGCACTGTAGTGGGCACTGAGTGTACAGTAGTAAAGAAAATAGACAAAAATCCCTGTCTTTAGAGAGGTTACATTTTAGCAAGTGAGACTGTTAATAAGTAAAATATACCATATATTTAATTACAAATGACCCCAAGACTTTATAACCTAAAATAATGAATTCTGTGCTTTGGTTGGGCAGCTCTCTGCTGGTCTGATTCCTGTGGTTGCATTCAACTGGGGGGTGGGCAGATGGCTGAGCTCAGCTGGGAGGCCACTGGGGGTTTTCAGCTGAGGACGGCTACAATTAGATGGACACTTTAGCAAGATGGCAGACTAAAGGGGAAAGGGGGAATACAGAAAAATCAGTTTGGAGGCTAACGCAGTGACCCTGGTGAGACATCAGTGGAGGTAACGGTTAAGAGGCTTTGCTTCTGCAGTAAATGTGGGGTGTAGCAGAAAGAAAAAGGACAAGGTTGACTCCAAGGTTTCGGTCCTAAGTAAGTGGAAGGATGAACAGCCCACAGACTTAGCTGAAAATCCTCTGGAGGAGCAGGTAGTGGGAAAGATCAAGAACTTACATTTGAATTGTCCATGAAACATCTAAATGGGAATCTTGAGTAGCTGCTGGATCTGTGGGTCTAGAGCCTAGAGGAAAACTTGGGCTGGAGGTATTCACTGGAGTCATCCAGTATATGAAAGGCATATTAAGGCCGTGGGACTGGATATAACACCCTGGGGGTGAAAGCAGAGAGGTCTGAGATCAGAGCCGAGAGGTCAGAGAGGTGAGAAGGCCAGAGGGGTAGAAGAAAAGCCAACAGAGGATGGTACCCTAGAAACCAAGTGAGGAAATAGTGTTAAGGAAGAGAGTGATCAATTGTGGCAGGTGCTGCTGATAGGTCAAGCTGGGCAAGTACGGAAAACTGACTTCGAAAGTTTTATTTACTGGTTTCTTTGTGACATTGGAAAGGAACACAAAATGGGGTGGAAAGTGCTATAAAAGTTGGTATTTATATGAGACTAATACTATGCATAAAGGAGAAAAAGAAAGCCTAGTGGTATCTTCAGTGGGGGGCACAGCAGCATTTATTCTTTGGGCAGATAAAATAATTCTATTTGAGAGCTTTATATTTCTCTTAACTCAGAATTTTCCAAGGTCTAGTTTTTAACTGCAAACTTAACTTTGAGATATTTCTGCGGGTTCTCATGATCAAGGATATTTTAAGTCACTCCTATGTTGTGCTGCATATTCTGGGGATGAGTGGGTTGGCAGGGAGAGACAGTTAATGTATTCTTGCTTAACTGGTTAAATATGCTATTTTAGGGGCGTCTAGGTGGCTTCAGTCGGTTAAGCTTCCAACTTTGGCTCAGGTCACAATCTCATGGTTCATAAGTTTGAGCCCCGTGTCGGGCCCTGTGCCAACAGCTCAGAGCCTGGAGCCTGGTTTCCATTCTGTGTCATCCTCTCTCTCTGCAACTCCCCTGCTCATGCTCTGTTTCTCTCTGTCTCTCAAAAAATAAATAAATGTTAAAAATTTTTTTTAAATATGCTATTTTAATAAAATATTGAAACCCAAAAAAGATTTAGCAATTTGGAGGTCATTAGGGAGCTGGACAAGAGCAGTTTCAATGGTGTGGTATGATGAAACCCTTATTAGTTCAAGGGGGAATAGAAGGAGGTAAATTGGAGGCAGCCAGTATAAGCTACTCCTCTGAGGAATTTAGCTCAAGGGTATGATCACTGGAGTGAATGGCCAACATAAGGTGGAAAGACAAGATCGCTAGAGGAGAGGACGTCAGGGGATTGAGAAATCAGGTATTAGAAGCACTGCCCATGTGAATATTGAAATCACCAAGAATTACCCAAAGAGTAAGGCAATGGAGAAACTGACAGAGAGCCAAGCTAGCATCTTCAAAGAACAAAGGAGAGTAACTGGGGTCACAGGAAGACTGTGGTGAGTGGTGTTCTAATGACATGAGAGTCAGAGCTGGGTGTTTTTAGGGAGAGAAGTAGCAACAGAGAAATGGAAACAGCTTCAGTAATATGAGGGAGAAGAAACGTTGCAGAAGCAGTGCCTCAGGGGAGAGACAGGTTTTAGTGATAATAAGAAAGTGAAAGATGAAACCAAGAGCTGGTTCTTTGAGAAGATAAACAAAAATAGGTAAGCCTTTTAGCCAGACTCATCAAGAAAAAAAGAGAGAAGATCCATATAAATAAAACCAGAAATGAAAGAGAACAACTGACAACAGAGAAATACAAAGGATTATAAGAGACTACTATGAGAAATTATATTCCTAACATTAGACAATAAGAAGAGAAATTTCTAGGAACATACAATCTTTCAAAACTGAATCAGGAATAAAGAGAAAATCTGAACAGACCAACCACTAGTAACAACATTCAATCAGTAACCAAGAAATTGACCAACAAACAAAAGTCAAAGACCAGATGGATTCACAGGTGAATTCTACCAAATACTAAGAGTCTATGCTTTCCTCCTTAAACTATTCCAAAAAATACAAAAAGAAGGAAAGCTCCCAAATACATTCTAATGAGACCAGCATTACCTTGATACCAGAACTAAACAAACATTAAAAAAATAAAATAAAAGAAAATTATAAGCCGATATCCCTGATGAACACAGATGCAAAAATCCTCAACAAAATAGTAGCAAACCTCATTCAACAATACATTGAAAGGATCATTCACACCATCAAGTGGGGTTTATTCCAGAGATGCAAGTACAATTCAACATTCACAAATCAATCAATATGATACACCAAATTAATAAAATGGAAGGATAAAAATCATATGATAATCTCAATAGATGCAGAAAAGCATTGTCAAAATTCAATATCCCTTTGTGATAAAAATTCTCAAAATATGTTTAGAGGGAGCAAACCTTAACATAATAAGGGCCATATAAGAAACACACTGCTAACATCAAGAGCTTTTCCTTTAAGATCAGGGACAAGACAAGAATGTAGACTCTCCCTATTTTTACTCAGTGTAATATTGGAGGTCCTAGCCAAAGCAATCAGACAAAGGAAAAAAAAGGGGGAATGAAAGGCATCCATATCGGTAAGGAAGAAGTTAAACTGTCACTATTTGCAGATAACATGATACTATATATAGAAAACTCTCAAGATGCCACCAAACAACTATGAGAATTCATAAATGAATTCAGTAAAGTTGCATGTCACAACATTAATACACAGAAATTGGTTGTATTTCTACACACTAATAATGAAGTAGCAGAGAGAGAAATTAAGAAAATACTACCATGTACAACTGAACCAAAAAGAATGAAATATCCAGAAATAAACTTAACCAAGGTAGTGAAAGACCTGCACTCTGAAAACTATAAAACACTGATGAAAGAAACTGAAGACAACACAAAAAAATGGAAAGATGTTCCATGTTTATGGACTGGTAGAATTAATATTGATAAAATGCCCACACTATGCAAAGCAACCTACAGATTCAGTGCAATCCCTATCAAAATACTAAAAGCATTTTTTCCCCAAAAGCATTGTTCAAAGAACTAGAACAAATAACAGCAAAACCTTCATGGAAATACAAAAGACCCTAAATAGCTAAAGCAATCTTGAAAAGAAGAACAAAGCTGGGGTGCCTGGGTAGCTCAGTTGGTTAAGCTCCTGACTGGCTCAGGTCATGATCTCGCAGTTTGTGAGTTTGAGCTTCGTGAGTTTGAGCCCTGCATCCAGTTCTGTGCGGACAGCTCAGAGTCTGGAGTCTGTGTCTCCCTCTCTCTCTGCCCCTCCCCCACTCACATTCTCTCTCTCTCTCTCTCTCTCTCTCTCAAAAATAAACAAACATAAAAAAAATGAAAGAAAAAATCTGGAGGTATCATACGCCCCGATTTCAAGGAATACTACAAAACTGAAATAATTAAAATACTATGGTGCTGGGGCGCCTGGGTGGCGCAGTCGGTTAAGCGTCCGACTTCAGCCAGGTCACGATCTCGCGGTCCGTGAGTTCGAGCCCCGCGTCAGGCTCTGGGCTGATGGCTCAGAGCCTGGAGCCTGTTTCCGATTCTGTGTCTCCCTCTCTCTCTGCCCCTCCCCTGTTCATGCTCTGTCTCTCCATGTCCCAAAAATAAATAAAAAACGTTGAAAAAAAATAAAATACTATGGTGCTGGCACAAAAATAGACACATAGATCAATGGAACAGAATAGAGTCCAGAAACGAACCCATGATTATATGGTCAATTAATCTTTGACAAAGGATTCTTTGGGATAAAATAATTCAAGTTACTCCTTTTAATATCTGTAGACTTAATAGTGATGTCATGTTGCTCATTCCTAAAGTTGGTAATTTGTGTCTATACTCTATTTTTCTTAATCAGTGTAGCTAAAGTTTATCAATTTTAATGACCTTCTTAAAGAAATGGCATTTGGGGGCGCCCGGGTGGCTCAGTCAGTTGAGCGTCCGACTTCAGCTCAGGTCATGATCTCTTGGTCTGTGAGTTCAAGCCCCGCGTCTGGCTCTGTGCTGAAAGCTCAGAGCGTGGAGCCTGCTTCGGATTCGGTGTCTCCCTCTCTCTCCCCCTTCCCCACTCATGCTCTGTCTCTCTCTCTCTCTCTCTCTCTGTCAAAAATAAATAAACATTAAAAAAACTAAAAAAAAGAAAAGAAAAGATAGTCTCTTCAATAAATGGCATTGGGAAAACTGGACAGCTATATGCCAAAGAATGAAACTGGAGCATTTTCTTACACCATCCACAAAAGTAAATTCAAGATGGGTTACAGACCCAAATGTGAGACCTGAAATCATAAAACTCCTAGAAAAAAACATAGGCAGTAATTTCTTTGACATCAGTCATAGCAACATTTTTCTAGATATGTCTCCTCAGGCAAAGGAAACAAAAGCAAAAATGAACTATTGGGACTACACACACCATAAAAAGATTTTGCACAGCAAAGAAAGCCATCAACAAAACAAAAAGGCAACCTACTGAATGGGAGAGGGTATTTGCAAATGACATATCCACTAAGGGGTAAATACCTAAAATGTATAAACTTACACAACTCAACACCAACAAATAATCTGATTAATAAATGGGCAGAAAAACAGAAAAGACATTTTCCCAAAGAAGACACACAGATGGCAAACAGACACATGAAAAGATGCTCAACATAACTAATCATCAGGGAAATGCAAATAAAAAATGATATATAAGCAATGAGATAAGATATCACCTTACACCTATCAGAATGGCTAGAATAGAAAGAGAAGAAATAAGTTGTGGTGAGGATGTGGAAGAAAAAGGATCCCCCATGCACTGCTGGTGGGAATATAAATTGGAGCAGCTACTGTGGAAAACAGTTTGGAGGGTCCTCAAAAAATTTAAAATAGAATTACCCTATGATGAATAGAATTCCACTAGTGGGTATTTGCCCAAAGACAATGAAAATACTAATTAAAAAAGATATAGGCACTCCCGACGCGCCTGGGTGGTTCAGTTGGTTAAGCATCCGACTCTTGATTTAGACTCAGGTCATGATCTCAGGGCTGTGAGATAGAGGCCTGGGTTGGAATCTGCACTGGGCATGGAGCCTGCTTAAGATTCTCTCTCCCCCTCCCTCTGCCCCTCCTCACTCTCTCTCTTAAAAAAAAAAAAAAAAACAACAACAAAAGAAAAGATATATGCACCCTTATGTTTATAGCAGCATTATTTACAATAGCCAAGATAGGGAAGCAACCCAAGTGTCCACTGACAGATGAATGGATAAAGAAGCTGTGGTGTATATATACAGTAGCATATTACTTATCCATAAAGAGGAATGAGATCTTGCCATTTGTGACAACATGGATGGACCTAGAGGGTATTACGCGAAGTCAGTCAGACAGAGAAAGACAAATACTATGTGACTGCACTTGCATGTAAAATCTAAAAAATAAAATGAACGAATAAACATGCAAGCAAAAGGCAGAAACAGACTCATATAAATACAGAGAACAAACTGATGATGGCGTAACTACCAGAGAGCACAGAAGTTTCAGAAGTTGAGGAGGAGTGGGAGAGGAAGGAATAAAAGGGGATGTAAAAAACTACTTGGGGTTCGGGGCACCTGGGAGGCTCAGTTGGTTACGCGTCCAACTTCAGCTCAGGTCATGATCTCACAGTCCATGAGTTCAATCAAGCCCCGCATCAGGCTCTGTGCCGACAGCTCAGAGCCTGGAACCTGCTTCGGATTCTGTGCCTCCCTCTCTTTCTGCCCCTTCCTCACTTGCACTCTGTCTCTGTCTCTCAAAAATAAACATTAAAAAAATTTTTTTTTAAATCCAAACAACCCAACTACTTGGGGTTAGATTTGAAAGAATGTGAGTTGACCTGGGAAGTCTGGGTTTTTTGTGTTTTCTGACCTAACTGGTACAACTCAGTGGTGCTGGCCAGGCTCTGAGTGTTTGGGGCAGGGAGAGGTGCTGGGCTGGTGTGGGCCTGCAGGATGCTGGAGCTGAGACCACTGGTCCCACTTGACCACTGAATTGTGGGAGGTCTTATGTAGAATACTTGGGTCCCCGCCCACCTAGTCCATGTGTGTGGATCTGGCAGAGGGGTGATCTGAGCTGAGCCGGGAGCATCTGGGGCATTTTTGTAGTTAGATGCAGGTTTGAAGGCTGCAGGTGAAGACTGCACCAGAACCAAGAGTAACTCCTTTTACTTTGCATCCACCTTGGGACCCAGCAGCAGGGCTGCAGTGGAGCAGGAAAGACTCTAGCCCTCCTAAGCTTTATCAAGGGTTCTATGTATATTCACTCATAAGACCTCGGGTCCAGGCCATCTGTCCGACAGAAACTTAGCACTACAGCCTCAGAGCCATTAAGGGCTTTTTAAAGCAGAAGGTATGGGAATGACCCTAGTCCAGATCTTGTACCCTTAAGTTCTAAGCCCATTGTCAGAAAAGTTCTGAGTCCGTGTTATTCAGTGAGGTGTTCAGAGTTCAGTGAGGAATTTCAGGCTACGCTAAAATTTCCATCTTATGACTGAGGGCAGCTCTAAGATTTTGTGCACTTAAAACCCCGAAAAATGTTTTAGAAGGGAGCTGGGATGAATAAAACATTTTCCCTTTTAAAAAAATCACCTCTTCCATTACTTATTTCTTCTGCATTTTGATAAACTTCTTGAAAATGAAACACTTCTAATGAACTCCAAGGAGCTTTCTCAAATTACCTCCGCAGGGGACCAGAACAAGATCAGAAACACAATTATTTTGATTTGAGTGCTTTCTTGAAGAGTTGAACAATAAGACAAATGGAACAACCATTAATGCATTTTCTTGTATTTTCCACTTAGTAGCAAATATAGAAGGGTGTTGGTTGTGGTCTTAAATAATAATATCCACCACTCTTTTTTTAAAAAAATTCAGTTTTATTTTACAGAATAAAATATACAGATCTTAAATGTGTAGTTTTATGAGTTTTGACAAATGTATACACTCATATAACCACACCCAAATCAATATATGCAACATTTCCATCACCGCTGAAAGCTTTCTTGTGCCCTTTCCCAGTCAATACCCCCAACAAGAGGCAAGCTATTCGGAGTTCTGTAGATTAATTTTGCCTGTCCTTGAACTTCATATAAACAGAATCATACAGTTAAGTACTCTTTTGTGTCTGGATTCTTTTGCTCCACACAGTATTTTGAGGCTCATTCATGTTGTTGCACGGATCAGTAGTTTGTTCCTTTTTTTTTTTTTTTTTACTGCTGAGTAGCATTCCATTCTATGAATGTACCACTATGCTGGTGATGGACATCTGGGTCGTTTCCCACTTGGGCTGTTGTAAATACAAAAAATGCAGCTTTGAATATTCATCTATGTCTTTTTGTGCACATAAGTTTTCATTGCTCTTGGGAAAATACTTAGAAGCAAAACTGCTAAGTCATAGAGTGGATGTATATTTAACTTTTTCGATACTGCTTTCCTCTTCGGCTGCTCCGTTCTTCTTTCCCGCCAGCAACGTAGGAGAGTTCCAGGTCCTCTACATCTTTACTGAGACTTGGTGTTAACAGTCTCTGTAACCTGAGCTATTCTAGGGGTATGTAGAGGTGTTCTGTTGTAATTTTAACTTACATCTCTGAAGAGAAATGTTAGGATCGTTTTCATGTTTTAACTGCCTTTTTGTATGTCTTTTGTGAAATATCTTTTCAATTCTTTTGCCCATTATCCAGCTCCTTAATTAAACTTTTGTTGAGAATGTGGCCTAATCAGGCAGTATTCTGTTGACTGCTCATGTTCTTTAATAGAGAAGCTATATGCTGTATGGACAATGAGGCAGCAATGGCAGAAATAAACTGGTTAAGAGCATTAGATTTGGATCTTTCTGGTTTAAATTTCATAGGACAACCGTAGAAGCAACCATTTAATTTGTAAAAGGCTCCATGTGCTATTTCAGTTCAGTTTTAGAACACAAATAACAATTACTCTCTAACCTCAGCATAAAATTAGGGTTGGGGGAAATATCTAAAATTAGTGTCACAGCCTAGGTAACATATTTTTTCCATATGACATTATATTTTGAAACATAATTTTACTCAAGGACTATCCAAATTTGTGTCACGATGAACATATGCTAAAGGCTCACTTAAAAGTTTTGTTTTAGGGGCGCCTGGGTGGCTCAGTCGGTTAGGCGGCCGACTTCGGCTGAGGTCATGATCTCACGATTCGTGAGTTCGAGCCCCGCGTTGGGCTCTGTGCTGACAGCTCAGAGCCTGGAGCCCGTTTCAGATTCTGTGTCTCCCTCTCTTTCTGCCCCTCCCCTGTTCATGCTCTGTCTCTCTCTGTCTCAAAAATAAACATACATTAAAAAAAAAAAAGTTTTGTTTTACAAGTCAGCAAATTAAAAAATACAGCCATAGAGATGTCATTTCAGGGATAAAATGACCTCTAAGATCCCTTCCAATTCTAAGAGTTTATGACAAAGAAGTATGCATAACAGCAACTCTCAAAGTATTAACAATAATGAAGTTAGTCATTAATACTAATGGTGGACAATGATATAGGTTGATTAGGGGCACCTTGGTGGCTCAGTTGGTTAAGCGTCCGACTTCAGTTCAGGTCATGACCTCACAGCTTGTGGGTTTGAGCCCCACGTCAGGCTCTGTGCTGACAGCTCAGAGCCTGGAGCTGCTTCAGATTCTGTGTCTCCCTCTCTCTGCCCCTTGCCCTTGCTCTCTCCCTCAAAAATAAATAAACATTAAAAATTTTTTTAAAAATAATATAGGCTGATTAATTCAATAACTATTCACATTCACTATTCCCTTTTTGTTCCTCTACTGTGAAAGCTGGAAAGCCAAATACTTCACCTCCTATTATTATTATTATTATTATTATTATTATTATTATTGCTTCTGGAAGTGGCTCTGGGACATAATTAAGGCAACTGAGGAATAGACTAAAGACACCAGTGAGGGCACCCCATCCCAAGTAAAAGTATCTTCCCAAGTTTCTTTTTCTTGCTAAAGAAAACAACAACAATATCCTTTTGCCCCTCATTTTTCCCTAAGAACGTGAATATAAGACTAGTAAATATAGTAGCCATCTTGGGACTATGAAGAAGAGGTATGAGAATGAGGCTTCATGCCAAAGACGTTGAGAGTAGAAAGAAGAGAGCTTGGCTCCCAAGGGTAACACTCGTCACTTACTAGCCCTAATCTTCCCACCCCTAGACTTTTTGTTGTGAGAGACAATAAACCACTATTTAAACCACTTAAACCACTGTTTAAGACAGTGTAGTCGGGTGTTCTGGTATTGCCAGACAAATGTACTGTCAGCTGATTCATTAGTGTTTAAAAGAAGATCTCAGGGGGGCCTGGGTGGCGCAGTTGGTTAAGCGTCCGACTTCAGCCAGGTCACGATCTCGCAGTCTGGGAGTTCGAGCCCCGCGTCAGGCTCTGGGCTGATGGCTCAGAGCCTGGAGCCTGTTTCCGATTCTGTGTCTCCCTCTCTCTCTGCCCCTCCCCCGTTCATGCTCTGTCTCTCTCTGTCCCAAAAATAAATAAAAACGTTGAAAAAAAATTAAAAAAAAAAATAAATAAAAATAAAAGAAGATCTCACTCTTAAATACAGAGAACAAAATGAGGGCTGCTGGAAGGGAGGTGGGTGGGGGGATGGGCTAATTGGGCAAGAGGCATTAAAGAGGGCACTTGTTGGGATAAGCACTGGGTGTTGTATGTAAGCGATGAATCATGGGAATCTACCCCCAAAACCAAGAGCATACCGTATACACTGCATGTTAGCCAACTTGACAATAAATTATATATAAAAAAATAAATTTTATTTAGGTAACATTCAATGCGATATTGGTTTCAGGAGTAGAAATCCATGATTCATCACTTACTGTATGTAATTATTTTTATATGTTGTTGGATTCAATTTGCACATTTTTTATAATTTGTGTCTATGTTTATCATAGATAATGATCTGTAGTTTACTTATGATGGTTTTATCTGGCTCTCTTTTCTGGGTAATAACAGGTCTCATAAAATGAATTGGTCAATGATTTGGGCAATTTCTCAGTTCTTTCTCTGTTTTGGAAGTGTTTGTAAAGGACTGGTATTTTTTAAATTTTTTAATTAAATATTTCATAAATTTAAGGACAAAAAAATTAAATGAATTAACATATGTAAAGCTCTTAGAAGATATTTTGGTACCTAGTAAGTGTTATACAAGTTTTAATATTACTACTGACCATATTTCAGCAAGTTTTTAATAGGGAATTCTGATTTCTCAAAAATATTATTAAAACGTATATAAATTACTGTTAATCAGGGTTTCTCAACCTCAATGGTATTGACATTTTAGACTCAATGATTCTTGTTGGGGGGGGGGGCTGTCCCATGAATTTTAGGATGTTTAGCAGCATCCATATTCCCTATGCAATAGATCCCAGCACGCCTATCAGTTGTGACAACCATAAATGTCTCCAGACATTGCCAAATGTCTCCTGGAGGGCAAAACCATTACCTGGCGGAGAACCACTGCTATAAATCTATCAAGGCTACAAAAGGAACTACATAAATTTATAGTTTAAAATATTAAGTAATTTTGAAGGGCGACTGGGTGGTTCAGTCGGTAAAGCATCCAACTTCGGCTCAGGTCATTATCTCCTGGACCGTGGGTCTGAGCCCCACGTCGGGCTTTGTGCTGACAGCTCAGAGCCTGGAGCCTGCTTTGGATTCTGTGTCTCCTTCTCTTTCCGCCCCTCCCCTACTTGTTCTCTCTCTCTCAAAAAAAAATAAAACATTAAAAATTTTTAAAAAAATAATTAAGTAATTTTGAAAATATAAGAAATTCTTACAAAATGTAAAGAATAGGAAACTATGCCAACAATCCTTTTTTGTTTTTTTTTTTTATAAATTTTTTTTTTCAACGTTTTTTATTTATTTTTGGGACAGAGAGAGACAGAGCATGAACGGGGGAGGGGCAGAGAGAGAGGGAGACACAGAATTGGAAATAGGCTCCAGGCTCCAAGCCATCAGCCCAGAGCCTGACGCGGGGCTCGAACTCACGGACCGCGAGATCGTGACCTGGCTGAAGTCGGACGCTTAACCGACTGCGCCACCCAGGCGCCCCCAACAATCCTTTTTTGAACTGCGGTGTTTCAATATAATTTTGGACCTTTATACTTGGGTTCATTTTTTCCCGTTAAGTGTAGTGGCCAGTTAAAAATGTGTGATTCTCTTTGTCAAGCGTGTTTTAACTAGTAAAATAAGGCTTATGCTCAACACTATAGTTTCCAAAGATAATCGTTGAAAGGGAAGGTAGATCACTTAAATTCAACATAACAGAGGCCCCCATGATTCCTAAATTCTGATAGAACAGGCCTTATAAACAGATGATCTATACCAGCAGTGTCCAACAGAACTTGCTTTCTTGTTGGAAATATTTTATTCTGGGATATCCAATATGGAAGCTATCATATACATGTGACTACTGAGCATCTGAAATGTGGCTAATGTGACTCAAGGACTGAATTTTAAATTTGAAATGTGGCTAGAGGCTACATTGTTGGATAGCACAGACATATACCCTTCAAGAAATTATCTTAACTGTTATTTTCTTCCTTAGGAATGTCTTTTGTCTATGGCAGGCCCCCTTTTCTCCTTGCCCTATAAAGAAGGTTACAACCAGGCAAATATGAGTGGATGTAAAGGACAGGTATGAAGGCAACGTAGGTATGCAAAGACGTGGAAGCAATGTGAACAACTTCAAGGGGACACCCCTTCTCTCCCCAGAAATGCTATGGAGCACAGACATAGCACATCTTGTTAAATAAAATAGAAATGGGTTTTCATAATCCACACAATAGATGGTCCTTCTAATCGTTATATTGTATACCCTGCAAGTGAATGTGGTTTGTCCCTTCTACTTCTCAGGCATTATGCGTCTCTTAGAAGGTTCATTACATTACACTTTACAAATCTGTTGAAGGGGCACCTGGGTGGCTTAGTTGGTTAAGTGTCTGACTTCAGCTCAGGTTATGACCTCACAGTTTGTGGGTTTGAGTCTCCCATCAGGTTCTGTGCTGACAGCTCTGAGCCTGGAGCCTGCTTCAGATTCTGTCTCCCTCTCTCTCTGCCCCTCCCCCTCCCCCACTCACTCTCTCTCTCTCTCTCTCTCTCTCTCTCTCTCTCAGGAATAAACATGAAAAAAAAAATTTTTTAAACCCACAAATCTGCTGTAAATCTAATATTCCCTAACAGACCCTGCAGTCTCTGAAGATAGGAAACTTATATATATTTAAATTCTTTCTACCATGAAGGCAAAGCCTCATATATAGGAGGGAAGGAGTAAATCACAAATCTCTAATATAAGTATGTTATAAATACATAATTTCTATAAAGGTTTAGAAAAAGCAGAGCAGGGGTTAGTATAGCAGACATAATTTATAAGGAAGGTCTAAGAATCACCACTAAAGAGTTAGATGACAATTGTATTACATCAGCCACACAAAACCTGTTCTTTACTATGTATTTTTCAGATTTATAAAGTCACATCCCAGGTGATCTGGCAAGAATTCTGATTATTTTGTTACATACAATTTGGTACAAATAATGTAGTTGGACTTTTTATATAAGTCCCAATACATTTAGTTGATAGGTAGCTAGCTCTTTAAAGGCTAGGATAAAATACAAATGGCATAGAACATTTCATCTGCACTGAAATAGTTCCAAAAGCTTTTAACTGAGATTTTCATCTGGGTAGTTTTTTCTAACTCTCCCCCCTGCCTGGTTTATACACACATACTTCTTTGAAAATCATTGTGGGACAGCCCACTGTTGCTGATGGGAATGTGCTTCTCAGATGTGTTGGGGTGGTTTTTAAAAAGTTGAAAACCCCTCTCCTAAAAACTCATGTTGGCAATTCTGCACAGGTTGTGGGTGCACACAAACATTCTAATTCCTACAAGAATCATCACTGAAAACAAGATAATTTTTTCAAGGCCATCCTCTAGGCACAGATCAGCAGTGACAACAGTGAACTATAATAATGGCTAACAGTTACTGATTGCCTGCTATGGTTCAGATACTGTTCTGGGCGGTTACCATGTATTATTTCATTTAATCTTCATAGCAACTGAATGAAGTATATAATATTGCTGTTCCCATTTTAGTTGAGCAGATAGGGACAGAGAAGTTAAGAATCTGGTGCAGTATCACACAGGTAGTAAACGATAGAGTCAAGATTCCAGGCCAGGCTGAGTGGCTCCAAAATTGCAATCCTTCTACCATTCCACACCACAGCTACACTTGCTCAGGGAAAGCTTGCTTGCAGCCAAGTTAGGAAAAGCAGGTCCTTTTCTGATCACTGACTCAGGTTTACTGAGTGCATGGACAAGAGAAGGCAGCAAGTTGATTATAACACTTACTACTCTGAAAGACTATGAAGATGAAAATTGAGGGTTTAAAAAAAGGTACATTTGCTAAGCTATATGGGTATCTGGCAAAATCAAGTGGTCAAAAAATGCACCCCATATGCTTATCAACAAGTCAATAAAATATTCCTAGTGAGATGGAAAACCTAAAATTAAAGTGAGAGCTCAATATTTACAAAACCGTTTTTTTTCTTTCCTTTTTTGAGAAAGAAAGAGAGAGCATGAGCAGGGGAGAGGGGTAAAGGGAGAAGGAGAGAATCCCAAGCAGGCGCCATGTCCAGCACAGAGCCTGCCTGGAGGCTCACCTCAACCGTGAGATCATGACCTGAGCCACTATCAATCAAGAGTTGGCTGCTCAACTGACTGAGCCACCCAGGCACCCCATACAACCTTCTCTTTCTTTTTAAAAAAAATTTTTTTTAATGTTTATCTATTTTTTAGAGAGAAAGACAGACAGACAAAATGGGGGAGGGGTAGGAAGAGAGAGCAAGACACAGAATCCAAAGCAGACTCCAGGCTCTGAGCTGTCGGCACAGAGCCAACATGGGGCTCGAACCCAGCCCAGGAGATCATGACCTGAGCCGAAGTCGGACGCTTAAATGACTGAGCCACTCAGGTGCCCCTCTTTCTTTTTTTTTTTTTAATGTTTATTTTATTTTTGAGAGAGAGAGAACATGAGGGAGGGACACAGGGAGAGGGGGACAGAGGATCCAAAGTGAGCTCTGTGCTGACAGCAGAGAGCCTGATGCAGGGCTTGAACTCATGAACTGTGAGATCATGACCTGAGCCAAAGTCAGACACTTAACCAACTGAGCCACTCAGGCATCCTACAAAACCTTTTCTTATTATAGAATCTGGAAATCATGTTGACCCCATGATTAGAAATAAATGTGACAGGCAGGTCATTAAAGGCCTCATTACAACCCTTCACAAAAGCTCACAGTGAGACCAGTAACCTATGTTTACAACAATTAACTTTTTCTTACAAAATGTTTATTGAGAACAGTTAAGAAGAATGCTCTACCCCGTAACTAAAAATACGTTATTTTTTAAGTGCCACTTCTATTAAAGGAGCTTCCAAAATTGACTAAAACGAAGTCACAGTAGCGCTAAACTATTCTCAGAGTTTTACATGTGTGCTAATTCATGTAGTCTTCAATTCTTGAAACAATCTAGTGAGGGAGATATTATTGTTATTTACATTGTATAGGAGAAAACTAAGTAACTTTCTCAAGGTCACACAAGCGGAGGCGCTGGGATTCAAATTCAGGAATCCTGGCTCTAGGGTCCACTCTCAGCCATTAAGTGGAGCGTCAAAATGCAGAGAAGATATTTTTCCTGTCAGACATTATTTTGTTGAACAAAACCTAACCGTGGCAGAAATGGAAATGACATAAAATGGCTGAAGAGGAACTCTTCTACAAATATTTGTCATGTGTTTTGTTATATCAAATGTTCAATATAAAATATATTTAAATTTTATATTTAAAAATATTTGAAATACATTTATACTTTAATTCCAATCTTCCTTATATTCAAACCAGCAGTATTTTTCCTCTAAATATATATGTTTTTAACTGGGCTTACTAAATTAACCATGGAAAATTTCTAACTTTCTTTTCAGAGCATTATCCTGAAAAGTTAGCTCTTGGCAATAACTTTAAAAAGCAGAAAAACAGGGGCACCTGAGTGGCTCAGTCTGTTTGAGCATCTGACTCTTGATTTTGGCTCAGGTCATGATCCCAGGGTCGTGGGATTGAGCCTTGCGTGTCAGGTTCCACGCTGAGCATGAAGCCTGCTTTAAGAAACTCTCTCTCTCCTTCTGCCTCCTCCCTGTTTGCATGTTCTCTCTCTCTCTCTCTCTCTCTCTCTCTGAAAGATTAAAAAAAAAAGTGCTTCCCTGTTAAAAATTCTGCAGAAAACATTTTTAAAAAGTTACATTTATTATCAGATGTCTACTAAACTTCTAAAGGAACATTTAAGCTTTTTTTTTTCCTCTGACCCTAAAGACTTCTACATTAGCTTCAGTTAAATAAAACAATTTTGAGCTTATTCCTTATGCCTAGAAGACTGCCAAGTGAATATTCAATAACTACGTCATTGAAATTTCCAACCGTGCAACTAACTAACATGTAAATCAAAAGACTGTACATTGTTTCATTCAGAACTTTACTAAGTGCGATCTACCATTTGAGGGGGTAGTTCTTACTATCAATGAAAATGCTCCCATGTTACTAAATCAAAACAGTCTACCTTACTGCGGTCTATATATGGTGATCACACACACACACATCCATACGTGGATCAGCCTGCTTCTTCATGTTTCCTGGTGTAATTACACCCAAGTATATACATACTGAAGTGCAAATGAATTAGAATATACTTTCCTTTTACTTGTATTTTATAATTCAGTTATTTTATATTTATATATTACAATTATTATATACACTTTAATTATGTGTTAGTTATGAATTTCAGGATAGTAATGGGGACATAGTTTATAAAAAGGAATGGGTTTGAGAGGGTAAGATTTACTGATTTCGATGTTACTGGTGATATAAGAATGCACCTTGCATTGATGGAAAATTAAATAGGTGAAGATGACCAACATGTTTCCATTATACTAGCAAAAGAAAATTCAGTATTGTTTAATCCAATGGAAAGAAAAGGCTGTTCAATGTCTAACTTTTGCTTTAGAACTCATAATTAAATGTCACAGTGTGTCTTTCTGATGAAACAATATGTGCTAAACTTTCAGATGGCTATGCAGATGAGTGATATCATCCCAGGATGGGTAGGATCAGTGCTGCTCTGTCCCAGCCCCTCCTCCTCTTCCACCCTCAGATGGCAATGCGGAGTAGAAACAGAGCTTTGTTCGGCAGTGGGCCTGTGGTTTTGCTGTGTGGAAAATCTACTTATGACTCCATCCTTCACGCTGCATTTACGTTCTGTCATACTGACTAAAATAACTAGACATTCTTACTGATTTTCTCTTCTGTGCAAAGCCAAATATTTGGTTCACATTTTATGGATATATCCTTTTAAAAATGTCAAACAAAAGCTGCTAAAATAGCTCACTGTACAATGACAAGCATTCAAGTGGTCAAACATATTTGTGTATTGTAATTAACTTTTTATCTCATTATTTAATATGCATGTACTACACAATCAGGATTATGAAAGCAAAAGAAGATTCATTTCTAATGGATACACATATCTTTCAATAGACTTTACAAAATGAACCATATAAGCAAGTTATTAAATATGACCTGGAAAAGCATCTTCAATAGCAGAACTTGCAAAAGGACACACACACACATCAAACTAAAAAGCCTAAGTATAACTCAAAAGAAAAATTATTTGAAACTGCTGTCATTAATTTACAAAAAGGAAAAATAATCTGGATAAACTACAAAGATGGGAGCCAATACTCTTTCCAACTACTTCTCTAAGCTGAAACATGGTGCCCCTATTGATTCTTCTTCAACTGAAAATCCCTGAAAAGGGGCACCTGAGAGGCTCGGTCGATTGAGCAACCGACTTCAGCTCAAGTCATGATCTTGCAGTCCATGAGTTCGAGCCCCACGGGCATCAGGCTCTGTACTGACAGCTTGGAGCCTGGAGCCCGCTTTGGATTCTGTGTCTCCCTCTCTCTCTGCCCTTAACCTACTCACATTCTGTCTCTGTCTCTCTCAAAAATAAATAGACATTAAAAAGATTAAAAAAAAAAAAAAGGAAAGAAAGAAAATCCCTGAAAAAATAAGCATATATAGAATGTGTTGTGATACATGGTTTGGGGCAGAAGTAGTGAAGTAACTACATCTAAGCAGGGTGACTTTCCCACTTGTCTCATTCTTCCTAGTCTGCACTTACATATTGCCCCTCAACTCTGTGGTTTCAGCAGGTGTTCACTGAAGACACACATTCACCATATGTAAACTTACATAAACCTCTTCAAAGTCTTGGCTGGACTGTACTTATAGCTCTAGTCACAGTTTTCTGTAAGATATGATTATGTTAATCGTATGGTTAAGTTTAGGAAAACTTGATAGTATTATACTTAATATTATAGGATAAAAAGGTACTTTATTTACCCCCATATGGTAATTAATTTTCTCAGTAAACTGTGAAAAAATGCATACTAAAGCAAGTTTCCGGAGAAATCAGATTAGTATGAAATATGAAAACCAGTATGAAAGCCTATGAATTCTAGTTTTTAAATTATATTTTAACATTCTTTTATGTATCTGCATCACTTAGATATAAGAAGATTCAGATTGACAAACTGAAGAAGTGAATGATAAAGATTTATTTTTCAAAATTCATAGCTTGTGGCCTTTATTATGGAATAATTCAAAATAAACTTGTGGTCCATAAACTGTTACCAGATAACCTCCATTAAATGTGAATGAGTTTGATAAAATTTAAGTATTTTCTCACACTTCACATTTCCAGGTAATAAACTTTAAATTTTATTACTACCAAATAAGAGTATATGAATATTTTTTCAAATTAAAGCATTCACTTGACATATTAGCTTATTAACATGAAGCTTAAAGTTGTACATAAAATTGTAATAATGATGGGGAGCCTGGGTGGCTTAGTTGGTTGGGCGTTTGATTTCGGCTCAGGTCATGATCTCACGGCTTGTGAGTTCGAGACCCGCGTCAGGCTCTGTGCTGACACCTCAAAGCCTGGAGTCTCTTCAGATTCTGTGTCTTTCTCTCTCTCTCTCTGCCCCTCCCCTGCTCACACTCTGTCTCTGTCTCTCAAAAATAAATAAACATTAAAAAAAAATTAAAAAATTGTAATAATGACAATTCAAATGAAGTAAACAGAATAAACCATTTATTAAAACACTGTGTAATAAAATAAACTTTTTGACCCAGTGCTACAGTGGTAAACATTTTCCCCTCATTAACATTCCACCTAAAACAGTTAAATAACAACATAATCTGACCAGAACAAATACTTCTGTTCTTTACCATTCAATGCTTGGACAGTGAGGTGAGTGCAGGTTTAGGTTTTCTTGATGAACCAAAGATAGAGGATAATAGCCTAAAAGACAACCACAATTCCATATGCCTGAAGATTAAATTTTATTTACCCTGTTCACTGGTCCAAACTTAAAATTTTCATTATATCATACAAAGACTTCATGAATCACCCCCTCCCAGCCAAAAATAAATATGAGGAACAAATTAAGGATAGGAGTTGGGTTTTAAACTGCACTTTATTTGTTTCTGTAACATTGTCTTTTTTTTTTTTTAACTGATCAACTATAAGCATGCAACAAATTCTCTTCTGAATGGAACTACTTCCACAACCCCCGGGGATACCAATAAGCAAATTATAAAGTCATTAAATTTGTAGCTCTCTCCTCCTTTAAAGCACTTCTAAGCAGTGTGTGGGATACATACCACAGAGGTAGGAAAGACCATCTTTAATAAATTATCTTCTTAATTGTAGAGAATTTCTGAAAATAAAACAAAATGCTAAGCCATGCCTTTGATGAGTACCAAAGGACCACAGAGCCATCTCCTCCTATTTGAAGAAATAGTTCCCTGGAGTGTTCTGGCCTTTGTAGGGCACTTGATAACAAGATCCACCAGGGCTCCAAACAAATGCACTAAGAAAGCCTCCACTCTCATTTGCCGATTCTTTGGACCACCCAATCCTGCTGGCAGAGAGGGCAGCGATTGTTCTGTTTCACCCACAGGGACATGCAGCAGTTGTGGAAGGAATGATTACATTCTCCCCAGACCACTGAAAGGAAAAAAAAAAAAAGGAATATTTGACATTACATATTTTAATTTAAATTATCCAACTCAAAATTACAGGTTATTTTATATTATGAAGAATAATCATGATTCATAATCTTGAATAAAGATGGCTAATTAGTCAACATTTTTTCTATCTATAAAGAAAATAACAACTTACCTGTGTAAACCACACTTAAGAAGTGAGATGAGGTGCTCTGACTGGGGGACTTTTTCATCATTGTTTAGAGTCTGTGAGTGATGTGGTGGCCCCCAGCCCCTACACAGCTCCACATGCTGTCTTCCTGAAGTTAGGAGATTAAAGAACTTGAGCCTTCCTTAGATCCCAGACCTTCTCAGTCAAAGACTGACCTTGGAGACCTTTTGATCTTTATTTTATTGAAAAATATCCTCCTGATTTTTATTTACCAACATGAGTTTTCAGTTCATAGTAATGTTATAAATAGATGACATACTTCTAAACATTATCAGCTGTACATCTACTCAGTTATTTTCTAGAAGTGTTGATGTCATCCATAAGCAGTGCAATTCCTCATGTGACAAACACATGAACTTTTCAAAGTGGCTGGCTAGAAACAGAGGACTTTCTGTGATCAAAGAAAGGTGCCCTAAACCTCACAATTCTCAAGTTAAATATTTCTTAAACCAATGGCAATCTCCCATAATCTGAAATGCAATCTCAAATGTGGGCTTTATTTGTCCCTTGCTTGACCTATATGATAACAGAACAATGAAAGAACATGGAAAAAAAGAAAAAAATAACCAACTTCTTATGAAAACTGGCTACAGGGAGTAGGAAGCAAAAGGAAATCACTGTAAATGTTTCAGGAGGAAGAAACAGGATTTGATAAATACTGAATAAATCATTATTAAAAAGCTATATATAAACAACGCAAACACAAAGTACAAAGTTAACCTTTCATTTTCAGAAAAGCTTTTATACATAGCAATCTAGAAGTGATGACTTCAAGAACTAGGACATAAAAACCTTTGAACTGCTTAAAATATTTATCCTAAAACAACTGTTGTAGTCCCAGGCTATTAGCAAAATTCAACAGATTTCCATATACAAACTATATTGCAAAAGAGAGCACTTAGAATTTTTTCTATGTTGGCTGAAAAGTTAAATACTGAATAATAACAGTACTGAAAACTGCAATGCTTTATTAGAATAAAACCCTACCAAATCTGACCTATAACACAGTTAAAATTTAAATGACATTTTGGTAATCCCTTAAAATTTTCTTAACAGAAAAGAATTATTTCTTTGTTGGTTATCAAATATTTACTATGGCCATGTCTGGAATATATAATCAATTCTTCTTAATTACAGGCAATAAAAGAACTTGCAGATTAATTCCATTAAGGCCTTTTGAGAACTAACACATTTTACATTAATAATAGATCACTGCTTTACAGTTTATTTTTATGTATTGATAAAGTCAATCTTAATCACAAATTCAAACATCCCCACTGAGAGAAAACCTTCAGTTGAAAAAGCAAGAGAATGAAATTACAACATACCAACACAATCCTCTTGTTTGTTTTCAGCTTGACATCTAAGACAGGCATCTAAAAGTAAACAAATAGCAATTCTCATTCTGATGCTCAGAATGCAATTTCTAAAACCCAGACACTTCAAAGTCAAATAAAAGCCCAAAGGGTTAGAGATGGAGATAAAAGATTCAAACTATTTATCTCTCATCTAAACATAACTGTTTAAAGATGAATAAAGTGCAAGGCACTCTACTGATTTACTTATGACCAGGAGCAATTTCACATGGGTTACCGACCCTCTATTTTCACCAGCTCTGATAAAAAGGTGTCCCCGAGGTGGATTCAACCACCAGAGAAAACTATGCCATACTTCATTATATTAGAAGTTCCTATAAGCTGACTGGGCATGCTCACATAGATCAACCTTGGGGGTAGCTTATTTTCAAGACACCTTTTAAACGTAAGCCATGCATATAAATTGGTATTTGCCTGTACACACATACAGAAACTCTAGAAGAATAATCAAGTAACTGATAATAAAGTCTACCTAAGAGAAGATGGAGTGGGAAGCAGTCTTCATTGTATAGTTTCTTAAAATTCTGAATTTTGTGACTGTATGATCTATATAAAAATTAAATTAAAATTAATTTTTAAAGAACCTCTTAAATACTAGATTCTCTCTCTCTCTCTCTTTTTTTTTTTTTTTAAGAAAATGCTCCTTCTACAAATATGTCTGAGTCCAAAGCATTTATCCAACAATGGCAATGCATTTTAATAATTTACTTGGGAGTGCATTTTAGGAATGGGAACCTAAAGGGTACATTAGTTTTCAAAATTTAATCTATACTACTATTTGCTTGATGAAGGAGGTACTATAGGATATTTTAGGGACCAATGAAATGGATTCATTCACTAGCTGGAAGAGGAGTCCAAGATGGGTAAAAGGAAGTTCAAACCAACAACAACAACAAAATAGTTTTTAACATAAATTAGAGAAAAAGAATTCTGTAAAAATAGATACACAGTGGAGCTGAAGCCTGGTCCTTTTCTTAACACTGGATTATGCTCAGGCATTTGTTTGCTCCTCCCTGCATGCTCTTACCCTAAAAAAACACACCACCCTGGCCACTTCGGTGTGGACTGAAAACAACCACTGCCTCCTGAGGCTTTCTTCAATCCCACAATTACTGAGTATCTGCTCTGTATATGGAGTTATGCACTGGGGACACCAAAATGACCAAGTCTGGGTCCCTGGTCTCACCAGGAAATGGGGAGGTAGGCAGGCAAACAACTAAATATCATAAGGATCATGATATAAGGGTGAAGACACAGCTCTGGTTCTGTATAATCACAGAATTACAGTCTGTGTACCCAACTACCTCTTTCACAAATTAGGAAAACAAGACTCCAGAAGGTATGTCAAATGTCCAAGTTAACATAAATAGCCATGAAGGGTTACTCTGGCTCTTTAGAACGCAGCAGTACTAGCAAACCTATTTTCCTCTTCTTCAACACTTGCTCACTGTGCCATCTGCTCCTTTCAGAATGAAGGAAACCAGAGAGTGTTAACCGCATCAGAATGGGCTGACAGGCAAATCTTGGGTCAAGAAGTCATAACAAATCATTTAGGTGTATGAGAGGAATTTGAAAAATTAAGGAATTAAGTGGCCTCTTTTGCAGAATCTAGGAATCTCGGGATTATGACTGACATTTGATTTAGACTCATTATCAAAACCCAACCTAAATCTATAAAAAGTCCTAAGGTTTTAGATAAAAGAAAAAAATTCTTTTCACGATATTCCTAAAATCTAAAACAAAACATTTCTAAGGAGTACAATAACAGTAACTCCTTTTAGAATGATGCTAACTAGGGTTAGCTTGGGAAGTCTGAAAAACAAACTTCCTTCTGCTGTCACCTGACCACTAAATGGATTTTAACACCTCATAAAGAAAATACAAAGGTCTAGTCCAGAACACTTTGCTGAACTCAAAGTACAGCTGTTGCAAATCTGCAAAATTAATCCACAGTAGCAGAACACTTGCTATAATTAGAAAGCTAATGTGAATGTGAAACATTTATAGCCCATATTTTGACTTACTCCAAATATCCCAGTAAAGTTTATGTGTTGCAAAGATGTCAACCATTACTCTGAATTCTGCATTTCTACCTACAGATCTAAAATTTTTCTTTGGGTAGAAATATAAAACACACTTTTCAGGAACATTCTTCATTTTGAACTAAAGGATAGTTAGGGGATAAAATTTTTAGCAAAGCTTGTCTTGCAAAAGAAGAAAAGATTAAGTTGCCTGGATAAGTTAACGACGCCACCCAAACTGGAAATTATGATTCTAGTTCTTAAGTAAGGGGTGGGGTAAGGGGGCTGTATTGCAGGCCAATAAGCTAGGTACTTTTAAGACCTAATATGCAAAACAAGTGGATCATGTCTGAAATCAAGTTCTTTCAAAAGTAAAAAGTAAAAAAAAATCTGAATCCCTTTGCTGTAAATCCTCTTTGAAGCAAGTCCTCATGAATAAAAAACAAGTGTGTACTAAAGAGTGTAAATTGAAAAAATCTCTTGATTCTGGTAGGTTTAAATTTCACCCCTTGAGAGAGAAATTCTGTTTATTTTCTCCAATTCTGTCATTTTTCAGAGCAAGACACAAAGTTTTCAAGCTATACAACCTCAGTTTTCACCTACCCCCAAGAAACAAAATTAAGATTCTCTCTCAGTAGTTTTAAATGCTCTGTTTAAAAATATAGCTGGCATTTAGAATAGCATCTCTTTTTCAAGGTGGTCTGAGATCTTAAAAAAGACAGGATATAAAATATAAAAGGATGAAGCTGTTCTGAAAGGTTTCGCGTGGCCCAGTAGTTTTATTCGAAATATCACAGAAAGAAGTTAAGACTTATTTGTACAACAGGGCTCTCCACAAAGGCCTGAATCAGAGCAGGGCAGGATCTTCAGAAAATGGCATCCTTTGATAGGAAGGGCCAGAAAAAGTTTTATGTTTCTGAATAAAGGGCTTACATTCTTCAACTCCCATGAACCTCAAAAATATTCGTGAACCACACTGTATCCCCCTTCAAGACAAGCGAGTGCCATCTGACCCATCCTGAAACATCCAGAGTTAAAAGCCCGCAGAATAGCAGTCGCTAATTCGGAAATGGACATGGCTAGGAACATTTTCTTCCTTTCGCCTCTCAAGAGCGAACTGAGGGTGTCGTTTCTGTGGAGGATGACTCCAGAGCATCACTTTGGTGCGTGACCACAACCATTAAAGTGCCCTACTTATTCAGGGCCTTTACCCTGAACCCTCTGCGGTCTGCTTTTAGACATGGAGCTGGCCAAACAAACCCAAGTGGCTTCTCCCAGCGGCCAACAAATCATCCAGTTTTATTTCCTTGGCCACACCCATCACTACCAGAAATTACCTTAATTCCTCAGCTCACTGCCGGTTTCTATCCCTAGAATACCAGGTCCGGGCGCTGGGCGCCTGCTGAGCCCCAGGCGGCGGCAGCAGCAGCCCTCGGGCCAGCAGCAGCACCGGTGGCTCCCGGCATCCCCGCCCCCACTCCTCTGGACTGGGGTCTCTCCCAGCATTCGCCCGTCCTTCACGCCCAGAATCGGCCCGCGGAGGCCGTAGTTCGGCCCCGGCCTCGCGTGCAGCGCTTACCCATCACCTGGACCCTGCAGATGGCGCACGTATCGCACTCCACGTCCCAGCTCCACATGGCCACCGCGTTCCACTTCTTGAGAGAGAACATTTTGTCGCCTCCTGACTTGGAGCCTGCGCTCCCGGAGTGAGAGGACAGGGCGCAGGGTTCCTCGCCGTCTTCCACGTCGGCCATGGCGGCGGCGCGGAGCCGACAGCGGAGACGTTAAGTCGGGGTAGGCGGGCGGCTATGGCGGCTCTGTGGGGCCGCCCGGCGGGCTCACAGCGCCGCCTGCAGGCCGCGGGCCACCGCGGTGCCTACGACAAGGACCGCCCGGATTGGCTGGCGCGGCCCAGTGACGTCACATGACGCTAGCGCTCTGCCGCATTTCTCCCTGCACCTCGGCTCGCTGGGGCAACCCCGAGGGCTGAGGGCCTCCAGGGAGTTTCCGTTGTGAACCCCGGGCGGTGTGCTGTTGAGTGTTGCTCTCCCGTGCTCCGGAGCACACTGTGCAGGCATCAGATGCCTTGCTGTGTGACTTCGTGAAATTTACCACTCTCACAAATTATCTTGTTAATGTAACCATTTGTCTCGTTCCCCGCCCCCCAGCCCCCGCCCCGCGACTCGTAAACTCTTTCAGAGCTGAGACCAGGCCTTTAACACCACCTTCTTCTTGGTATCTAGGAAACGTCTGGCCTCAGAAGTTCTGAGAAACCTGGTTCAGTGGTTCTCAAACTTTTTGGGCTCAGGACCCCGTTATACTTAAAAATTATTAGGACCTTAAAGAGACTTTATGTAAGATGCATATATTTGCTTTTTAATAAATTTTAATTGAGTGAAAAGAGAGAAATCGCTCTGAATACTGTTATGCAAATAGTTTTGACCTATTGGTCCCCTGGAAGGATGCCAAGAACCCTGGCATCCAGGCTCCGAAAACCTCTGATCTAGTTTGACCTCCTCCTTTTAATAAGGTCCAGAAAAGTAATTTAAGGAGTACACTGCTGTTACGTGAAGCTGACAGTTATGAAACGTGGGTTCTTCTACTTTTAGCCCGGGGTCATGTTCTTCCGTTTTCTCAAGCAAAGCAGACAACATCTTCATTTAAAAGATAAGAACGCTGAGGTAGTGAACGCCTAAGGAGATGCCTGATCACCACCACCACCTAGTGGTGGACACCTGTTACCAAAGGTTTGGAATTCAGAACATCCGATCTCCTCTTAATGGGCCTCTCAACATCTCTTGGTCTCCTGATACTGGGCCTTGTGCCTGGATAGGAGCTAACCAAACTCAAGGAGTTTGGCAGAGGATACAAGGATGCATAAATATGTAAAAATGGAAATGTGGACACAGGGTCACATTTGGCTAGATGCTATGTGTGCTGCTTGTTGAGTGGAATGTGAAGTGCTGTGAAGGACAGAGATAATGCTGAGGACTGATGCTGTCAGGAAAAGCCTCATGGAAGAGGTCAAGTTTGAACTGGGGGGAGATGGGAGGCCCTCCAGACCAGGAAATGAGTGAAGAAAGCACTCCTCTCCCAAGCTGTCAGCCAGCCAGAGCAGAGCAGTAGAAGTGGTGGCAGATGTTAATCTGACCACACTAACTTTATGAGCCAGATAAAAATGCTTGTAAACAAACCCAGATGAACCATACAAAACACATGTTCTGTTCATGTTAAACGACCACACATCAGACTAGAGACGGCTCTAAATGCAGACATCTAACAAAGGAGGAAGGCCGGTACTAGACAAGGATAAAATGCACTCTGCTGTTGGGAACGGGGCGGTTTGAAAGAAAAAGGAGAGACATGCAGTTGAAATGCTGAAAACTCAAGGACACTCTTTTTTCCCTACACTTTAACATCTCTTCAACTGGACAGAACTTCCCCTACCTGCTCCAGCTGGATTGCTCTCTGTACTGAGGAAAAACGTACTCATCTTTGTGTCTTCACTCACTGCTCTTTGCCAACATATATTCATATATTTCTGGGTAATCACAGCACTTACTGTACTCTTTTGTCACCAGGTCACATAGCAACCAAAAAAGGCTATTACTGATGTTTATCAAACAATTTAAGTGTTTGTTTTTTAAAAGTTTATTTATGTATTTTGAGAGAGAGAGTGCACAAGCAGGGCAGGGCAGAGAGAGAGGGAGAGGGAGAGAGAGAATCCCAAGCAGGCTCCACACCGTCAGTGCAGAGCCCCCATGGGATTCTCTCTCTCCCTCTCTCTCTGCCCCTCCCCTGCTTGCACGTGTGCATGCTCATGCTCTGTCTCTCTCAAATAGACATTAAAAAAATGAAAGAAATTTAAATTGACAGCTCATAAATGATAAAAATGTTAAAATAGTAAAATGATCTACAATGAAAAAAAGCAAGTACTGTTAATAGACTCTCCAGAAATTCCTATACATGTACAAACAGATACATAATACAACTCATTTAAAAAATTTTAATTGTGGGGCGCCTGGGTGGCGCAGTCGGTTAAGCGTCCGACTTCAGCCAGGTCACGATCTCGCGGTCCGTGAGTTCGAGCCCCGCGTCAGGCTCTGGGCTGATGGCTCGGAGCCTGGAGCCTGTTTCCGATTCTGTGTCTCCCTCTCTCTCTGCCCCTCCCCCGTTCATGCTCTGTCTCTCTCTGTCCCAAAAATAAATAAACGTTGAAAAAAAATTTTTTTTTAATTTTAATTGTGATAAAATACACACAATGAAGTTTATCACTATTTTGTGTAGAGTTCCATAGTATTAGGTACATTTACATTGTCAAAGTTTACATTTACATTTACAAAGTCCAGAACTTTTTCATCTTCCAAAATGGAAACTATATTCATCAAACAATTTTCTATCTGCCCTTCTTCTCTCAGGAACCAGCATTTTACCTGATTTCTGAGTTTGATTATCCGAGGTATCTCATATAAGTGGAATCATACAGTATTTATCTTTTTGTGACTGGTTTATTTCATTTAGCACAGTGTCTTCAAGTTTCATCCATGTTGTAGCATGTTTCAGAATTTCCTTTTTATTTATTTATTTTTTTAGGTTTATTTATTTTTGAGAGAGAGACAGAGCACGAGCAGGGGAGGGGCAGAGAGAGAGAGTGAGACGCAAAATCTGAAGCAGGCTCCAGGCTCTGGGCTGTCAGCACAGAGCCCGACTCGGGGCTCAAAGTCATGAACAGTGAGATCATAACCTGAGCCAAAGTCGGATGCTTAATTGACTGAGCCACCCAGGCGCCCCAATTTCCTTCCTTTTTAATGTTTAGTAATATTCTATTGTGTGGACAGGCCACATTTTGCTTGTCCATTCATCCATCAATAGACATTTGAGTTACTTGCACATTTTGACTATTGTGAATAATGCCACTGTGAACATGAGTGTACAAATATCTCTTCATAACCCTGCTTTCAATTCTTTTGGGTATATACCCAGAAGTGGGATTGTTGGTACATATTACATATTACAACATTTTTCATATGAGTTTTTTTTACACATATTATTCTCTAGCCTGCTCTTTTTGTGTAGTATGAGAGGACACTTTCCATATAAGCACTTCCATATGCACAGTATTCTTGATGGTTGCACAGTATTGCCCCATTTCTCTGAGGATTTCTCTGAGAATCCTTTGAGAGACATTTAGCTGTTTCCAACGTATAATAAGCAGTGCTGCAGTGAACATCATTATAAATATTTTCTAACTCATCTGTGAGAGTATATATGTAAAATAAATTTCTAGAAGTAGAATGCCTAGGCCAAAAGTTATGTATTTTTAATTTTGATAGACATTGTCAAAAGACTTCTAAAGAGGCACAAAGATTTTACACTCCGACCCAGTGGATGTCTGTGGCAGATTTCAAAAAGGTCTTTTTTTTTTTTTAAGCAGGAACAATTTCTCAGGAGGCCTCATACACTGGATGTGTCAGTTCTGAAGATCTGTTATTTCAACTTTTACACTCTATTATTGTTTACTTTTAACGGATGAGAATCTTGTCTTCCTAGCTAGATGCTAAGATATTTAAGGGTGGACATAATTTACTCTACCCATCCTCAACTCCACAGATAGTTTGGTTCCGCAGACTTGCCAGAACTTGTTACATTTGTATATAATATGAATGACAGTCTTGCCTTTTAAAAAATAACTTTAATTAATTAGTTAATTAATTAATTTTTTTAAGTAGGCTTCACACAGAGCCCAGTGCCCAACACAGTGCCCAACACAGAGTGCCCAACACAGAGCCTGAACTCACAATTCTGAGATCAAGACCTGAGCTGAGATCAAGAGTCAGACAGCTAATTGACTGAGCCACCCAGGTGCCCCTATTTAATTTAATTTAATTTAATTTAATTTAATTTTAAACAGGCTCCACACCCAACGTGGGGCTTGAACTCATGATCCTGAGATCAAGAGTCTCATGCCTTCCCAATTGAGCTAGTCAGGCACCCCGACAGTCTTGCTTGTTGTGATTTTTTTTTTAACTTCAAAAATGAAGAGGTCTTAAGTCTTTTTTTTTCTTTCTTTTCCTTTTTTCTTGTGTAGCTGTTCCAAGTGAAATAACTGGAAACATTCAATTCTAACATCAACAATAATAGTAGCCACTAATATTTATATTTGAGCATGCACTATGAAACGAATATTGTCCCAAAATGCTTGATATGTGTCATCTCATGAGACAGGTGCTATTCTTATCTGTATCTTGCATCAGGGAAAACTGAGGCTCAGCGAAGCTCACTGACGAAGCTCACTGACTTGGCTAATGTCACACACCTGGAAAGCAGCAGTTTTCCAGAAAAGTTCAGTCCATTTCATTCCCCAGTCCATGTTTTTCATCTCTGCACCATATTGTCATACATATGACTTTCAACTAATCCAATTTATCATCCATACATCGGTCAACTGTACCTCTTGCCTTTCCCATGGAGCAGATATCTTCATGGGGCAGGGGGATAAAGTGATTAGAAGTTTCCTCATTTGGGGAAGATCCCCATTTTGGGAGATGCTGTCTTTCAGAAAGTGGTTATTACTTCCAAATACTCCTATTGTTCCCAACTATAGATATACTTATGGAAGTAGTTTCTTTCTTTCTTTCTTAAAGATCATGACTTCCTTTAAATTATAAATTTCACATGCACATAAGAAGCCCCAGAGAAGAATCCTACCTATTTTTACTAAGGCCAACTTGTGAAACCCACATTTTCGAAAATGACAAGCATAATAGGATTAACACTACTTTGAACTTTCATAAAATAGTCATCAAAATTTAGAACTTGAAAGAGGCACGGTTCCAGTGAAAACTATTATTATTGAACAAGCAATATCTTTCTAGGCTATGAAGATAGATAGCACCCATAAAAAGATATGGCATCCACATTCAGTTTTTAGCCTGTGAAATAACAAGAATCACAAATTAAAAAAAAAAAAGGAAGTTCAACTTCATACAAGAGCAAACATATGTAAATCATTACCCCCTAATAGATCCCACATGCTTCATAAATAGTTTGAGTAAATTCACCATTTCAAATCCACAATAAGCTAACAGGAACCAGGATTCGGGTGGGAAGTGGGAAAGCTGAAGACAGGAGGCAAGATTTGCACTAACATTTGAGGGAACTATGTTGTTCCCTTACTACTTGTCCTTTGTCCAATCATCATCCATCACAAGGATACTGTTACCCAGAACCAAAATTCTCATGATTTTATCAAGTGCAAAATCTGCTGAGGATGGCATCTACCCCACTTTAGTGCCCAGGAATCCATACAGCACTCCCCTGGTGGCTGAAATTCACAGACACAGACATCCGAGAGCATACCTTTTTCTTCTTTTTACAGGTGATACTAGATTTCTTGCTATTTTTCCAAATAGATCTGAAGGTTTCTGAAGAGATTTGAGGAGTGACTGTAATTTTTAAGACTGGACATTTACCTGATGGGGGAAAGAACATAATAGTAAATGCGTAAGATATTTCACAACTCCATTTAATGGAGTAAGTCTGGGGCTTCTGAGAGGGGCATTCTCCCACATTCTTATTAGCTGGGCAATATTCCTTTCACTTAATACCTTTTCCCTATATCTATATAGTTGTTTCTGTATTTATTTTGAGAGGGGGAGAGGCAGACAGAGAGGGAGAGAGAGAATCCCAAGCAGGCACCACACCCTGTGGAGAGTCTGATGCCCGACGTGGGGCTTGATCTCACAAGGTCATGATCTGAGCCAAAATTAACAGTTGGAGGCTCAACGGACTGAGCCACCCAGGCACCCCTCCCTCTTAATGTGAGTGATCCATAACAATTTATTTCTGTAATAACTTCTTACCCTAGTCCTTTCTTTTCCATTCCTACTGTCATATGTTTACCTGGATAATTCCAGTGGCCTTCTAACTGGTCTTCCTAGCCTCAGACTTTCCCAGCCCCAAATTCATTCTGGGCTCTACTTCCAGATTAATCATCTGAAAGTGAAATTCTAATCTTGTCTTTCATTGCCTCTAATACTTTATTGGCTCATCTTTTTTTTTTTTTTTTTTTTTTTGAGGGGGAGAGATTGAGCATGAGTAGGGAAGGGACAGAGAGAGAATCCTAAGCAGGCTCTGCACTGTGAGTGCAGGGCGAGACATGGGGCTCGAATTGCGAGATCACGACCTGAGCAGAAATCAAGAGTCACCACTTAACCGACTGACCTACACACGCTCCCCTGTCCCTTCATCTTTAGTGGATCTCTCTTGGTTTTTCTTGTCCAGTTTGCATTTTAGCTTCTTTCTGGAACAGAATCTCGAATTTACTTTGGGGTTCCACTCCCCTGTGCTCTCAGGGTAGACAGGCACATAACCCATATCTGATCAATTAGTGGATTTATTCTCCCTGGCACAGTGATGTGTTAACAGCTATGCATGTGACTCATGATGGTCCAATGAAATCAGGAGAAAGGCTCTTTCTTAGCTTAAACTGGCACAATGTAAACTTCTAGCTAGTGCTACCCAACTTGCCACTGTGCGGGAAGAACCTGCTTGAGAATATAGTCAACACAGAAGCAGAACTTCCAGGAGATGAAGGTAGGTAGTGTTACTTGAGTGTAACTTGAGTGTTACCTGAATCCACCTGGACCTGTAGCTAGAACCACCCATGGGCTTTTAGTTATATGGGTCAACAATTTGTGTGTGTGTGTGTGTGTGTGTGTGTGTACTTAAATCAGTTTGAGTTGGTCTTGTATCACTTGAGACCAAGATTTCTCACTGATTTTCCTATAAAGACCTGCAACATTGTGATTAGAAGAAATATATATATTTGGTCATTCATATTTCTCATATATATTTGGTCTTTGTCCGTGGTTCCTGGCTCCCAAACCCTTGGAATTTCCTGAGCAATAAGAGCAATGGAAGCATCTTTTCTTATAAGATTTGGTCTCTTAGGTGTATGTAGGGGAATGGGTGAAATAGGTGACGGGGGTTAAAAAGTACACATCACGATGAGCACTGAGTAATGTAGAGAATTGTTCAATCACTATATGGTACACCTGAAACCAATAGAACACTTATGTTAGCCACACTGGAATTCATTTAAAAAAGAAGATTTGAAAAATATAACATTTGGTCCCTTGTTCTCAGTTCCTGAAAACACCTTAGAGCCACAAAAGGGAAATGGGTGCCTTATAATTCATAACAAGCCCCTTTCCACCACACCGGAGTTTATGATAATGAGGTGATTTTTGGATAGCACCTAAGGATGGGGCTGGTTGCCAAGGGAAACCAACCATAAATAGAGGGTTAAAACCTTCAGTCCTACCCCCTGATTTCCAGGGAGGGGAAAGGGGCTAGAGGCTGAATCAATCACCAGTGGTCAAGGATTTAATCAATCATGCCCATGTATGAAACCTCCATAAAAACCCAAAGGACAGGATTCAAAGAGCTTCCAGGTTGGGAAACCAGAATGCTTCTGTATGCCACCATGCTGGGCCCCAAACTCCATGAGGACAGAGCTCCTTTGTTTGAGACCTCACCCTCTAAATATCTCTTCATCTGGCTATTGATTTAATATCCTTGTAATAAACCAGTAATCCAGTAAATAAGCTGGTTTCCTGAGTCCTATTAGCTGTTCTAGCAAATTAATAAAACTCAAGGAGGAGGTCATGAGAACCTCAGATTTACAGCCAGCCAGTCAGAAGCACAGTAACAACTTGGACTTGTGATTGGTGTCTAAAGTGGTGGTGGAGGGGAGGGGATAGTCTCGTGTGACAGAGCCCTTAACCTGTAGAATCTAATGCTATCTCCAGATAGGTAGGGTCAGAATTGAGTTGAATTGTAGGACACCCCGCTCACATTTGGCAGTTGTTTCGTGGTCAGGGGAAAGACCTATGCCCACACATCAAAACTGGGGTCAGAATAATAAGACTCAAATACCTAGTATGCCATTCTGAGAGCCTGTGTCAGCCCATCCTTCTTTTATTTCCCATGGCACTTGCCCTTCTCCCCCTTCCTGTTTCTCATCTAGCCAAATGTCCAGGTCCTGCTTGCATCACAGGTGCCTCAAGCTGTAGTTTGTGGAGGCCAGAATACACCAGGAAGAGGCTAGAAGCAGACAGGTAAGTAAGACATATGGTTGAGAGGAAAATTATGAACCTTAAAAATAGTACTGAATGTCACCTCCAGAGGGTCAGTTGAGGTTGAAACATGAAAATGGTTGTAAGGGTGTGAGAACAAATCAGGCTGGGCACCTTAAAAGGTAGTGGAGGGCAAGGTGGATGAATATGGATAAGGGACCAGGAGGTATAAGACAATATAGTTTGTAATTTCAAGGCTTGGAAAGGGCCAGAAACCATGTCGCTGGGGGCTTGAGTGGTACATATGTGCCTGGAAGAGAAGCAAAGTCAGTGTCCTATTTGGATGTTTTCCTCTGGTGAGCAGTGCTTATTGATGCTTGGTGTGCTGGGGTCATTCCATCCTACATACAGGTCATCACAAAAAATCAGGTGGGGTCGCAGGGAAAGTTGCTCTGGAACCTCAGGGTGGGGCTGGGCCATAACAAAATCTAGGGCAAGAAGTCTCCCAGGAACGTGTCTAGATTGAGAGGTTGAGCAGTAGCCCTTCATGTTTCCTGGGTCTGATTTTGGCCCAGTGTCTTCCATGTTCCCTTGTAGAGCAGCAGGTTATACAGACATAAGTCTGCTAGGTGACATGAGGGGCCATGCCAAATGTCTAATATAGACCTTGGTGTCTCACTTGGGCCACTCCAGAGGGGTCACTGGCTGCAAAGGCCTCTTTGACCACATCTAGGGTAGAAAGGACCAGTGGACCTATTTATTGCAATCTAAAAGAGCTTAAGGCAAATAGTTCTAGTTCCCTGCCTAATATCTTTTCTGACTTTTTCTTTCTTTCTTTCTTTCTTTCTTTCTTTCTTTCTTTCTTTCTTTCTTTCTTTCTTTCTTTCTTATTTTCTTTATCTATTTTGAGAGAGAAAGAGGGAGAGAGGATGTGAGCAGGGGAGGGGCAGAGAGAGGGGAAGAGAGAATCCCAATCAGGCTCTGTGCTGTCAACGCAAGCCTGATGTGGGGCTTGAACCCACAAATGGTAAGATCATGGCCTGAGCCTAAACCAAGAGTCAGGCGCTTAAATGACTGAGCCACGTAGGCGCCTCTGACCTTATTTTCTAACAGAGCTCACATTTTTCTTATGGCAGTAATGTTCCCAGTTAAAAATTAGGGATGAGCATGTGACATGCTTCTGGCCAACTGCAAATAAGCAAAAGTTGCTGAGGATTTCTGAGATTCCCTCATACAGGTACCAGCACTATCTCCTTGTCCCTTTCTTCTTCTTCTGGTCTGGAATGGAGATGGGAGGCTTTCAGTGAAGCAGCCACCTTAAAACTATGAGGATAAAAACCACCTGCTAAGGTGGTTGGTGGAGAAAGAGAAAGGAATGATGTTGGGGCACATCTGTACCTGCTCAGTCTTCCTCTACTTGATTAAGCCACTATAGCTGGTTCTATTCCCTGTAGCCAAACATCATCTCTCACTGATGCAGAATTTAACAGCAAATAGGTATAAATCATCGTCATGGAGAAAAACAAAACTCAGAGTTATTTAAAAAAAAAAAAGGCAAGCACAAATGTAGAGGAGGACAGAGCTTCAATAGGAAAACAAGGTCTAAAGTCTTGATCACTGTGAAGCTGAGGGAGCAGTGTGGGATGCATGGCTCATCTGTGAGTAGTGCCGGGGCTGCAAACCACTTAAAATGGGGCCAGGAGTATGGCAGGCGGGGCCAGCTTAAGGCCTCAGAGGATTCACGTGGCAGCCAAACTCACAAAAGACTGTCATGATCCCTGAACACCACACTTTTGGTCATCCTTTTCGCTTTTCTTTACGAAACTCTAGCCATACGGCAATGCTCTATAGCGTGTGAGGCCTTCAGTTCCTTAGTGGAAGCTGAGGTGATTTCAGATAGTATTAGATATTGACATGGAATTATATAACAATGAATCACATGGTAGAAAGCTATGCACTTGGGGCGCCTGGGTGGCTCAGTCAGGTAAGGGTCCAACTTCAGCTCAGGTCATGATTTCGCAGTTCGTGGGTTTGAGCCCCATGTTGGGCTCTGTGCTGACAGCTTGGAGCCTGGAGCCTGCTTCGGATTCTGTGTCTCCCTCTCTCTCTCTCTCCCCCTCCCCCAGTCTCTCTTTCTCTCTCTCTGTTTCTCAAAAATAAACATTGAAAAAGATTTTTTTAAAAAGCTATGCACTTTTCAATTCTCTAAAAATGTAATCAAAGTAATGCATACATATAGCTAAAAAATCAAATAGGGCTAAAAAGTTCATACTGAAAAACAACAGACCCTTTCCCTTCCCTCAGGCTTTTCCTCCAAAGAAAACCACTTTTAACTCATTCAGCTGTTGTTTTTTTCTTTTGTATTATTTTTTTTTTTGGTTTCACGTTTTTACTTAAATTCTAGTTAGTTGACATATAGAGTAATATTGATTTCAAGAGCAGAATCTGGTGATTTATCACTTACACATAACACCCAGTGTTCATCACAAGTGCCCTCCTTGATATTCATTCAGCTGTTTTGCGTGAGATTTACTGCCTTACTCCAAAGAAAGTGCTTTTTATATTATATGATATTTCCATTAAACATATTACGTATTGACTGTTACCCTGTCTTCTCACCAAACCTCTCAACAGTTCTATTTCAAAATTTTTAGTTAAATCAACACTTGTTGTATTGACTGGTATGGTCATATATATTTTGTTCACAGTATTTTTCTTACTCATAAAACTTTTAAGATTTTATTTTTAGGTAATCTTTACACCCAATGTGGAGTTTGAACAATCTGAGATCAAGAATCACATGATCTACTGACTGAGCCAGTCAGGGGCCCCAATTATATAACTTTCTTCTGAGTTAATAGTGTTAATTTTTCATTTGCACAGTTTCCTGAGTACCAATTCTAAATATTTCCCCCAATTTCTTTTATTTTTCATACACCCATTAGTATTTCTTGCAAAATACTTAAGTATTTCCAAAGCTCGATTCAGTTTTTACCACAGTATTCCTCCTTTCCAAAGTCTTCTATTTTTCTGTCCATTTGGACTAGTTCTGATCTTCAACCATCATCTGGGATTCTGTTTTCTTTTTTTTTTCTTTTAAGTTTATTTATCTTGAGAGAGAGCTCAGGGGAGGGGCACAGAGATAGAAAGGGAGGTAGGGGAGAGGAAAAGAGAGAGAGAGAGAGAGAGAGAGAGAGAGAGAGAGAGAGAGAGAGAGAGAGAATCCCAAGCAGGCTCTACACCATTAGCGTGGAGACCGATGAGGGCTCAATCTCACGCACCAAACGGTGAGATCATGACCTGAGCCAAAATCAAGAGTCACTTAAGCAATTGGACCAGTCAGGTGCCCCTGGGACTCTCTTTTCTACTTTTCTATATTGGTTCTCCTGATTTCTGGATTCTAGATTCTTCATCTTTGTGGTTTATTCTGATTTTGCTCAAATGTGTTCTCTGGGAGCTTCCTAGGAAACAGAGGAGGCAAAGAGTTTGAGTTCTTGTGTACTGAAAACTACTTTATCCTCATACTTGGTTAGAAGTTGGGAATGTATAAAGTTCTCATAGAGTTTTCATGGCAGTGCCTCATTGTTTCTAGCTTCTGGTTAGAAGTCTGAGGTCATGCTGATTCTCAGTCCTTTGCACAGAAAATACAGTATTTATCTGTAATTGTTAGACTTTGCCCTTTATTCCTAGTGTTCTAAATGCCATGGTGATATAGCTTTTATCATTCACTGTGCAGGGCACTCAATGGGCTCTTTCAATATACAGATTTATGTCTGTTAGTTCTGGGAAAGTTCTTGATTTATTTGATAATTATTTGATAATGCCCTCACCCCACTTTTCTCTGTTCACTCTTTCTGAACTATGAGTTAAATATTGGTGTTCACAGACTGATCCCCTCTAATATATTCTAATTTTTCATCTTCCTATTTTTGTTCTACTTTTTAAAGCCTTACTTGAATTCATCTTTCAACATTCATTTTGAAATTTTTATTTTGGCTATCATTTTTACTTGCCAAGAACTTTTTCTTATTTTCTGATTATTCTTTTTTCATAGCATCCTGTTCTTGTTTCACAGATGCATTATCTTCTGTTTCACTGGGAGGAGTCATAACTAATTTCTTTTCTTAATTTTCTGTGTTGTCTCTTTATCTTCAGAGTTCCCTTTTTTCTCTCAGGCTTGGTTTCCTATATCAAACTATTGCCTCAAGTATCTGGAGATGTTCGGATTTCTGTTCACAGTGAAGCATGAGGCATCCAAAGGCTTATGGGAAGCTCCTCTGTAGGAGCAGGGCTTGCTTACCTGCTGGGCTTCTTTGAATGATGAGGGCATGGCCAGGTGTCAGCACCTGTTTTTCCTTTCTCTGGGCCTATCCAGTTTTCAAAGAATACCCCAGTCTTCTACATGGCTTTTGGCCTCCGGAAGCAGGGCAGACAAAGAAGGCTGCAGTAATGGTAAAGGCTGTGTCCCAAGTGTTGAGTGTGTAGAATTTTCCCTAATCCTCCTCTTTTCAGCTTCTTACTTCACTCTCATTCTCTGCCATGCTGGGTGTGCTGGGTCTGCTGAAGGGCTGTTTAATTTTTCTAGGGAAAACTCCCTAACTGGTCTTCCTTCTTCTGTCCTCACCTCTCCTCCAATGTATTTTCAACATAGAGCTAGAGTAATCCTGCTGAGATGTGGGTCAGATCAGGTCACTCCTCTCAAAATTCTCAAATGCCTTCCCATTCTCAATAGAGTTAAAAACTAAAGTTATCATAATTGCCTAGAAGGCCCCTTGCCCTCCATGCTTACTTCTTGGGATTTTTTTTGTCCTATGACTCTCCCATTACCTCTCACTCCACTCCAGCCATGTTGGCTTCCATACTGGTTTTAGAACACACCAGGTAGCCTCCTGCCCTAAGCCTCTGCACTCGCTGTTCGGCTTACCTGGAATTCTCGTTCCCCAGATATACATGGCTTGCACCCTCACACCTTCTGGCCTTCACTCAAATGTTTCTTCTTCGTACAGCCTTCTCTGGCTATCCTAACTAAAACTCCCAACGCCTGACATACATGCTTTATCTCCTTTTCTTGCTTTATTTTTCCCTTAAGTATGATCCCCATCTGATATCTGATATACAATAATGTGTATTTTACTTCTTTTTATAGTTGGTTTACTGTCTGTCATTCACTAGGAAGTAAGATCCATGAAAGCAGGAATTCACTGCTTAACTCAAACAAGGCCTGGCATTTGTGTGTTGTCCCGATCAGATGGAGTAGCCATCAAATGTGGGGCACTCCGATTGGGTGGAGGCCAGGGGCACAGGCGATAAAAGAGTTCACCCAAGGCAGAACAAAAGAGATAAAAGTTTACTGAATACATTGTAAGGAAGCAGTGGGCAAGACAGCAAAGGAGACACTGTAACGAAGCACGGGTGAGGAGCCACAGTTACAGGGCACAGTGAGGAGGTAGTAAATGTATGGAATTTTCCCTTTTTGATAATTTTAGGAACTGTGCCCACTGGTAATTGGTTAGTTAGGGCCTATGGTTATTTAGAGGTGGGTTGCTTCGTGAGCCTGTTTGCATTCAGCTCAGTGGTCACTGTGGGCCCTTTGGCCTTGCTCTACAGCATTAATAAATTCATGTTGAAATAAATAAATAAATCAGTAAGAATGAATAAGTGAAACGATCCTTAAGTATTCTGTTTTTTTTTTTTAAATTAGTCAAAAAGCAACCCTGTAAGATGTAGACAGTTCAACCCTCTGCTAACCTTTCTTTTTTTTTTTTTTTTTTTTTTTTTTTTGTAACAAGTGAGGTTGCTGATGTTTCTGAGGAAGCTTTCATTGTGTGTGTTCCATCATTAAAGGTAGTTCAAGAAGAATTCCTTGGTTGGCAAATAAATTACTTTAGGCTATTAATTTGGATTTCATGAAAGAAGTAGAATTAGAGATTAGCTTGTTAACTTGCAAATGATAAGAACACAAAAGCAATCAAAAGAAGAACATTAGTTCTATAATCAGTGATATCACTCATTGCTTTTAATGTTTAAAAGGATCCATTAAGGCTAAATGGCAAGAGATTTCCCTGTAGAATCCAACCAGCTAACCCTGTTTTGAGGAGTCTTTCTAACAACCTGAGGTGCTCCGTGGAAACAAGTCATAATTATTTTGGTTCAAAATGTGGATGTATTAAAGCTACTCATGATGTATACTACTATATTTGGGAAATTAATACTTCCTTGAACTATAAGTTGTTTTTAAATGCTTTTTAAATGAGAATCTGTATTTTCAGGTGGGTATTTCATAATTGTCTTCCCTACTTATGCAAATTGAACTATTTACTAAGCAAGCACAATGTTTTGCAGCTCCAAATAAGTACTCAATGAGAATCATTTTCCGTCAAATCATCTGAGACTGCCCATCATTAGCACTTAACTACAATAAAGATCAGAACACTGCCTGTGTTATTTTATAATATCTTTTGCCACATTCCCATACTAAGGAAAACCAAATGAAATCATTAACCTGCTTTCAGTTTATTAAGCTCAAATTAAAGTTAAATTTAAATTATTTTTAATAATTCCATTGAATTTGAATTCAATTCAAATGGACTAGGAACATGTTTTGCTTCTCCAAAATAAAGGGATAATTTAAAAATCTTGGAATCATTCGATTGGCTTGTGAAGAAATGGCAATGCAGTAGTTTTAATCTTTTACTTTTATTTTTGAGAGAGAGACAGAGAGTGTGAGCAGGGGAGGGGCAGAGAGAGAGAGAGAGAGAGAGAGACACAGAATCCGAAGCAGGCTCCAGGCTCTAAGCTGTCAGCACAGAGCCTGACGCGGGGCCTCAAACTCATGAATTGTGAGATCATGACCTGAGCCAAAGTCAGACACTTAATCTACTGAGCCACTCAGGCACCCCGGTGGTTTTAGTTTTAAAGTGGTGATTACTTCACTATTGGTGAAGTAATAGTGTAATTCTTGTAAAACTGCCACTGTTAAAAAAAAAAATGCAACCTAAAACTATGCCATGTCTCTAAGATCATTTTATTGAAGAGATGACAAAGACCAATACTTCTACTACTTAATTCTCTCCACATAACCTGCCAGATAATGCACCAAGATCTCTCCCCCACCCTTTTTAAAAATTTTTATTTAAGAGAGAGAGAGAGAGGGAGAGAAAGAGAGAATCTTAAGCAGGCTCTGACTGGAGCCTTACATGGGGCTCCATCAAAAGACCCTGGGATCATGAGCCAAATCAAAAGTTGGACACTCAACTGACTGAGCCACCCATGTACATCTCTTTCCCCCTTTTAAACACTGAATTTGGATGTTCAAATCTGTTTATATGTCTTTCATTGAGCTTTATTTAAAATGGCGTTACTTCATCCCTCTGTCAGCTGTAAATACGGCTATCGTTAATTCTGGTCATGCATATTAATGAAAGGAAGAGGGCAGCGTTGGCCAATGTGTAATAAATAACTTATTCCATATGTGAGTCTCTCATTTTCAAAGGATTACATGGTCATAAACCACCCTTACTGCTCTCCCGATGCCAATCAAATTGAAGCCATCTTTGATGGTCCAGAAAGCACATCAGAATCTTATGAGAGATGTCACCTGAGTTTTCCAATTGCTATCTGGAGGAATATCTGCAGGTGGGTTGGGAAGGAGAATAGAGAATAGGACAGAGTCCCTCAGAGAATAAGTGAGACTCAGAGAAGAGAGGGAAAAGAAAGAGCAACTGAGAAAATTTCACTCTAATGACAATCGTTACAGTAGCCCCATCCCCCTTATCTGGGCTTTCTCTTTCCACAGTTTCAGTCATCAGCGGTCAGGAAGTAGATGGGTTTCCTTCTGAGGAGTCATCAGAAGGTCAGTAGGAGCTTAATGCCTGTCATTCTCCTCACTTCACCTCCTCACGTAGGCTTTGTTATTTCACATCATTACAAGGGTGACTCCAGTACAGTAAGATATTTTGAGAGAGAGGCAAGCCATTTTCACATAGTATGTATTTATTTATTTATAGAGCATGAGCGGGAGAGAGAGGAAGTGGGGGAGAGAGAATCTTTTTTTTTTTTAAGTTTATTTATTTTTTGAGAGAGAGAGAGAGAGCACAAGCAGGGGAGGGGCAGAGACAGACAGAGAGAGAAAGGGAGTCACAGAATCTGAAGCAGGCTCCAGGCTCTGAGCTGTTCGCACAGAGCCTGATGTAGGGCTCGAACCCATAAACTCTGAGATCATGACCTGAGCTGAAGTCGGACACTTAACCGACTGAGCCACCCAGGCGCCCCAAGAGAGAGAATCTTAAGCAGTCTCCACACTCAGCATGGAGTCCAACGCCTCAATCCCATGACTCTGGGATCATGACCTCAGCCAAAATCAAGAGTTGGACCCTCAACCGACTAAGCCACCGAGGCACCCCCACATAGCTTTAATTACAATATACTATCATAAGCATTCTATTTTACTATTAGTTATTATTGTTAATCTCTTTCTGTGCTTAATTTATAAATTAAACTGTCATAGGTATGTATTCATAGGAAAAAACCTAGTACATACAGGGTTTGATCCTATCTGCAGTTTCAGGCATCCACTGGGGATCTCAGAACATGTCCCCCACGCATAGGGGGAGACTACTGTACTTAGGTCAAAGATGACATATGACATCCTAGAAGTTCTTGAACTCTGTGCAAATCACTGGGCAAATTGGTACAAGGGTAGGCGGTTTATGAAAGTACTCTTGGTTATCACTTAGCTCAGACCAGTTATTTAATGAAAAAAGTAGAGCAAGCTGTGAGTAGAATAGCATTTAGGAGTGAATGGATGTGGACAAGTGGAGGGGAACACAAACTGAAAACACTCTACCTGTCTTTCTGGCTCTTAATGCTTCAAGTATGTCAGTAGCAGCCATTTCTCCCAGGACATTGTTTCCAAGGTCAATTTCCCTTAAGTGAGCAGAGTATTTGATCAGGCTGGACAAAGAAAATGACAAATCAAAATGGCAATGTTACTCAAAGAAACTCAATCCACTTATTTTGGAGTATGATCTTTCTTCTTAGGTCCTCAATACTCTCCTTGACCCCACTTCCAAAGATGATGCACTGACCCAATTTGAAAACTGAAGATATCCTGAATTCAGGCTTTTCCAATTTAATCTCTCTAGATTGGATGGCCCCCTTCAGCAAGTTGGTAGGATAAAGACTTAGTTGCCTTCAATATTCCATTCATTTATTTATTCATAAGATGTGGGGGTTGTGCAGGGTTTCCCAGTCTTTTAGATTTTGCACACCGGTAAAATGTCAAAAACTTGGGAGGGAATGGTTTGGCAACTTTTAGTATGTCAAATAAATAGCAATTCTCACCTTGTCAATAAATAAAAGAACAAATATTTTTACATGAAATTAGGAAGGGCATAGTCTCAAAATAAAGGATTGCCTTTAAAATTGAGTAAGTTTAGCTTTATGAAAAATGAACACACCATCTTTTTTTTTTTTTTTTCTAATCTCTTTGAGGATTATTGAAAATTCCTTCATGCCCTAGCACTGGCCTGACAACTGGTCTTTGGGAATCTCTGGCATGATGAGTGGATGTGAAATCTGGGTGAAGGCCTGGGTTCCTGGTTAGCTTATACCTCCTGTCAACCGTGTAGTCATGGGCAGATCATGTGTCCTCTTGGGTCTCACCTTTCTCATCTGTAAAACTGGCCTCCAAATTGGCTGTTCTGCCTATTTCATAAGGTTGTGGTGAAAACAGAATGAAGCAGTTCCTGTGAAAGTATCTTGCAAAATGCAGTATCAATGATGCTACCATACTGAGTGCAGGCTTATTAAATGCATATATGTCTAACATTGCAGAGATTAAAGGAATTTAACTCATGGCCTCTGCTCTGAAAGAAATTATCATCTGACTTCCAATAAAACAATTTTGAGTCCTTACCACACACTGAGGATATGAAATTTTAGTTAGGATCAGTACTGAATATAAGGTCATTCTCTTGCTCCCTGTACACATTTTCTATTGATTCAGCAGCCAGAATTCAAGGGTGGGGCTGAGTGGTTCCACCAGACTCTCCCTCTCAAAGGTCTTGCTCTCCAAAATAGCCTGTCTAATCAGGACTTGCCTGGCTTTGGCTTCCTGAACTGCCTGCCTATATCCAAGTCCTTCAGGTAAGATGCCTGCCTATATCCATTCCTTCAGGGATGCTTCAGAAGGAAGCAGGAAGAGAATGAAGAATGTTGAAGACAAACTTCACAAGTCGACAATTTTACATCTAACTCTGATTCCAGAGGCCAAGGATTTAATCACTATGCTATTCAGCCTCGCATGAATTACGGTTCTTTATACATCAGATGTGATGAGGGCCACCCACATGCTTAAGCACTTGCGCCCAGCACAAATGGGCCTTCCAAGGGTAGGAGTGGAGCTGAAATCTGCCAAGCTTTGCTGGTCAAGTCCTGGGCCCTGGAGCATAGACCTAGAAAGGTTAACCTCCTCCCACTCATTGGCCAGAGGTGGTACGTTTTTTAACTCATCTGCCCAGAGAGGCTCTTTTTCTAATTTGTATAAAGGTACTTGCTGGAGCCCTAGGCACTATATTTAGCACCTTTCGTGATCTAATTTAACCCTATAAGAATCTCTTGAGTTAGACACTATTATTATCCCCATTTTTACAAAAGAGGAAACCGAGTTACAGAGAAATTACGATAAAAACAGATAGGTTAAAAGTAAGAGGACAGAGAGAGGTATATCATATTAACATTAATCCAAAGAAAGCTGAAGTGACTATATTAATATTCATCAAAGTAGATTTCAGAAAAGGGAATATTATCAGAGACAAGAGAAAAATATTACTAGGGACTCCATAATGATAATATGGGCCAATTCTTCAAGTGACTTAATCTTAAATATTTTGCACCCAACAAAAGATCTTAAAAATATATGAAACAGGGGCGCCTGGGTGGCGCAGTCGGTTAAGCGTCCGACATCAGCCAGGTCACGATCTCGCGGTCCGTGAGTTCGAGCCCCGCGTCGGGCTCTGGGCTGATGGCTCGGAGCCTGGAGCCTGTTTCCGATTCTGTGTCTCCCTCTCTCTCTGCCCCTCCCCCGTTCATGCTCTGTCTCTCTCTGTCCCAAAAATAAATAAAAAACGTTGAAAAAAAAATTAAAAAAAAATATATGAAACAAAACTGATTAAACTGCAAAGAGGTATGAACAAAGTCACAATTCTCCTCTCAACAACTGATAGAACAAGTAAACAGAAAATTTGTAAAGATACAGAAAACTGTAACAATGCTGCCAACCAACTAAACTTCATTGACATTTATTCACATTCCATCCAAAAACAGCAAAATACACATTCTTTTCAAGTAAACATGGAACATTTACCAAGACAGATCATAATCTGGGCCATAAAACAAGTATGTTCTCCAATCACAGCAGAATTTAATAAGAAATCAACCAGAGAAAAATATTTGAAACATTTACAAATATGTGGAAACTAGGCCGACAGGTCAAAGAAATCAAAAGGAAAATTAGAAAATAGTTTGAATTGAATGACAATAAAAATACGTATCAAAATTTGCAGGATACAATTAAAAAGTCCTTGGTATTAATATAACCATTTACATTAGAAAACCAAAAAGTTTAAAATCAGTAACTTAAGCTTCTACTTTAATAAATTAGAAAAAAAAGCACATATTAAAGCCAAGGTAAACAGAATAAGGGAAATAATAAAAATAAGAATATAATGCAATGAAATTGAAAAAAACTAAAACATTAGAGGAAACCAAAAGTGAGTTCTTTGAAAAGGTAAATAAAATAGATAAAATTCTAATCACATTTATTGGGGGGAAAAAAGAAAACAAATTATCAATGTCAGGCACAAAAGAGGATACATCACTGCAGATCCTCCAGATAGGAAAAGGATGAGAAGGAAATACTATGAATAACTTTAAGGCAATAAATTTGAAAAGTTAGCCAAAATGAACAAATTGCTTGAAAGACATAAACTACCGAAGCTTAACACCTTCCTCCCCAAATAACCAGAATAGCCTTCTATCTACTAAAGAAATTGAATTTGTAGTTAAAATCTTCTCATAAAGACAACTCCAGGTCCAGATGTCTTCACTGGTGAATTTCATCAAATATTTAAAGATAAAATAATGCTGATTCTACACAAATTCTTCCATAAAATAGAAAAGGAGGGAACACTTCCTAACTCATTCTGTAAGGCCAAAATCACCTTGATCCCAAACCAGAGGAAAACATTACAAGAAAAGTAGAGACCAATAGTCCTCATGAACACTGATGTGAAAACTCTTACCAAAATGTTAGCAATATACAAAAGGATAAACCATCAGCAATACAGTAAATCTAACAATATATTAAAAGGGTAATAAAATGAAGTTTATTAATATAATTATTATAAAAATAGTAGCAAAGTTATCCAAGTGGGAAATTCCTAACTTTCCTAAATAAAGAAGTAAAGCATATTAGAAAAAGAATCTTTAGGAGCGCCTGGGAGGCTCAGTCGGTTGGGAGTCCAACTTCGGCTCAGGACATGATCTCACAGCTCGTGAGTTTGAGCCCCGTGTCGGGCTCTGTGCTGACAGCTCGGAGCCTGGAGCCTGCTTCAGATTCTATGTCTCCCTCTCTCTCTGCCCCTCCCCCATTTGTGCTCTCTCTCTCTCTCTCTCTCTCTCAAAAATAAATAAACATTAAAAAAAAAAAAAGAATCTTTTTCTGGTAAAATAATAGCCATCAATCAAGACCTCAAGTTTCCAACCTTGGCATGTTCTGTTGCCCTTGATTACCCTAAGGTGCTATAAGTACTAATATCCTGACATGGTATAACCCGGAGTCTTCTACTGGGCAATCTTTCCTATTGTGCTGCAAATGCTGACTTGTGGCTTGGCCCACTGGGTATTTGGATTCAGGAGAGCTGGACAGAGAGATGTCCAGGGTTGTCAGCATAAACATGGCAAGAAAATATTCTGTTTTCCAGGAGCTTTTGAGAAATGCTCTTTCTGCCTAAGTAGTTTGGGACAACTTTATAATCAAAAACAAAAAAGTGCTCACACTTGAGTAGTCTGCCTTTCTTCCTCAGGTCACATAGCTGACTTTAGGGGAAAAAAATCTAGAGGTCATAACTCCTGCCTTTCCTCTGTTGCCAACTTCATAAAATGGGGCTTCTAGTGAGGTCTTTGGGAACACTTTGTGGGCTCACATACAACTGTCTGCCATTTTTATGATTTCAGGATTTTCCTTAAGATCACAAACCAAGACCAAGGTGGGTCCCTGCTTTCCTCTCAGAGCTAAAAACCCTCACTTAACACTATTAATAAACTGCAATTAAATTGTTGTCCCTACAATTTAACTAAAGCACCGAGTTTTAGAAGGTGAACAAATAAAACCTCTTAATTTTCTACTCACCATGTTAAAATTTGAGTGAATTCCAACAAGCCATTTTCTCCTTCTTTTCCTTTTCCATCTATGCCATTATCTGCCAAATACAATTTCACTAACCAAGGACCAGCCGAGTCTTTAATTTTTTTGATTCCTATAAGAAAATAATAGTATTTTGTTATTTTTAGATAATAGCTCCCCCACTTACCACCAGATAAGTTGATTTTATTTTTAAGATTATACTTATCTGACTTGTGTGAGTAGATTTATTTTGGAATATATTCAAGGAAATAGATGTAATTTAAGAAATCCTTTAAAAAAGTACTCAGTACATCCTTTATTCTTTATAATAGCAAGCCCCAAATTGCTCTGTATGAAAGGAAATCTCACTTAAGATTTAAATTGTTGCCTTTACTTTGGCTAAAGAGGAAAATCAATGTTTCTAGAAATTTCCTAGTAGAAGATAAGCAAGTTGTTCACTGATCCTAGGGAAGTGATAGTCCTTACCCAGGGATTCAGAATCTGCAAAGTTGTCACATTTTTTGAACTCTAGGAGGACAAATGTGAAGTAGAAAGAACCATCTTGCCTTTGTAGACTTCATGACTGAGGTCAGTGGTCCTGGAATCTAATTTACCCCCATTGGTCCATTCAGCTTTTATGAAGTTCAGTGTCACTCAGTGCTATGGAATGGCATCATGTACACATTTAATTTATACCCATTCAAGTTTAGGAGTTTGGCAAAGAGAAAGACAGGAAGAGGATGGAGAAGAATAAATAGCCATGGACATGCCAGCTAATTCACTCAGTAAGTGTGAGATGGGAAATCTGAGTCTCTGGTCCCAAAGCCAGATTGCCTCCAAGTGTTTGAAATTATATGCTTTGTGTACAATATAACCCCCTAAACACTAGCCAACTACTTCATCTGGGGCTTAGCTAACAAACAATGACCTGTTACAAAGTTGGCAAGAAACTGCACGGGACTTGGAAATAATATACCTCTATACATTTATTGTGTGGGCAGTTTATTTATTTTTTAACATGAAATTTATTGTCAAATTGGTTTCTATACAACACCCAGTGCTCATCCCAACAAGTTCCCTCCTCAATACCCATCACCCACCTTCCCCTCCCTCCCACCCCCCATCAACCCTCAGTTATTCTCAGTTTTTAAGAATCTCTTATGGTTTGGCTCTCTCCCTCTATAATTTTTTTTTCCTTCCCCTCCCCCAGAGTCTTCTGTTAAGTTTCTCAGGATCCACGTAAGAGTGAAAACATATGGTATCTGTCTTTTTCTGTATGACTTCACTTAGCACAACACTCTCCAGTTCCATCCACGCTGCTACAAAAGGCCATATTTCATTCTTTCTCATTGCCACGTAGTATTCCATTGTGTATATAAACCACAATTTCCTTATCCATTCATCAGTTGATGGACATTTAGGCTCTTTCCATAATTTGGCTATTGTTGAAAGTGCTGCTATAAACACTGGGGTACAGTTTAAAGGATTGTAAAGAATCATTTAGCTATACACTGATTTTGCCTAATATGCTGGCTTGAGAACCTAATCCCAAGGGCTAGACAGGACTCTTCTGTACTTGAATTCATTCAACATTCAACACATTTTTTTAAAAGAGTATGTTCTTTGTTTAAAATTTTATTTATTTATTTTGAGAGAGAGAAAGAGAAAGAGAGCAAGGAGGGAAGGGTAGAGAGAGGGGGAGAGAGAGAGAGAGAGAGAGAGAGAGAGAGAGAGAGAGAGAGAATCCTAAGCAGGCTCTGTACTGTCAGCACAGAGCCCGACGTGGGGATCAAACTCAAGGACTGTGAGATCATGACCTGAGCCGAAGTCAGATGCCCATCCCAGGCGCCCCTTCAACAGATATTTTTGAGCTCTACCAGATGTCAGGCACTGTCCTAGGTGCTGGGAATCCAACAGGGAACAGAAGAGACAAACTCCCTGCCATCTGAAGCTGACATGAAGTGATCGCTATCTAGTGTGTAGGAAGAACACGGAAGAGAGAAGAGTCAATGATAACCAAGTATAAGTTTTCAATTCATGAAAGAGAATGACTTTTTAGGGCAAGGTGATATAGCTGGACTTTTTGTTATTTTCCTTTTAGGGAAAGGTGATATAGCTGGACTTTTTGTTATTTTCCTTCAAAACACAGTTGGAGGGATGAAAACTAGCCCATCATTTAGTTTCATTGGGGGTAAGCCTAACTTGTCCAAATGTATTTGTTCTTACATCCAGGGCATGGGAATGATGGCAAATGACAGCTGTTATAAATAATTTAACAGTGCTAATATATTAGGACGGTATCTGACACACTGTGGGTGTTTAATAACCATTGAACAAATGAATGAATCAATGAATAATAGAGTATAGAGTGTAATCATACTGTGGAAACTTTTATCTCACTGTTTATTGTTTTTCCAAGTACAAGGGAACTAATAATGCCTTGAGACCATTTATGAACACGAATAGGATATGACTTTTCTATTTATAAAATCTCTTCACAAACATAGTGCCTTTGAAAAGTTAAGTTTACTGCTCAGAATAATTAATGATGTGGATACTGATCACATGTGGCACTCGTTTCTTATTGTCCCCTTTTTGCCAGAAAGCAGTGGTGATGAAACATGAGGCCAGTGTAGCTAAGGCCAAAGGCCAAATTCCTGTGCAGTTGCTGAGCACTAGAACACTACAAGGAAAGAAACAGTTTTTGCGAGTCTACCCCTGCCACCCCACCGATTTAGCCAGCACGGCACAAATGTATGCAATTGGAGAGGAAGGGGGCTTCCGGGCCTGTGACTGGCCTGGTACAACTTGCATCCCCAGGGGAAAAGCAATCCAAATTCCCCTCCAACTGGTGGAAAGCAAGGTCGCAATGTCATCTCTGCTCATGAAAAATAACCAATTTGGAAAGTGCTGGTCCAAACCATTCTGCAGAATTTAGGGAGTCACAGTGCCCTGTCAGAGGGTAGGAAGACTGATGTTGCTTAGCACAGGGATTTCCTCCTTTGGGCCTTTATCCAAAATTTAAGCAGAACCAAATACTTTTCTCTGAATAGTAAACAAATTCCTCAGAGTAAAGAAAGGTGAGTACATACTCAGCCCCTGGTAATACTTGATCCACCCCAGCTGTATTCATCCCAACCTATTTTCCCCCAATCTTAACATTTCTTTAAAACAAAAACAAGTTCACAGACAATGACTATTTTAATTTACACTCCTCTGTCTCCGAGAACTTAGTGGCGGCACAGCAATGCCAATTGTGACTAAGAGGCAGGAGGGTGTAGAGAAAGCAGAATCCCTGGGTTTAAAACCTCTCTCTAAAAAACTCTGTGGGACTCCCCAGAAAGCCACTTACCTTCTCTGAACCCAAGTTTCCTCGCTGCTCTAACAGAGATAATACTCACTTCCTAGATGCACTGGGAGGATCGACTGGGAAGCATGGTGAAGTAATGGTTGTAGAGGTACTTAGTACACAACAAATGTTACTGCCTGTCTTCTCAGTTTCATTTCTGGAAACTGTAAGTCATTGAAACACTGGAATGAGAGCGGCCCTGCTGGAAAACCTCCTTGTGGAAGGTATCTCCCCTTCTGCCACCGCCTCCCTGAGGATCAGATACATACTTCTTATAATTGCACACCTCCTCTGGAAGTCTCTCCACAGATCCGTCTGGACTCACCCAACCTTGTGCTTCATCCCATTTTCTCTGTGGTTAATTGCCAAGATCCCCCAACTGTCCCTGACTGCAGAATCTTTCACCCTCATTGAACTGGCTATCTGGTCCTTTCAGATTTCCCTCCTAAATATACCTGGACCATCTTTCTATCACTGCACTCTGCACTTTTGCTCCTCATGTCTGAACTATCGTGATAGCCTCCAAACTGGTCTCTCTCCCTTCACCCGGATGTCCCTTTTTCCAAAACACATGCTGCAATGCTGCCCAAGGTTCTTTTCAAAAATCCAATTCTCATCATGTCACTGCCTTGCTTCAGAGGAATCATGGCTCTAACTTTGCACACAGCAGAAACCCCAACTCAACTGTATTCATGGCTTTTTGGCCACGTGGGTCCTCTGGCCTTTTCAGCTACACCTCCAGCCACTCTCTCAGTGACCACTATGCAGTGAACATCACATTTCCCATACACTGAACACTCTGTGCACTTTCACCCCCTGAGCCTTTTCTCATGTGGTTCCCTTTGCCTAGAATGCCCTCTCTTTCCCAGTTGATAAACCTCTTTTCAGTCTTTCTGGAAAGAACTCTATTTCCTATGTGGGCCAGTACTCAAAGGTCAAGTGTAAAAAATTTTCATGGAACCAGAAGCTCCCCCAGAGAGGTTCCTCATTTTTTCCCCTCACTCTCTGGTGTCTCCTGGGATCACCAGGACAGCTGCGCATTGCATATTCTCTTGGACATCACACATTCTATTTGGCTTAAGAACTACTCAAATGTTCATCTAAAGATGCCAGGTCTGAGCAGGACCTTCTTCTTAATAAGGCTGATTAGAAAAAAAAACAAACAAAACTTGCTCAAAATAGTTTCCTTCCATCAACAAGGAATATGTGTGATTTCCTATGTAATTACCACAGATTTATAAACCAGAACACTGACTGCAGGACTTAAGGAGGCAAAGTGTAATTAGTGTTGGGTGATTCACACCTTGGACCTTGGAACATGTCCACAAAGGTTTCCATTGTTTGACTATCACTCCAGGATAAAATCCCAAGTAAAATAATTTCAGGATATTAATCAGTAACTTCTGGATCTGGAACCAATAAAACTGTTTTGAAGATTACATCTTGTCTTTTAAACTTGATGCTTGCATTCCTTAATGCCAAAGTGTTCCTATGGACCACGGCTATGTTATAAACAATGCCTTCTTTGGGGAAGTGAATTTGGCACTTGGGTGGCATTGGTACTGTAGCAAAGGTCTGATCAATCTCAAGCTTGTAGACTGACCATTTTATGGTTGGATTTTGCTCTCAGTACATGTCTAAGTCATGTACTGGCCCTCCTAGTCCTAAATCCTTGACAATTAAGACACCTAGAAACTACAGTGTGGGGTTTGGGCTAGGAAACAGAGTAGGCCCAGGTGACAGGGCACGCCTGAGTCCTTGCTGAGTCTTTTAGCAACTTTTGGGGCCTTGAGGTGACATGGCAGGACCTGCTGAATGGGGCTCAGGGACGCTATCTTATCTGCAGAAGACTATTCCTGATGACCATTCGGTGACCTCCCATCTTTTGCCATATTCTGGCTCTTTATGGACCTGACAGGCTTGTGATTAGGCATAGGCCAGAACAGATATCACTCACTTGAGTGTTAATCACCCTTCAGACCCAGGGTTCCCAAATCCCACACACCCCTGGTACAGAGCCAGGGGGCTCAGACATAGGCCAGACTGGGTCTGGAAGAGACAGAGAAGCTGGAGCAGAAACAAGCCTGGGTCCTGTTTGTTCTGTGGTGTCCAAGGCAAAGAAGAGGCATCTAGAAGTCTCACTCTGCCTCCTGATTTTCTTCACTGAGCAAAATAAATCAAGAGAAGGTGATCTGATTTTCTTTTAATTCTAAAGCAGTGGATCTCAAAGTGGGCTAACAGCATCAGCAACACTTGGGAACTTGATAGAAATGTAAGCTCTTCAGCCTTACCTCTGCCTACAGATTTGGTGCTTTGTGGGGCAGGGCCCCACAATCTGTGTTTTAATGAGCCTACTGGGTGCCTCTGATGCTGCTTGAGCTTGAGAACCACTGATCTAATGAATCTTCATGTTCAGTGCTGCTTCGAGGCAGGACTGGCTTAGATGAACAGATGCCTAAATTCTGCAGGCACAGAAATGGAATACTTTTCCTCTTCTATCAACCTACAACTGGCTGCTAAATGTAAAATTGTCAGGTTCTTGTAATTACACGTTTCAGGAGGAATAATAAAGGGTGTCAGGCTTCTGAATGGAGGTTTTGATTCATACAGTATTGTGAGTTCAACTTTCCAAGCAACAGGCCAAAGCCTCCTGTCCACAAAGGGGCAAGCATACAAATAGTTTGGCTGTTTCCAATTGGGACCAAATGGAAACCATCTGGACTCCACCCTTAAGAGGTTAATATAAATCAGCTCCATCTGACTCTTTATTTTGATGCAGGTAGAACTCTTCTACCAAAGACAAAACTCACCCCCAACCAAATACCTTATGACTGAAAGTAATTATCCAATGTGGGAAGCTATTTTTTCACTTGCTTTGTGAACTCTGGAAAATGGTCTGCTCTGACAAGAAGCTATAAAATAAATATGTATTAAACACAGGATTTTTTTTTCTATTCATTTGAGGCACAGAATCCCTTGAGAGCCAAAAGACTTTAATGGCTCCCACTGTCTACTGGATCAAGTCCCAACTCTGGGCCTGACATGCAAAGTCTTCCTTAATGTGACCTACCGTTTTTGACAGGTTCACCCACCCACATCCTCTTGTTCCAGCTAAACTTGTAGGCTTTCGGGCTTGCACTGTTAAGCCTCTCTCCTCTCTCAAATCCTTCTTCCTGTAAGTCCTTTCTTTCCACATGTCAACTTCTAACTCCTCCTCAGTTTCACCCCTGGGGAACAATGCCCTTCTCTGAACCCAGTGTCCATCCCTGGGTTCTCTGAGTTCACTGGGTTCTCTAAACCCAGTGTCCATGTTTGGCCCCTGAAAGATGCTGCCTTGTGTGGCTATTTGTTTTCCTAGATGTGTATCCTGTTTATAAACTACATTCTGAACCCCCCCTGTTATGAACTGAGTTGTGTTCCCTCCCCAAATTCCTATGTTGAAGTCCTAAGTCCCAGCTCCTCAGAATGTGATCTTTTTTGGATGTAAGGTCGTGGCAGATGTAATTAGTTAAGATGAGGTCAGACTGGAGTAGAGTTGGCCCCTAATCCAGTATGACTGATGTCCTTATAAAAAGGAAATCTTGGACACAGACGCACACAGGGAGAATGTGTGGGGAACATGAAGGCCAAGGTCGGGGTGATGCATCTATAAGCCAAGGAACACTAGATTGCCAACAAGCCACCAGTAGCTAGGAGACAGGCATGGAACAGATTCCCCCTCAGAACATCTAGAAGGAACCAGCCCTGCCGACATCTTGATCTTAACTTCCAGGCTCCAGAACTGTGAGACAATATATTTCTGTTGTTTAAGGTCAAAAGAGGCAAGCCTGATATTTTTGTGCCAGGTTTTAGCAGCTGAAAGGTATTATTGTGACATGGGCCTCAACAAAGCTATTATTTAAAAGCTGGAGGATGAACAGTTGTATTGCTCTCTTTTTGACCTTTCTCTCAAACTATCTACCTTCTTGAGGGTTACACATTTCCAGGCCTACATTAGGGTGGGGGGTTGGGGGGCTTGGGTCGGGATGGTGGCACACAGGAGGTGTCATTTACGAAGGCCTTACATTCAGACTCTGCTGTCATTGCCTATTGAGGTTATGCATGCATTCTCTATGTTTTTATACGTATTAGAAGAGCTAGCTTGTTAAACATAAAGACTTTAAGTATTATGAAATTTTTTAACCTTCTTTGCTTAAAAAAAAATTTTTTTTTAATCAGGAAGTCTCAACAAATAGAAGTGGTCAGAACCTCTCTCCAGCCTTGAGAAGTCTTGAAGTTCCCATACAGATTTTGACCTTTGGGTCTTGGTGCAATGTCAAGTTAACTGCACAGCGTGATCCACAGATTCAGTCTTTGTCCTCATTACCACTTTCTGCTAGATCTATATGGAGAGTTAGAACTAGTGACCCAGCAGTCCTCTGCCTTCAGATGTCATCTGGCCCAGTGTAGGGCCACCTGCCTTGGAGACCAATGATCATCCTCATCCCAAAAGGAATGCTCAAAAATCAACTCCTCCGAAAGGATTTTTGATTGAAAATATCCCTAAATGGTAAATAAATGTCTAAAACAAGTGATAACCTAGAATGGCTCTTATTATTATTCTTTTTTTTTTTCTTTTAGTAGGTTTTCCAAAATATACTAGTACTACCCAGTGGAAAGACTGTATTTATACAAGATGACAGAGACAGGTCTAATAAATTTTCTCACTTTTCACTTTCATTTGGCTTTTTAGATCCTAAGAATTTGTATTTATCTAATTAAGAGAGATTTCACAGAGGAGACACAGGATAATTTAAAAAATAGGAAAAAGACCACAAAAACAGATTAAAATTGAGAAAGAAAAAGGCACAGGGCAACGAGTTACATCACAAAGGCCTGTCACCTTCCACACACTAATTGTATGAAAAATATATATATATATATAATGGACTAACACAAAACAACATGAGTTTAGGTTAGCCTCCACAAAGAGTTTCCCAGACTGTGCTCATGACACCTCTAGTGATCATCTTGTGCTTATCTTTACTTTTTTTAATGTCTATTTATTTTTGAGAGAGAGAGAGTATGTGTGAGCAGGGGAGGGGCAGAGAGAGAGGTGGAGAGAAGATCTGAACCAGATTATGTGCTGACAGCAGAGAGCCCTATGTGGGGTTCGAACCCACCAAGAGACCATGACCTGAGCCGAAGTTGGATGCTTAACCAATTGAGCCACCAAGGTGCCCCTTGTGCTGTGTCCTCAAAATGCTAAAGCTGGAGTGGAATTTAGGAAGCTGTGAGCACAAATTCTTTGGTTTGCAGAATAGGATGCTGAGATACAGGCACCAGGGCAAGCGCTGGGCACAGAACCCATGTTCCCTAATGCTGAGCTTTGAACCTTTAATGCTTGGAGAGCTTCTCACTTTGTTCAGTCCTGCTCAGAGGTTATGGAGTTGGTGATTTCTTAAAATTCCCTCTAAATGACTCCATTTCTGATGCTAAGCAATGAGGGTAGAAGAGAAGTCTCCAAGCTGAATCAACCAGGTCCCGCTAGCTGTTTACTGCAGATACTGCCAAACGAGCCCACGCCCCCTAATGGATGCTGGCTTGCCGAATGTGCGGAAGAAATCCCTCTGGTGGACAAGGCCAAGCTGTTCTGTGTTTGGTTTCCGTGAAACCACAAGACATGGAGTCTTCTTTCTCTCCAAGTGAGTTTTTCCGTTTGGGGTAATTACTGTAGTAGCAGGACTGCACAACCCGGGAAAGGAGGAAGTGATTTACAGATGAAGGAAGAGGGAAGGAGAGTTGAAGCAAGAACCAAGTACCTTTTTTTCTCCTCTCCTTCCCTGAAGCAGTTTTCCCTGTTTCAGCACCAGATGGCTTTGTAATCCGGTTCGAAGTTGAACTTGCCCTCTGTTGGGCTGCATGGAAAAGAAAAGGATGGGGAAAAAAGCCTGTTCAGAATTGTATGAATGGGGCTTTACACACTTTGCTATTAATTATTTCCTTCATTTTATGTACATTTTGAGCAGAGATATTCTCGTGAGAGGATTATCAGGCCTATTGTCAAATTCCACTCATTCCAGTTCAGTTCTTTCTTTCTCATGTTTCTTTCCTCAAAGTCTTGAGGAGAGCATGCAACCAAGTAGGGCCCCGAGTATCATCCTAAAAGGCCTCTTGTACATTCTCCACGTTCCACAGCTGCCCTCTATAAAAGTGGCTCCAAACATCTGAGATTAGTAAGAATGTAGCAGAGAGGAGCATATTTTTGGCGTATTTTTTAAAATATTAGTATATTATCACTCTAGAGTCATTCTAGTCCCTTCCTTTCCTTTCTCTTGCACCCCACATCCCAAGCATCAGGAAATGGGAGAGATGTGGAACATGATCTCCTCTGCCACTGCCCTGGTCTCACTTGGGTAGACCCCTCTCACTTCCCACCCTCACCGCTCCCTGGATGAGGACAGCTTTCCAACAGGCCTCCCCGCCACCCCCCCCCAGCCCCACCCAGTGCATTTGCTATACAGATTGAGAGGTCTTTCTCAAACCTAAGTCCTAAGTAAGTCCTAACTCCTCTGCTCCCTTGTCACTAACAAGGCCCTTGATCCCTTGTCGCTGTCATCACCCAGGTACCCTTCTGCTCCCTGCGCACAGGCCTCTTGGAGACTTGGCGCAGGCTGTTCCCTCTGCCTGGCACGCTCTCCCCACTGGCAGGCTCACGCCCTCACCTCCTGGTCTGTACACAAAGGCTGACTTTTCAAGGAGGACTACATTCAACCATCTATTTAAAATCACACCCCAACCATCGTCCTTCCCCAGACTCCCAAACTTGCTAATCTTGCTCGACGCTTTTTTAAAGTTTACTTATTTTTTAATTTTTAAGTAATCTCTACACTCAACATGGGGCATGAATTCATGACCCTGAGATTAACAGTCACATGCTCTTTGAACTGAGCAGCCAGGCTCCCTTTGACATTTTCTTTTTTCCATAGCAATGACCACCTTCTAACAAACTAGAGCATGTGTATATTTATTATGCCTTTTAAAGACTATCTGACTTCCCCACCCCATACATACACAGCGCATGTGCACACCCATGCACACACATGCACACTGCATTCCCAGCCCCCCTCCTCGGGGGCAAGGACCTTTGTTTTCTACCCTATGTATCCCAAGCACCAGGAAGAGTACTTGGTGTATGTTAGGAGAGACAGAAATGCACACATGCGAACACACACATGATGAAGGAAGCAACATCATTACTAAGATTGCATTTTACACATTATAACAATTAAGAAGAACTTGTCATTGGCTCATGAGGCGTTCCTGCCTCTCTGTCAGCGATGGAGAGCCATTGTGCCTGACCCTGGTGGGCAGAAGCAGTGACTGGGAGGCCTGGGAGCAGTTCACAGAACAAGAGAGAAAACCAAGCATTTGGGCCTTAAAACACAGTGGCCTCAAAACATTTTTGGTCCCCTTACATCCCACAGGAACATTGAAAGGCGATGTACTATCTTTACAGTTTTAGGTTGGTTGTCTAAACTCACTCATCATAAGTTTTAAAGTATCAAGGCATGAGATTTCTAGGATATAGCAAATACTGGCCTTTAAAAATAAAATCTGTTACACCACTCTCTTAAGTGTATCCGATGGAATCTAAATTCCCAGCAATTTGGTATCTATCATCATCCATTAAGAAATCCCAAACAACCCAAAATGTGAGCAGATTCTTCTTCAGTGGTTGAAAATTTTACATCATTCCCTTTTACTCTTGTGTTTAAAAAATTTTTTTTAATGTTTTATTCATTTTTGAGAGAGAGAACATGAGCAGGGGAGGGTCAGAGAGAGAAGAGGACAGATCTGAAGCAGGCTTTGCGCTGACAGCAGTGAGCCCGATGCAGGGCTCGAACTCACAAACCACAAGATCAGGCAGGACGTGAGCTGAAGTTGGATGCTCAACTGACTGAGCCATACAGGTGTTCCTCTTATGTTTTCACTCGTATTTTCATTCTACTTACTCTGCTGAATTTTGTATTTGCAAGTCTTTTCGATTTCATCCTGTTATACTTCTCTGTAATAAAAATACTACATTTACGGATATTTAAAATTTTTAAATATCTTGGGACTATAAAACTCTAAGGTATTAAAAATGTATTCTGCAGTTATTAATCAATTTTAGAAGTATAAAACTGATTGGGGCACCTGGGTGGCTCAGTCGGTTAAGCGTCCGACTTCGGCTCAGGTCACGATCTCACGGTATGTGGGTTCGAGCCCCGCGTCAGGCTCTGTGCTGACTGCTCAGAGCCTGGAGCCTGTTTCAGATTCTGTGTCTCCCTCTCTCTCTGACCCTCCCCCGTTCATGCTCTGTCTCTCTCTGTCTCAAAAGTAAATAAACGTTAAAAAAAATTTAAAAAAAGAAGTATAAAACTGATTAATATAATATATACATTTTGATAAATCCTAATACAGAAATAAAATTTTATTGAATGCCTCTCTTATGAGATGGATGCTGTTTTATTTGCTTTTATAATTAATTCATGTATTCATTAAAGAATATTACTGCTAACATGAGGCAGACTTCAGCATCAGTGCTATTTCTATTTTTCATTGTTATAGTTCTGATACTGAGAAATCTTACTCACATAGATGGGGATAAATAGGGTTGCCAGATTTAACCCCTTTTGTCCCCCAAACATATAGGATACTCAATTGAATTGTTATTTTTTTTTATAATCTTTTTCATGTTTATTTATTTATTTTGAGAGAGCAAGACAGAGACAAAGCACTAGCAGGGGAGGGACAGAGAGAGAGAGGCAGAGAGAATATCAAGCAGGCTCCATGCAATCAGCACAGAACCCAACACGGGGCTTGATCTCACAAACTGCAAGATCATGATCTGAGCTGAAATCAAGAGCTGGATGCTTAACCAACTGAGCCACCCAGGCACCCCCGCCCCCCCCCACACAATTGAATTTTAAATTTCAGGTAAACAACGAATAATTATTCTAGTTAAGTATATCCCAAACATTGCATGGGATATACTTATTAAAAATTACACGTTTTCCATCTAAAATTCAAATCTAATTGAGTAATCCTAGAAGGAGTTTTATCACAGCAGTATTATTCAGTTCTTTGAACTCCTATATGATAGGCTAAATATCACACAGCGGTTGATCAAAATAAAAAATATTTGTGATGATCTGTCAATTGATAGCTTGATTAAATCCTCCTTCAATTTTGTTAAAACCAAAAATCGGAAGCCACGTGGGATCTAAAAACTGGCATGTCACTGACTACAGTCATTCACTTTCTCAACACTTCCACTAATGTTTTGAATTGTCTCTGCTTTTGTTACATACCCTAGGGAAAATAATGTCTGCTAAGATACTGGATGTGAGAGAAGCATGCCTTTCCCTCGCAAAGTAGAAAGATTGTGACAAAGTATATTAACCACAAGTACTGGATCCTTATGAAAGTTCAGAATCTGGACATTTCTTTCAAACAATCCACACCTCCCAAACACACCTACTGCGGTTTTCACGTACCCTCTCTCTGTCTTAGTGCATTTGGTCTACTATAACAAAATACTGTGGACTGGGTGACTTATAAACAACAAACATTTATTCCTCACACCTCCAGAGGCTGGGAAGTCCAAGATCCAGGGACTGACAGATTTGGTGTCTGGCGAGAGCCGGCCTCCTGGTTCATAGATGGCTGTCTTCTCGTTATAATTTCACAGGGCAGAAGAGGTGAGGGAGCTCTCTGCACTCTTTTTTTTTTTTTTTTTTGTAATTTTTAATTTTAATTTTAATTTTTTTATTTTTTAGAGAGAGAAAGCACAAGTTGGGGAGAGGGGCAGAGGGAGGGAAAGAGAGAGAGAATCTTAAGCAGGCTCCACGTTCAGCACAAAGCCTGATGTGGAGCTTGATCCCAAGACCCTGGGATAATGACCTGAGCTTAAATCAAGAGACGGATGCTCAACGGACTGAGCCACCCAGATGACCGTGGGCTCTCTTTATAAGGGCGCTAATCCCATTCATGAGGGTTTCAACCTCATGGTCTAATCACCTTCTAAAGGCCCCACCTCCTAAACCATCACCTCAAGGATTAGGACTTCAACATATGAATGTGGGGGGCAAATAACATCAGTCTATAGCACCCTTGTTTCCAGACAAGAGCTGTAAAGGACAGGGACCAGGGCAGTCCCAGGGATCTGGCAGGATGTGCTAACACACAGACTGTTGTGGGGGGTGGTGTGCCAGGTTCCTCTGCTCAAGAATCAGGTTTTTGGTGTGGCAGGGCTTGGTTTCAATACCCATCTGTAGCCAGGAGAGGGCTGGTAATATTAATTATTTTTTTTTTTTTTTGCCTCCTATGCCTCTTTTTTCATTTATGACTACCCTGCTGGCAAAGAAGTGAAATCAAGATGGGAAAACCAAATTTGTCTGAGCAAAGGTCTAACGATCCAGCTTTGAAATAGAAGGTACTTTTACTCTGTGCTGGTGCATATGTTACTGCTATGGACTGAATATTTGTGTTCCCCAAATATTCATATGTTGATCCCCCAGTGTGGCTGTATTTAGAGATGGGGCCTCTAAGGAAGTAATTAAGGTTAAGTGAGGTCACACGGGTGGGACTCTGATCAGACAGCATTAGTGTTTTCACTAGAGGAACACCAGAGAGCTCTGTCTCTCCGTCTGTCTGCTTGCACACACCTAAGGACAGCCATGTAAAGACACAGCAAGAGGGTGGCCTTCGGCAAGCCAGGAAAGGAGCTCTTACCAGGATCAGAATCAGCTAGCACTTTGATCTGGGACTCCGAGCTTCCAGAATTGTGCAAATTAAACAAAAAAAAATTGTTTAAGCCACGCAGCCTGTGCTATTTTGTTACGGCAGCCAGTGCAGGGCAGTCTAATACAGTTACCCAAAGAATGCAGAATAGCTAAAAGGTACCAGTTGACCTGCCTAAAAATCAAGGTTCAAGTGAATGAATAATGAAAGGAACTTCAAAGAGGTTCTGCATGCTGACCTCTGACTGCAGGCCTGGCCCAGCTGGAGCAGTTTCCACCCTGTCCCAGGTTGCTGTGAAGAATGACAGGGCGGGCACTCTCTCAGGTCAGCTCTGACCCTGGCTTGTTTGGTCTCTGGGAAAAGAAATCCAGAACCTTTAAAATCAAGCCTTAATGCCCCTTTGATCAGAAACCACTTAGAACAACCATAAAAGGAAATCTCCACATTTTCCCCTCTCCACATTCTTGTTATTTTTTTTGGCCTTTCCAATCCCACACCTCATACCTGTCCCTGCCTGCCACATGCCAATCCCAATCCCAATATTTCCAACTATTTTTCTTAAAAAGCACAGATTCACTTGGTTATCTAGGCCTGAAGTTATAATAGAAGACTTCATAAATAGGACTGTGGCCTTTTACAGGATTGGTGGTAAAAATTGCAGAGGGAAAGTAATACTTGGATAACAAACACTGTTTTCCAGGTCCCTTCTATATATTTATTGGGTTGACTGAATTATCAAATTCAACAAATAACCTATATAATTCTGATATCATGAAAGTTCCTAAATGGAGGATAACTATTGTATTTACAAATCTCCCACAGTTACAAGTTCTTTGCACTCACTTCCACAAAGTGGCCTTTACTTGAGCTCTCTTTATTTTTATTTTTTATTAAAAAATTTTTTTTAATTTTTAAAAATTTATTTATTCTTAAGACAATGTGAGAGAGAGAGTGCAAGCAGCAGAGGGGCAGACAGAGGGAGACACAGAATCTAAAGCAGGCTCCAGGCTCTGAGCTGTCAGCACAGAGCCCGACGCAGGCTCTGAGCTGTCAGCACAGAGCCCGACGCAGGCCTTGAACTCACGAACCGTGAGATCATGACCTGAGCTAAAGTTGGACGCTTAACCGATTGAACCACTCAGGCGCCCCTATTTTTTTTAAAGCTTGTTTATTTATCTTGAGAGAGAGTTCAGGAGAGGCAGAGAGAATCCCAAACAGGCCCTGCACTGTCAGCGCAGAGCCCGACGCGGGGCTCAATCTCACAAACCGTGAGATCATGACCTGAGCCAAAGCCAAGAATCGGATGCTTAACTAACTGAGCCACGCAGGTGCCCAGTTCCTTTTTTTTTTTTTAATAGCACAAGTCAGTGAATACTTTTTTTTACTGAGATAAAATTAACATCTAACATTATATTAGTTTCAGGTATACAACATAATGACCCGATATTTGTATATGTCGTAAAACATTCACCACAGTAAGGTAGTTGTCCATCACCACACAGAGTCACAAATTTTGTTTCTTGTGATGAGAATTTAAGATCTACTCTCTTCACGGGGTGCCTGGGTGGCTCAGTCGGTTGAGCGTCCGACTTTGGCTCAGGTCATGATATCACGGCTCATGAGTTTGAGCCCCACATCGGGCTCTGTGCTGACAGCCTGGCCTGGATCTGCTTCGGATTCTGTGTCTCCTTCTCTTGCTGTGCTCCTCCCTCATTCATGCTCTGCCTCTCCTTCTCTCAAGAATAAATAAAACATTAAAAAAAATTTTTTAATAAAAAAAAGATCTACTCTCTTCACAACTTTCAAATATACAATACAGTGTTATTAACTATTGTCCCCATGCCGGACATTGGCCTTGAGCTCTTCATCTTCATTTTTTCAGGCAAGTAAAGTGACTATGTTCACCAACATGCCTCAAGTTTACTCTCCTGGGAAAAGGTTGTTGTTGCTATAATAATGAGGATGGTAATGATGATAATTAATATCCCTTAAGTACTTACTATGTGCAAGGCATCATGTCAAATTAACTGCCTTACATTATACCACTTATTCCTCGTTAAACACTATGAAGTGGTTATCATTATGTTTATTTTGTAGCTGAAAAAGCTAAAGTTAGATCAATTTGATAATTTGCCCAAACTAATGCACAGCTGGGGTAGGATCTGAACCCAGACCTGACTTTAAGGCTGTGCTATTAGCCACTTGGTATAGTTTCTGTTACCAATGATTAAAGGTAGTCAGCTTTATTATTCAAAAAAAATTTTTTTTAACGTTTATTTATTTTTGAGACAGAGAGAAACAGAGCATGAACAGGGGAGGGGCAGAGAGAGAGGGAGACACAGAATCGGAAACAGGCTCCAGGCTCTGAGCTGTCAGCACAGAGCCTGACGCGGGGCTCGAACCCACGGACCGTGAGATCATGACCTGAGCCGAAGTCGGACACTCAACCGACCAAGCCACCCAGGCGCCCCAAAGGTAGTCAGCTTTAAAACATGTCATAAATATGCGTATTAGGGATCTATTAAGGGAGTAAGCAGCTGTTGTTCCTGTATGTCCGGCATCTGTCCTTATCTGTTTACTTCTTTGGGGGACTGTCACTTCCCACCCCCCCACCCCCTCTGTGAATGGTATGATTCTTGTTTGGCTGCCCGTTCCTGTGCTCCACCCCTCCCCCAACGGGGTGTGTGGTCAGTCCCGGCCAGTTACGGTTTATCATGACCTGGGCTGTAGGGACTGGTCCAGGAGGTATGTATGTGGCCAGTGTGAGTCCTCCTGTGGGATCTGACCCACAGTCACTGGAAGACAGAGGCTCACACTTTCTGGCTGATTATAAGTCATGATGCTATAGCCCTGGGACAGCTGGTAGACATGTCAACAAGCCAGATGCAGAGGAAGGCTGGCTGGACCGGGGGAGAAGGCCAACCCTCGGAAGGGAGGTAGAGTCGAGAGCAGCAAACTCAGGGTCTCCTGATGACATGGTCTGAGCCCCTGAACTCGGCTATCTCTGAAGGTAGCTATGAACGTCTAGTTATGTGAGCCAAAAAACCCCTATTTACCTTTAATTCCGTTTGGGTTGCTTTCCCTTTTAACTGAAAGAGTTCTGGGGGCGCCTGGGTGGCGCAGTCGGTTAAGCGTCCGACTTCAGCCAGGTCACAATCTCGCGGTCCGTGAGTTCAAGCCCTGCGTCAGGCTCTGGGCTGATGGCTCAGAGCCTGGAGCCTATTTCCGATTCTGTGTCTCCCTCTCTCTCTGCCCCTCCCCCGTTCATGCTCTGTCTCTCTCTGTCCCAAAAATAAATAAACGTTGAAAAAAAAAATTAAAAAAAAAAAAAGAGTTCTGATTAACATGCTGTACAAGTCCCCACCGCTGCTATAATGAACAACCATAAACTTAGTGGCTTCTAACAATAGGAGTGTATTACCTTACAGTTCTGGAGGTCAGAAGTCCAAAATGGGTCTCACAGTCAAGGTGTTGGGGGACTGCATGACTTTTGGTGGCTTTGGGGAAGAATCTATTGCCCTGCTCCGTCCAGATCCTAGAGGCCACCTACATTTCCTGGCTGCTGGCCCTTTCCTCATATCACTCCAACCTTTCCTTCCATGGCTCCTCCTCTCTGGTTCTGACCCTCCTGCCACCCTCTTGCAAAGATCCCCTGATTACACTGGACCCACCCATATGATCCAGTATAAGCCCCCATCTCAAGGTCCTCAACTTTATCATATCTGCACAGTCCCTTTCGCCATGTGAGGTTAACACCAACACAGGTTCTGAGGACAAAGACATTGTTGGGGGTCCGTTATTCTACTCTCATGCATACTCAGGAAGAAGAATTTCCACTGACCACTGGACAGGTCCCTTTTTAAAAAATGCTTATTTTTGAGACAGAGCGCGCGAACAAGCGAGGAGGGGCAGAGAGAGAGAGAGGGAGACACAGAATCCGAAGCAGGCTCCAGGCTCTGAGCTGTCAGCGCAGAGCCCGACATGGGGCTTGAACTCACGAACCATGAGATCATGCCCTGAGCCAAAGGTGGACACTTAACCGACTGAGCCATCCCAGGCACCCAAGGAAAGGTCACTTTAATCACAAAGCAGTTTCCTTCTTTAGGTGGTCCCAAAGAGTGTTGAGCGAAGTTCCCCAGCACTTACCCTGCAGCTGCTGAGGGGAGTTCCTGGTGTCTGGCTGGTTTTTCCCCTGCATCTCTGCGTACTCTGCTATGGGTCTGAGGAGAGCCAGGGCTCCAGAACACTGTAAGTAATTGCCATCAAGGTGCAGCTCACTGGGGAAGAGGTGAAATACACTGTTCACCTGATATTATTTTCACTTCCTCAAATTTGGATTTGAGGTCTTACCTCATAATAGACCTGGTTACAAAATAATAAATAATCATAATAGACAGCAGACCACATCGTCAAAAATAGACCTAATGACCATGTCATCGGGCCAAAGATATGCGTTTAGCATGTTACCCTTGATTCTTAAATGTAACTAAAGGATCTTTCTCTTGCAGTTAAGAAAAAGAAAACAAAAATAACTAGACAGTAGAAAAAGATGACTAAAAACATCGTGAAAACTCAGGGGAATTCATGGGTTCGTAGACTCTGTAAACAAGCTGATTCTACAACTCAAGACAGAACAGAGCCAGAAGCAGGAGGGGAGCAGGGGACGCATCTCACCAAATGGAGCTCTGGCATATGATGGAGCCCAGCCGCGGCCCGTTTTGTGGCCCCAGACCACAGTAGCGCAGACTGAGGACTTGAAGCCTTTGGTTGTTCTCCAGGCCTGAGAAAATACTCTCAATTTCTTCATTTCTAAATCTAGAAAGAAATGGGAACAAATAGTGACTTTTAAAACCTATGTCACCTGTTGGATTATTCATTTTAAGGCACTCCCTGACCCCCCAAGGCAGATCAGATTTTGCCGACCCCCACTTTGGGCTTCCACAGCCGGGGTGGCTATGGGGGTGGGCTGGGTGACTGATGGGGACAGCCTGCATGTGGAGGAAGGGGGACCCAGAGTTTGACTCGTGGGCAAAGGGAGCAGAGCATGGTTTGAAATACCCAAAGGAGCAGATGGAGAGCAAGCTCTGGATCCTGAAGACAGGAGAGATTGCCCAGCTGACAGGAGTGGAAGGGTCTGAGAAGACTCCAGCAGCAGGAGGCTGTGTAAGAAGGGAGCCTTTTAAAGTACGTCCAGAGCAGGAGCGCCTGGGTGGCTCCGTCAGTTAAGCGTCCGACTTTGGCTCAGGCCAAGATTTCATGGTTTGTAGGTTCAAGCCCCGTGACGGGCGCTGTGCTGACAGCTCAGAGCCTGGAGCCTGCTTTGGATTCCGTGTCCCCCTCTCTCTCTGCGCCCCCCCGCTTGTGCTCTGACTCTCTCTCTCTCAAAAATAAACATTAAAAAAAAAAAAAAAAGTATGTCCAGAGCAGGTTCAGGAAAGTTCAACCTCTTGGCCCTCCTTCCTGGCCCCATGCTGCTCCTCGCCTTGTGCCACCCAGTCCTTGGAGTTTGCAGAGAGAAGGCACAAGCATCATGCCAGGGAATTTGGAATGTCAAGGGATGACCTTTCCAATAAGGTGAGTCGTATTAACAGAAACAACTTCTTAAATTTACTAGTTTATCCAATAAGTAATTACGGTGGGTGACTACCGTGGTGGGTGTGGGGGTGTAGCTGTGTATGAGAAAGAAGGACATCCTGCCTGGTGGACTTCACAGCCTCAGGGAAAATAGGAGAAAAGAACTCCAGTCCCTCAGTAACCTGCCATTTCACCAGTGGTGATTCCCAACCACCCAACACTGACAACTCCAGGTGTCTTGGCAGCAGCAGGATTTCAACTATTAAAATATGGTGTTAACATATTAAACAACAATTAAAATATGGTGTTTTCTAAAGAGGAGGATTCCCTCTTTCTTCCTTCTCTCTCCCCACCAATGGAGGAGCTGGAGTCTAGAGGGGTCTCAGCAGCGGGGCTGGGTCTGTCTAGCGCAGTGCGGGAAGCTGGGAGACTCCCAAGTCGGTCTTCAGTCACTGCAGGGTGTCCTGAGGGCACTGGCTTTCTGCTGTCCTGTGTTAGAAGACCCTGACTCAGGCTCCTCCAAGCTTTTCAGAAACATGGAGAACCTCCAGAGATAGTCCTTCTCCTCAGCTTTTGCTGGAGACTTGTCCACTGTCACCACCAGGGCCCTAATAAGACCCTAGTTCTTTAAAGGGGCCTTTGTGTCACTGTGGTCCCATTTGTCAGGCACGAATCATCTCTTTCACTTCACAGCCCACTGGCCTTCTGAGTACAGGACCCTACCTGGCTCCAGAAGAAGAGTCACAGAATCAAAGACTTGGGAAGTGGACGAGATCACCTCATAGGTCAGAGAGGTTGCACGATCTACCCCGCATCACACAAGCAGCTTAAAATTATTTACGGATGGCAAACTATAGACCCCCCAGCAATCTAGTATCACGGATCAGAAGTGGGCTCCGATTCAGCCAGCTAGATTCACATCTAGTTTCTATCCCTAAGAGGTGAATGCCTGGAACAAGCCAATTAATCCCCTGAGTCTTTGCTCATCTATAGTCAAGGGATAGAAATGATAAACATCTGTCATATATCATACGTCCATATGTAACGGTATATATCTATCTATTGTCGGGAGAATAAATGAGATAATCCATGTGCTGTACTTGGCACACAGCGCTCAATAAAAATTAGCTGGTATTATCATTATTATTATTGCTCCCTGACTCTCTCCTGACAGCCTGGTGCCATAGCCCTCGAAAGACTTCCTCTTTCTTCCCTAGCACCACACCTCTCCTCCCACCTCCTCTGCTGGTGAATAATGACTTGTCCCTTAGGGAATCATGGTTTCCCTTATCCAAACCACGACTAAAATTTATACAAACCCGGCACCTGGGTGGCTCAGTGGGTTGGGCATCTGATTCTCGATTTTGGCTTGGGTGTGATCCCAGGGTCATGGGATTGAGACCTATGTAGGGCTCCACACTGAGCATGGAGTGTGCTTGAGATTCTCTCTCTCTCTCTCTCTCTCTCTCTCTCTCCCTCTGTCCCTCTGCCCCATGCACATGTGCTCTCTTTCTCTGTAAAAAATAAAAAAATAATAAAAAAAAATTTATACGGACATCCTTTGTGATCTACCTTCCGTTATACATAATCAAGAGCATATCTCCTCTCTTCCACTATACAGAGGACTTCCTTGGACAGTGGCATTGCTTTATATATATTTGTATCTTCTTTAGCACTGAGCACAGTGTCTTGCAAAAACAAGCCATCAATAAATATTTGTTAAAAGAATAAATGAATAAGAAGGAAGGGCAGGAGGGAGGGAAGGAGGGAGGGAGGAAGGAAGAATCCTTTTGAGAACCCTGACATTTACTCAGAAACATTAGTTTTAAGAAGGTTTTTGAGTTGTGATGACCTGATGAGCCACAAGGAACCAGGACTCTGAGCTCCTTACCTTTGCCTCCCTCAGCAGTCAGAGCCCTGAAGGAACTCTGCCTTCCAAACTCACCTGCAGTAATCCAGGACAAGAGAATGCAAATAGCTGCATGGCAGAGCCCTGCCCAGTCTCTGCAGAGACCACAGATCCATCCTGCAGTCAATGAGTTCCAGGGTGGTAAATGGGCAGGTGGCGCGCCCCTTCAATTCCAGAAGTGAAGCCTAAGAACATGAGGTGAGAAAGGGCTTACACAATGAAGACAAATACGCTCTGTGTTTTAATGTTTCTTAAAAGTTGATTACGTTAATTACCCCAACATTTTTGCCTTTAACACAACTTTCCAATGTCCAAGGAGAAAGTGACATGAAGATAAAATAATTTCCCTTTAAAAGGAAGACTCTAGGGGCGCCTGGGTGGCTCAGTTGGTTAAGTGTCCGACTTTGGCTCAGGTCATGATCTTGCGGTCCGTGAGTTCAAGCCTCGCGTAGGGCTCTGTGCTGGCAGCTCGGAGCCTAGGGCCTGCTTCGGATTCTATGTCTCCCTCTCTCTCTGCCTCCCCCTCATTCATGCTCTCTCTCTCTCTGTCTCTCAAAAATGAATATATGTTAAAAAAATTTTTTAAAGGCACACTATGAAGAATTAAATGGGAAATGCCGCTCTGTGATGAGATATACTGCAGCATATCTTTTTAGATGCTGTGGGCTGAATTGTGTCATTCCCCTCATTCATATGCCGAAGTCTTACCCCCTAGTACCTCAGAATGTGACTGCATTCGGAAAAAGGGTCTTCAAGGAGGTATGAATTTAAAATGAGGTCATTAGGGTGGGCTCTTACCCAATATGACTGACTTTCTTATAAGGAAAGGATATTTAGACACAGGCACGTATAGAGAGGGAGGCAACATGAAAACACAGGGAAAAAGTGGCCATTTACAGGCCAAGGAGTGAGGCCTTCAAAGACGCCAACCCTGCTGACACCCTGAGCTCAGACTTCTAAGCCTTCATAACTGTGAGAAAAGAAGTTTCTGTTGTTTAACCCTTGCAATCTGTGGTACTTTGTTATGGCAGCCCCAGCAGACTAATACAGATGTTGATACTCTAACCAACAAATTTATTTTCCTATGGTTGTATGACAGGGAGATAGGATAAAATAGGCAGAGAAGGAAAGGTTAGGACCTGAGGTCCCTGGGTGGGGTAAAAACACATATTTTGGAACAATGCTGGGAGTATCTGACCACAGCAAACTCACTCAGGCATAAAGTTCCTCTTAAGAATGTAACAAACACCACCTACCGCCCTTCAGATTCCCCTCAGGAATTGGACAATCAAAATACCTAACGAAACTAAATAAACCATAAAATTTATGTTATCTGAGGGACAGTAAGACCGCTCTGACTCCTCACACAATGGAATGAAGCCAATCTGGAAGGGACAGCCCAGCACCTAGAGCTATCCAGCCGGTAAGGGTGGAACCTGACAAGGAATGAGGGGGAAGGGGAGGGGGCATTGACCAAAACCTTAAAAAACAAAGACCCTTGCCTATAGTTGGGGGTATTTATTTTCAAATGCTCCCTCTCTGCAAAAAGAGCTTTCCTACTATTCTTACTTTCTGATCTTATACTTTTGCCTGCTGCTCATTTTACTCTGTGTCCCCTTCTTCGTTCCTCAAAGCGATAAGGAATCCTGGGTATTGAGGTAAAAAAAAATCCTGTAACAGTTGTATTTTTTTTAGTAAAGAACTATCACTATGCCAATCTTCTTACAATTAGGCAACATTATAATAGTTAAATTATCTCCTAAACAAGTGATAGCCATTATTACAGATATTAAGATTTATTTTTTTTAATGTTTGTTTATTTTTGAGAGAGAGAGACAGAGAGAGAGAGAGAGAGAGAGAGAGAAAGAGAGGGACTGTGAGCAGGGGAGGGGCAGAGAGAGAGGAAACACAGAATCAGAAGCAGGCTCTAGGCTCTGAGCTGTCAGCACAGAGCCCGACGTCGGGCTTGAGCTCATGAACCTTGAGATCATGACCTGAGATGAAGTCGGACGCCCAGCTGACCGAGACACCCAGGTGTCCCCAGATATTAGCATTTAGAGGTCTACGCAGAACTAGACTGTGTAAATTCAGCAATGAGGTGCTTTTCATGGTGAAGCCGCAGGACCGGGGGCAACACATGAACATTTGGAACCATCTCAAGTTCTCTCGGTCTCCTGAATGGAGAGATCTATGGGAAGGCCATTCCTTGTGGTAACAGGATTCCAGTGACAATTAAATCCCTACCTAACTGGAGAAGGTATTTAAAGCTATAAATCACCAAGGCCACCTTTTAGCAATTAGAATCACCACAACTTAAGGATTTCTTCAGTTCAGCATTTAAACCTAGAAGAGGCTTTGGTGGGGTTTGGAGGATTTAGGGTTTCTTGCGGTAATGACATGTTGGTCAGAGATAACATTCCAAATTTATATGTCGGTTGAGAATATAAAAGCCCTTGCAGCCTTAACTATAGAGAGCTGGTGCTTGAGGCCTCTTTAATGAGAAAACACCTAGTTTAAGTGCTGGATTGGATTTCTCAAGCTGTGTTTCTGACCAAGGAGGCAATGTGGCATGTCACTGCCTATGGTAACACTGGTCTGTGCAAAATAGGCTCTTGACCACGTAAAGATCTTGGCCAGTGGTTTACACTGTCACTCCCTGGGGCACCAGTACTGCTGTGGGCAAGACCACAGCCATCTACCACAGAATTCCTTAGCAGCCTCCAGGTGACCAAGAGGGTTACATTTTAAAGAACTGTTAAGGATCACTTTTTTTTTTTAACGATCACTTTTAATATGCATGGATGGACAGCATTCTATTCCTGCTTAAATGGACTGACCCTTTTAATAAAAACAACTAAAAATTCTGGTTCTGTATTTAAGATAACTTTTTAAAATTTATTTTTAATTGCGGTCAAATGCACAATAAAATTTACCATCTTAGGGGCACATGGGTGGCTCAGTCGGTTAAGTAGCCAACTTTGGCTCAGATCATGACCTAGTATAGTAGGTTCATAGATTCAAGCTCCACTTCTGCCATTGTGAAGCCCACTTAGGATCCTCTGTCCCCCTCTATTTCTGCACCTCCCCCACTCCCGTTCTCTCTCTCAAAAATAAACATTTAAAAAATTTACCATCTTAACCATTTTTTTTAACGTTAATTTATTTTTGAGAGAGATTGAGAGCACAAGCTGGGGAAGGACCCAATATGGAACTTGAACTCACGAGCCAAAGTCCTGCTCATGACCCGAGCCAAAGTCAGATGCTTAACCGACTGAACCACCCAGATGCCCCCATCTTAACCATTTTTAAGTGTCCAGTTCAATGGCATTGAGTATATTCACATGTTGTGCAACCCTCAACACCATTCACCTCCAGAAGTTTTTTCATCTCGTAAAACTGAAACTCTATACCCATTAAAAAATAACTCCCATTCTCCCCTCCTCCAAACCTCCGGCAACTGCCATTTTATTTTGTGTCTCTACGAGTTTGACTACTCTGGGTACTTCATACAGGGGAAGGATATAATATTTGTCCTTTTGTGACTGACTTCTCTTACTTAGCATAAGTTCTTCGAGGTTCATGCATGTTGTAGCATGGGTCAGAATTTCCTTCCTTTGTAGGGCTGCATAATATTCCATTGTATGTATCCACCACAGTTTGTTCTCCATTCATCTGCCAATGGACATTTGGGTTGCTTCCACCTTTGACTATTGTGAATAATGCAACCATGAAGATGAGCATACAGATATCTCTTTGAGGTCCTGCTTCCAATTCTTTTGGGTATATCTCCAGAAGTGGAATTGTTGAATCATATGGTAATTCTATTTTTAATTTTTTTAAGGAACCTCCATCCCATTTCCCATAGTGGCTGCACCAATGCACATTCCTGCCAATAGTGTACAAATTTTCCAATTTCTCCACATCCTGTCAACCCATTCTATTCTGCTTTTTTTGATAGATGCCATACTATTTGACCTGAGGTAGTATCTCAATGTAGTTTTGACTTGCATTTCTCCAAAGATTAGTGATGGTGAACATTTTTTGTGTGCTTATTGTTTGTTTGTATACCTTCTTTGGAGAAAGTGTACTCAAGTCTTTTGCCCATTTTTAAATCAGTTGTTTGTTTTTTGTTGTGGTTGAATTGCAGGAGTTCTTTATACATCCAGAATACTAACCCCTTATCAAATACATGATTTGCAATTATTTTTCCTTATTTTGCGGGTTGCCTTTTCACTTCACTGTGTCCTTTGATGCACGGAAGTTGAAAATTTTTTTGTCCAAATCATTTAGTTTTGTTGCCTATGCTTTTAGTGTCATATACAAGAAATGACTGCCAAGTCCAACATTATGAAGCTTTTCCTCTATGCTTTCTTCTCAGAGTTTTTTTTTTTTTTAATTTTTTTTTTTTCAATGTTTTTATTTATTTTAGGACAGAGAGAGACAGAGCATGAACGGGGGCGGGGCAGAGAGAGAGGGAGACACAGAATCGGAAGCAGGCTCCAGGCTCTGAGCCATCAGCCCAGAGCCCGATGCGGGGCTCGAACTCACGGACCGCGAGATCGTGACCTGGCTGAAGTCGGACGCTTAACCGACTGCGCCACCCAGGCGCCCCTATTCTCAGAGTTTTAAAAATATCTTTTTAAAATGTGTCAATTGGCAGGTTAGTGAGGAATACCCAAAGGTCGGTGCATGACAGAAAATGGGAACCTAGGGAGATTTGCAGGGCACTGAGGCCAGCTTTCCATTTGAGAGCATCAGTGAAGCAGCAGAGTCAAGTTTTGCTTTTCATGGATCAGGTAGTCCAGGGGACAAGAGATAAAGCCCAAGGCCACTGGAGGTGAGGAGTCTGAGAGGAAATGCTGCATAAAGGTATGGCCCCAAACATAAAGTGAGCTACTGCACTACGTCCTTAGACTAAGGATGAACTAGAAAGAAACCTAACTCTTCTTTCCCCAGGGAAAACTGCCTCTCAAACTGTGCCTGACTACACAGAAAAAAATATACCCACTATGAACTCACAAGCTAGTCTTAACACAGGTATTTGCACACTGAACTGATACCACCTGGATGGTTCGGAGACCTCAGATCAAGAATGTATTAATTTGGGGCAACTGAGTGGCTCAGTGGGTTAAAGCATCTGACGTCGGCTCAGGTCATGATCTCAAGGTTCGTGAGTTCGAGCCCTGTCAGATCAGAGCCTGCTTGGGATTCCCTCTCTCTCTCTGTCCTTCCCCCCGCCATCAAAAAATAAATAACTTTAAAAAAATTAGTAATTTAGTATAGCCCTGAGATGCTATCACCCTGAGTGTGTGGCAGAAGCAAATGCAAACCCTCTTGGAGGATTCTATCTTCAAATCAGAGCTCAAGGAATTGCCTCAACTCTTTCCCCAGGAAATATGAGTTTCTAGTACAAAAGAAATCACAAAAACACATAAAGAAATGTCCCATGAGTAGGAGCCAGTAGAAGCCAGTCAGCAGTATCAGACTGCAAAATAATTCAGATTATTGAAACTATTAGACACAGATGAGAAGTTTAACACATTCAATGACATAAAACAAGGCATTTTCCAATAGTCAAGAAACTAGAAAAATGGGCACTAATGTCCTCTCCCAATTTCTACCTCCTTTCTCCTCCCTAAAAGTAATTTTATAATAGTCAAACATTATAGTTTTACCTGTTTTTAAACTTTATAAAATGCAACATATAGCATGTATTCTTTTGTGTCTTTCTTCACTTGTACATTAGGCTTATGAGAGTCACCCTATTTTGTTTTTGCATAGCTGTAGTTGATGTATTTTCATTGCTATACAGTTTCCTACTATATGAATATACCATAATTTCTTTTTTATTTTTTGCACTTTTACATAAGTTTGAAATGCTTCATTAAAAATACGTTGTTTTGGGGGCATCTGGGTGGCTCAGTCAACTAAGTGTCCAACGTCAGCTCAGGTCATAATCTCGCGGTTCGTGGGTTTGAGTCCTGTGTCAGGCTCTGCACTGACAGCTCAGAGCATGGAGCCTGTTTCGGATTCTGTGTCTCCCTCTCTCTGACCTTCCCCCACTTGCTTGCATTCTCTCTCTCTCTCTCTCTCTCTCTCTCTCTCTCTCTCAAAAATAAACATTAAAAAATTTATTAAAAAAAATACACATTGTTTTGGGGCACCTGGGTGGTTCAGTTGGTTAAGCATCCCACTCTTGATTTAGGCTCAGGTCATGATCTCATGGGTTTGTGATATCAATCCCCACATCAGGCTCTGTGCTGACAGCATGGAGCCTGCTTGGGATTCTCTCCCTCTCTCTCTGCCCCTCTCCTGCTTGTGTTCTCTCTCTCAAAAAAAATAAATATACTTTTAAAAAATATATGTTTTTTTAAAGAAAAGCTTGTAGGGGCACCTGGGTGGCTCGGTCAGTTAAATGTCCGACATCGGCTCAGGTCATGATCTCATGGTCCGTGAGTTCAAGCCCTGCGTCGGGCTCTGTGCTGACAGCTCAGAGCCTGGAGCCTGCTTCAGATTCTGTGTCTCCCTCTCTCTGACCCTCCCCCATTCATTCTCTTTCTCTGTCTCAAAAATAAATAAACATTAAAAGAAATTTTTAAAGAAAAGCTTATAGCATATCAGTCAATAACCAAATGAACTATAGCTGGAATACAGATATATTATGTTTATATTCAATTTTAAGTTTAATTGAAGGAATATTTTTAAAACGCATGACTCACCAGTCTGGCAATCTCTGGGTTACTCAGCTGAAGGCCCCAGATACAGATCTCTTTCCCCAGCAGGTAACACTCATCTCGAATTGTCATGAGCAAAGGTTCCAAGGAAATTGGCAGGATGCTTGGTGGGGAGTCATCAGGTCTTACAAGCATAAACTGGAGTGTCAGAAAAAAATTACAGGTGGGAATCATAAAGACATGTCCATGCATCTGAATATGTAGAAAAAGAATATTGTCATTAGACAACATTAGAACATTTAAAATAGTAATTAACCTTGGATCACATGTGCATTGGGGTGGTAACTCAACAAAAACTTATGGAGTTCCTGCCATATGCGAAGCCCCGTGAAAAATCTCACAGGGCAGTGATTTTTCCAATAGGTTACTACCCATTATTGGGTTAGGAAATAAATTGAGTAGGCTGTAACCAGCTTTTTTTCTTTCTTGAATGAATGAAATAGAAGAGAAATTATCTGAGTGTATGCTATGTAGTAAGGAATAAACATCTCATGAGACTTTTATTTTAGTGATGCTCAAAATCAAAATGGAGACCCAACCAAAGCAACCCACCCGACATAAACAGCCCCTGTAGTCTTATGATTCACTCCAGTACTTAATATTGGGTCGTGATGTTAACTGTATTTCTTCTTCTTCTTTTTTTCAATGTTTATTTATTTTTGAGAGGGGGGGTGGGGCAGAAAGAGAGAGGGAGGCACAGAATCTGAAGCAGGCTCCAGGCTCTGTGCTGTCAATGCAGAGCCCAAATCAGGGCTCAAACTCACGAACCACAAGATCATGACCTGAGCCAAAGTCAGACACTTAATTGACTGCGCTACCCAGGCATCCCAAAGTTAATTGTATTTCTGACAGTGATTGTAATTTAAAATGTTTAGAAAACATTGCTGAAGGGACTATAAATTTGAACAAGGCTTATAATTAACTCTTATGATTAAGTAGTGGAGGTTAATGATAAGAAGTATAGAATACAAATAAAGTAGTAATTATTTTACCACAAAATGATGGCTCTGAGAAGCTCCTGAATTTGGGATGAGCAGGGAGGTGTGTGGGGGAGTCCAGAGAAGCAATGCGAAGGAAGGAATTAGAAAGACCTGGGGAGAGGGGCAATGATGACAAAAATGGTGCTTTTGAGCTGGGCTTTCCAGATGTAGAGTGGGAGGGGCAGGTTGGCTATTCCAGATGTAAAGTGGTATGAGAAAAGGCAGGCCTGCTGCAGGACTGGGATGAGTAGATTTGGAGGTAGGAGGAGGAAGGCAGAAGTACTGAACATAGCCTGGGTACCGGAGGCAGGCTTTGGACTTCATTCAGGCAGGAAGCAGAGGGGATGACACCACCAGTTTGGGCTGGAGAGTTCTGAGGACCCATGTTCCTAAGGAGTAAACCTTAGTCAGTTCCTTTCAGAGAAGAGTAAGAAGAGGAGGCCACACACTCACTTTCCTGAGAATCTGTTCGTTGTTGATGCTGGTTTTCAAGTCCTGTTTGATGGCTGGACACACAGATGTCTGAGTCTGTGCACAATGCTTCTGATAGGTCTTCAGGAACTTTTGAAGAATTGGAACGATGGGCAGGGGTGTTCCTTTAGTTTTTTGTTTTCCTTCTTTCTCTCTTGGCATTGTCTTACAGGGTTAGATTCCATATGGATTCTGAAAATTGTAACTTGCCCTGAAACCCAATACATACAAGTCTTTTTAAGGAGCAGATCACACCTCCCCCACTAAAAATTGGCAAGTATTGCTGCACACCCTTCTCTGAAAATTTTAAAGTGCCTCATGTATCTTAAAATGGAAGTCGAAAATCAACATAGAGACAGTTGAGCAGAATTGTTCAATTTCCAATCTCTATATTCATGGATTCATGTTCTTTCTTCTGGATTCTTTAAAATGGGGGCAGTTATAAAGGAATGCAATTAATAATGGTGGGCACTAAATATTACAAAAGACATACTGATTTTAAAATGGCATAGTTCTCTTTATAGACATACTTCCTGGAGGCAGCATATCCATAGTGGTTAAGAACATGGGCTTTAAAGGGGAACAAGACCGGGATCTTAGTTTTGTCTCTACCCCTTGACTCACTGGCTTTAGGTACTCTATGAAGCTTTTTCAAACCCTATTTCCCCATCCGTAAAATGGATTATGGTTGTCACAAGGATTGAGTAAGGTAAATTTATAAAGCACTTAGCATAGGGAGGCCTGGGTGGCTCAGTGGGTTAAGCGGTCGACTTCAGCTCAGATCATGATCTCACTGTTCCTGGGTTTGAGCCCCATGTCTGGCTCTGTGCTGACAGCTCAGAGCCTGGAGCCTGCTTTGGATTCTGTGTTTTCCTCTCTCTCTGCCTCTCTCTCTTCCTCTCTCTCAAAAATAAGTAAACACTGGGGCGCCTGGGTAGCTCAGTCGGTTGAGTGTCAGACTTCGACTCAGGTCATGATCTCATGGTTCATGAGTTCAAGCCCCGCGTCGGGCTCTGTGCTGACAGCTCAGAGCCTGGAGCCTGCTTCCGAGTCTGTGTCTCCCTCTCTCTCTGCCCCTCCCCCCCGCTCATGCTCTGTATCTCTCTCTCTTTCAAAAGTAAATAAACGTTAAAAAATGTTTTTAAATAAACATTTAAAAAAATAAATAAAGCACTTAGCACAATGCCTGGTATGCAGTGAAAGTGCTCAATAGGCTTTATTGTTACTATTGAGGTTCTTATTATTTTGTTGGGCACAGGAAACCACCCAATCAGTATTGATTTGTCCTTTCAATTATTCAGCCTTGAAAGGTCCCTCCACGTGACAATGCCACCAGCTAGACTCCAGGACCTGACTTTCACTGCCCGCCAACCTGTACTCACCAACGTTTGCCTCATATTTTTCCTTAAGCCCTTCTTTCCAGCTTGCCTCTTAACTCAGGCGAATGAAACCAGAAACCACCCCTCAGGGCATGGCGACTGCCCTGGCAACGCCTCCCACCGCCCCAGCCCACCCAGACTGAGCTAAACCCCCAGCTCGATGTGCAGATGGACCAGAGTGACCTCTGGGATGATAAGCAATTACCTTTCCCTCATTTTAATACTAAAATTTCCCCCCAAGAAAGAGCCTCAGACTCATTTACATAACATGCGATGTATGTGTAGGCATGTTGCCTTCAGGTGCATGTGTGACCTTATGCCCACCTCTACATACCATGACAAGGCCTCCCTGACTAAATAGTCATCCTAACCCTAAACAAAAGGAACTTATTCACCCTATCCCTGGGAGTCACACTTTGGAAGCTATGTCCTGTGATCTCCTTATGTGCTGCAAATAAAGTTTACTTTGTGCGGCAGCTCCACCTGGTGTATCTGGGACTCCCCAAGGATCCAACTCACATTGGTTCGGTTACAATAACTTAAGGTAACAGCTGCAACTCTGAACTGCATTCATAGAGACAAAGGTTTATGGGAATTATTAGAGACTTCCCATTTGGGAAAGTTTACAGATAGAGACTATCCAAAAATGTGTGTATTATGTTACATTAAAAGGGGTGCTCCTTTTGAAGCCTGGGAAGGGAAAGAAGTGACTCGCGCTGGCTGGGAACAAGGACTGGGCCTGTTGGCTCCCCAAACTGTTTTTGGTAAGCATCTGGAGAGGGTAGCCCAGGCTTTGTTACAGGAGGAGCCAGTTTGAATCCTGTGTCTGTCAATTATTAGTAGAGTGATTGGGGGTATCAACTTCACTTCCCCGAACCCCATTTTTTCCATCTGTAAAAATGGTGGGAAAATAAACTCTTTGGTATTTTTAAGGGTTTAATGCAAATTAAATGTAGAGTTTTCTCTTCAGTAACATGGGGATGCTGCTGATGATAAAGAACTCTTATGAGGAATAGGGGCACCTGGGTGGCTCAGTCAGTTGAGTGTCCGACTTTGGCTCAGGTCATGATCTCATGGGTTCTTGGGTTCAAGCCCGCAGAGGGCTCTACGCTGTCAACAACACAGAGCCCGCTTCGGATCCTCTGTTCCCCTCTTTCTCTGCCCTTCCCTGCTTGCGCTCTCTCTGTCTCTCAAAAATAAATAAAAATAAACATCAAAAAAAAATCTTAAAAGAAAAGAAAGAATTGTTATGAGGAATAAGGAATTCGTACATGATGGATGCTCAGAACAGAGCCTGGCACATGCTGAATTCTCAGGCAGGAAACCTGAGGCAAAGCGAGGGAAGTGATTTGCTTACGGGCAAACACTAGTAAATGGCGCAGCGGGGATTCAAATTCAGGCAGCCTGGTTCCAGAGCCCAAATTCTTTTATTTATGTATTTACTTATTTATTTATTTATTATTATTATTTTTAACGTTTATTTTATTTTTGAGACAGAGAGAGACACAGCATGAGCAGGGAAGGGGCAGAGAGAGAGGGAGACACAGAATGTGAAGCAGGCTCCAGGCTCTGAGCTGTCAGCACAGAGCCCGACGCGGGGCTCGAACTCATGGACCGCGAGATCATGACCTGAGCCGAAGTCGGCCACTCAACCGACTGAGCCACCCAGGCGCCCCATCCAGAGCCCAAATTCTTAACCACTGTAACACACCACCTAAAAGGTACTGCTACAGACTGAGGGTTTTTGTCTCCCTCTCCCCAAATTCATATGTTGAAGTCCTACCCCTAGTGTGATGGTGTATGAAGAGGGGGCCTTTGGGAGATGATACGGGCCAGAGGAGGTCATGAAGGCAGGACTCCCATGATGGGATTAGTGCCCGTATGAGAAGAGACACCAAAGAGTTTACTTTCTCTCCCTTGAAACGGCTGCCACCTACAAGCCAAGAAAAGGCTTCAAAATGAAACCTGCCTTAATGGACCTTGATCTTGGATTTCCCAGCTTCCAGAAGTGTAAGAAATAGGTATCTGTCGTGTAGGCCACCGGTCTATGGTACTTTGTTAAGGCAGCCAAGCTAAGATTGGTACTGGAGAGTATCACTTACTGTTGACAATATGAGGTATTTCTCCCCAGCCTTCGCTGGGTATTTACAGGAGCACAAGCTTCACAGAGAACATGCTATGAATACTCCAGCAAGGCCCTCTGAAATCTTGAGTTTTTCTCTTACTATTTTATCACGAGCATTTCTTTGTCATTTCCATAGACAGTATTGTGGGGCCCAAGTTAGCAAGTACCTGGGTGCTCAAGGCCCGCTTTGACTGGCTGACTCCTAACGAATATTTACTGGAGGCCGAAGGGTAGGTGCCCCACCCCGTGCTAATCGTGTATCTGGGAGCTGGGGGCGTGGGGTGAGGGTTGCGGGGGAGACAGTAGGGGTAGGAGCGCCCACCCTTCCCGAGATAGAAGGAGAGAAGAGTGAGTCTGCTCTAGCCCAGGTCCCCCCCGCCCTCACCGGAGTCCCAGGAGATAAAGAGCGGCAGGGGGTGGGGGGAGGGGCGAGGAGGGGCTGCTTTCCGCCCCCTCCTCCAGGGCTCCCGCTGCACGCCCCAGTTCCGTACCCCCCGGACCGAATGCCGGCCGCCCACGCCGCCACCCCGCCGCCGGCCCGCGCCCCGCACTCACCAGGGCGCCGTGTTCCCGCGTCCCTCTCCCGCCGGCTTCCCGCGTGCGCCCCGCGCCATGGAGACGGCCGCCGGCGGGCGCGGCGCGGGGCGGGGGCTGGAGGGGGCGGCTCGCGAGGGGGCGGGGGGAAAGCTCCCTCCAGGGTTCGTGGGTGTGGGGTCTGGGCTCGGGCGTGGAGAGCTCCTAGTGTCCTCGCCGCGGGTCGAGGTCGACACAGCCAGTAGCGCTACGAGGGACGAGGTCTAGGAGGAGACAGAAGTTGGGGACCCGTGTGTGCCTGGCCGTCGGCAGGGCCTGGGGCGGGGCAGAGGTCGCCAAAGGTAGCTGCGTCCCACCCCAAGGCCGCACGCGGACACCCGCGAGGGGACTCTCCCGCCCGCAGCCCGCTTTCCTTTTGGAGCGGTTTCCCCTCCCCAGGCCCACGAGGAAGGGGGCGCCAGGATAAAGGAGGCAGCTCAGGGCTGGCCTGTAACAGAGGTTTTTTGGGGGGGATGGGGGGAGATATTGAAGAGGCAAAGGGAAAGCAGTTGCAGTTAGGGAGTGGATGGGGGAGGAAAAAAGATTTTAAGAAATCTGGCTGTGGGTAGTGGCTTTGGGGCTTGTAAATACAAGGGCAGAGTAAAGGCCCCCGAAGATCTACATGTTCTAGTCTTGGGAACCAGTAAATTTCTTACCTTACATAGCAAAAGCGACTTTGCAGATTGATTAAAGTTACAGACCTTGAGATAGGACTGTTACCTTTGATGGGGGGGGGGGAGGGGGCAGGGAGGAAGTGGTCAAGGAATCTAATCACCTGAGTCTGAGAACACACGGCTCAGAAAACTCCCCTGTGGTCAGAGACATGCAATGAGAAGGACTCCAGTGGCTGTTGTTGGCTTTAAAGATGCGGGAAGGGGGATGCGAACCAAAGAATTTCCGCAGCCTCTAGAAGCTGAATAGCTGAGGGGCGCCTGGGTGGCTCAGTTGGTTGGGCGTCCAACTTCAGCTCAGGTCATGATCTCACAGTTTGTGAGTTCAAGCCCCGCATCCGGCTCCGTGCTGACAGCTGGAGCCTGCTTCGGATTCTGTCTCGCTTTCTCCCTGCCCCTCCCCTGCTCACACTCTGTCTCTCTCAAAAATAAAATAAACATTAAAAAAAATCTTTTCTAGAAGCTGAATAGCTGTGGAAATGGATTCTCTCCAAATCTCCACAAAGGAACCCAGCCCTGCGGATCCCTGATTTGAGTTCCGGGAGACCCATGTGGGATTTCTGATCTCCAGAACAAATAATAAATTACCTATCTATCTCTTAGGATATAAAATAGGCTCTTAATGAATGTTTAATGGAAGAATGAATTAAAAAAGAAAGTGGATTAAACTAATTCACAGTGAACTGCAAATGGAAAATAGTCCTTTCTCCTCCAGGGCTAGTTGTAGTTCTAAGTGTGTACTTTAAACTCAAATGGCTGGGGGCGCCTGGGTGGCTCAGTCGGTTAAGCATCCGACTTCGGCTCAGGTCATGATCTCATGATCCGTGAGTTCGAGCCCTGTGTCAGGCTCTGTGCTGACAGCTCAGAACCTGGAGCCTGCTTCAGATTCTGTGTCTCCCTCTCTCTCTGACCCTTCCCCGTTCGTGCTGTCTCTCCCTGTCTCAAAAATAATATAAACGTTAAAAAAAAATTAAAAAAATAAACTCAAATGGCTGTAATGGTAGACATGTGTGGCACAAAATGAGGAGAAAGAGGTACAGAATGATGAGGGATCCTGCCTTTGGACAGACATGACTTTCCAGTGAGTGTGTCCCCATGAGTCCGGTGCTGCTGGGTTAATTCTACTTTGTGCATACTCCGTCTCCCCATCCTTCTCCACCTCCCACCCCCTCCTCCTCCATCACTGGGCCCTAGTCCAGTCTTTCTAGGACACAGCTAGAGAGGGGCAGCGAAGGAGGACAAGCACAAAGTGAGGGGAAAGGGTACACTTACAGGTCACTGACTGGGATTCAAAGCACATGCTTAAGGAGCAGAGAATGATGAGGAAGGCCATGGCCCAGAAGACAGGGACAGAGTAAGGGTCAGAAACCAGATGGCTCATCACATATGAGATGAGGTTTCCTCCTTATGCACAGTGGGAAGATTCCTAAAGAAAATGGAACATTAGCATGAAGTTCAGTTGCAAGTGACAGAAACCCATTAACACTGGTTGAAACAGTATAGAAGTTCATTCCCCTTTCATGAAGTTCATGGGTAAGCAGCCCAGGGCTGCTACAGAAGCTTCAAGACCATGAGGAACCCAAGCTCCTTTTACGGTATTACTCTGCTATTCTCAGCGTGTGAATTCCACCTCATGGCCCTAAATGGTTTCTGAGCCCCAGCCATTTTGTCCACGATTCAGACAGATTTCAGAGAAGTGGACACAGAAGTGCACATTCTCTCCCTATAAGGACATTTCCCAGAAACTGCATGGGACACATTTGCTTAGGTTCCACTGGCCAGACTTATGGACATGATCGTATCTAGCTGCAAAAAAAGGATGGAAAATATCGTCTTTATTCCAGGCAGACATGTGTCCAGCTAAAAATGGGAGCTTCTGTTACTTCCAGAAAAGGGGGAAGGTAGATACTGGGAGATAACAATCTGGGCCAGCTGCCAGGGTCACAGGGAGAACTGGGCATTGGGTGAGATAAACACCAGTTTGCAAGTACTATATGCGTTCCTCATACCGTAAGCATTTGTAAATCGGGCAACCTGGAACTCATTTCACAGTTGTTATTATTTGAAGTGTGACTCACTCACATGGGCTGAATACTGGAGAGGTTAAACGTGTGGTTTAGGCTCCTGCAAAGCCGGCCAAGTTGCCGACAGCCTTCCTACTATCTGTTCTCTATTTCTACCTTGCTGATGTAACTCAATGTTAGCATGGGCGCAAGCAAACCAGGCTAGAAAGACCACCTTCCCCAGTCTTTCTTGCATATGGGGTAATCATGTGACATAGCACTGGAGGATGACAGGAGCAGAAGCTTTTTTTTTTTTTTTTTTTTTGGAAAGCTCTTTAACGTTTATTTATTTTTGGGACAGAGAGAGACAGAGCATGAACGGGGGAGGGGCAGAGAGAGAGGGAGACACAGAATCGGAAACAGGCTCCAGGCTCCGAGCCATCAGCCCAGAGCCTGACGCGGGGCTCGAACTCACGGACCGCGAGATCGTGACCTGGCTGAAGTCGGACGCTTAACCGACTGCGCCACCCAGGCGCCCCTGGAAAGCTCTTTAAAAGGAGCAGGTGGCATGTGATGTTGTCTTTGGTTCTTCTGTTTGTTCCGGCTTGGAGTACCCTCCTTGTGCTGAAGGTGAAGTTGCTGTCTCGTACATAATCAATGATTCATCAAATACAGGTCTGGATGGCTGAGAAGACGGATGAAAGGAGTCTGGGTCTGAGCCCCGTGGAGCAGCTGACCCTGTCTGGGCTGCCCTCTCTGTATTTTCTCTGTATTAGGGTAGAAAAGACTACCCTAATTTATTTAAGGGAAAGTTACTCAGATTTCTGTTGCCCACAGTGGAACAGAGGTTTCTAGAAACCAGAATTTCTGGACAGCTTTAGAAAATATGCAGACATGCAATTCCAAAATATAGAAAGTATGTGGTGAATAGGCTTTACCCTTTTATTGCGATTGTGTTTTGTTTTGTTTTGTTTTTTTAGATTTGTATTGTTGACCCCTCTCTGAAGCACAGTAACTGCTGCGAAGAGAACAGGGACTCTAGAGACAGGAAATAAAGACACAGTCTCTTCGGGTTTTTGAGACGAACATGAGGTTTTGAATTGAAAACGTGACAACCAGCCCTGCTGGCAGCCAGATGGTGGTTTCCTAACTGCAGCTCAGCCATGCTCACGCAAGCCCCCTGCCCTCCAACAAGTTTAGAACAAGACGGATGTGGCCATTCTCCAAACACAAAAGTGAGGAAATGACCCCCTCTTCTGACGAGTCTGATCCGGTGACTGCTGCTCCTTCGCCAATTGCAGGAACGCTGGTGCTTGTGCCTCCCAGATAAGATCCGATGTCCAATTATCAAATTACTCTGTTCTCTTTTTTTCTTAATGTTTATTTATTTTTGAGAGACAGAGCACGGGCGGGGGAGGGGCCGAGAGCAAGGGAGACACAGAATCCGAAACAGGCTCCAGGCTCTAACCTGTCAGCACAGAGCCCTACGCGGGGCTCGAGCTCACGAACTAACTATGAGATCATGACTGGAGCCGAAGTTGGACACTCAACCAACCAAGCCACCCAGGCCCCCCAAATTGCTCTGTCATTGACAGCATGCAATCTAGGACTGTCCCCCACTTTCCTCGTGCCTCCCAGGTGTCACCCAGCACACCGCCGATCCTGTGAGAAGTCCCTCACAGATCCCTCCCAAGCCTCTGGGGGCTTTCTCTCCTGTCTCAAGCCCATGAACCCAACATTTTTTTTTCTTTTACTGCAGGTGAGCTCCTAGTAATCTTTGGTGAACATCCTTTAGCAGAACACCGAAAAGCTAAAGCTTTAAGCCCCTCCCGTCTCTAGTGGTTCAAATAGAGGTTCAAGTGCAAGGAGCTAGCTACCTGCAGGCTGCAGCACCAAGAGAGTTGGAACTGTTGCTAGTTCATTCACCTTGGCCTCCAATAACTCCACCTGTGTTTCTGTTTCCTCCAGCATGGACTGGCGGGTTAGGGGAAGGAATGTGGACCCTGAGAAGGCAGCCACCACCTTCCCCAGCTTATTACAGTTCCAGGAAAGCTTCCCTCTTCTGCTTGCTCTTTCCGTAGCCATCATTCAGGCCTGACTGGGTCCCTAGGGAAAAAAGAGGCAACCTCTTCGGTGAAGAAATAGTGAGACCCTTGTGTTAGGGGAGGGAGGGAGTTTCTTGTAAGGTATGCTTAGCGGGTGGAGGAGTTTTTCCTGAGGTTGTGCCCATCCGAAATATATTAACACTAGATGTAGGAGAGTCAGTGAGAACTGGCCTTGCAACCGTTTGCAGGTGTTTCTGGAACACCTGCGTCTGGGAAAAAAAAAAAAAATCCCACATGAGGACCGTGACTAAAAGGGGTGAGGAATGTTTTCCAATGAGAGTCTCAGGACACTCAGGAGTAGGACACTTGAACACAAGCTTCAGATAGTTTTCCAATGAGGTGCATGGGGTGATGCTATAAAACTGAGTCTTCAGGGGAGCCTGGGTGGCTTGGTCGGTTAAGCATCCGACTTCTGCTCAGGTCATGATCTCACAGTTCGTGAGTTCAAGCCCTACATCAGGCTCTGTGCTGACAGCTCAGAGCCTGAAGCCTACTTCAGATTCTGTGTTTCCCTCTCTCTCTGCTCCTCCCCCTTTCATGCTCTGTCTCTCTCTGTCTCAAAAATAAATAGACATTAAAAAAAAATTTAAAAACAAAAAACAAAATAAAAAAAACTGAGTCTTCAGTGTGGGCCGTCCCAGTGCTTCTCAACCCTGGATACACATTAGAATCAGCTGGGAGGGTTCAAAGAATACCTGTGCCCAGCACCCTTCCCCAGACCAATTACATCAGAATCTTTGGGCTGGGGCTGGGGAATAGTGTTTGCTCCCCAAGTGATGCTACCATGCAGCCAGGGGGGAAAGGCACTGGTGTGTGGAAGGATACATCAGGACGCACATCAGAAGTCAACTCTCCCCTTCCTCAAGCAAGCTGTTCAACCACTCTAAACCAATGTTCCTCACTTGCAACATGAGCAAGGTGGATCAGTGTTTCTGAAACTTTAAATTTTTTTTTTAATGTTTCTGTAGTTTTTTTTGAGACAGAGAGACAGAGCAGGAACGGGGGGAGGGTCAGAGAGAAAGGGAGACACAGAATCCAAAGCAGGCTCCAGGCTGTGAGCTGTTAGCCCAGAGCCCAACGCGTGGCTTGAACTCACAAACCGTGAGATCGTGACCTGAGCCGAAGTTGGATGCTTAAACTGACTGAGCCCCCCAGGTGCCCCTATGGGTTTCTGAAACGTTAATGTGCACACAAATTGCAACGGGGATCTTGTCAGCATGAGATTCGGGTGCAGTAGGTCTACAGTGGAATCTGAAATTCTGCATTTCTAAGAAGTTTCTGGATAATGCCAATGTGGCTGGTCCGTGGACCACACTTTGAATATTAAGTTGTGGGTTAGTGGTTCTCAAAGTGTGGTTCCCAGACCAGCCGCATCAGCATTACCTGGGAAATTGTTAGAAAAGCAAAATCTTGGAATGTGTCACAGACCTAATGAATCAGAAACTCTGGGGTGGGACCCAGCCCTCTGTTTTAACAAGCTAAGTGATCCTGATGCATGTTCAAGTTTGAGGACCACTGCCCTGTGGACACCAAAATTTCTTCCGGCTCTGGGATTCTCTGGTGCCCAGGCTTTCTGATTGCTGCAGAAACTGCTGGCAAGTCCTCAATACCCTCAGACTGGAAATCTATCAACATTAGAGACGACAGGGGGCAGGGGGGCGGCAGACCGCTACCACATGCCCCTTTCCAGTGGTTCCATCTCTTTGATTTTTCCACCATTTAAAAGTGCATAGAAAAAAAAAGTGTATAGAATAGCTACTATCAAAAGAACAGAAAATAAGTGTTATGAGGTTGTAAAGAAATTGGAATAGTTGTACAGTCATTTGTGTGTGTGTGTGTGTGTGTGTGAGAATGTAAAGTGGTCCAGCCCCTGTGGAAAACAGGATGGTGGTTACTCAAAAAATTAAAAATAGAATTATCATATGATTCAGCAATTTCACTTTGGTTATACATATACACATATACACACACACATATATATATATATATATTTTTTTTTTTGAGACAGATCAAGTGCAAGGAGAGGAGGGGCAGAGAGGGAGAGAGAATCCCAAGCAGGTTCCACGCTTAGTGCAGAGCCTGACCTGGGGCTCAATCTCAGGACCGTGAGATCCTGACCTGAGCCAAAATCAAGAGTTGGATGCTTAACTGACAGCCACCCAGGTGTCCCTTGGGTATATATTAAAAACAATTGAAAATAGGATCTTAAAGAGGTTATTTGTATACTTATGTTCATAGCACCATTATTCACAGCAGCCAAAAGATGGAAATAACCTAAGTGTCCACCGAGGGATGAATGGATAGACAAGATATTGTATATACATACAATGGAATATTATTCAACCTTAAAAAGGAAGGAGATTCTGACACATGCTAGAATATGGATGAACCTCGAGCAAGTTAGGCTAAGTGAAGTATGCCAATCACAAATGACAAGTACTGGATGATTCCACTTACATGAGGTACATAGAGCAGCCAAACGTATAGAGACAGAAAGTAAAATGGTGGTTGCCAGGTGCTCGGGAGGGGAAATAGGGACTTGCTGTCTAATGTGTACCGAGTTTTAGTTTTGCAAGATGAAAAGAGTTGTGGAGATGGACTCTGGATGGTGTTGATGGTTGAACAACAGTGTGAACGTACTTCATGTCACTGAACTGCACCCTTAAAAATTATTAAGATGATAAAGTATATGTTTTGTGTGTTTTATCACAGTTTGAAAAACATAGAGACTATCCTTAGTTCATGGACTGTACTAGAATAGGTGGTGGGCCACATTGGCCTATGGGCCATGGTTCACTGACCCCCGTCCTATAGGGCTGGATCAGCATCCAGTCCTCCCTAATTCAGAAATGGCCAAAAATTCCATGTGGCAAGATAAAAATGAACCAATGCTGACCCCAAGGAAGGGGTTAGGTGCATAATCTTTGTTTCATAGTGAGTGAAAGAAAAATGTGCTATTTTATCAAAAAGTAGAAACAAACTTTGGCAAGGGCTCTGCCAGCATCAACGTGGAGAAATACTTTGGAGCTTTCCCCTAAACCCTGTTGCTTTCCTTCTTGAGGGTGAGAGAGTTGATTTTGCTGAGCCATTCACTGTCATGATCTGGGGTCTGAATAACCTGCCTCTAGTCATAAAAGCGTCTCTGCCCTTTCTGGTTCTCCCTATTATTTTTGGAGGCAAGTGTAATTTACCAGGTGCTTCCTTGGTTCCTTGATAAATAGTACTGTTTTCTATTTAAAAAAAAAAAACTCGGGGCGCCTGGGTGGCACAGTCGGTTAAGCGTCCGACTTCAGCCAGGTCACGATCTCGCGGTCCGTGAGTTCGAGCCCCGCATCAGGCTCTGGGCTGATGGCTCAGAGCCTGGAGCCTGTTTCCGATTCTGTGTCTCCCTCTCTCTCTGCCCCTCCCCCGTTCATGCTCTGTCTCTCTCTGTCCCCAAAAAAATAAACGTTGAAAAAAAAAAATTAAAAAAAAAAAAACTCATTGTAGGGTCGCCTGGGTGGCATCCGTCTTCAGCTCAGGTCATGACCTCACTGTTCTTGGGTTCAAGCCCCGCATCGGGCTCTGTGCTGACAGCTCAGAGCCTGGAGCCTGCTTCAGATTCTGTGTCTCCCTCTCTTTCTGCCCCTCCCTTGCTCATGCTCTCTCTCTCTCTCTTAAAAATAAATGAAGGTTAAAAAAAATTCAAAAAAAAAAAAGCTCATTGTAAACCATTTGTAGAGGAATGGAAGAGCCAGTGATTATAATACATCAGCTGCTTGAACTATTATATGGCTATTACTTATTATTTTTAATTATTTATTATTTTTTTAAAGAATTTGTTTATTGGGGCAGAGGGGCAGAGAGAGAGGAGGGAGAGAATCCCAAGCAGGCTCCACACTGTCAGCGCAGAGCCCGATCTCACAAGCTCTGACATCATGACCTGAGCCAAAATCAAGAATTGGAGGCTTAACCGACTGAGCCACCCAGGCGCCCCTAGTGGTCCATTGAAGAAGGAATACTGCTTTGGTGGTCTGAGGAGGAAAAAACAAAACAGTGACAGATGGATACAGTGACTTCAGATATGCTCAATATTTGCACGCATGGCTGAGCTGGAAGGGAACTTCAGGAAAGTTAAAATGGCCATGCAATCATTTGATGGGATGTGGTAGGATTTGGGACTATGAAAAGGACAACTGTTCCACACCCAGAGTGTTCTCTGTTGAAATCCTGGCTCTCCCACTCCTTAGCTTTGTCATTTGGGGTACATAACTCACCTACTCTGGGCCTCAACTTCCCATTCTTCATTTGTAGATTAAAATGGGAGATTAAGGGGCACCTGGATGACTCAGTCTGTTAAGCATCCGACTCTTGATTTTGGCTCAGGTCATGATCTCAGGGTCATGAGATCAAGTCCTGTATCGGCTCTGCACTGAGCATGGACCCTGCTTAAGATTCTCTCTGTCTCCCTTTGCCCCTCTCCCCAGCTTGCACACTCTAAAATAAATAAAATTTAAAACTTTTTTTTAATAAAAAAAATAAAATGAGAGATTAAGCATGTGGCACTGGATAGGCCTAATAAGCAGTAGGAATTATCCTTACAGGAGAAAAATTTTAAAAGTATTGTTAAAAAGTGGTTATAATAATTTTAAAGACTTAAAAATACTCTAGTTAATAGGACATGTTTATTGTAGAAAGTTTGAGAAGTACTTAAAATTACAAAATGGAGTGCCTGGGCAGCTGAGTCAGTTGAGCGTCCAACTCTTGATTTCAGCTCAGGTCATGATCTGACCTGATGGTTCGTGGGATCGAGCCCTGCATTGGCTCTGTGCTGAGAGTGTAGAGCCTGCTTGGGATTCTCTCTCCCTCTCTCTCTCTCTCTCTCTCTCCCTCTCTCTGCCACTCCCTCACCATGCTCTCTCTCTCTCAAAATAAATAAATAAACATTTAAAAATTATAAAATTCACTTTTTTAAAAAATATTTATTTACTTTGAGAGAGAGCACACTTGTGTGGGCGGGGCAGGGAGAGAGGGGAGAGAGAGAGAGAGAGAGAGAGAGAGAGAGAGAGAGAGAGAATCTCAAGCAGGCTCTGAGCAGTCAGTGCAGAGCCCAACACAGGGCTCAATCCTATGAAGTGTGAGCTCATCACCTGAGCCGAAATCAAGTCAGAGAGACGCTCAACCGACTGAGCCACCCAGGCACCCCCCAAATAAAATTCACTTCTGGTCAGACCAGCCAGAGATGGTCATATTGAATATCTCAGAGTGCAGTGCTACAGACCTGTTCAAACCCTGGACCTGGAGGCCACTCCTGAGGGACTTAGTCTCTCTTGGACTTTGTTTCCTGCTCTGTAAAGCGGGTTCAATAACATCTCCTCATAAGGTTGTATGAGTATTAAATCAGGTGAATGTTTGTAAAATACTCAGCCTGGCAGATAACAGATGCTCATGATGGTCATTGATATCATGGTCGCTATGAAAGAGACACTTCATACTTACGAACACACACACCATTTGCCCTGGAATACCCTTCATCTCTCTGTTGGTGTCAACAGCACACCACAAAAACCTGCATGTTTCCAACTCAGCCAGGAGGAGTAAGGACTCTAGCAGAAACGTGACCAGTTTCAATTTCATTGATGTATTACTGACATACGATCAAGTCTACCATTTGGTTAAGTTTTGACTTACGAAAAATCACTCAGGAAACCATCTCTGCAGTCAAGAGACAGCGTATCCAGCACCTGCATCCCCTTCTGCCCTTGTAACCCCTCCTGCCAGCTTCCCTCCCCAGAGATAACCACTGATCTGCCCTCGGTCACTACAGATTACTTTGTGCTTCCGATACTTTTATACAAATAAATCATGCAGCTCGTATTCTTTTTGCCCGGCTGATTTCACGCAGGACAGTGACTTTGAGATTCACTCCTACTCTTTTGTGTAGTTCATCTCTTTATATGGCTGAGCGGGAGCATTTTGTTGTTTGGATAAACTATGGTTTGTTTATCCATTCACCTGTTAACAGACATTGGGTTGTTTCCATATTTTGGCTGTTACAAGTAAAGCTGCTATGAGCCTTCCTTGCAAGTCTGTGTGTGGATATATGTTTTTGTTTCTTTCAATACAACTAAAAAAAAAAAAAAACCAACAACAACAGTACTCTCTCTAAATGCTGGTTGCGTCCAGCCTTTTTCTGAAGAACATAGAGTCAGGGGATGCACCTTGCTTTTGGGTCAGACTCTTGGATTAGTTTTTTGTTTTTTTTTTTTTTTTTATTTATTTATTTTTGGGACAGAGAGAGACAGAGCATGAACGGGGGAGGGGCAGAGAGAGAGGGAGACACAGAATCGGAAACAGGCTCCAGGCTCTGAGCCATCAGCCCAGAGCCTGACGCGGGGCTCGAACTCACGGACCGCGAGATCGTGACCTGGCTGAAGTCGGACGCTTAACCGACTGCGCCACCCAGGCGCCCCTCTTGGATTAGGTTTTTAACAGGGCTGTTCTTCTTTGTGCTCTATTGTCACAGGATACAAAGCACGCCTTGTCTCCTTACATTTAGTGCAGAAGCCATGGATCTCGGTAGGATTTTTAGGCAGAACGTTTATGGGAACCGCTGTAAAGACCTACACTTAAGGACCCCTCCCAAGGGCCTGGCTCCAAGAGATCAAAGGCCTGAGTCTGCCACTGCATCTGGCTTCTTAGCTCCTCCACAAGGCAGAGAAACAGGGGGAAACTGAGGCAGAGATGAGGCAATTTAATTAGAGATTGTTGGGCCAGGCGCCCTCTGCTAAGGACTGCCTTTCCCTTCCCACTGGTCTGACCTAACGTTTTATTGAGAAGCCAGATGCCTGAAAGCCAGATGTCACCTAAAAACAAGGAATGACACATTGAGGTCTTCTTAATTAAAAGGGAAGGTCTACATTATTTACCAATTAATTCCTCGCTCCTCCTCAGGGGCAGTGCTTTAGCCCCAGGGTTCTATAATCCTGAACGAAATATTTCCAGCGTCACGATGCTCATCCAAAAATAAATAAATACCCACACCCCCACAGATGTTTCCTTATTTGTTGAAGGAAAAAGAAGATAAACACAGTTATTGTGACTCACAATATTTGGGTAAAAGGCACCACAGTAGAGCCTTCCTAAGTACTCCCAAGGATAATATTTGGGGAACTTTCATTTTTTTATCTTAGATGGCTCTGCACCACTTTGATGCAGCTTCAGGCTTTCCCCCCAGTGTTAACACCTAGGGTAAGTCAGAAGGGCTTTGGGGGGTGACCCGGCCTGGTGCTTCCAGGAATCTCCTCCCCCTGGACATGGAGGCTGGTCTCCCCTCTTCCGCGGTGTCAGGGAGAACAACCACCAACACCCTCGCAGACCTGCTCACCAGTGGCTAAAGCAGGTACTCTCCGACTTGAGTGACTGTGAGAATCCCCCGCAGGGCACACTGACCAGATGGCTGCCCCCCCCCCCCGCCATCCCCCCTCAGAACTGTGACGCGGTCAGGGGCCTAAGCATTTGTATTTCTGTCAAGTTCCCAGGTGCTGCTGCTGCTGCTGCTCCTGAGATCTCACTTTGAGAAGCACTAGTCTAACACTTCTCTTTCTCCCCAAAATGTTAATTCACAGCTGGGGAACTGACTTGCAGCAGCCTGAGAGGAGATCCTCCCCCAGGGGTGTGGGTTACATTGGGAGGCATAAGAAAGGCCACTTTACCAGTTCCCAGGCCTGGAGAAAGGGGAATTGTCTCAGGGGTGAGTCTGCCTGGCCCCTGACAACTTTCTGGAAGGTACCCGGATTTGGTCACTCCGTGGAGACGACTCTGGAGAGGTTTATTCTGGATTCTCCGTGGCTGTCTGAAGTTCAGGGTGTCTGAGCCTAGAAGGAGAAGGGACGGAGCCAGAGAGAGGAGGGAGCCTGAGGCCTGAACCTGGGACCCAGTCCATCTTGGCTGCCTGAGAGGGTGTCCACAGGCCTGGAGGAAGGCAGCCCTTGGGAACAAGTGTCATGTTGGGGGAGCCCAGTGAACCTGAGACCTGGGCCTAGAAGGGGGCAAGCAGTCTGTGAGGCAGCCACCACCCTCAGTAGCTGAGCAGACAAGAGTGTGGGGAAACGAAGGTGGAGGTGGGAAGTCCCAGCTTGAGGGCAGGGGTGACTCAGGCCGCATCCCAGCACAATGCCCTGTGGCTGGGCCTAGGAAATGAGGCATTGTGCAGCTCCCAGGGTACTCCCAGGGCTGACCTAGGGGCCCCAGGCCCTGGTGCTGCCACCTTGGCTCTCCTGTTTCTCTGAGTTCTGGCCCAGGCCCCTGGCCACGGACATCTAATAGGCCTTCCTTACTGTGACTGTCCTCCACATCGCCCTCATTCCCCCCCTCCTCCCTCGCCCCCCCCCCGCCCCCGACTCTGGGCCCTTTTGGACCTCCGACGAACACACTCCTGGACTGTCTGGTGTCAGACCTCCCCGGGGGTCTACCCTTGCCACTTCCGGTTTCTCTCTCCAGCTTTCCAGTTCTTGGTCCTTGATGATCTCTCTGGGCCCCTCCCCTTTGGAGGCTGGTCAGTGAGCCTGGCTGCATCCTGCGACTCGGTCCCTTATTCTGGGTGGGAGCTGGGACTTGCCGGCACTGACACAATCACCAGCCTGCTTTCAAGCTCTTTTAAGCCTTGCCCTGGCTTCCACCTGCTGGTCTGACAAGTGGAACAGTTCTGGGGCCATACCCTCCTCCTTGGGACAGTCTCTTGGCCTCTCTAAGCAGCAGCAGTTTCTCCCTTGTTGTCAGGACGGTTACGAGGATTATGGGAGAGTGCTCATAAAATGCGGATCAATGCCCCCCATCCTCGTCCCCACTTCTAGAAGTGTGATCCACTTTGAGCCCCTTGTCTAGCACCAGAGTCTAGCCCTCCAGCTGGCAATCTGGAGCTGCGGCTATATGCTGGGGTGGGGGTGGGGTAGTGTGCACCGAGGCAGGGCCAGGTGAGGCTAGAGGGTGGCCTGGGCTCTCTGCCCCTGGGCCATGAAAGTTCAGGTGACATGGAAATTTGAAAAAGTGTAGAAGTGTAGAAGGCCTCCGGAAAGATAATTCTTAGAATGTGAAATGATTCAGAGAGTGTCCCTGGACTGGAAGGAACGGAGGGGGCCATTCTCCTACTCTGAAGTGGGACTAATTCTGGTGTACCCCACACAGGTAATCCTTTCTGTTAAAGGGATTTAAAGGGGCCCTCAGCCAATCTGGTGCCTCACGATGCACCCATTCCTTATCCATTATGTTCCAAAGGGGAGAGGGCAGATAGCAAGAGTAGGTGGCCCCTTGACCGACTCAGATTTAGGGACCTCAAGAAGAGTAACCACCCCTACAGGTGCCGTTCTTTACTATTAGCCACACACTTTTGGCCCCACACAGCCCCAGGAGGAAAGTGGTGGCCTTTGTCTCCAAAGTATAGAGGTAGTGTAGACAGGTGTCTGCGGGGGACTCCACTCAAGGGGACACGATGGCAGGGAATGGAGCCAGGACCCCTGAGATACGTCCACACAGCCTGGATTCCCCATGTTCCTCCATCTGAGGAGCCACTGACAGAAGCGAAGCCCTTACAGAGGCTTGGCCAGGAGGAAGGGAGCTGGGGTAGAGGCCCTGCTGGTGGGAGGGAGGAGGGGCTGGTGGGCAGGAGAAGGCTCAGAGGGAGGACGGGCCCAGCCTGGCCTGCTTGGTGTCTTGAGCCATCTGCCGGCTAAGGTCTTTCCTGAGGCTTGAAGATAAGTTCCTTAAAAGCAAAGTGTTAAGACCCTGCTGGTTATAGTTCACAGGACACCTCCCTGGTGGGCACCTTCTGTGTTCTATCCTTCTGAACCCTTCACCCCAAGCGCTGGCTGAGGGAAGAGCACTTCTTCCCGTGGGACTGTCCTCTGCGTCTGGAAAAAGTCGGGTTGTTAGATAAAACACAGAAATCTCCTGGAGCATCCTTACTTGTAAACCTATTTGCTGTTTCTTTGAAATCCAAAATTACTTGGGTGTTCTATATTTTCTTCTTTTAATTTTTCTTGGTACACATCTCTTTATTGGAAAACTCTGGTAGGTGCTAGGGATTCCTTAGATTCTGCTTCCTAGGCCGGGAGCTGGATGTACTGCAAGGCTCTGTGCCCTGAGCCTGCGGCAGTGGGTGAAGATGCAGAAGCCCATGCCCAAGGTGGACATCAACAATCAACACCACCATGAGCCGGGTCAAGGTCATCAGCATCAGTGAGCTGGGGAGGCTTCCTGGAGTCAGAGGCCTGACTCATCTCACAGGACAAGGCAATCTGTCTTCTGTCACCTGGTTGGAAGCCTCCTCAGGGACCCTCCCAGAGGCTACTAGGGCTCTTCCATGGGCAAGCAGGAGGCCAGGCAGGTAATTCACAACAGTCACACATACTGCTTAAGGAAGCATCTTCCAGAAGTTCCCACCAGTTTGCATCCCTGTAGAAGGAACAGGCCTCCTTGGTAGCATCAGATGGTACTTTTGGGTCCTGGACCAGCATCCAGTAGTGAACAGAGGCGTCATTAGGAGCCATCAGTAAAGCTGAAAGCCTGGAAGGAGAGCTTCGATCTCTAGGGGACTTCTCAGGGCAGGAAGTGGGAACTGTGTCCTTGCCATCTGCCAGGCATCCACGATGCCTGATGAGACTGTAGTGTAGATCCTGGTGGGGGCTGGTCACACACTTGTCCACCCATAGCTGTAAGGGCTGATGGGAGCTGCCAACCACGGCACATTCCACATGGAGCTCAGAGCCTGGGAAAACAGTGCTGACGTTGTTGGGGTCTGGAGCCTTCAGCACGACCCTGTCCTGGGTTGTAAGAAGGTATGGAGCAGGCTGAAATCTCAAGCTGATATCCAGTCGTCCATCCCCAGCCAGGGAGCCAGTCACCAAGGGGGCCGGAGGAAAGAGGAGGGCTTCTGGGAGCTGACTCGACTGCGGAAGGTAGCAACGGGGGGGGGGGCGGGGGGGGGCTGCTTGAGTGTCTAGGTGGAGGTGCATAGATGAACATCAGTAAAGAATCCTACTGTCTTCTCTGACATCCTGCAGTTGCAGACACCCCCAGAGCAAGAGAGAACTCACTATACCAGTGCCTTGATCCTGTCTCACCAGCTATATTTATTTTCTAAATCTGGCAACCCTCCCCCACCTGGGGCATCCACACTGGAAGCCACACTGCAGTGGCGATCTCTAGAGCCCTTCCTGCCCCAGTTCAGCATTGTTTTGGAAGCAAGTGAGTGGCTTTAAGAGGTGGAATCCGGGGGGCAGAGGGCTGGTGGGAGGACAGAGGAAGAACCTGAGGGGCAGGCAGGGACTGCAGGGGAGTTTTTGACTCAGCACAGGAAGAAATTTCGTGCTAGCAAGGGGCCGCTGTGTCAGCCGGTGCGCCTTCCCGTGTGGTTCTGCCCACCAGGGCCTGGCCCAGGGGTCTGAACTTTCTGCTTCAGGGAGCCCTCTGGATGTCTGTTCCCCAGGCCTAGCAGCTGCCCGCCTCTCTTCCATGGGTGTGTGGAGGTCTCTCTTGTTGCTGAAGCCCCACGGGTGGGAGGCCGGCACAGGTTCCGGTAGCCCAGTAAAGGCCAGTCCAACTAGCACAGAGCCCTGTAGCCACCTTTGCTCTGCTGAGGAAGGAGGTCTGAGGAAAGGAGGGTTTCTCTGTGGCTCTTTGAGGTCCCTGCACAGGGGAGGCCCCTCCCCCAAGTCCATTCTGTCTCCTTACAGTGATGAGTGAAGGGTTCTAGTGCAGAGAAGACTAAGGGACACACTCTTCCCCTATCTCCCACCCCATGGGGCTGGTTGAATTGGAATTGCAGGAAACTGCAAGAAAATTGGGTCTGAGTTTGAGAAAACACCGCTTGAACTGTAACCGGAAACTGGAATCTCCATCCCACCCCTGCCCCCACACATTTGCTAGGATGGCTGAGAAACAAGTTAACTGAATTTTGGCACTTTCACTTACCACTGCGTAGAATTTAAGACATGCGGGGTATAAGACCTATTTCCATACTACATTTTTGTGGTCTGTTTGTAATGGTTTTCATAGATTTCTCAATATGGAGATAAAAGACTTTCAAACAGTGGTTAATTTAAGCATTTCCACCTCTTAAACTGAGCAAGTCTTTTTTCTTTCCATAAGCATTTAAATAAAATATTAATGTCAAATTAAAATGTTAAAGCGAAAATTTCCAAATACAATAGGGCAGTTAATTGTGAAAGTCAGACAGTGAATGATTTGCTTCATTTTCTCGCCGTGTATGGTTTTGGAATTCAGCACTTTTAGTTATTTTCTTTTAAACCACCACCACCAAGTGCCAACTGAGTTCCAAAATGATGATTACAACATGACTGGCTGCGGGTTTTAATTTCCTCCATGTTCCTCAGAAATAAAGTGTGGAGTATGCTGAAAACTATAGAAAGCTCATGAAGGAAATTGAAGAAGATATAAAGAAATGGAAAAACATTCTGTGCTCATGGATTGGAAGAATAAATATTGTCAAAATGTCAATACTACCCAAAGCTATCTACACATTCAATGCAATCCCAATCAAAATTGCACCAGCATTCTTCTCGAAACTAGAACAAGCAATCCTAAAATTCATATGGACCCACAAAAGGCCCCGAATAGCCCAAGTGATTTTGAAGAAGACCAAAGCAGGAGGCATCACAATCCCAGACTTTAGCCTCTACTACAAAGCTGTCATCATCAAGACAGCATGGTATTGGCACAAAAACAGACACATAGACCAATGGAATAGAATAGAGACTCCAGAACGGGACCCACAAAAGTATGGCCAACTAATCTTTGACAAAGCAGGAAAGAATATCCAAAGGAAAAAAGACAGTCTCTTTAACAAATGGTGCTGGGAGAACTGGACAGCAACGTGCAGAAGATTGAAACTAGACCACTTTCTCACACCATTCACAAAAATAAACTCAAAATGGATAAAGGACCTGAATGTGAGACAGGAAACCATCAAAACCCTAGAGGAGAAAGCAGGAAAAGACCTCTCTGACCTCAGCCGTAGCAATTTCTTACTTGACACATCCCCAAAGGCAAGGGAATTAAAAGCAAAAATGAACTACTGGGACCTCATGAAGATAAAAAGCTTCTGCACAGCAAAGGAAACAACCAACAAAACTAAAAGGCAACCAACGGAATGGGAAAAGATATTTGCAGATGACATATCGGACAAAGGACTAGTATCCAAAATCTATAAAGAGCTCACCAAACTCCACACCCGAAAAACAAATAATCCAGTGAAGAAATGGGCAGAAAACATGCATAGACACTTCTCTAAAGAAGACATCCGGATGGCCAACAGGCACATGAAAAGATGCTCAACGTCGCTCATCAGGGAAATACAAATCAAAACCACACTCAGATTATCACCTCACACCAGTCGGAGTGGCCAAAATGAACAAATCAGGAGACTATAGATGCTGGAGAGGATGTGGAGAAACGGGAACCCTCTTGCACTGTTGGTGGGAATGCAAATTGGTGCAGTCTCTCTGGAAAACAGTGTGGAGGTTCCTCAGAAAATTAAAAATAGACCTACCCTATGACCCAGCAATAGCACTGCTAGGAATTTACCCAAGGGATACAGGAGTACTGATGCACAGGGGCACTTGTACCCCAATGTTTATAGCAGCACTCTCAACAATAGCCAAATTATGGAAAGAGCCTAAATGTCCATCAACTGATGAGTGGATAAAGAAATTGTGGTTTATATACACAATGGAGTGGCAATGACAAAGAATGAACTATGGCCCTTTGTTGCAACATAGATGGAACTGGAGAGTGTTATGCTAAGTGAAATAAGCCATACAGAGAAAGACAGATACCATATGGTTTCACTCTTATGTGGATCCTGAGAAACTTAACAGAAACCCATGGGGGAGGGGAAGAAAAAAAAAAAAGAGGTTAGAGTGGAAGAGAGCCAAAGCATAAGAGACTGTTAAAAACTGAGAACAAACTGAGGGTTGATGGGGGGTGGGAGGGAGGGGAGGGTGGGTGATGGGTATTGAGGAGGGCACCTTTTGGGATGAGCACTGGGTGTTGTATGGAAACCAATATGACAATAAACTTCATATATTGAAAAAAAAAAAAAGAAAGTGTGGAGTAGGGTGGGGTGGGGGGCAGGGGGCGGGGCTTGCTCTAAGAAGTAAAGCCAGCGGGGGGGGGGGGGGGGGCGGGAGGGGGGGAAGGGGGGGAATGCCTGAATCTGTGCCTCATCTTCTTTAGTCACTAGAAGGGCTGATTATCATCCAAAATGTCCTCTGTGACATTAAAATGCGAGGGTCAGTCCCTTCTGCTCCTTGTTTGAATCCAAATAAATCACCTTCGCAAGTCAGTGCCAGCTTTGCTCTTTTAAGGCCGCTTTTTGTCTAAAAATTGTTAAAAGACAAACTGCAGCATATGAAACATTTTAAGAGTTTATTTGAGCAAAAATCAATTCCAATCAGACAGCACCAAACCGGAAGTAGCTAGGAGCTCTCTTCCTACAGAAGCCTGGGGAGTGACAGAGAAGGTGCGGAAGTTAGGAAAAGGAATGATTGGTTGGCTACGGCTTAAAGCCTAGTGGCTGTTTGGGACTGCTTTCCTTAGGTTTTGATTTTGTAACTCTGAGGCATTTATAGGCTTAGATTTTGGTTTGATTACAAAGGCAGCCATGACATCTAAAGCCACCTCCATCTAATAGCCTCTTTAATTAATTTAACACTTTGGCAGAATGAGTGCTGGGCTCTTTTCCTACACCAGGAAGCTTGTAAATCAGTGTTTTATTTATACATCAGTGACTTCATTAACAATCAGGACTCTATTAAAGGATGACAGGAAGACGATTATAATGCAGTCTATAGGGTCTGTCCCTGCTGCTAAATTGGTCCTCAGTCATGGAGCCTTGGGGAAATGCCAGTCACATTCTGTCAGGAAAGATCTGAAGGAATTGAATCATCTAGTGAAACTGTTGGGGAGGGGCCAGTGGGAAGGCCCTTGGGGGTTGTCTGGGTACTGAAATTGTAGAAGAATCCTCAGGTCCCTCTGGTCCTGTCTCTAGCTTGACCATGAGCAACTTGAAGGCATCATCTTAGGGCTCCTGAGCTTAGCAGAGTGCTTAGTGCATAACAAGGGCCCGGCACTTTGTTCTTGAAAATAAAAACTTAGGAATTGTACATGTAGAGGGGAACCAAAACCTAAAGAGGTTGTCTGACCAAGACCATAAAGGTAGTTTCCAGCTGAGTCGTGATTTTCAACCAAGGCATTGGTGCTCCATCATTAGTCCCAGTGTGTCATTCATTCACGGAATATGCATTAAGTCTCCTCAGCTAAGGGCGAGGGGCTGTGGGGTTACAATAAAGTCCCTCTTTACCCTCCAGAATCATTTACAGTCTACTGAGGAAGATATGAAAAATGTATAAGACTAGATATGATATATGCTGGTACTTATTGATTTTTTTTTTTTTTTTTTAACGTTTATTTATTTTTGGGATAGAGAGAGAGCATGAACGGGGGAGGGGCAGAGAGAGAGGGAGACACAGAATCGGAAACAGGCTCCAGGCTCCGAGCCATCAGCCCAGAGCCTGACGCGGGGCTCGAACTCACGGACCGCGAGATCGTGACCTGGCTGAAGTCGAACGCCCAACCGACTGCGCCACCCAGGCGCCCCAAGGGTACTTATTGATTTAAATGAATCTTTTCTAGGAATCATTACCATGGATATCATATGCTTTATCTAAGCACAAACCTGTATCTCAGTAAATAAACCTTCCTTTCTTCCAGTTGATTAGACTCCCTCCTTTCCCCCATAGTCCATCTGGCTACAAATCCTATGGATTCTGCTTCAACTATACCCGGACTTTAATCATTCCTCATACACTCCATGCTATCACCCCGAGGACCCAGCTGCCATGATCCCTCACCGGATCAGCGTATCAGCTGACTGGGTCTCCTACTTCCTCCTGTGCCTTCCTTGAGACCTCTCTCAACTAGGCTCAAAACCCCCCAGGACCTGGCTCCTACCATTCCCCTCATTCTTTGTGCTCTGGCCACACTAACGTCCTTGCTGTCTTTGAGCACACCATGCATTTTATTTCTTCTGCCTTTGAGGATCTTTTTCCAGACATCCTTGGGACTGCCTTTCCTCACCTCTTCGTTGAAATATCTCCTTCCTAGTGAAGCCTGCCCTGACTACCCAGTTTCAAAGGGTATGCCTGCACCTTCCAGTCCCATGTGTGGCACTCCCTGTGTCCTTTCCTGGCTTTGTTCTGGAATACTTACTACCATCCAATATTTTTAACTTCATTAGTCGTCCTTCTCTCCGTGGAGTATAAGCTCCAAGGAAGCAGTGATGTGGCAGTGTCCTCACTCCTCACACATATTTTGATGTAGAATTTAGGACTGAGCCTCAGGCTCAGGATTTGGAATTTAGCCCACATTCCAGTGTTTCCCAAACTTTAAAACCATGCCCCACATTAACACAAATATCTCAAGTTCCATACTGAAAAGGGCCTCCAAGTGAGAAGTACAGTCCCACCTTTCCATCAGTATCAGTAATGATCAGTAATGTTGAGCTTTTTTGGTAGTGTGAATTATAAAACTAGATGTGTGTTTATATTTTCAAGTGTAAAATTTTAACAATGACTATGCCTTTTCAAACTATGTGCCTTCCTTCCCCTGAGCCCTCTCCTCTGTCTCCTCTGAGAGATTCCCATTATGCTTCTCTAGGGGTCATTGATAACCCATCCTGCATTGAGAATCCATCTAAAATGAAGGGTGCTTCTTTAACAGGCAGTGTGGCTTTCTCAGTTCTCAGATAAGGAATATGCTACATTTGGAAAACAATGTTGTTCACTACAGCCAAAAGAACTCTTCCTTGAGGAGCAAAAACTTGATATATCTAAGGACTAAACACATGTCAAAAAGTAGATCAACACAAAGAAAGCACAAAGGTGGTATAAAACAAAGCGGATTTGAAATACAAAGCAGAAAACAAATCTTGATAGGACTTAAACAGGTTATACCATTTCTGCTGTTAACACAAAATACAGGCATAAGCTTAAAATATGGTGCAAATGAGGTCACCAAGCAAAGAAGTCAAATGGCAAAATGACAGGACTTTTGGCCACCAAAGACCAAACCTCAGGTAAGTCAGGTAAGTATGCCTATGAGGAATCAAGACCAAAAATCTCTGAAGAGTGGTTAGTTGATTTTGAAGCATGTCATGTGTAGCAAGAAAGGCTGTTCTCTGAAGGCCACGGACATGGGAGTAGTGCTATTGGCAATCAGAACCCAGAAGTGCTAGCCACGCCTTTGTATTCTGGTGTACACATGAAGGGGCCCTACTTGACCTCTATTTACAGGTATCTCCTCTTTTGGAATCCTGAAATTTGGAAAGGGAAAAGTAGGACAGCCTCTCTCGTCAAAGAACTAGCTTGTTCATATCACAGACTATAACTTGAAGTCACTGATGTTTCTGACAAGTTCTAATACATGAGCTAGTATGAGCAGGATTCTGGTATCTCAATAAAAATAGGATCCCTAGGTATTTGGAACCTTGCTTGTTCCTCTTTATTAACCTCAAACTCTTCTGGAGTCACAGGGGCTAAATTTTACAGAGGTTCATTTAGAAATGAAAAGAGGGCTGCTGCAGCACTAATGGGGAAACACCCTAGCTGCTCTCGTTGTGGGCACAAGCTACCCACTAACCCGGTCTTTGGTGCTGTTACTTTATATTTTCTAGAGAATTCAGCATGGCACAACATGGTGAAATCCTAACATCCAGACGGACCGCACTAAAGGTCAAACTATAGGGCAGGCTAATGTGTAGGACCTGAGTAACCAGAAAAGCTCTGATGCCAACATTTTGAGAAAAGTAGAACACAGGATACTTTAAAAAGTCTAGGGGCACCTGAGTGGCTCAGTTGGTTAAGTGTCCAACTTCGGCTCAGGTCATGATCTCACAGCCCATGAGTTTGAGCCCCAGGCTCAGAGCCTGGAGCCTCTTTTGGATTCTGTGTCTCCCTCTCTCTGCCCCTCCCCCACTTGTGCTGTCTTTTCCTCAGAAATAAACATTAAAAAAAAAAATTTTTTTTTTTTTTTAAAGTCTAACATAGGCTGAAAAAGTCAGCTCTAAACAACTTACCTAGACAGGAGGGGAATATATTCCTGTATACCAGATGTGCCTGGCTATCGGGAATGAAGGAATCCTGCATGGTGCCTTCACTCTGTAGGTCCTCAAAACAAGTCTGTTGAATGAATAAGCAAATTAAGGACCATAGTGCATCAAAAATCAGCCTAGTTAAGTGCAAGAAAAGAATCTGAGCTCTTTCCAGATTGCTTTATTCTTTTTTGTTCCTGAGGAGTTCTCAAATTTGCTATTTCCTTACTAACAGGTAAGGTATAATAATTTTAAACAAGCAGAATTCTGAAACCAGTAAGAAAGTGAGGTCTCACAAAGAATAGGCTTCTTGTAATTTATTTGAGTTATTTCCAAGCGACAGTTACAAAAGTTTTTAATTTTTATTAATACTCTTGATAAGAAAATAAAATTTAAATAAAAATACATTCTCAACAATACAACATGGTTACACAAATTCACTACATTAAGTTTTGATAACTTATATTTTCAAACTGGACACTGTAAAAACCAATATTTACTAGCAACATATTAATTTCCAAGTTAATAAAAATGGAAGCCAATAACATCAGTCATGACAGGTAATTTAACTCTAGAATGAGTCCTGTATTTTTCACATACTGTAAGGACACCTAAAAGGCTTTGTAGCATTGTCATTACAGGATGTACCGTTAGAACAAATTAAAGGTGCTTTTACTAAAAAAAAAAAAAAAAAAAAAAGCAAAAAGAAAGAAAGAAAAAGAAAAAAGTCTGTTCTCTAAAACCTGGCACTAATGAGTCTATGAATGAAATCAGGCTTCAGAAACAAACAAAAGCCACATCATTCATCACTTTTCTTTTATGATAAGGGAAAACCTAGTTTTGACACTTAGCCATTACCCGTGATATTAAAACATACTTCTTTGGCAAATAAAATCATTCAACTTGATACATTAATATTCCTGGGAGTAAAAAACTTTGCTATTGCCATCATCTTACTAAATGACTATTAAAAAACCAAACTAAAAAAACCCCAGAACAAACAATAACAACAGATCGCCAAAATCGCAACTGATGAAAATGGCTAAACTAAGAACCAGAACTGGCATTTATGGCAAGGGTTTTTCCAAATCATCCTTTTCTGTCCTTCTAGGCGTTTTCAGGTTTTTAGGGTGAAGTGAGCTGCCATGTAGTTTTCAAGTGTGGAAAAGGCAGAGAAAGCACATCACATAGCAGAAACCAAAGTACTCCTAAGTAACAACAGAGGGATGAGGCCCTTGGAAGCAAGTACCTAGGTTATCCTAAGATCCTACTGACATGGTCTTTTATTTCAGAAGACTTTAAAGAAAATTAATTTAATTTCACATTACTTCTGTTTAGGCTGTGCCAAACCGGTTAATTCCAGTCAAACAGGGTGTTTAAAAGTGTCCTGTGAAAAAAATAACTTTATGACTGAACTCTTCCCTTCAAATTCAGAGTCATGTATTCACACACAGCCTTGGTCCCTTTGATAATGCCATAATCTTTAAAAACCACCATAATAGGGGATTTGATATCAGAAATATTAAAAAAAATATTTCTTTTGCCTTGAAGAACTAGCAGAGGGCTAAAACAGCCACTGGAGAGTAACAAGTGGTAATTGGCAATGCTCACATGTCCTTTTCAGGTAGACATCTCAGAGACTCTTAAAAGGACATTTCAATCTGAATGAAATTCAACAATGAGAAATTTATTAAATGGTTAAATTCTTTCACATTGATAAATCAGTGTAATTTATGGAATATACAAGCTCATAAAATTTAAAGGAATCTTTCAAATTTGTCTTTAAAATGGGCCAGGAATAAACCTACCATAATGGAGACTAGGACTGATTCTTAAATAAAACCAAATGATTTTAACAAGTCATTTAGAGAAATACATTGGTCAGTTATAATCATTTATGGAACAACTTTGATTGTGTGCCAATGGTCTTTAAAAAAATTCCCTAGTAATAATATAATTTAAAAACAACTACTCACCAATAACGTAACTGGCAAAGTATATCCTGAAGTTTAGCTTATGCTCAGGAAAACAAAAAAAGCACTACTAGCTAGACTTACATTGATAAGTCACAGTTTTAAACAGAAATATGTAAATACTCCAAGGTTCAAGGTACCACATTTAGAAAATGATTTAAATTTAAAAAGACAGAATAAGAGTACCATGGTTTTTAATACTGATGAAGCAATTTGTATCCCTCTTAACTTCAAGGAAGCAACTTGCTTCGAATGCTTATATACAATTATGGTTTTTAGGATAAAAGTAAATCATTACGGAAAAACAGAATTAAAACAGTTGCTTGCCCACACTCCTTTTGGCTAGCAGGCAATAAGAAAACAGCAATGAAATATAAACATTTTCAGGAAAGCACTATTTCTAGACTTAAACACTGATCATTCAACTGATCATAAAGATTAGATACCACAGAGTATCTAAAGTATAATCTGGGGCAGCCCAGATTATTAAAGTGCGCCGAGTGACTGTTCTCGAGTTAGCTCCCAACCTCACACTAGGAGGAGGGTGTCCTGGTGGTGGCCCTTATAATAATGCGGAGTAACGGGTGAAGTCAAGGGATTTTCCTACCACCGTCTTTCACCGTTTCCTGTCTCTTCTTTTTCAGAAGAGACGTCCTTACAAGTCATATTAACTCGAACTCTCAAATCAAGAAAATGAGTACCTGATATTTAAAACAACAACAAAAATTTAGTGATCTCATTGTATTTCATCTGCCATCACTCATCCCAAATGTAAACAAGATGCACAAAACAGTATATGTTCTCTGATTCCTCCTGTCTGGGTTCTGTTTACATCTTTAAATAGGCAAAAGGATCCACCAACCTTCAAGGATGCTCTGGCAGTTTTCTAAAGTCCCTAATGTAATCTGTAATGACTAACAGACAAAAGGAAAAATCTCTTTTTTTTTTTCTTTTTTGAAGAGGGAGGGTCTAGATGAACTAATTGGAAAGCTCTGAATTGTCATGGATTGGGATTCTCTAGTAAAACACAACACTGGCAGTATAGAGCAGGCACTAATGGTAGTGAAAGTCCACAGAACATGGAGTGTTACAAGAAGAGATGGTTGCTTGCTATGGAGGAGTTCTTTTGTTACAAAGCTTCTTTAGGAAGATTCTTTCTATTAAAAACAAGTTGCAGACGCATGGCTTTTGACACGTAAGATACGAAGGGAATCTTGAATTTCAAATTCTCTAGTAATGCATCAATACCAGGATTCCCAGTTACTTTCAATTATTAAATATTAAATACAACGTGAATGCAGGTGACACTGAAGCCAATGTTCATTCTTAAATACTAAGAACAAAATACATAATGAATTGAAAAACTCCAACAAAAACAGTATTTTCCAGTTCTTCTGAATCAATTGGTCACACTCTAAGATGTTTTTCCTACAATTGGATTTTCCCTAAAAAATAAAAGAAAACCATTTTTCAAAAGTCAGAAAATATAACTTTAAAAAGTGACAAATTATCTCATAGTATCCATTAAGTATAATTTTCCCCTGATAATCTCCCACGTCAAGGCTTATTTCATTAATTCAACAAGTATTTACTGATCACCTTTTAAATGTAAGGCACTATTCTAGAAGCTATGGATACAGTAGTGAACAAAATAGACAAAACCCTGCTCTCACACAGCTTACTTTCTGGCATAGGGAAAGTAAAACAAACAAGGAAGATATTTAGTACAAGAGAGACTGGCATTTTTTAATAGAGAAAAATAAAGCTGGGAAAAGATACAGTGTGTGTGTGGGAGGGGATAGGTACTATTTAAGAAGGGTGGTCAAGCATTGGCTAGGACCTCAGATGGAAATTTCCAGGGACTCCAAGAAAACTTGTTTTAGCACTGTTGGAAGAGAGCCAATTACACTAACATAGAAAAGACAGGATTCAGTTAAGCGTCTGACTATTGATCTTGGTTCAGGTCTTGATCTCAGGGTTGTGAGTTCAAGCCCCTCATCATTGGGGGCATGGAGCCTACTTAAAAAAACAAACAGGGGCGCCTGGGTGGCGCAGTCGGTTAAGCGTCCGACTTCAGCCAGGTCACGATCTTGCGGTCCGTGAGTTCGAGCCCCGCATCAGGCTCTGGGCTGATGGCTCAGAGCCTGGAGCCTGTTTCCGATTCTGTGTCTCCCTCTCTCTCTGCCCCTCCCCCGTTCATGCTCTGTCTCTCTCTGTCCCAAAAATAAATAAAAACTTTGAAAAAAAAAATTAAAAAAAAAAAAACAAAAAACAAACAAACAAACAAACAAAAAAAGGATGTGGATGGTTACGATAACCTTTCTAACGTACTGAGCCTTCTATCCAGGGAGAACAAAAACATTTACATCTGTCAAACTGTTTTTATTGTTCATAAATCAAAGATGTAATTAATAATCACATTATTTAAAAAAAATTATTTTGAGAAAGAAAGAATGTGTGCAGGGGAGAGGCAGAGGGAGGGAGCGAAGAAGGGAGGGAGAGAGAGGGAGAGAGAGGGAGAGAGAGGGAGAGAGAGAGGGAGGCAGAGGGAGAGAGGAAGGGAGGGAGGGAGGGAGGGAGAGAGGGAGGGAGGGAGAGGGAGAGAGGGAGGGAGAGGGAGAGAGGGAGGGAGGGAGGGAGGGAGGGAGATTGGGAGAGGGAGAGGGAGAGGGGGGGAGAGAGAGAGAGAGAGAGAGAGAGCGCGCGCACGCGAATGCGAATGAATGAATCCCAAGCAGGCCCTGCACTTTCAGCATGGAGCCCAATGTGGGCCTTGATCTCATAAACTGTGAGATTATGACCTGAGCTGAAATCATCAGATGCTTAACTGACTAAGCCAGCCAGGTGCCCCAATAATCACGTAATTTTTAAAGAATACTTCAAATGGTGGCACAAGGATTCAAAGCTCCCTCACTAATCAGCTGTATGACCCTGGGCAAAGCACTTAACTTCCCTGAGCCTCAGTGTCTCTAGCTATGAAATGGGAATATAACCATGGCTGATGCGAGGATGAGTGGGAGAGTGCACAGTGTGGCAAATACTCATTTGCTGGTCTAAGAACCATCCTCTCCTCTTCACCTCTGTGTGAACATGACTCTGATTCTAAGTGCTGGTACTGTGCAGACCTGTGTCCCAGGGAAAGCGGGGGGGGGGGGGGGTAACTTTAGATAAGGTTCTTTCTTCTTTGTGAGAAGGAAACAGGTCTTTCTGCCTCTGGATATTATATAAAAATAGTGAACTACTGCAACTCATCTGTGACCGTAAGAGGACAAGCTTGAGGAGGACGGAAACCATCCTGCGGAGGATGGGTTGGTGGCTGGATAGCCCTTGATGACAGTGCTGAGTTGCTGAACTAACCAGCCACGGAAGTCAGGACTTTATTTGTGAGGTAGAAACATGTCCTTTTGGTTAAGCCACATCAATGGGGATTCTAAAAACAATCTAAGTGATAGGATATAAAATATAAAACTCTGTATACATAATATACAGCGCTCAGCAGTGGACTAAGCTTCTAATAAAATGTTAGTTGTTGCTGTTGTTATCCATGGTAATATCCACCTACATCTGAGATGAGTCCAAAGAATCAACTATAAAATACTTCTAGCATTTTCACAGCTGTTTTTTTTTTTTAGTACTTAGTATGTATAAGGCACTGTCAGAGATATTAAGAAGGAAGAGAAATAGTAAAAACAAAACTACTAAGTATTCAATTTAATGGAATAATTAATTTTAACATTAAAAGTGGTGATAAAGTACAGCACCAACATAAAGAAACAATACCAGAACTACAAAGACAAAGATCATTGTGTGAGTGGACAGGGGAACTTAACACACAAGAGAAAGGTTCTGAGCTGGGTCCTGAAAGATGAAGGTAGGCGGGAGGCCTGCACGTCAGTTGTACATACCTAGTAGTAGTTGGAATCTCAGACAATGTTTATTTATTTATTTTTTTAATATGAAATTTATTGTCAAATTGGTTTCCCTACAACACCCAGTGCTCATCCCAACAGGCGCCCTCCTCAGTGCCCATCCCCCACTTTCCCCTCTGCCCCACCCCCCATCAACCCTCAGTTTAGTCTCAGTTTTCAAGAGTCTCTTACGGTCAAACACTGTTTAAAAATGTGTTTAGAGTATCTTAAAAATACTTACTTGCTCCCATATTTTGCACTAGTTGATCTTTTCTTCCTATACTTCTCATGAGGTTCATCTAGCTTCTCTATGATGCTTTTTATTTGCTTAATTGTCTTAAAGGTTGTTACAGAATCCTCAATTACAAAGTTAGAATAATCATCAGGCTCTTTCTGTGGTCCTTGATAGACTGCTATAGTTCCACAAGCCTCTACAAGGAGCAGTAAAATCTCTGATCAGAAAACTAAATTCCACAAATGTAATTTTTAGAATACATAAGAACTTTTCAAGTTTTTCAAGCTGGGAAGATTTCCCACTGGAAATGCACAGATAACCCAGATACTTTCATTTTATTAATTACGAACAACACATATATGCAAAAACAGTACTTTCATGAGTATCTATGAAAAACGCCCACTTGAGAGTTTATCAATGTTCATATAAGTAATATTTTGGTAAAGCTAGGGGTATTTTCAATTTTAAGACAATGCCAAAGCAATTATATCAGTAACTGGTAATGAAGGATCATGGGTTATATAAAAATATTTTAATTGTACATTTACCTTCCATTTTCTGCAGCTTAAGTAAACTGAGGGTAAAAAGGGAATAAATTCTTTCTGTTTCTCTGTCTTCATCAATATCTATTTGGATGTCTGCAGGGACACCTCTATGGTAAAAAATGAAATTAAAGACATTGAAAAATTTAACTTTGTTAACATGCTGAAAACTTTTGGTGGCTTGAGACTAGAAAACAGAACCACAGAACTTCGCAGAAGGAACCTCAGCAATCTAGTCTCATCTGATAATCTAATAAAATGGGGCCATGAGAGCTTTGGTCATTATGCAACTCTAATCCAAATCCAATCTAAAGAGAAATCATTTTCATAACACCTATGCTTCATCACAAAAGCAATATATTACTTCTTAAGTCGACACAGCTACCTACGATGGCTGTTCCATGCAATCAGAAAGAGAATGCTAAGTCCTTCCTTGCTCAGGCTTGTGTATCTATTTTAAAATTGCCCATCCTGACCCCAATTTTTTGACCTGGGCCAAACACTGGAGAAAATTTTCACCACCCCAAGAAGTGTATCCATGAGCACTCCCCAAATCTCCCTCCTTCTAGCCTGTCACAACCACTAAATTATTTTCTGTGTCTATAAATTTACCTACTCTGGATACACTATACAAATGCCATCATATAGTATATGGCCTGTGTCTGGCTTCTTTCACTTAGTATGTTTTCAAGGTCCATCCATGTTGCAGCATGTATCAGTACTTCCTTCTACTTTATGGCAGAATTTTTCTTTCTGTCCATATACCACACTTGAAACATTGCTTTTTTTAATGAGAAAGAAACTTACGCAGTACATGGCTTGCAGCCCAGAGCGTTTTCACTGGTCTCCAGACAGCAGAGCCAGTTTCCATTGAGATACGCAGAGGGATGATAAAAACTGAGCCTGTTCTGATTGCATCGGCTGACCCTGCAGAGTACGTCTATCCATTCATTAGCTTCTACACAATTATTTGCCTGGACATAGAGCGGTTTCTCCATATGTATTACTTGGAACATCTTCATAAGCAATTAAGATAAAAAGTTAGTAACAGAGTCTAAAAACCAACACAGTACAAACAGAAAAAGTTATGTAAAAGAAATATAGTTTGCTTGGCTAGATAACTGCTATTCAGGTAGCTTATGAATTGTTATTTTCTTTTTTTTATTTATAATTTTTTTTTAACATTCATTTATTTTTGAGAGAGACAGTGTGAGCAGGGCAGGGGCAGAGAGAGACAGAGAGAGACAGAGAGAGAAAGAGAGAGAGAGAGACAGACAGACACAGAATCTGAAGCAGGCTCTAGGCTCTGAGCTCTCAGCATAGAGCCCAATGAGGGGTCGAACTCACGAGCCACGAGATCATGACCTGAGCAGAAGGCAGACACTTAACTGACTGAGCCATCCAGACACCCCATGAATTGTTACTTTTCAAGTAAGTTAGTTCCAAGGACAATCTGAGTCACGTGGTACTAAGTAGTACCACAGAATATAATTTTTAGAAGCCACACATGTCCAAAGAATGAACTCTATCATATAAACACTAATAAAGGGAGGGAAATGCAGATGGAGGAAAAAGTATGAGTAAGGGCAAAGCAGTGGGGAAATACAGAGAAACAGGAAATCATCCTGACTGGTTTGAGTACACAGTATATACTGAGTGGTTGCAGGAGATAAGATTGCACAGATTGGTTGGGACTATATTATTAAAGACTTGAATGTCAAAAAAAAAAAAAAAAAGACTTGAATGTCAAGTTGAGAGGTCAGATTAGGCACGTACTGAGAAAGTACCTTTAATAGGCTAGACAGACTATATAAGGCATCAACAATAATGGACAATTTATTTATTTAAAAATATTTTTTATTTGGGGCGCCTGGGTGGCTCAGTCGGTTGTGTCCAACTCTTGATTTTGGCTTAGGTAGTGATCTCAGAGTTCGTGAGTTCGAGCCCTGCATCAGGCTCTGCACTTTCAGTGCAGAGTCTGCTTGGGATCCTCTCTCTTCCTCTCTTTTGGTCCCTCACTCGCTTGTACTCTAAAAGATAAACTTTAAAAAATGTTTTTTATTTGAATACAATGGACACATGATGTTCCATTAGTTTCAGGAGCAATAATGGACAATTTTAAGACACAGTTCTAGCCAGCAATTATAAAATACTAATGATTAATGGCAAAAATAAAAACAATCTCTTAAAAATTTTCAACCAATACATTAAAACTTTAAAAATAATATTTATGTAACTTACATTTTTCTTGTTGAAAGAGCTCTCTTCCAGTTTTTCTACAGCAAGAATGTTTTTCACTGGAATTGTATAAATTGCATCTTTGCCTAAATTATTAATAAAAGTAGAACAAGATTAAAATAATTTCCATCAGAATTATGTGAGAGGTTAAATCTGTGAAGTTTAAGCTCATCCTCGTCATAGCAGGAATATAATCTGAAGGTTTCTGAATGATACACACTTAAGTATTCTTTGTTTTATGGAACAGATGAATTTTGCTTGTTTTCTATAAAGTGACTTCCTCTTTAGTTTTTTCAATATAAAGTTTTAAAAATTTTTACGGAAAAATGTGGGAAGAAATTTGATCTCAATGTAGAAAATTGAAATGTTACTATCTTTTGAAACAATTATATGGGGGCTGAAAAAATATTATACTTAGCAGTAGAGGCCTGCTCAAAACTTGCCCAGACATGGAATTTTCTTTCAGGGAGTTCTCACATAGGGAGTGACTCAGACTGTTCCTAAGTAGATTTTTTGCTGTTTTAATAGTGTAATATTTAAGGGGTTGACCCTGAAAACTATGATTGAAATTGAAAAATTGTTCATTACTATCATATACTGGCTGGTCAGATGACTAGAACTACCAAATTTACTCTAAGAGATATAGGGAACAAGAGTAAAGTTTTTATTTGGAAGAGTGAATCCTTCACCTAATTTAAGAATTTGGAAATCTGAGTTTGCTAAAGGAGCTCCATTATAACATATCATGATGATATGATGTATTTTCGATTTATAATTTACCAGAATAGACACTATCTCATATATTTATAGAAACTATAAGCAAATATAGTTATGACTTTTCCTGGCCATTCTGTAATATTGTTCTTAGTAAAATCAAAGCTTTGCTTTTATTCTCACAGAGTTTAATGACATATGTATTTAAGTGCTGGAGGTTAAGACCTTTACACTTTGTACTGGTCCATGGATTAATGTACAGCTTTCTAATCAAAGACAGTTATTTGGTTAATAAAGGTTAACCTAAAATATTTGCAGAGAGGTTAACCTAAAATATTTGTTAAGCCTGGTTGCTGGTGTAAAATCTAAAATTTGTGTAATTCAAGCAGATGTGATGTAACATTTTTTTAAAAAGATAAAGTTACTTAATTCAACTATCATACATTTAATGCCTACTATATACCAGACACTGTTCCAACCACTTTGGATACAGTAGTAAACAGAATATCTAAGACCCCTAATGAAGTCTGCGCTTAGGTCTAGAAAGACTGGTAGAAGACAAATATTAGGTCGAGATAAATGTTACAATGAAAATAACCTGAGGTGATATACTAGAAAGCAATTGGGAAGTGACTTTAAATTGGGTAGTTAAGGAAAACTTTTCTCAGAAAACATTTAAATTCAACAAATACAAATCATAAGTGCAAGAGAAAATAAGAAAAGACTATCAGCAGTTTCCTGGAAGCAGACAAGATCAAATTTATGGCAGCGGGGGGGAGGGGGAGGAGGGAAGAGTAAACTGAAGGAAGCCACAGCCCGAACCAGATGAAGGAAAAGACATCTGCAAAAGTAGTAGTTAGAAGAGAGCTTCAAGCCAGAGTCAAGGGACACAGACAGCTGGGGACTGGAGACACAGGATGGATGGACGGACGGACACACACACACACACACACACACACATACACACACACACACTCAGACATACATGGAGATGATTAATAGGTAAGCTGCATCTGGGAGAGCTCCCCCTCCCTCAGACTGTACTAAGCAGCAGTCAACAGGGGTGCATGTTCCAGGCTCTAGCAGTAATGATGCCTACTGGGGCTGCAACCACAGTACTATGTCACAGGTAGTCGCTGACCCTCAGAGGGAAGGAGAGCTTCCACACCAGGAGACAAGCACCCGCAGCCTTGCCCCTTGGCAGCTTGTCCTGTACTTCCCTCACAATCATTGGCAGGAGGCTACTGAACACTCAAGCAGATGAACAGACTGTAAAAACATAAAGATGAGGAAATCACCAAAAAGATCATCAAACAATGAGGAAAATCAGCACCCTGAAGGAGACACACAGACGCAACAAAGAGGATAACATTTAAGGAAATGAAGGGTATAATAAATTTCCTTTGAGTACTGATCTACATGGGGTAGCACCATAGAAATTCCAGATAATTTTATATTTTTGCAGGAAGTTTCTATCTTTAGATTTATTTTATACATAAAGCATTCACACACCCTGGAATTAATTGCTGGATTTGTTCATTTCTGGGCAAATTATAACAGCATTTGTAGAGAAAACACATTGCTCCCAAGCACACATACTATCATGATGTCGTTAGAGTTAACTTCATAGTTAGCAATATTAACTGAAATGAATTGCAAGTTGAATTAGTAAAAGAGGAGATTTCACTGAGGGCTCTCCAAAAATACAGTACAAATGAACAAAGACACAAAAAATTAAAAGAAGAGCCATGATGGACAGATTTAGAAGTTTCAATACCTGATAAGAATTCCAGAAGCAGAACAGAAAGAGTGTTCCGGAGAAAATTACCAATGGAAATGTCCCAGAGATAAAAATAGCAATCTTCAGACTGAAAGGACCCAAGTGCTGAGCAGGATGGAAAGAAAAAGACCATTACCTCATACTAGGGAGTCAAATATTAGAACTTGAAGACTAAAGAAAGTCCTAAAAGTTTCTAGGGAGAAGAATCAAGACAGAACCAGACTGATATCAAAATTCTCACCAGCAAAAATGTAAACTAGGAAACCATTAAGTAGTATCTTCAAAGTTCTGAGGGAAAATTTTAAATCCAGTCTCACTATCATTGAAGAGTAAGGGTAAAATACATTGTTTAATACTCAAAGACCCAGAACAATTATCAGCCATAAGCCTATTGAAATAATTCTTTGAGGAAGCACTCCTGCAAAATAAAAAATAAATGCAGGAAAAGGCAAATATGTTATGCAAGAAATATTGCTGGGTAAAGAAATCAGCAAAACTGTTAAGCATGGATAGAAAATCATTAAAATGTAACATATAAAGTTAAAAGAAAAATGAGAACCTAGTATTACATTTTGGATGACTTCACTAGGGAGTCATTAGCTTTCCCATTAGTTTGGGAAAATAATGAATTGAAAGCATCCTACGGTTCTTTTCCTGAGTGGGGACTTTGATTAACTGTAGACCTTAAGATAAACATGGAAGTTTAAATTTGTTAACAACTGCAGAGTTGAAATATGATGCCCAAATTCTCTCATGAGACAGAGTGTACGAGCACACAATCAAGAATGTGCGTGGGCCTGATTATTACAATAAAAAGGCAGGAAAAGGAAAATAAACCCAATAAACAGAAAAGCCTAGTAAACAGAAAGCACAAAACAAAGCAGTAATCATAATAATCGTAATAAATGTTAGTGCATTAAGTTTCCCTATTAGATGAATGAAACCCGGTTTCAGTTAAAATCTCCATTATTTCTACCAAAAAGAGTTACCATATGACTCATCAATTCCATCTCTACGTATACACACACCCAAGAGAATAAAAAACATATGTCCATACAAATGTTCACAGCAGAATTGCTCATAATAGGAAAAAATTGGGAACAATTTAAATGTCCAACTTATTAATGGATAAACAAGATTTGGCTTATATCCATACAATGGATTTAGTCATAAAAGGAACAAAGCACTGACTCAGCCTATATCATTGATGAGCTTAGAAAACATTATGCTAAGTGAAAAAAGTCAGTCACAAAAGGTTATATATTTTATGAGTCCATTTATATGAAATCCCCAGCACAGGCAAATCCATAGACACAGAAAGTAAACAGATAGTTGTTAGGAGCTGGGAGAAGGGAGGAATGACGAGTGACTTCTAATGGGCATAGAGTTTCCTTCTGGGGTGATAAAATGCCCCAGAATTAGTGATCTTACAACTTTGTGAATATGACAAAAAAAGCTTGCTGAGATTTGGAGTAGCACTGTGTTAAAATCAAGATGAACTGGAGAGGTAAATTTGAGAAGTGACTTCTTAAAAAATACTGAATCTTCCAGTTCACAAACATGATGTAGGTCTCCTTTATGTCTTCTTTATTTTATCTCAGTAATGTTCTATTGTTTTCAGTACATAGGTCTTGTACTTCTTAGGTTAAATTTATTGCTAAATATTTTTGGGGGGAGGGGAGCTGCTACTGTAAATGGTATTTTTTTTATTAAGTTTTATTTATTCATTTTGAGAGAGGCAGAGCAGCAAGCGAGGGAAGTGCAGAGAAAGAAGGAGAGAGAGAATTCTAAGCAGGTTCCATGATGTTAGCACGCAACCTGATGTAGGGCTCGAACTCATGACCTGAGCCAAAACCAAGAGTCCAATGCTTAACCAATTGAGCCACCCAGACGCCCCTGTAAATGGTATTTTAAAGATTTCATTTTCTAGCAGTTTCCTTCTGATTTATAGAAATACAATTGGTTTATATATATATGAATTTTGTATCTCAAGGCCTCCACTTATTGGTTCAAGTATTTGTTTTGAAGATTCCTTAGGATACCTATGTATGCCTTTTATTTTATTTCTTTTTTGAGAGACAGAGACAGAGAGACAGAGTGCGAGCGGAGGGGGAAGAGAGAGAGGGAGACACAGAATCTGAATTAGGTTCCAGGCTCTGAGCTGTCAGCACAAAGTCTGACATGGGGCTCGAACCCACAAACCAAACTGTGAGATCATGACCTGAGCCAAAGTTGGATGCTTAACCGACTGAAACACCCACCCACCCACCCCATTTTCTACTTTAAAAATTTTTTGAAAACATTTTTGAGAGAGAGAGAGAGAGAGAGAGCGCGTGCGCGCAAGCATGAGCACACCAGTGGGGGAGGGGCAGAGAGAGGGAGACAGAATCCGAAGCATGCTCTACATTGTCAGCCTGACATGGGGCTCAAACTCATTAACTGTGAGATCATGACCTGAGCCAAAATCAAGAGCTGGACATTTAACTGAGTGAGCCACTCAGGTGTCCCTGCCTTCTTTCCCTTCCTTTTTTTTTTGGCCTTATTATATTACAATCTCATTGTGTTGTACAATCTTATTACAGCACAATGTTGAATAGAATTGAGAAAAGTAGATAATCTTTGCTTTGCTCCTGATATTGAATATGATGTTACATTTATTGTAATTATTGATAAGGCTGTGTTTAAGCTATCATTTTGCTATTTTTTGTTTCATTTTGTTTTCTACCTACTCCATCTGATTTTTGCTCCATTGTTCTTCCTCTCCTGCCATATTTGCTTATTTACTTTTTGGGTAAGGGAGAAGGGGTGGGCTATACTTTTTTTAAAAAAGGTTTTTGTTCTAGAGATTATAATATACAGCCTTAATTCATTACAGTCTACTTAAAATTATGTTGTCATTTCACATAAAATACAAAATACTTGCAATAATTTAGTCTATCCCTTCCCTTTCTGCTACTCCTGTCCTATATCAAGATTTGTTATAAACTGCGTAATTCAGTGTTATAAATTTTGCATTAAACAATTGCTTTTTATTTATTTATTTTGAGAGAGAGCATGAGTGGGTGGGGAAAGGGGCAGAGAAAGAGGGGAGAGAGCATCCCAAACAGGCTCCATGGGGCTTGATCTCATGAACCACGAGATCATGATCTGAGCCGAAATTAAGAGTCAGACACTTAACCGACTGAGCCACCTAGGTGTCCATAAACAGTTGTTTTTTAAAGAAATTGAGAAAAGAGAAAAGACATTCTTACATTTACCTACATATTTACCATTTCCAGTGCTCTTCATTCCTTCCTGCACATCTAAGTTTCCATGCGGTGTTATTTCGCTTCAGCCTGAAAATTTTCCTTTAGCATTCCTACAATACAAAGCTGTTTGCAATGGAGTCTCCTGGTTTTCATCTACCCTAAAGGATATTTTCATTTTTAAAGGAAATTTTCGGGGCACCTGAGTGGCTCAGTTGGTTAAGCGTCTGACTTCAGCTCAGGTCATGATCTCACAGTTTGAGTATGAGCCCCACATGGGCTGCCTGCTGTCAGCAAAGAGCCTGCTTTGGAGTCTCTGTCCCCACTTCTCTCTGCCCCTCCCCTGCTTGTGTGCACTCTCTCTCAAAAACAAATAAACATTTTTAAAAAATAAAGGAAATTTTCACTAGGATTCTAGGTTGAGAGTTTTTTTTCTCCAGCACTTTAAAGAGGTTATTATTCCATTGTCTTTTGGCTTTAGTTGCTTCTTATGAGAAGTTAGCTGTCAACTGTACTGTTGTTCTCCTGCATGCACTCTGTCTTCTGTTCTGCTTTTGAGATTTTCTATATATCTCTGGTTTAATTACTATATAGGCCTAAGTGTGATTTTCTTTATATTTATCAGGTTTGGAGTTCAGGGAGATTCTTAGATCTGTAAAATAAATTTTTTCACCAAATTCAGGAAAATTTAGGCCATTATTTCTTCAAATATTTTTTCTGCTCTACTCTTTCTCTACTCTCCTGACATTAATCATGCATTTACTAGACTGCCAAATATTATTCCAAAAGCCACTGAGGTTCTACTGGTTTTTTTCGCTTCCAGACTTTTTTCCCTGTGTTCCTAGATTGGATAATTTCTACTAATCTATCTTCAAGTTTCCTGAACCTTTCTTCTTCAATATTACAGTTGAAATATTTCACTTCTAGATTTCCATCTGATTCCTTTTAAGTTTCTATTGCTTTCTTTTAATGAAATCCCTCATTTCTTTACTCTTAACTGTCTTACATTGTCCTTGAAGTACTTATAATACCTTTAAAGTTCATGTCTGTAATTCCAACACATAAACCACATAGGGGACTTCTTAGTTTAATGTTTGTTCATTTTTTGAGAGAGACAGAGAGTGGGGGGGGGGGCAGGGCAGAGAGAGAGGGAGACACAGACTCTGAATCTGAAGCAGGCTCTAGGCTCGGAGCTGTCAACACAGCCTGATGTGGGGCTCAAACTCACGAGGTTGTGACTGGAGCTGAAGTTGGATGCTTAACCGACTGAGCTAGCCAGGCATCCCAGAGGGGTCTACTTATAAGGATTCCTTTTTCTCTTAGCTATGTGTCCTATTTTACTGTTTCTTCTCAAACTTGTTAACATTTCATTGTATACTGGACATTATGAATGACACATTGTAGATAAGGTGGATTCAGTTACCTTCCCTTGTACAGTTGCATTGGTTGATTGCTCTGAGGCTTGGTTTTATATTTTATTCTGAATCTTAGGACACAGTCTTCACTGCTGAGCCACTGCCCTTTTGATATTTCAATGAAAACCTCAGTGTGTTTAAGCCCATCTAAAATCCAAACTGTTTCTCCTGAGGAAAGAAACTGAAATCTGTTCATATTTTTAAATCTTTCCTGTTACTGCTTTTCAGTAACTTCTTTGAAGTTCCCCAATGCAGAAGCAGTTGAAGAGTCAGCCAAGGATTTCAGGGGAGTTCATATACAGAGTGGAAGGCTCATCCTTTTTTTTTTTTTTTTTTTTCTTCTCAATTTCCAGCTCCTCTGGCAGTCCTGAACTGTATCTTTCGATACCTCAAGCCAACAAAACTGTGGCTTTCTGCTTGAATTTCAGCCATCTCCCATTGCACTGGCCAGGAGTGCTTTCAGAGAGAAAAGCCATATAATCATATATTCCATCATGGCTCCCAGTTTTTGAGGGTCAAATCCTTCAGAGAGTTGTTTTATATATTCTTCCAAGTTTATATCTGTTATCTATGAAAGAATGAGTCTAAGACTGACATACTTCATTTTATTGTGTGCTTCTTTATTGTGCTTCACAGATACTGTGTTTTTTATACATTGAAGGTCCGTGGCAACCCTGCATCAAGCAAGCCCATTGGTACCATTTTTCCAACAGCATCTGTTCTCCTCGTGTCTGTGTCACATTCTGGTAATTCTCACAGTATGTCAAACCTTGCCATTATTATTGTATTTGTTATGGTGATAAGTGATCTTTGATGTTACTACTGTAATTCTCCTGGGGTGCCACAAACTATGCCCACATAAGACAACAAACTTAATTGATAAATGTTATGTGCGTTCTGACTATTCCACCAACCAGCCATTCTCCTATCTCTCTCCCTCTCCTTGGGCCTCCCTATTCCCTAAGACCTAACAATACTGAAATTAGACCAATGAATAACTCTACAATGGCTCTAAGTGTTCAAGTGAAAGGAACAGTTGTACGTCTCACTTTAAATCAAAAGCTGGAAATTATTAAGCTTAGTGAGGAAGGAATGTTGAAAGCCAAGACAGGCTCAAAGCTAGGTCTCTTGTGCCAAACAGCCAAGTTGTGAATGCAACAGAAAAGCTCTTGAAGGAAATATAAAAAGTGTCACTGCAGTGAACACATAAATGATAAGAAACTGCAACAGCCTTACTGATGATATGGAGACAGTTTTAGTGGTCGGGATAGATGATCAGACCAGCTACAACATTCCTTTAAGCAAAAGTCGAATCCAGAGCCTGGCCCTAACTCTTTCCAATTCTATGAAGGCTATCAGAAGTGAGGAAGCTCCACAAGAAAAGTCTGCAGCTAGCAGAAAAAGAAGGAAAGAAGCCATTTCCATAACACAAAAGTACAAAGCTAAGCAACAAGTGCTGATGTAGAAGCTGCAGCAAGTTACGTAGAAGATCTAGCTAAGGTAGTTAATAAAGGTAACTACACTAAACAAAATTTTCAATGTAGACAAAACAGTCTTATATTGGAAGAAAATGCCATCTAGGACTTTCATATCTAGAGAGAAGTCAATGCCTGGCTTCAAAGCTTCACAAGACAGGTTCACTCTCTTGTTAGGAGCTAATGTAGCTGACTTTAAGTTGAAGCCAATGCTCATTTACCATTCCAAAATCTTGGGGCCCTTAAAAATTATGCTAAATCTACTCTGCCTATGCTCTATAAATGGAACAACAAAGCCAGGATGACAGCACATCTGTTTACCACATGGTTTACTAAATATTTTAAGCCCACTGTTGAGACTTACCGCTCAGAAAAAAAACATTCCTTTCAAAATATTAATGCTCACTACAAGGTACCTGATCACCCAAATACTCTGATGAGGATGTACAATGAGACTAATGTTTCATGGCTGCTAACACAACATCCATCCTGCAGCCCAGGAATCAAAGAGTAATTTTGACTTTAAAGTCTTGACATTTAAGAAATACATAGCTATTAAGAAATACATAGTGGTTCCTCTGATGGATCTGGGCAACATAAATTGAAAACCTTCTGGAAAGGATTTACCATTCTAGATGCTATTAAGGATATTCACAGTTCATGCCAAGAGGTCAAAATATCAACATTAACAAGAGTTTCGAAGAAACAAGTTGATTCCAGCCCTCATTGGTTAACACTGAGGGGGTTCAATACTTCAGTGCAGGAAGCAACTGCAGATGTGTTGGAAAGAGCAAGAGAATTAGAAGCAGAGCCTAAAGATTATGACTGACCTCCTGTAATTTCATGATAAAACTTTAAATTCCATGATAAAACTTTAATGGATGAGAAGTTTCTTGTTATGGAGCAAAGAAAGCTGTTTCCTGAAATGGAATCTATTCCTGTGAAGATGCCATGAAGACTGCTGAAATGACAACAAAGGATTTAGAATATTACATAAACCTTAATTGATAAAGCAGAGGCAGAGTTTGAGAAGGCTGACTCCAATTTTGAAAGAAGTTCTACTGTGTGCAAAGTGCTATCAAACAGCATCACATGCAACAGAGAAATCATTCATGAAGAGTCAAGTGATGTGGTAAACTTCATAGTTGTCTTATTTTACGAAACTGCCACAGCCACCCCAGCCTTCAGCAACTTTAACCCTGATCAAGTCAGCAGCCAAACACTGAGGCAAGATCCTCTACCAGCAAAAAGATCATGACTGGCTGAAAGCTCAGAAGATTGTTAGCATTTTCTAGCAATGAAAACTTTTTTGGTCAATTTTTTTTTTTTTCAACGTTTATTTATTTTTGGGACAGAGAGAGACAGAGCATGAACGGGGGAGGGGCAGAGAGAGAGGGAGACACAGAATCGGAAACAGGCTCCAGGCTCTGAGCCATCAGCCCAGAGCCTGACGCGGGGCTCGAACTCACGGACCGCGAGATCGTGACCTGGCTGAAGTCGGACGCTTAACCGACTGCGCCACCCAGGCGCCCCTTTTTTAGTCAATTTTATTTTTAACTTTTTTCTTCCAAATTTGAAAATTCTAGTTGGTTAACATACAGTGTGATATTGGTTTCAGGAGTAGAATTTAGTGATTCATCACTTACATGTAACACCCAGTGCTAAACACAACTGGTGTCCTCCTTAATATACATCACCCATTCAGCCCATACCCCACCCACCTCCCTCCATCAACCCTCAGTTTGTTCTTTATATTAAGAATCTCTTATGGTTTGCTCCCCTCTCTCTCTTTTTTAATGCCCTTCCCAGATGTTCATCTGTTTTGTTTCCTAAATTCCATATATGAGTGAAATCATATGGTACTTGTCTTTCTCTGACTTATTTTGTTTAGCATAATAAACCCAGGCTCCATCCACATTGTTGCAAATCCAAGATTTCATTCTTAGCAATGAGGTAATTCTTTCTTTTTTCTTTTTCTTTCTTTCTTTCTTTCTTTCTTTCTTTCTTTCTTTCTTTCTTTCTTTCTTTCTTTCTTATCTATCTAAGTTACTGTCAAGTTGGCTGACATATAGTATATACAGTGTGCTCTTGGTTTGGGGGGGTAGATTCCTGTGATTTATCGCTTACATACAATACCCAGTGCTCATCCCAACAAGTGCCCTCCTCAATGCCCATCACCCATTTTCCCCTCTCCTCCACACTTCCTCATCAACCTTCAGCTTGTTTCTGTATTTAAGAGTCTCTAATGGTTTGCCTCCCTCCCTCTCTGTAACTATTTTTTCCCCTTTCCTTCTCCCATGGTCTTCTGTTAAGTCTCTCAAGTTCCACATATGAGTGATAACATATGCTGTCTTTCTCTGACTGACTTATTTCACTTAGCATAATACCCTCCAGTTCCATCCACATTGCTGCAAATGGCAGGATTTCATTCTTTCTCATTGTCAAGTAATATTCCATTGTATATATAATAGCACTATGAGGAATTTATCTGAAGGATACAGGAGTGCTGATTCCTAGAGGCACATGTACCCCAATGTTTGTAGCAGTGCTTTCAACAATAGCCAAATTATGGAAAGAGCCTAAATGCCCATCAACTGATAGATGGATAAAGCAATGAAGTATTTTTAAATTAAGGTATGTACATTGTTTAGAAATAATGCTATTGCACACTTAATAGACTACAGTAGAGTGTAAAGATAACATTTATACACAATGGGAAGCCAAAAAACTCATTTGACTCACTTAATTGTGAACTAGCTTTATTGTTGTGGTCTAGAACCAAACCTACAATATCTCCAAGGTATGGCTGTACAAGTTTCTTCACTATTGAGAACTCATGTGTCTATTTTCTAAAAAGGCAACTTCATCAGTGCAGTTGTACAAGCCCAAATCCTTGGAGTTATCCTTGACTTGCCTTTCTCTCACTCTTGATAACTCATTCTTTAGCAAAACATCTGAGTACTATCATTCAAAAAGATCCAGAATGTGATCCATTTTTATCACCTCCATTGCTACCAACTGGTCCAAGCAATTATCTCTGTTCCCCTGAATTACTGCAATACCCTTTTTTTTTTTTTAATGTTTACTTATTTTTGAGAGAGAGAAAGAGTGTGAGTAAGGGAGGGGCAAAGAAAGAGAGGAAAGACAATCCCAAGCAGGCTCCGCACTGTCAGCACAGAGCCTGACATGAGACATGATATAACAAAGCATGAGATCATGACCTGAGCCAAAATCAAGAGTTGGATGCTTAACTGACTGAGCCACTGAGTTGCCCCCTAGCCTCTTAACTAGTCTCCTTCCCCTTTCATTCTGTTCTCCATATGGCATAATGATTACTCCTATTAAAACATAAGTCTAATAATGTAATTCCTCTCCTTCAAGCTCTCTAATGCCTTTCCATCTTTGAATCAGAGTAAAAGTTTTAGAATGGCTCACAAAGCCCTAACATATCTAGTTTCTCCATGACCTCTTTGTTCTAAGTTCCTATGATTACCCCTTTATGTTTTCTTTCCCCACTAACCAGAAGAGCTTTCTCTTATCTCTTGAATACTCTAGGCATGCTCCTGTTTCAGGGCCTCTGTACTGGCTGCTGTTAACTACACATCACTATTAACCCAGATTTCCACCTGACTTACTCTCTTATCATCTTTAAGTCTTTGCTCAAAATGTCATTTTCTTAGCGAAGCCCTCACTGGCTAGACTTTTTAATACTGCAACTCTCCTCATAAGCCTATCATCCTCTATTCTCTTTACCTGCTTCATTTTTGTCTATCTCATTTATAATCATCCAATATAATACATATTTTTTTTATTTATCACTTTTAAGCTATGAAAATCCATAAGGGCAAACATTATGGTATGCTTTATTCACTACTGTTTTCTCCAGAGCCAAGGATCTGGCACACAGTAGGCACTCAATAAAATATTTATTGAATGAATGTATGACTGCAACAATGAAGTGTTCATTAGCTATCAAAGAAAAAATACTGCAGAACCCTGAGTGTAAAAATATGAACAGGTGAAAACCAAGTCAACCTAAATGTATTATTGAGATTTATGTTTAAAACACCACGTATGGGCGCCTGGGTGGTTCAGTTGGTTAAGCGTCTGACTTTGGCTCAGGTCATGATCTTGTGGTTCGTGAGTTTGAGCCCTGCATCAGGCTCTCTGCTGTTAGAACGAACCCTGCTTTGAATTCTCTGCCTCCCTCTCTTTCTGCACCTCCCCCACTCACTCTCTCAAAAATAAATACACATTAAAAAAAAAAAACCACCATCTAGATAGATGATATATGAACTGGAACATTTGATATCACATGGAAGTTGTGTAGGCTGTATGTATCTGTGTATATCAGGTCTCCAAGAGTGGACAATATCTAATCAAGTTTGGAGAACACAAGATGGAATTTCAGAGATGAATTTGCTAATAATCTATTATTAGTATTCTTGGTGGAAATTTAGAAACCAAGAGCAGTGGTTCTTAACGTAATTCAGATGGTAAGACATGGCATTCTTCGAAGCACACCATTTATTAAAAACATTTACTCCATGTATTAATGAAGGTAGTAAAAATGTGGTCCCCTGACAGAGGCTCTTAAAGACTAGAGGAAGAGACAGACAAAAGTAAGGACCACACAGTGTGACAGGTGTTACTCCTAAGGGGATTAAAAAAGCACAATAAGGGAAAAGCTCAACTGAAGTGCCTAGAAGCTTATAAATGACTTCCATAAAGAGCACATACTGGATCTGAGGCTTAAAAGACAACAAATCACACAGGTAAAGAAGGAAAGATGGGAACTTCTAGGAAGAGCACATGCAAAAGCACGAAGGTAAAAGAGCACAAGTTAAAGCAACTGCAGCAGCCAGTCTGGTGAAGCGCAGCTCAATGGCTGGATGAAAAAGGAAGAGACCGGAAGGTCAAGAACTCATTTGATTTCAGAATACAGCTAGAAAAACTTCTACTTATAGAAGATGACTATACTGCAACATAGCATATAAAACCAGATCACAAGCACACGTGCATAAAAAACTGTCAATATAATCATGACTGATTGCTGAGTGTCATACAGTCTCATTAATCTAGTTGTAATGAAGATAAGTTGTATACTATCTCTTGTTAGCATTTATGTAAACAGGCATCAAAAACTTAGTAACTTACTTAGGAAAAACCCTTAAAATTGAGAAAATTCTATTCATTCCTTTTCCAGTAAATTGGGAAAAGACTACTGTTTGATTCTAAGTGGCAGAAATATTTGATTCAGAATACTAGTGTCCATATTACAGAAAATTTGGGAGGCATTCTTTCACACACTAAAGTCATATAACAAGTAAAACTAGCAGTCTTGGCTATCCAGAAACAGCAAAGAAATAGAAAGGTAAGCAAAACATTTGCTGAACAACCAGAGAAATCCAAAGCCCATGCATTTTCTTCAGAGAGCAAAGTCCTGAAGTCTTCCATCAAAGCCTTTTAATTTTAAGCATAATTTTAACAAACACAGTACCTGTTTTCTCAAAGTATATGTGTAGTAAAAAATGGAGCTGAGTGATGGAGGTGGGAGTGTGATGTTACGTTATGGTTCACTGACAGCACAAGAGATTTAAGGTAACAGCCTAAATATAAAAGGGATAGAGAAAAACCATATAAAGCAAACACAGGAACACAAAAAAGCACAGCAGTCCAAGGCATTTTAGCTGGGGAGTAAACAGCTGCACACACTCATAAGCGGCCCTGAAAACATCACTAAATCAAAGCACTACATAATAATTAATATTATCAATGGCAGCCGCAACTCATCTAGAAAATGTTCACTTACGTTCAATGAATTCTTTTTTAGAAGGCAGGGAAGCATGTAATACATTTTGGAAAAATCCATCAAAATAGTTAAAACAAAAAGCATGGATGCTTAAAACTGTACGCTTTGGTAAATAATCTTTAAACTTCATGTAAGAGAGCTTATTCCTCCAAAGTCATTCCAATAGGTTAAATTTCTTAGGGCCTGAAAACAATGTAATTTCTATGTGTCTATTTTATACCTACGGCAGCCTAATCATTCTATAGAATTTTGTCCTCATAGGATCACTAGCTAGAGCAGAGGTTCTTAAGAACCGTAGATGAACTCTGGATCTACAGACTCATTGAAATTATATGCAAAATTCTATGTCCAGTTTGTATGTGTATTTTTCTGGAGGAAAGAGGCCAAAGCTATCACTGGATTCTTAAAGGGCTAAACGCAAAAAAGACTTTAGAATACTAGTTTAGATTAGAAAATACTTTAAATGAGGAAAAAATAGCTAATTTATTCATGGAGAACAACTAACTTACCTTAAATTTTATTTCAATGTACTAACATAATTAGCTTATTATGACAGCTATTTTTTACAAAGCTGCTATGTACGTGAGAACATTTACTTAGTATTCAACATAAGCTGTAACTTCTAAAACATTCAAAACATATTTAGCTTAAAAAATGGTCTGCAAGGCTAAGGATGTAACGTGTTGCTCTTTATGCCATAACAAATTATGACTGACTATTGATATGCCATAACAAATTATGTGGGTGACAAATAAAAATGCCTTTGGTTTCTTCTACCTTACTAATACAATTAGTCATATGTAGTCATTCTGGTTGAGCCATAATAAGGAATTATGAAACAAGTTTTCTTATCACTTTACTCTTTAAGAATCTCCACAGAACCATTCTACTTAACTGAATCTACAATCTCTTGAAAGTATCCTATGGCTGTTGTTTGTTTTACCATTTCAGAATTTATAGCGGAAGCTCTCTAAACAGATCTTTACCTAACAGAGCTAATGGATTAACAGAGACTCTCCATGCCCTTGTGAAACATTAACAAATGATGCTCATGGGATGCTGAATGCTTGTGGTTGCTAGGTTACTATCTATTAAGCCTGTACTCTATGTTTCCACTGGTTAGGCTGTTTTGTTTGCCAACCCTGTTGGGTTTGTTTTCAAACTTGTTTAAGCCATTTTTCCATGTTCTAATTATAATTTACTTAAATATATGTAAAGTGACAAAATAAGTGCCCCTTACTAAGAGGTTTATTGTTTATTTGAAAATCAGGTGAGTGCTTTGAAAAACACCAAAAAAGGAGACCCACACCTGTATAAGCAAAGCTGATTTACATGGGGGTGAGACACATGTAAAAGATTAGGGGTGACTATCATGAAATCTAATAAAATTCTGTACTTGGATTACTTTTCAAGTATTTAAATTTGGGAAAACTTTGGAGAAATCAACCAGAAAACTGATATATTATAGGTATATTTGCAAAATAAAGACAAAGGGAAATCCAATCTATAGATCCATATTCAAAGAAAAGATCTTGGTTCTCTACCAGAAGATCTGGCAAACAAATAAGTAAATATTTAAGATATGTATGCACATTTTTGTCTGTTTTAAAATGATTCTTCCTTTAACTGGCCTTTTTGGTTAAGTAAATTTCTTTGTATCCTGATCACCTTGAATAAATGGGTTTATGGAATATGGTCCACGATTTAGATATTAAGTTCTTCTTGCTATGATACCAGCAGGAGCTAATGGCCTTCTGTGGATCATGTTTGACTCCAAGGGAATGAACTTAAAAGGTGGAGGTTTTAAGCACTGTGCCAGTCCACTGACGGACAAACTTTGCTTCTCTGAATCCCTCAGAGATGGATTTCTTTATCCAAATAGCCCATTTGTGCTTTCTCAGGAAGTCAGTCACTAAAATTTCCATTTTGAAGCTAGCTTGGCCAAAAGACTAGAATGAATGTGGTAACTGTACAGGAATCACAATCTGTGGTGTGACTGTGGAAAAACTCTGGCTGATGTTATCCAGCAAACCACTGAAATACTCTCATTTATTAAGTATTGATTCTTACCAATTTGGCTCTGAGAGTTAAAGAAATTTCCAAGTTCTAGATGAATCCTGGGATTTACCAGGGATTTTTTTTTTTTTTTTTTTAGACAACAGAGCATATGTGAGGAAAAAAATGGAATTTACATGGTGTCATTTGTCAAATATTTACTATATCGTTAGTGTGTGTGCATCACTGCGAGAAACTATCAACTACAGTAATAAAGTGAAAAGGTTCACTGGAGTTACATTAAGCAAAAAAGAAATCTTCACCGAGGACCAGGAAAAGACCCCACAATAAAGCATAAACACAACTACCTGGCTGTTTGTGGTAGGTGAGCTCTCTGCTTGTTAAGCAGAACCACCGTTTCTTGAAATTCTTTTTCCCAATCCGAGTTCTTCCCTGAGCTCTTTTATACATCTCACTGCCAAAACAACAGATGTAAAAATTTAGCTACAAATATTAAAGTAGTTCATCCAAAACAAAGAATTGTTCTTTGATTTTAAATGACATGAAAGGCTGAGTAAGATTGTATTACATATACAAAAATGTCTTTGTCATCCATAACTTTTGCATTTATTTTGGCCATGCTAAGGGAATAAAGTTTTTAACTAATTTAATATTTATAACTGTGCTATTCAGACCTAAAAGGGCCAAACTTACCTGAAGTTTCCCTTTAACTTCCGATGATAACACTACTTCAAGACTGAAGTTTTCAAAGTACTACTCTAATACCTGTAATTTCATTCTATTTGAAAAACTACTCGAGGAATGTATGGACAAGGAATCATGCCCATTTGGCATGAGGTTCATATGCTACCGTAACTTACCTGATGGATGTTACTTAGGCAGTTCTAAGATGGAACAAAACCCGGATTTCCTCACTTCCAGACTCCTGCTTTTTGTACTTACGTAACGTCTATACTGACACATGACTTTAATCTCTAAATTCATTAAATTACCCTTCTTTCAGGTGCACAGGCTCACTCGTACCACTGGACTCTTTAGTTTCAGTTGATGAAATTTCATCCAAGAACTAAACAGGGAAATGGGCAAAAATTATACTTTGTGATAACATACATCAAAAATTCAGTTGTCTTAAATATCACTAATAATATTGTAAAGTTCTTTACTGAGGAATACATATAATTATAACTTCTAAAACAAAACACATATTTAATTGTACAGGAAATCCTAAGTTACACATTGGCTACATATTTTAAAAAGTTTATTCTCAAGTTACTTAAAACTCAGAATACATTTCTCTGTAAAAATAGCTCAATCTATGATCCCTAAACTATGACTCTGAAATCTATAAAGCTGTGAATAAAAAGAGTTGTTTTTGTTTTATTTTTGATTTACAGAAAACTCATTTGAGGGTACAACTTAACTTGAACTAGCAAAGGCTATTAATAGTCTGTATTTATCCTACTTAGTGTGAATATTCACACACTGTACTATATAGTATGTTTGATTATGGGGTGCTACCCCGGGCCACACTAGGGTGTAATATAATACACAGTATATACCTATTATCTTTTAAAATTCTGAAATATTTCTGGTCCCAAAGATTTTAGATATAGGATCGTGAACCTATATTTTAAGTCAGGGATAACCAAATTATGGTTCAGTGGGCCACATTCAACCTGCAGCCTGTTTTTGTAAGGCCTATGAGTTAAGAACAGTTTTTATATTTTTAAAGGGCTGGAAAAACAAAAACAAAAATAAAAGCAGAGAAGAATATTTACTCTTTTATAGAAAAGACTTTGCTAACTTCTATTACATATAACTGACTTTAGCCTGGAGAGATAGTACTCCATAATTATGACTGAAGTGTAACTGGGTTCTCTGGAATAACCTGGAAATCTAATCTCCATTTATAAACTTCCTAGGGGGAATGTGAGAACATGGTGGCTCAAGAACATTGGAGTATCCATCTCTAGCAATGGCAGGCCACCCCTGTGAAGAGCAGTTAGCTTCATGAATATGCTACCCTGACTGGTCAAGAGCTTCCTGGCATGCGGCTGTCTCTTCATGGAAAAAAGAAATTAGTATTTCAAGGAACAATCCTTGTTCTTAGAGAGGAATCCTATCTTGCCCCATAAATGAACTACCTACTTGTTTAGTCCTTGCTTTTTCCTTTATATTTTTCTACGTTGTCTCACGTGGGACAAAAAAACAAAACAAAACAAAACAAAACAAAACTTACATTCCAATAGGGATAACACTGAGGTACAAATGCCTAATCTAAAGTAGAATTGTGGGCAGTCATATTTTCTTAAGACTGGCTATAGACTGCCCACCAGAAGCCACACTTATAATTTTTTCTAATGTTTACTTCTAGCATGTAAGAAGGAAATCTTGGTAAGTAAAGGAACAAGAACAGTTTCTTTTGCATTATATGTGGTGATACAGAACAAGTACACAAGGGAACTAAAGAAGTGTCCTATCCTATCTCCAGTTCTCAAAGAGGGACTGTTCACTAACGGAGGGTCACAGACTTACTTAAATATTTCATTTCTCAGTATTTGCCTGAAGGCACTGATCTATTTACTTGAAAAATACTTATTATTTACTTATGACAATTATTACATCTAGTATTTGTTATATTTATATGGAGCTATGAGGTAAATACAATTATATCAAGTGAAAGAAAACACAATAATTAAGATGGACTACAGGCAGGGTGAATATAGGTATTTGCTCAGGGCCATCCCTGTCTACAGCTGTGATCCCAACATTATCCACAGTGTTCATTTTCACTCTTTAAAGTGTCGAGGTTTGCACACTAAATTATATGGTCACTCTGTTTATAGAACTATCCAGGTTACCCTTGCTAAACTCTGTGGGAATAGTACACCAACACAAAATGAGAAACTGGGCTTCAGAGGCTTCTACAATTTCTAGCAATGCATATATCCAGACTTAGTAAGTAAATAATAAAGAAAACTTAGATTAGGGCAAAATATCCTATGCTGGTTTAGGAGTCTAGAACCAAATCTGACATAGGAAATGTATTATGGTGATAGTCCAGGAGAATGTGAGTGGGTGACACAGGACACACAGATGAGGAACAGGCTCAACTCCTGGGACCCTTAACTACTTTCTCCACTGACATTATCAACTCAACACATTCTGATTTTATCAGGGAAAAAAAAAATCAGCTGCTACCATAACCTAGGTCAAAAAAGTGGGAAAACAACCCTAAAACAAAAGACAGTATATCATAATCTTGCCAACAAAAGTCTGCCTACGCTGTCCCACAGATGTTTCAACAATGTCCTACAAATAAAAGGGCAGTTTTTCCTCTGCCTATTCTTTTGAAAGGCTTTCTCCTCAAAAGCCTTCAGTGATTGCTTAAAAAGACTTTGATTGAACTTGCACAATTCTAGATGAAAAATTCCAACTGGTTTTATTTTTTAAAAAATCATCATTTTCATCTACTGACTCCCTATAAGAATTCTAAGCACACACACAAAAAAGTGCAAACATACACTTCATCAAAATATACTCCTGGCAGTCAACTGTGAATCAATCATGCTATAGAAATTGAGTGACATCTTTAAAATTTGGCCTAATTTTGGGGCGCCTGGGTGGCGCAGTCGGTTAAGCGCCCGACTTCAGCCAGGTCACGATCTCGCGGTCCGTGAGTTCGAGCCCCGCGTCGGGCTCTGGGCTGATGGCTCGGAGCCTGGAGCCTGTTTCCGATTCTGTGTCTCCCTCTCTCTCTGCCCCTCCCCCGTTCATGCTCTGTCTCTCTCTGTCCCAAAATAAATAAAAAACGTTGAAAAAAAAAATTAAAAAAAAAAATTGGCCTAATTTTGATTCATTAAATCAAAATTGTGATAAATAAAATACAGTACTTCCTTCAAGCCAAGTTTAGATTACTTCAAAATAACTTTACAAATTTTAGGGTTTTACAATAATGCTACATTTTATTTAGAATGATTTAGAACTCAAGACTCAAGAAATCTGGGTGCCTGGGTGGCTCAGTTGGTTAAGCATCTGACTCAATTTTGACTCAGGTCATAATCTCACGGTTTGTGAGTTCAAGCCCCATGTTGGGCTCTGTGTTGACAGTGCAAAGCCTGCTTGGGATTCTCTCTCTCCCTCTCTCTCTGCCCACCCACCAAAATAAATCAATAAGCTTAAAAAAAAAAAAAAAAGACTCAAGGAATTACAGATCCTTTCAAAACATTCTCAGTTTCTAAGTACAGCAATTTTTGTATGTTATAAACCTCACGTTAGGATATTAAATACTGTAGTCTTCTGTACATTTTAATTTACAGTAACTTGCCTTAAGTTACTACCATAAGCCTACTATATTTTATAAAATGGTTGATAATTCATGTATTTTTTTACTATACATCAAGCATCATACTAAGCCTTTATCCCTAGATCAGAGGTTCTCAATCAGAAGCAATTTTGTCCTTCACAGAACTTTGGCAATGTTTACAGACATTTTTGACTGTCAAATCTAAAAGCATCCTACCAGCGTCTAATCGGTACAGGCCAAGGATACTGCTAAACAGCCTACAGAGGCACAAGACAGCCCCTCATAATCAAGAACTATCTGACCCAATTGTTGATAGTGCTGCTGGTAAGAAACACTAAATCTAGCTATTTGTAATTTGTGTTACTAAGACACTGGCAATAGCAGCTGTTGTTAAACATTTAGGTATTTCCATAGCTAAAAATCCCATAGTTTTTTACGGGAGAAGAAAGGAAGAAAAAGATAGCTTTTCTACATTTGATGTACAATTTAAACATTATTTTTTTAAACTGAGGGTTAACTTCTAGGAATAATATGAAATGCTATTTCCCCGATGCTATTATGATAAGAAATGTTACTATTCTCAGAGTAAAACAATCATACCTTTTTAACTGCTATAATATATCGTTCTTCTTGAAACATTTTGAAAAATTCACACATGAATGTCTCTTTGAAACTTGACTAGGAAAAAAAAACACACAGAATTCATATATGTTAAGTAGAGAACTAAGAATATAATGAACTGTATTTTTAAGCTGAGGATTAAGGCCTAAAAAGAATCAATCATGTATTTCAAGAGAGCTATAGGACTTGGAGGGGGATTTCTTTCAATAGCTATTAGATGATATGGCACTAACAGATCAATAGAGTGTTCTTACATCTGTTCACTAGACTCTCTCCTCCACTTAGATATATTAGTTTAAATGAAACTTCTTTAACAGATGACTAAGACACAGCAGCTATCTAAAAGACAGCTACTGCATCTGTGTATGCGTATTTTAATTTGGAAGGGAATGAGTGAGAGAGAGGGATAAGGTATAATAACATTTAAAAGTGTGAATACAGGGGCGCCTGGGTGGCTTAGTCGGTTAAGCATCTGATTCTTGATTTCAGCTCAGGTCATGATCCCAGGTGTGGAGCCTGCTTAAGAGTGTCTGTCTGTCTGTCTGTCTCTCTCTCACCCCCTCCCTCCCTCCGCCTCTCCAACTGCTCATGCATGTGCTTGCACTCTCTCTCTCTCTCTCTCAAACTTGAAAAAAAAAAAAAAAAAGCAACAACAGAAGTGTGACCACAAAGCAGAAGATGTAAAGACTTACCTTGCTTTTGGACAGACTTCCCCAGCTTCCCAATGTTTGAATGGTTTTTGAGATGAGAGTTAATGTTCTAATTGTCTGTGCATCCTAAAGAATGTAAAAGAGACACAAAACTGTTAAGTTTTTAGGAAACAGAATTTGTGTAAAAGGTAGAATAGAGTGAATAGGCTATGTTGCTTTAAAACAGTGATTCAAAAATGTTGATTCAAATCACTAATGTAGTAAAAATCTAGCTTATGATGGGCACAACTCACCAGTAGTATATATGTTGCTTTGCACAACATGGCAGGTTGGATTACCTAACAAATTGTACTCACTCTTGAAAGGTCAAGCAGGTCTACATTTTCTACATTGGAACTTAAAATGACAGTTTCCAAATTTTTTGTACTCCACCCACCTTCTAATCCTACTCAATAACAGATATAGCTTCTACAATCAATTATTTTCATCATGGAAGCAACGACCTAACTAAACTTAGGAAATGAGAAGTCACCTGGTTCATGTAGGATCTTAGCAGAGGATAACTACTTGGATCTGTTATCCAAGCTATTTTTTAGCCTGTCTACCAGAAAAAAGTAAATATAAGTAAAATTAATTAAACAGTTCCCTGATTAGTCCTTGTCTCCTTCCTTTATTTTTTAACTGCAGTATAATTTACATATAGTGAAATGACCAGATTTTAAATGTACATAACCTAATGAGTTTCCACCAAACCATGTATCTGCATAACCAATTTCCTTATCACATAGAGAATATCTTTATTTTGGAGATTCAAATAAACAAGTACCTTCCATCAAAATTTACATACAGAAATGCTCTAGGTTTTTGGTTACATTCCTCAATATTTTAGAATTCCCACATTGGAAATAACAGTGAATGTGAAGGATAAGAGACAACAAAGATGTAAGGCAATCTGGAAAAAATGGAGCATCTGGGATATGATCATTATGATATATTTATGAAACAGTTACACCTTATAGTTATTCAGAAATATTTCAGCTAGAACATCTAAGATTCCATTATATGTATAAAAGATCCCTAAAATTTTCTGCCTTTGAAGAATATAAGATTCTTAACAATGGCTAATAAACTGAATTTGAACTGAATTTCATCAAGACTTCCCTGTTCAAATTTATTTTTTTTTAAGTTTATTTATTTATTTTGAGAGAGAGAGAGAGAGAGAGAAAAAGAGAGAGAGAGAGCAAGAGTTGAGGAGGGGCATAGAGAGAGAGAATTCCAAGCAGGCTCCGTACCATCAGAACAGAGCCTGATGTGGGACTCGAGTTCAAATCTGTGAGATCATGACCTGAGCCAAAATCAAGAGTCAGACGCTCAACCGAGCCACCCAGGTGTCCCCAAAAATTAGTGTTTTAAAAAAATTATTCAGGGGTGCCTGGGTGGCTCAGTTGGTTGAGCGTCTGACTCTTGATTTTGGCTCAGGTCATGATCCTAGGGTCATGGGACTGAGCCCTGCATCAGACTCTGTGCTGAGTGTGGAGCCTGCTTGGAATTCTCTTTCTCTCTCCCCACCCCCCGCCCCCAACTCACACTCTCTTAAAAAAGAAAAAAAAAGAGTATTCATTCGTGTATATGTATACAAACGTACACGCTTAAATTTGTGTATATCTTTAAGCCACAGGTGTAAAAACTACATTTACCTATTTTTTAATCTTCTGCAATCTGATTTTCTTGTACTCTACTAAAACTGGCTTCTCAAAATTCGAAGAACTTCTAAATGTAAATCCAACAACCTTTAACTGGTTCCCCTCCCCAACCACTCTGTACCTTTCAATACTGGTCTTGACAATTCCATCACCCTGAGGTCCCTGGGATTACTTCTTGCTCTCAACTTCTGTAGTATGAATTGTCTAAACTACTTACCTTGGTGCTAATCAAGTACTAGTTTAGATTATATACCTTATGTATTTGCCCTATTCTCCTAATTAGAACGAAAGTTCTCAAGAAGAGGGGATAAGTTTACATTTAAAAGCAAACTAAATAAAGTTACATGACACAGTATGAACCAGTCCTTCTAGCACACTGATTGGAAAAGTGACCTAAAATACAAAGTTTGTGGTTAGAAGGACTTTATTGCAACATCTGTTACAGAAATATGCAAATCCAAGTCTGAATACAAGGGAAGGTCACAAGCTCAGAGGTAGGAGTTCTGTTTATACCCAGAATGCTACTGCTAAACTTTTTGTGGCCCAGAATTCTGCACAGCTTTAGTAACAAGGCCGGAGAAAGGACAGTCCTGTGAACGAAAGGACACTGACCCACTCTCTGTTGCAGCTACTCACAGCCTGTTTGTCCTTTGGCAAGAAAGGGTGTGCTGCTGCAACAGCAGCAAGGTTCTACTCAGTTCTCAGAGTTAAATGAGTGAGCAATGTCATGCAACTGTGAACAGGAAGGGTGGCCTTCAAAGCCCAGTTTAACTCTAAAACCCCTGTGCCTTCCCTACCCTGTATTAGTGAAGTTTTCTAAGGGCAGAGAGTGTCTTCCTCATCACCACATCATCAGCGTTGAGCACCAGTGTGTGCTACATTATAGGTGTTAGAACACCTTAAGTGCCCTTACGGCAGGAAAGAACAGGGGTGAGCTCAAAGACTGGGAAGACTGAAGGAGACGACAGCATTCCAGTCTAATTCAGTTCAAATTGAGTGAGATCAAATCCTATTTCATCAGCTGTGTGACCATGGAGAAATTACTCAATTGCAATTTTCTTATCTGTCAATGGGGATGATAATAGAATTGACCTTACAGGGAGGACTAAGTAAGTTAAAACACAAAGTACTTAAGAAGGCCTAGTACAAAGCCCTAAGTAAATGTTGGCTAGGACTATTACTTGCTACACAAATTAGCAATGAAAGCAATTAGATAAGATTATAAAATAGTTAGAACATAAAGGGTTAAAATCAATCAGCAAAAATATTCTGCATGACAAAGAAACAAACAGCAAAAATAGGAGTTTTAAAATGTTAACACATAGATCTACACAGTACACATTCAGATATAAATAAATAGGATTTCAGAATGTTTTTAAAGTTTTAAATCTCATATATTTATAATATCAGGTGGATAAAAAGTAAAAATGTGGAGATACCAAACAAATTATATTCCAAAGTTTCTACACCTTTCAGAAATAAATCTCTTCAAATTTCTGTGAGATTTAAAAATACCTTTAAGATTAAACTAAACCTGTAACTCATGGAAAACAAACAAACAAACAACCCTACTACTATGGAAATTTACACACACACACACACACAATAGCAAATATAATGGTAAATATAATGGATCTTCTCTGCAACTATCATCAAGCTTCAACAACTATCCACATTTTATTACTTTTGTATAATATCTTTTTAATAACAAAAAATAGAATTTTTAGCCTTCTCTGAAAGGCTGAAATGGCTAAGAAAAATGCCAAGTAAATTTAAGTACCAGTTACAAGAAAGCCAAGTGAAACTGGCTTGTTATTTTATCTTTTTTAAATAAAAATAAATAAAAATGGAATAAAGCTTTGAGAAGAACAACACTTACTGGATGATGAGGTCGCAAATGAAAAGTATGAGGTGATACTACGGCTACAGCAAAGAAACGAAGAAATACAAAGCTGCTCACTGCAGAATACTGAACATGAGGGTCATCTGCAGGAAAAAAATGGTGAAATGTCATGCACAAAAACACTGAATTAAAAAACAAAGATGACAAAGTAAAAAATATTGAAAAAAACATAAACTAAATAGGAGATCAATACAATTTGTCTAGTGGGGATTGAGTTGATGAAATGGTAGTAATGATTATGACTAAATTAAAGTAATGATTATGACTAAATTAAACCTCTGGCTAAAAAAATCTGAAAGGAACAATAAAAAATAATTAATAAAATAAAAGGCAAAGCTACCAGGTCTTCAGAAATATTTTACTTTGGAAAATACCTCTTTGCTCATCTGCAAGAAGAGACTCCTGAAATTGCAACAATAAAAGTGGTCTCTAGCACTACCTAGTGGTTATACTGAAACCCTTAAGACTAGGATACATTATTTTCAGTTCTAGGATATTGTTTCAATTTTCCCTCAAAAGTCTTGATAACATCAAAGATGATGCAATAAAAACAACTAAGTGAAAATCTTTCCTTTAAAAAAGGTATCAATATTCCATATAAAAATGAAGATGAACCGAAGACCATTTTTGTTTTTTGTCATTTCACCTACAGCTTTTGTTTCAGACTGGAGTCAACGCTTAACCTGACAGTGAGATGACAGATACAAGTGGTGAGGGGGGAGAAGGTCTGTATTTGGTTTAACTCTTGTAAGTCACTCAACAGGTAATCATGGGCAAGTCATTTAACCTGTGCTTCTTTAGTAATTGCTGTCCACTCATTGTCTCCTCCCTGACTTTCCACTCACCTTCCTAAGGTAACAGAAGAACAAATGGGAAAATATGAAATGTTTCCTAACAACAAAACTATCACTACTGTAGTCTACTGAGAATATGAAAACATACGAACATTTAAGCCAACAAAAAGAATAGAAGACACATTTGCATTTATAAAAAGCCATAAAATGTGTTTTAGACCATTTCTGTAATCATAATTAAACATACTTTAAGGCCAAGATCAGTGGGTGGTGTAGAGTACAATGACTATTGTATGCTTTGTATTCTTTGGAATAAGCCAGACTCAGGTTGGAGACCCTTCTTTCTGCTGGCCATGTCTTGGACCTTGGGCAAGTTACATAACTTTTCTAAACCTCAGTTTCATTACTTACCTAAGGGGAGCAGTACCTATGAGTGAGTGTGAGCGTGAGAACAGGAGATCACACATACGGTGGTTGTGAGCATGAGAGTAGGAAACAATGCATATGGTAGTGTAGGCATGAGAGTAGGACCGTGTGTGTTCACAAAATAAACACTCATTGTGTTTGTCATGATTTAACTCACTATTTAAAAGTATAATTTCAGTGAACATCTTGCCATATGTTTAATGTCTCTGCTCCCCTTATTTGTGTTGTAAAAACTAGATTTAGTATACTTACTTGAAGTTGATTATGTCTTTAGTAGAATTAGCAAAGACATCAAGGGCTGAATTTATACACGTTAGTTAGACAATTCAGTCCTACAACTTTACCACTGGGTAAATTTAGTGGAAGGACAGATAACTGTATACACTGTGTGTGCACATACATACACATACACTTGAAAGAACATGGTAAAAATAGCAAAATTTCTTCAGATCGTTACAGAAATACGCTTATACTCTCACACGGCTGGGTAAGACTAATAATTTAAGTAGCTACCTTACCTCCTCTCCCCTCCCCCTATTACAGGCAGATCTGGAAAAACAGCTATAGCAAAGTTATTTACTTATCAGACATGCATAAAAGTAGAATAACTCCAAATATTGACAATCAGAGATAGCAACGTTTCTAAACAAAGCCTTGACATAGCCGCTTTTGCAAAATTAAAGCATGTGTTGATTAACATATGTATCTCAAAATTCTATGTCCATTGCAACAGAGAAGTTTCTAATGTCTCCAGACATTTCTGTAAAATTGTCCTACCACCAAAACCTTAGCATTCGCAAACGTCAAATCCAGTCACAGTTGTATTGAACTAAAAATTCTCATTATTTAAATGCACACAAGTGACAAAAGTAGCTGGTACAAATTACAAAGGTGTTTTTGTTTATTACATTTAACAATCTCGTAAGTACCTAGTATAAATGTTTATTATGTTACAGTTCTAAATGTTTGCCTTTCTTAAAAATAATGGTGATTTTTTATTTGTTCTTTGTATAAAGTTGTCATTATACTGAAATAAAACAATTTGTTTTGAGACTGTAAGGAAATTAAAGTAGACGTTTCATTAAAAAGCTGTATTTATTTTGAAAAGACTGTACCTATAAACCTTAAACATTGTACATAAGCCAAATCCACAGTAAATCTACACAAAAATATCCAATACAGAAAAAGAAATGGCATGTTTTAGTAAAACAAGGCACTTACTAGGAAATCGCTGAGTAGCCATTTGCCTTAGGGAATAAAAGGTATCACACATTACAGTGGGGCAGCTCATACTTGATTTTACAATCGTACTGAATAACTTGTCTACATAGTAGCGCAGATTCTCCTGTAGGATTTAACAAGGGAAACATCAGGATTTTAACCTTTACACATTTTCCACAGCCTTTACGGAAAACAATGCAGTGAAAATGAGATTTGGCAGCTACTATCTAGTATTCTAAAGTTCTGCTTCCCTTCTCTAAACTCACTTAAAGGACAATTTACATCCTGACTTCATTTAACAAATGAGATGGAGACTAGCTAAATATAACTGGTGAATGTATGGAAGAAACTTCACAAGAAGCAACAGAGAATAAAATGATCTGAAGAGAAATCAGGGAAATAACTCAGATATGCAGGCACATGGACACTGTGGCAATTTTATCTACTGCAGAGAAAACTTGTGACTCTCACATCATTGTTTTCCCAGAGACAACGAAAATGCTGATTGACCAAGTCATTGTGCCACTTAGCCTGATCAGTCTGACCCCAAAGGAATGGCTAGAATGGAGGCTGCAACCGGACACAGCCTTACTCCACTACTGTTCCCAGAGCCAAAGAGAAGATAATCAAGAACAAAAATAAAGTGAATCCTAATGAGGAAATAACAATATTCTAAAAACGAGACATGGGAAATGCTGCTAATGGTATGAGCATTAAGTAAAGAATAAGAAGCACTACATCCTTCCAGAGAGCATTATGGAAGATCACATATGGGAGAAGGCCCATTTTAATGTAGTCATAAAGATAACAAGGACTTACCTTATTGTTTTCTACATTATCTCCCTCTTTCAATTTAATAGGATCAATTTCACAGGATTTTGAGGATTCACATATCTGGAAAATCGATTAATTTTTCATTTAATTGCTCTTTTCCAAATAATTTTGCAGAGTGAAAAGAACTATTCTTTTTCTGATAATACAATTGTAAAAAGTTAAAATTATAACAAAGTTTATAACCCCCATCCAGAGATAATGTGTACAATACTCCGAAAGAACTGTTAAAACGTATTTCTCATGTATCTGAAACTAGCTAAAAACAGAAATCCAGTAACAACAACCATTATGTAGATTATATTCAATGTGCCCTTCAAGTAAAAATCCACTGATGGAAAGGTAAATCATTTATCCTGCTTCTGAAGTGTTCACCCTTATTCTTTCAGTAATACATGAACGGGTGTATCATTCCTGTCACTAGGTTACTTCATGAAGGGGACACTATTTCATAAGGCCACACAGACTACTATTATCAGAGGTATATTCGGTACCTCATCTAGAATAGGTTTTAATGTTACTTTCAGGTAGTGCCCTCCCACTATTTTCATCATCTCATCCAGACATCGGGTAGCCAAGGAATTTCCTCTAAAAATTGTATTTGCATCTCTGAAATACAAACAGAAATAAGGTGAAACCAAGTGCAGTAAACAAAGGCTAGGAAACCAATAATATGAGATATGTGACTCTGGTTATACATACAATTTTAGTAATTTTTATCATCCATTTAAAAGCTTGTTGCCATAAGGATTTTCAAACTTACCCAAACTACTCACCAAAAATATTAAGTTAAAAAAAAAAAAGGCAAACTATATTTATGAACTACAAAAGTGGAGTATGTGTGTGTGTGTGTAAGACAGTACTATGACAGGAAGGGGAAGTGACCTGACTGCTTTTCATAATGTCATACCTGTGTATATAAGGGTGATACATAACGGGTGAAGGGAAAAAATAACCCTGGAATTTTATTTGTGACATGTGAATCATTACAGGCAGCAGCAAAGATTAGTAACAGGAAATTTCAGTACTGAATAAAAAAAAAAAATCCTTCATTAACTGTCAATGTTGCTGTTGGTGGATGCCATTTGCTAACTTGAACTGCCTTTTATTTCTTGCTAAGCAGTTCCTTTCAGACTCCTATCCAGTGAGGGTGGTCAATACAAAAGAACTCAAATTACAAAAACAATTTGGCAAACTCGGATCCAATTTTAACAAACATAATTAACATTTGAATATAACTCTTACTGTGTATCCTTCAAGTCTAATTCAGCCACTGCAGTGGCAAAAGGAACAAGTTTATCGTGATGCAGCAGCAGTCGGACAAGGGGCAAAACAGCGTCATTTTTATCTCGACAAATTTCACCCAAAATGTAAGCAGCTGAGGCAGATATCGGCTAGAATATAGAAAGGCAGAAAACAAGCACAAAATCAAGGAAATATGACTAAATGTTCAATCACTAGCCTGTAAAAGCAACTCAAGCATATTCATTGACTATTACTGTTGCATAGAATATTTAATTTTTTTAAACTTTTCTCAGAGATGAAATTTTAAGCACTTACTGGAATCACAGTACTGTGGTTCAGATAAATGTATATACTATTTTAATAAAACTTGATACTGTGAAATCTTTTCCTAATTACTTACAGAATTACTTTAGCCTTTTCATATTAAATTATACACTTAAGATTTTTAAAGTACCTGAACATCTGGTGACTTTAGCAGCAAAGTTTTCAAAGGACCATAGTACTCTGAAGGAAGTACGTAGTCTTCTGTATAACATATATTTAATCTAAGAGACCCCAGATCATCAGTTTTAGATGACTTGTTTCCATTGTCTCTTGGTTGTAGCAAGTACCTAAAGTAAAAACACAATCAATTCCATGAGATGAGAATGAGCATCTAAGTGAGTGAGGTAAACAAACAGCTAAGCTATAAAAAGCCTAAACCAAAAAAGTGAACTTAGTACTTAAGTTCACTTAAGGTTAGGATACTTTATAAGTAGTCAACTACCAATCTTCAGGGGTTTAATACTGGTTGTATATTGAAATGGAAGGCTTGGGGCGCCTGGGTGGCGCAGTCGGTTAAGCGTCCGACTTCAGCCAGGTCACGATCTCACAGTCCGTGGGTTCGAGCCCCGCGTCAGGCTCTGGGCTGATGGCTCGGAGCCTGGAGCCTGTTTCCGATTCTGTGTCTCCCTCTCTCTCTGCCCCTCCCCTGTTCATGCTCTGTCTCTCTCTGTCCCAAAAATAAATAAACGTTGAAAAAAAAAAAAAATTTAAAATAAAAAAAAAAAAAGAAACGGTATTTGAAATGGAAGGCTTTATATAGATTTTTATCTGGGAAACAAAAAGTACAGGTAATATAAAAATTAAGATCTCAAAAGCACTGAATGAGAGTTTGATTAGTTTGCAGATTTAGGAAAAGATATTAAAAAGTAAAACATTTAAAATCCAATGCATAATCAAAAATAACAACTGAATTTAAGAAATACACATTTAACTGAAATAGGTAAGACATACGACAAGAAGGCATAAATGATCTTGTTTTAAAGTAAATCTTATAGGGGCACCTGGGTGGCTCAGTCAGTTGAGTGTCCGACTTCGGCTCAGGTCACGATCTCACGGATTGTGAGTTCGAGCCCCGCATCGGACTCTGCTGACAGCTCAGAGCCTGGAGCCTACTTCTGATTGTCTCCCTCTCTCTCTGCCCCTCCGACTCGCTCTCACTCTCTCGCTCTCAAAAAAAAAAAAAAAAAAAAAACCCACACACAAAGTAAATCTTATATATGTAAAAATTTGAACTTATTTTTTATATTATTAAAGGAGTAACAGTGTAACTACACTGAAAATATTTTTATCTGCAGAAATCAGATTTACATGATTTTTTTTCAGGTAAGTAGAAGGCAAAAAATATATATGTAAATATATATGCAAAAACAGAGACAGCTTTAAAGTTTTCCAAGGAAAGAGAACTATTTAGAAATCAAGAGAAAGAGAGCGCCTGGGTGGCTTAGTCGGTTAAGCATCTGACCCCTGGTTGGAGCTCAGGTCATGATCTCATGGTTCGTGGGTTCGAGCCCCATGTCAGGCTCCATGCTGATAGTGTGGAGCCTGCTTGGATTGTCTCTCTCCCTCTCTCTGACCCTCTCCTGCTCACATTCTCTCTCTCTCAAAATAAATAAATAAACTTAAAAAAAAAAAAAGGAATCAAGAGAAGTTTGTAGGACCAAAATCATAAAACTATTAGTTATTTTTAAAGACTTTTTATCATGGAAATTTCAAAATACATACAAAAGTAAAGAAGGTAACATATACTGAACCTCCCATGTACCCATCAGCTGGCTTTAGTTATATCACCAATTCAAGGCTATTCTTGTTTCAGCCATACCTCTCTCTACTCCTCCCTATCCCATTCCTGTCTAATTTTAAAACAATTTCTAGGCATCTTATAATTTTATTTATAAATATTTCAATATATATCACTATACATAACTTTAAAAAACCATCATTATATAGTAAGTGTTCAAACTCTCCTAACCTTTATCATAAACAGTTTTCTACAGTTTGTTCAAATCCAAGGTCCATAGACTGTAACTGGTTGACACTTAAGTTTAATCTATAGATTCCCTCTACCCCCTAAGAAATTGGGTAGTTAGAATTTTCCACATTTGGGATTATGCTAAATCTAACTCCATCTCCATGATGTCACTAACATGTTCTTTGTCCTCTCTGTACTTCCTGTATAATGGCAGTTAGATCTAGAGGCTTGGTTAGATTCAGATTTGATATTCTGGCAAGAACATTTCACTGATTGTATAGTGTTGTATAGTTCTACCAAAAGGCACTAACGTCTGCTGCTCCTTTTGTGATGTTAGCAGTCATTAATGAGCGCTGCCTAGAGTCAGATTGCAAAATGATAGTTTTAGAATTCTATCATTCCTCCTTTGCCTACTACCTGGAATGCTTTTTATAAAGGTCTGTCAGTAATTTTGATATTTACTTTTGGTGATATTTAGATATTTATCATCTATGGCCTTCCCATAGTTAGATACACTAACTTGTTTAAAAACAGAAGGTAGCAAGGGTTTAATAGAATATTCATTAGTTCTGAGAAAGATATAATTAAAGACATAAATGGGAACCAGAGAACCAAGCAAGCAAAATTTATAAGATGAGGGGATGATAATAAAGGGAGAAGAAATTATACAGAAATTATATCACTACCCACAAAAGAGGAATCTCTATCTCAAAAGACCAGCCTTTAGAATTTCTACTCTCCCATTTGAGAAATAATGACTTAAAGATTTGTCTGAGAAAATAACTGCAAATAAGCCTGTTAGCAAAAGTGACCCAGAAGTACCTCTACGGAAAAGTCTAGTTGGTTGATCACCCAACATTTTGACAAGGGCATTACTTTGGTCAATTTCCACAATCCAGTATATGTTTTGTAGACCTGTAAATTCAGATACCTTGCTTTATTTAAATTTAACTTGAACTCCAATGATGAGCACAGAGACTAACATATTTAAAGCAGAAAGCCAATTTCTAAGTTTAAGAAAAGAAATACAAAAGTCAAGCAGCAAAAATACCTGTACTTTTTATTGCAACCAATATATTTTCTTATGCAAATGTTCATTCACAAAAGTAGGGAGAAGACTGATAATATTAATAATGAATACCCTCGACTCACCTCATTTATCACTTGTCTTCAACAATTATCACCATCTCCCATCTGCAACTAATATACTTTTTTATATCTGTTAATACAATTTTTAGTCAATTTGACTAACCCATTTTTTACCTTTTGGTAAGCTATTTGGAAAGCCATGTTATCAGAAGGTACCATGATGAGTATAGGGATACAACAGAGAGATTGAAATATTCTTAATATCTCAGCTAAGACAGTAGTTTTGCTAAGGAAATAGTAATACTTCTAGAACAGAATCTCCATCCCCCTTGACTGTACTTAAACGGGCAGTACCTACCCATGTTTGCCTCTTTGAAATCCTTTCTTATTGTTCTAAAATTCCCCTTCTATTTTAACTAGTGTTTTTCATGTGTAGCAGAAAAAAATTACCTGTGCTACACTTACAACTTGGTTCTGCCTCCCTAAGATTGTATCTACCCATCTTAAATCTTAAACAATGTCCCCATATTCAGTCTCTTTTATATGTTGAATCATTGAGAGGAAAATTACTGTACCAATTTTACAGTCATAAAAAGGTTTTGCACACGTTAATTCTCTGACATGGAGGGGACTGGTGAATTGAGATTGAACCAGACTGCCTCTAAGGTTCTCTTTATAACATTCCAAACAATGGAATACTGGTGTGAAAACAAAGGATGCAGACAGAAACTCTGTAAGTACTGCTGTGGAGGAATGGTGACGACAACAGCAATCACTGTAATGAGGAGAGCATGAGCTACACCCACGGCCACAGCACTCGTAGCTTGCTTCATTTATGAGGATGAGTGCATTTCATCCTCTAACAACTCTGGGAGGCAGGTACTATTTGTACAATCCCCTTTATAGCCAGAGAAAGCAAAGCCAAGGTGGTGGAATAACTTGCCCAAGTTATGACAGAGGTGGGATTTGAACCAAGGCAATACATTTCCAGAGTCCATACTCTTCACCACTACCAGGGGTCTACGAATATTTACTGACATTCTACTAAACTGCTAGGTGAGGAAAGCAAGGTGCAGAGCAGGATACAGTATGTACCCATTTGTGTAAAGAAGGGGACAAAGGATATATATGTATTGGGTTGTATTTCATAAAATATTTCCAGAAACTCAAAACCGTGACTGCCTCGAAAATGTGGAAATGATTAGCTGAGGGACGGGCACAAGGCACAGATTTTTACCTTTTGAACTGTGAAGCATGTGAGTAATTACTGATTCAAAAAAAATCAAGTAAAATTCTATTATCTGCAAGGTTAAAGTTGAAAGTAGCTACTATCAACACTAACAAGCTACTCACATCTGACAGAAGTTTCAGAATAAAGAACACACATCATCACCAAGGAACTGAAAGGTCAAGATATGAATGGGGAATGATTGAATCATGCTGTAATTTGAAAATAAAACTAAACTGGAACCATTACAACCAGTTTTCAAAAAAAACTACAATAGACAAATACTAACTGGAAATTATGTGAAAAAGGAAAGCAATTTGAAACTTTTCAAATGATAGGATTACATTATCGGTAATTATTCTCTTTCCTACTACCAAGATTAGAAAGAATATGCCTGAAATCCTAAAGGTAAATAAAGCTTTTCCTGTGTTTTCATGCAGTTACCATCAATCCCACAAGGGGATGCCAGAGCTCTACCAATGACAAAGGAGCCTAAGAGTTTAATTTCTAATTTAAAAAGAAATGGCATTCACATTTTTATATTTCCTTATATCTGTGGAAGTATAAATGAATTGGCAGATGTTTCTATTTCACACTATATAAATTTTAGCACTTACACTTTCAGCAGGTAACTTAAAAATATTTTAAAATACTATTGGCAAAAAAAAAAAAAAAATCTATTGGAATAAAACTAATTTCTGTTAGTGTTCTTTACAACTTGCCAAAGTAGTTGGACAAAGTTTTGCCAAACTTAGAGGGCCTGTCTGGAAACAGTCTTACTTAAAATACAGACTGGGTAGCACATTTCAGGTCCACTTTGAGAGGTCCTGGGCAGCATAACAACTCACTTTTTATTTTGTACCAAGTAGCATACCATAAAATTTTAAAGACTTGACAAACTGAGTGTAGACATTTTCATTTTAAAATGCATGCTACTTTATGGAAGGTGAAAGAAGACATGGGATGTGGGGTGGGTGATGTGACAGGCCTCAAACGCTATTCGTCAATTTTCAAAGTAAGTTTAATCCCCCTCCCAACACCACTGTGGATACATTTTAGAAATTATACAAAATGCCACCAGAAAGACCCACAAAGCTTAGATATGTATTAGCAAGAGGCAAAAATAAGGTGAAAATTTTAAGAGTCTAAAAATCCATCTATAAGGGATAACTGCTTGAGGACAACAGAGTTCAAAGGGAAGAATGTCTGACGGTCAATATGGAGAGGCAGGCTTTTTTTTTTTTTTTTTTTCAACGTTTATTTATTTTTGGGACAGAGAGAGACAGAGCATGAACGGGGGAGGGGCAGAGAGAGAGGGAGACACAGAATCGGAAACAGGCTCCAGGCTCTGAGCCATCAGCCCAGAGCCCGACGCGGGGCTCGAACCCACGGACCGCGAGATCATGACCTGGCTGAAGTCGGACGCTTAACCGACTGCGCCACCCAGGAGCCCCAAGTCAGGCTCTTTTAAACACAAATGAGACTGATGCCAACAGTAACAAACACCTAACCACTCAGTTTCAACTCCTCTTCAGGCACTGAAATGGAGTTCTAAACAGTGAGCCTTAGAGGTAAATGAGAAAAGCCTGCTCTCTTATGCTCAGTAGAAACCCAAGTCTAGCATGAGGGTTACTGGCCAACCTACTGGAAGAGGGCAGGAACAGGCATGTTTGTAAGTACTGTAGACAGAAAAAAATGATAGTTTCACATCGATTCTCCTAAGGAAGCTAACATCAGTTTAATGTGTGAACATGAAGTTCCATCTACCATCAGTTTAATGTCACTGTAACAGACATAATGAAAATAATACTGTAACCATGGTTGAGCCACCAGAGCATCTGAAAAAAGCGTTCACTGAATCAGCTTAACATCTGGACCCTAGACATTTAGAAAATAATAGCAGAGCCATCCATAGTGCATTTCAGTGGGGTGTGGTAAAGGAAAATCACTGGTAAGATCCCATAAACAGCTGATTCTCTACCACAAACCCTTTGCTTTCAAACATCCACAGTTCCCACGACCATTAATAAAGCTTCTGTACTGCAGATGCTGATCTGTGACCAAGCATCATCTCACGTGGGCAACTCTCATGTTTTAAATGATTTCCAGTTTCTCCTTAGAGTTAAGATTTAGTTTTTGAACAGAACAATATTCCTAGACAATTCAGTTCTTGTATCTGAGTATCAGAAGTCAAGTCATAAAGCCATCAATGTACTTCTATTTCTGCAAAAATAAATAACCAAATCAATTAAAGTTAATGACTCCTGGCTTATTCCACTACAAATTTAAAAATATGCTTATTGTAAGCATTTATTTGCATATACAGTGTATTAAAGGTGATGACCTACTATGGAGTTCACTAGAATGTGTCTTCTTACCAGGCTTGATGAGAGGAATCATTTCTTAACACATTCACAGGAACCTTAATCTCCCCTAGGAAAATATCCTGGACCAGGTTTCCATTGTTCCACAAGTCGATCCTGAAAATTTTAAACTGGCTTTATTTTTTGCAAACAATGTTTAAGAGAATGCACACCACCAGGTAGCTTCAAATTACTTTGGTTGTATTATAGCATTAATTTTACATGCTTTAAGAGTAAGAGATGTTAGCGTTGTCATATACCTCACTATCTAAACTAAGAAAACAAAATATTGCAGTAGCTTTTATTGATAAGCACAGAAAGTAAACCACTTTAAATGGTCTAAAAGAAAGCACTTATGTTTCTTAGTTTCAAAGTCTAGGCTTCATTTTAACCTGTGGCAGGGGGAACTAGAGTTACTTTGTTGAATTTGAGAAAAGAAACCAACACAAGACTATAGTTTCTTTCTCAACTGGAACCAGTTAATATGAAAAGATAGGTGATTTAGAAAAATACATTACCTGATCATTCCAAACATGTGTCTAATGCACCCTTTACCACACTGTTAACACCACACCTAAACATGCACTTATCGAACTTTCCCCTCCCAAACAGCATATACTTAAGACCTAAATAACACAAACTTCAAACACATGCACCTGTTGAATTATCTTACAAGACTTCTTACCTCACTGAACTTTCTGTTAGACAGCAGATATGTTAAGAAGAATAAAAAAATTATTTCTAAATTGGCTAATACATAATTACTTTTCTATATACTCTTTGCATCCATTATGCTATGATTTAGAATTTTAAAGAACAATTATATTTGTGAAAATTAAAAATATAATAAACTAGGTGAAAACTAGGCCATCTTTGGTTTTAAATAAATACACCTTGACTATTTCTGCAAAGCAATCAGATTTTTGAGAAGATAATATGAATTTAAATTAGAGTTTCATCAACCAACTTGCTAAAGAGAATTCTATTAAGCTTGGTTCGCCTTTTTCAATTAAATTTAGGATTTTCTTCTGGCACCAAAAAAAGCAATTCTGTAAAACTCCAAGACATATACCTAATTTCTAGCTTTTCGATGTCCTCCTCTTCTACCTGGAATTGGGACTTTCTGGTATAACTACTGGATCTTGTTACCTGCAAACAAAATATTTTAGTTGATAAAAAAGTTTGAAAATTTCTTCCTACATGAACTTCAAAAACTATCATCCCTAAAATGTTCAATTTTATTTATTATAAACAGAGGAAAATGCGTAGGTAATAGTTTACCCAAAAGCTAAAGACAAAACCAGCTATGGAAGTAGCAGGGAAGTGAGAATGAGACAATATAAAAATATCAAAAGCAATCTTTCCTCCAAGCCCCCCCTTATCCACTCAATATACAGAAACATTAGGTTCTCTGGCTCACATGCAATCTGTTGGTGACTCAAAGAGCAAAACTGTTCTATTTTGGTGAAGCTGCACATACCAAGAGCTGTTTGAAGACTGTCCCACATTTCAAGATACCAACTCTATCCTTATGCTTCCATCTCACATTTTTACTGAAAATATCAAGGCCACTGGCAGGCACTTCTTCAGCTACTGTCCACCTGAACAGGTCCGTTCTCATGTAGGTCTTTCTACTTGGTAAGTTTTTTCATTGCTTCTGAACAACAGATGAGATGAGCCTCCTCTTTTCTAAGACTACTCCACCCACACACGATATACAGTAAGCATTCGATCTATTTTAATTACAGCTTTCTTCGCCAGCTTATTCACCTCACTTAAGTCTAAGAAAAATTCTCCACTTAAATTACGGTCTTCCTATCTCCTTCCTTTCACAGACCAGTATCTCAAAACTGCAATCCACCCTTACAGAGCTGCTACTTCCTCACACCCACTCACTACAGTAACTCCTTATAATCTGGCTTCCTCACAGCTCACCCTCCCTAAACCCCTCTTCTGATCACCAAGTCTGATGGTGAATTCGTAGCTCTCATCTTCCTTGACCCCTCTACCTGAACACCTGAGTACAACTGTGCGTCCTTTTCCAGAAACACTCTTTTCTTTGAGTTTACCCAGGCACTCCCCTGGCAACCTCCTGATCTCTTTGCTTCTTCCTCTGGGACCTCTTCTTCCTCAGAACCTATAAATGTGGGTTTTCTCCAAGGTTTTATCTTTTATTTTGCTCTAAGAGCTGCAAAGTGTTATACAGTCTACAAGGCGCTTTCACATCCATTATCTTCTTTGTTCATCAGAATGTCCTGCTCTGAAGCAGGATTTATCTGAAGCTAGATTTATTATCCTCATCTTGAAAATGAGGAAGCTAAAGGGACCAATTAAGAGATGTGCTCAAGGCTGAATACCTAGTAAGTGGCAGAACTGAGCCTCCCTGCTCTTCTCCTATATTGTATATCTCTATTCTCTTGGCTTCCTTGACTCTCTGCAAGCAAATCTTGAGTCTTTATCTACAGTCATCACCAATCTTAAATTTCAGTCATGAACTGCCTACTGGAGGGTTTTCATGTCGGACCTCATGTTCGTTATGTCTCAAACCAAACCACTTATGCTTTCCTTAACTTTTTTTCCTCTTATTTCAGATTTGAAACCATTAGGACATCTGACTGCTCCCTTTGTTTTTTCTTCCATAACCCATTTGTTATCTTGCCCTTTGCAGTTTCTTTCTCATCTGTCCCTTCCTTTGTTTTTCCTTATTACTCTCTTGGATCAGACTCCCATTGTCCTTTTTTTTTTTAATTGTTTTTTATTTAACAACTTAATTATAACAATTTCTTGATCTCTGTTCTCAGACATATGACCCACAGATCATGGTTAATTCTTCCCAAAACACTGCATTACTCCTATCATTTCCAGGCTCAAAACATTTTCAATGGCTACTATGTAAGCACCTCCGTCAGGTACTCAAGGCCTTTCACAGTTGGTCCTACTCTAGCTTTTAAGTTTTGTTCCAATTATTCTCTTTCAGAACGCTCCAGTTAAATCACTACTTGCTATTCTGTGGACTAACTTTCTGTTTTTCTCTATGTCTCTGCTCAAAATGTTCTTTCTAATACTCCTCTGCTCTGACTTAACTGGAGCAGAACTTACCTGACCTCTTCAATATCTACTGCATTTTACTGCTCTGTATAGGCATGCATGTGTGTGCTTTGTGTCTCTTTAGCTTGAGGACAGAGATTGAATCTTTATGATCAGCTCAACAACGGGGCCTTTTGAGTGAATGTTCTAGGCCTCACAGGTTTGTCTGGATGGAGCAAGCAAGTTAGACCTTGCCTTTCCAAGGGCCATCTGCTTGCTGCAAGCTGCCCCATGTTTTCTGCAGGCTAGCTGTAATAGTCATTGATAAATGTAGAACCACCAAAGTCCTTAGCCAGGAAATGGAAAAGTGTCACACTGGTAGATTTTTTTTTGTTTTTCTTTCTCCCTTCCCCCCAACCCCACAATTCGTCTTATTTCAATTCTGGCGTTTTCTTTAACCTATGTTTCTTTATTAAAGTACAGTCATCAGGAATGGCAACATATGCCCTCACCCCACGTTGAAATATTAAGAAAACATTAAGAAAACACACACACAAAAGAGGAAAAAGCACACAATGTAACTTTTTTCCAAATCTTCCCTACATGTTAATCTCACTTGCAACATGTTGTATGGTTGGAACATGATCTTTTAGAAATCAGAGGTTGACTTTTTTTTCCCTATAGTTTTCAAATGATATGAAAAATGATTTAACAAATGCTCCACAGTAAAGAACTCCAAAGCACTGTATTTTGGGGCAACTTCAAGGCAGCTGAAGATCTCTATGAAAATAAGCATGTGTCCATAGAGGGAACTAGCTAAAAAGAACTTAATAATAAGGACTTAATCATATAGCACTTTATGGTCTCAAAGCATTCTCACATGTAGGCCTCCTAAAAATTCTATCAGGTAGGGTGGCTGGTGTTTTCTCTCACAAAATTATCCTTTCACAAGATAAATGTGAATTTCAGATTTAGTGATTCATTCCAAGTCAACTGTGACTAGAACTCCGACCAAGTGATATCATACTTACTTTACTACTGATTTTCATACAGTGCTCTGCACAAGAGTCTGGTGCCCACTGTGTGTCAGGTGCGGGCTGGATAAGATAGGGAGGGTGTTTGGAGGAGGGTGTGATATTGAGGATGAATAGGGAGTAGGTGTGGCCCTAGTCCTCCTGTCCCCAGATCAGTCACAGTTCTACCTTTATTTGTTTTATATATTGGGCCTCCATCATATTACATCATGATTCTACTGCTTTCGGAATAGAAAGGCTTAGTTGTATTAGTTGATTAAATGATTACTATGGCTATAGTTTAAAAAAAAGAAGTAAGCCAGCATTCAATATTAAATATTCAATGTTAACATTTATATAAAACAAAAAGTTACCTCAAAATAAAAGATTTCATTAAACTGCGGATTGCTTGTTTTCTTCTTTACTTTTGTCTTCTTTTGGTCATTCCTGTTCCAATGTGGTAGAGTTTTACCTTGTAGAACTTAATAGTACACAATTATAAAACATGCTATTTCCAACCAGGGAGCCTGACCTCCATTTAGCTGTTAAGATGACTCAGGGAAAACTATACTTTTAAATATTACTTGGAGAAAAATTTTGAGGTATCTTTAAAGACTCAAAGAATATACAAGTTTGTATATCCAGATATGACAAGATTGTATTATTCTTTCTATGGCTATACTAGACTGACTGACAAGCTTACTTTATAGAAGAAACTTAGAATGGTAGAAGGAAGACAATGAGATTCAGACTACCTTTATGCTGAAAAATACTCAAGAAACACAAAAAGCATACTAAACTCAGTTTACTTCTTGGGGCTCAGCTACAAAGTGGCTTTTTAGAAAACCTTTTATTTGAAAAAATTAGAGAAGGTTGAAAAGAAATGTACAGAGAAGTCCTATGCAGTCTTTCCCTAGCCTCTCCCAATGTTAACATCTTATACAACAATAGTACAATATCAATACCAATAATTACTTTTAAAACCAAATTCATATGCCAGTTTCCATTTGTATGTTGCTAAATGATTATACTAAAGAATGTGTCTTCAGCTACAGATTATGAGCAAAAACAAAAAACAGCTCTACTAGGTTAAACATTTTTAGCATACACACACAAAATTCAGTCCGTCTGATAGCATGCATGTTAAAGGATTGAGTATCTGCTTTCAAATTTAAAACCATCTATAGCAATAATAGCACACTGTTGTTTAAGCACCCAGTAAGTACTAGGCAAGGTGCTAGGTACTTTATAGACATATATATATATATAAATACATTTCTTAAAGTGACTTAACGGGTGACTTCCTAAAAAATAAAAATATCTATTTTGTACATCTGAAACTAATATAACATTGTATGTTAACTACACTGGAATTACGAAAAAAAATAAAAATAAATAAATAAAAAGAATACCTAGAGAGCCTGAAGGTGGGGGGAAGGGGTATGTGTCTGTGTATGTATGTATATGTTTGGTGTGGAGGGAATATTTTGCTGTTTCCTGATTAAACCTTCAAGTTGTAGGCAAATTTCAGTCTAGTCAGGCTCTGAAAGAAATCATAATGAAGTTATAAAATATAAAATATACAAAGTGCTATAGGTTTTTCCATAAATTATCGTAAATAATTTAAATCAATGATATGGTGCACTTTACCATGTTCTGGTACTTCAGCAGTCTGTCTACAGCTTGGAATTCTTTCTGTAGAGCACAGATGCCATGAGCAGAAAAGGCATTTTTAGTTCTGAACCACTTTCCAGACAGAAATATGGAAACTGTCTTGCTATTCTGGGCTAGCATTTCTTGAAACAGAATTTTACCTGCATAAAATCTAAGATATTTGAAGGTAGGAAGGCCAATGATGAATGAAGAAGGCCACGTTTATGTTTTAAAGTATATTTTAACTACTATAAAACTCATGTTGTTCCCCACAGTCTAAGAGTCTAGCAGATCCGAAATGGCAACCATTTTCTTTCTATAAAAACAGGACTTGGTTGTTTGCAAGTGTATAACAGAACTCACTAAAGAGCTTTCTTTCAAAGCATTCATTACTTTGTGTCATAAATATCTATTTAGGATTTATTCTTAGAACCTTAATTTTGTAATTCTTAAGTCAACTTTTAAAACTTAAAAATCTAATAATAATTCACTCTCCTATTCTGAATTCTGAACTCCAGGTTACGAACAGAAGCCAACCACTGATCATTTCAGTGTAATGAAGCACCTACTGTCAAAGAAGGAAATCATTTGTTAAGTCCATATACATACTGAATCTTCAGATTCAGAGATGTTTACATTTCTGGATAAAAATCAGTGTACTTATGGAAAATAAAGGCATGTTTCAAAACTGTTTAGAGGTAAAAAAATAAAATCTAATAATAATTCAATAAGCATTACCTACCAATGACGTGAATGTAGCTACAAAGTATTATGCTAAGTGAAATAAGTCAGTGAGAGAAAGACAAATACCATAATGATTTCACTCACATGTGGAATTTAAGAAACAAAAGAGCAAAGGGGAAAAAAAGAGACAGAGGCAAACCAAGAAACAGATTTGTTAACTATAGAGAACATACTGATGGTTACCAGAGGGGAGGTAGGGGGGCAGCTGGGGATTAAGGAGTGCACTTATGATGAGCATATACAAATATGTTGTATGGAAGTGTCAAATCACTATACTGTACACCTGAAACTAATAACACACTGTATGTTAACTAATTGGAACTTAAATAAAAGCTGGGAAAAAAAAAAAAACACATTACCTAGAAGGGCCCACTAGAGAAACTGTTGCATAAGGGTCACAGCTTTGTCCATTTATGAGAGGCAACCCGTGACATGACACGATGCTAAGAAAGAATAAAAGAAAATTAATAGTATATTTAAGTTAAACAACATAAAGCATTATCTTTAAATACAAATCAGTATATTCAAAGGGTTAAAGCTTTTCCACAGGTCTGCAGATGTATGCCTATATACCACCTACCTCAAATACATCTATTGTGCACTTATTCACTTATGCTACATTTCTCAAATAGGACTTAAAACCAGAACGCCATAATCAGTACTGAGACTACCAAATAATATTTAGCATAAATCCCCTGGCTAAGTATCCAGCAAGGTACATTTTGTGGTTTGATAATATACTAACACTGCTGTGGCTTCTCAACAGGAAAAGAATGTGTTGTGAACCTTAAAGGAGAAACTACAAACCAAGCTAGATCTATGGCATCACATCCTCTGTTGAAGCATGAATGAGAAACAAGGAAATGACTGCGGTTTCCCCTTCAAATCTGATTCATAAATAGAGGACAAGTCTCCCACAATTCTGTAGTCTTTTATTCTGATTCTCAGTAACACAGCTCCTGTATCATTCTGTAGAAAATGTTTTAGACCTTAAAACCCAACATCTTCTAATCCACTCCATGGATAAAGTCACTGGTATTTACAGAGGACATAGAATCTAACCTAATGGTCTGCTCAATTTCCTCACTAAATATTATTGAGTCCACAAATTTAGTTTAATATCTAAGGGTTTGCATTCCTTAATGCCTAAGACAAACTCATGAGAGTTGCTGAAAGCATTCTTTGTAGAAAGATGTGGGCTACTGAGCAACATCCTTATTTCTCTCCACAACCCACAGATCATATATGTGGGTGAAGTGCATATGGTGTGCTGAGTCAAGAAGAAATGATAATGACTCATTCGATTAAATTGGGTATAAAAAAATCAAAATTTAAAAATTCCCCTAACTAACCAAAGAAAGCACAGACCGAGATAATAATTCTGGGTATTAATGTTAGACTTAGGACAGTCAAATTTTCCAACTATGTTCTGTTTGAAACTGACAATCCTCAGGCCAACCGCAGGCTAATCCTCAAAATGATACCTGATTTTTATGTAGCATTTGCACTTTATTCACTATTTTCACAAAATGTATCTAACTCCCACAACTGCCTTTGAGAAAAAACACCTTAAAGAAGAAAGTAAGGCTCAAAAAGATTATGTAAGAAATTAACAAAATAAGGCTGAAGAGGGACTACAACTTGTACAAAGTGGGCCAAGACTTAATTTCTACTTTCTTAACTGCTTCCCAAGTCCAGCATCTTTCTATGTTCCCTACTGCACCTTAATATATTGATTGTATTACTCTCTTCGTAATACCACATGTATCTCATGTAAACACTAATTATGAGAAATCTTAATTATAGAAAAGTCACTATAATTTTATGAGGTAGAAAAAAACTGAGAAAAATAATTCATTATACACAGGCTTCTATAAGAATACTTCACAAAACAAAACAATGATGCCCATTAATCCGGAAGTATGAATTTATAAAAACCATCAGAAGTGGTCTTTTAAATGTAAGACACTTTTAAAATTGTTTTCTGAGGGGCGCCTGGGTGGCTCAGTTGGTTAAGCGTGCGACTTCAGCTCAGGTCGTGATCTCGCGGTCCGTGAGTTCAAGCCCCGCGTCGGGCTCTGTGCTGACAGCTCAGAGCCTGGAGCCTGTTTCAGATTCTGTGTCTCCCTCTCTCTGACCCTCCCCCGTTCATGCTCTGTCTCTCTCTGTCTCAAAAATAAATAAACGTTAAAAAAAAAAAAGCATTAAAATTGTTTTCTGACAAACAGAAGTAATATTATTAAGTACAAATTATTTTATTTGCTACATATGTTATGAAATATTTTTACAACTATTCTAATCGGTAAATCAAACAGTCTCCTATCATAAACATGAAGGAGTGAAAACAAATGCTGAAAATGAGCTTAGTATACTGAATTATCTTACATTTTGTTACTTTTTTTTTTTTAAGTTTATTTTTTTGAGACAAAGAGAGCAAACAAGCAGGGGAGGGGCAGAGAGAAGGGGAGAGAGAGAATCCCAAGCAGGCTCCATACAGTGCAGAGCACCGTGCAAGGCTTGAACCCACAAACCATGAGACCATGACCTGAGCCAAAATCAAGAGCCAGACGCTTAACTGAGCCACCCAGGCGCCCCTGACATTGTTTATATATGACATTTGATATTAATGCATTTTCTAGAAATTGCAAAGGAAAATATATTTAGTCCAAACTTGTTTAAATACAGAATGACTGGATCTTTTCCTTGAGGCTCTTTTTTTTTTTTTTTTTAAACTAAAAGACAAATGCTAATGTCTACATACAGCCAAGATGGAGGAAGAGAGAATGGAATAACTGGGGAAAAAAAAAAAAAAAAAGAACAAAATCAGCAGCGCAGGACAGTCATCTCTGAGGGGAAAAGAAATGAAATGAGTCCCCAACTGTTCCCGAGAAGAAGAGGGAGAGTGGTCAGCTGGGGAAGACCAAAGTAACTAGAGTTCCCAGACAGAATACTGGAGGAAAGAAAGCTACAACGAAACAAAGAAACTTCCAGAGAGCTGTATGAATCCCCCTGGAGTGTTCAGATGAGTGCTGATAAGCATATGCCTGTGAGGAAACTACCTGAAGATGGGGAAAGAATCATTTGATTAGATTCGAGGGAATAATTCCTGAAGCCCACAAATGGCTAGCATGAGGCCCCACCAGCCATAGTATGAAACTTGGTAATTCACAGATGCTGTATCATTACTGAGAAAATACAATTCCTAGATTAAAGGTTGTATTTATTCCATCCAACAAGGCTTAAAAGCAAACCTCAAAGGAATCATATTGTTTCCAAGTAACTTGACTAGGTCTTCAAGCACACTGATAGAAATAATATCCAGAAACTTCAAAATGTCTACAATCCAACATAAAATAACTAGGAACACAAAGAATCAAGAAAACATGTGCCATGAGAGGTGAAGTAAATGAAATAGAGACTTAAAAAACAACAGGACACATCAATGAAACCAGGAGATAGTTCTTCAAAAAGATCAATAAAATTGATAAACCTTTAGCCAGACTCATAAAAAAAAAAACTCCACAGAAATACAAAGGATTATAAAAGAATATTATGAAAAACTATATGTTAACATGCCAACAAACTGTACAACCTAGAAGAAATGGATAAATTCCTAGAAACATATAACATCCCAAAACTGAATCAGGAAGAAATAGAAAATTTGAACAGAATGGTTACCAGCAAGGAAATTGAATCAGGAATAAAAAAAACTCCTCCCAAAACAAAAAAAAAACAGGATCAGAGGGCATCACAAGTGAATTCTACCAAACATTTAAAGAAGAGTTAATAATACCTATTCTTCTCTATTCCAAAAACAACAAATTCATTCTATGAGGCCAGCATTACCCTGATAGATACCCTGGTATCTATCTGATACCAAAACCAGATAAAGACACTACAAAAAAGAGAACTACAGGTCAGTATGTCTGATGAACACATAAAATCTGCAAAAATCCTCGACAAAATATTAGCAAACTGAATCCACCAATACATTAAAAAAATCATTCACCATGATCAAGTGGGATTTATTCCTGGGATGCAAGGGTAGTTCAACATTTGCAAATCAATCAATGTGGTACAACATATCAACAAGAGAAAGAATAAAAACCATTTGATCAGGGGCGCCTGGGTGGCTTAGTTGGTAAAGTGTCCAACTTCAGTTCAGGTCATGATCTCATGCTTCATGGGTTCAAGTGCTGCCCACATCTGGCTTCGTGTGGAACCTGCTTGGGATTCTCTCTCTCTGCCCTTCCTCCTCTCGTGTGTGCTTTCTCTCAAAAATGAACATTAAAAAAAAAAAAAAAACAAAAAAAAACAAAACAGAGGCTCTGATTAAAAGAATGGGAAAAATATATACTAATACTAATCAAAAGAAAGCTGATTGATTCTCTGGATAATAACACCCCAAAAGTCCATCAGTAGGGGTCTGGTTGAATAACTGATAGTAAATCTATATGTTAGAATACTATGTAGTTGTCAAAAAGAATAAGATAAATCTCTACTCTCTAATTACTTTGATATAGAGGGTAGGGGGTTGGGAATGAATGTGATACTTCTCCAAACACACTTTATACAAGTTCTGACTTTAGAAGCAAAAAATCTTTTACATTTCATAAGTAAAATTAAACTTAAGCAATTCTTAAAAGGAAAAAATTATGAGAAACCACTAAAAAAGAAAGAATTATTTCAATAGACTGGAACATAGTATTTGACTCTGTATCCTTAGAACAAATAGTACAGTAAGATCTCTTAAACTTCATTCAGCAACCTCACTGCCAGCAGTAATACTGGCATTACTATTTTGAATTTATTTTCTATATTATATAAGATAATGACACTAATTGTTAGTGTTGTCAGGGATTAAGATTTTCAATATAATAAAGTCAAAGTTAGATTAAAAATCTTGTAATATTAAATTTAAATTAGAAACATAAAAGAAGGAAGGAAAGAAAGAAAAGAGAGAGAACAAAGGCAAAAGAAGGAAAGAAAGAAATAAATAAAGAAAGAAAGAAAGAGAGAGAAAGAGAGGAAGACTGCCATCCAGAGAGGCTATATTAATATCAGACAAAGCAGATTTCACAACAAAGAATAGTCCCAGGGATAAAGATCGTCATTTAACAACCCTAAATGTTAAGCTCCTAGCATCAAAGTTGCAAAAGCAGCAAAAACTGACAGAATTACAGGGAGAAACAGACAAATCCACAAACAGTTGGAGATAGCAACATCCCCTCTCAGTAACTGATAACCAACATGACATAATTAACATTTACTAAAAAAAATTCTACCCATGCAAAGCAGAAAACATATTAATTTCAAATGCATATGGAACAGATACCAAGATTAAACAATACTTTGTGGACAAAAACAAGTCTTGGAAAATTTGTAAGCATTCAGATCATACAAAATTTGTTGACAACAGCAGAATTAAATTAGAAGTCAACAGCAAAAAGATATCTGGAAAATCCTCAAACACCTGGGAACAAAATAACTCACAAATAATCTGTGGATTGAAGAATAAACAAAAGAAAAATTATACAGCATTCTGAACTGCATTAAAATGAAAACTCAGCACATCAAAATTTGAAAGGTGCAATTAAAACAGTACTCAGAAGAAAATGGATAGCACTAAACACCAACATTAGGAAAGAAGAAAGATTTTCAACCACTGTCTTCAGCCTCCATCACAAGAAACTTAGAAAACAAAAACAAATTAAACCTAAAGTAAACAAAAAATACAGTGGGAATCAAAATAGAAAACAAAAAATATACAAAAGTCAATGAACTCAAAAGCCATTTCTTTTTTTTTTTATTTTTAAAAAAATCTTTTATTTATTTTTGAGAGAGAGAGAGAGACAAAGTGTGAGCAGGAGAGGGGCAGAGAGAAAGGGAGACACAGAATCTGAAGCAGACTCTAGGCTGTGAGCTGTCAGCACAGAGCCCGACACAGGGCTCGGACTCATGAACTGTGAGATCGTGACCTGAGCCAAAGTCAGATTCTTAACCAACTGTACCACCCAGACACCGCAAAAGCCATTTCTTTCTTTAAAAAAAATTTTTAATGTTTATTTATTTTTGATAGAGAGAGAGAGATACAGAGCATGAGCGGGGGAGGGGCAGAGAGAGAGGGAGACACAGAATCAGAAGCAGGCTCCAGGCTCCGAGGTGTCAGCACAGAGCCCGACACGGGGCTTGAACTCACAGAAGTCAGACGCTCAACTGACTGAGCCACCCGGGCGCCCCCAAAAGCCATTTCTTTAAGAAGGTCATTAAAATTGATAAACTTTAGCTACACTGATTAACAAAAATAGAGTACAGACACAAATTACCAACTTTAGGAATGAGCAACATGACATCACTATTAAGTCTACAGATATTAAAAGAGTAACTTGAATTACTTTATACCAAAGAATTGAACAACTCAGATTAAACGGTCAAATTTCTTGAAAAATACAAATTACCAAAGATCACTTTTAAAAAATCTGAATAGTGGGGCGCCTGGGTAGCTCAGGTGGTTAAATATAGCACCTGACACTTGATTTCTTCGGCTCAGGTCACGATCTCACGGTCCTGAGATCCAGCCTATGTTGGGCTCCATGTGGGCGTGGAGCCTGTTTAATATTCTCTCTCTCCCTTTGCCCCTCCCCATCTCATGTTCCCAGTCTCTCAAAAAAAAAAAGGGGGGGGGGCTATGTACCTATTTAAAAAACTAAATTTCTTGTTAAGAACCTTCCCACCAAAAAATTAAAAAAAACCAAAACACTTCAGGCCCAGATGGCTTCACTGGTGAATTCTTATAATATTCACGTAAAAAAGAAATTATATCAATTGTATACAAACCACCAGAAAATTGAAAAAGAGAGATTACTTTCTGATTCATTCAATGAGGTCATTATTCTGATTCCAAAAACCAGACAAAGCCACTACAAGAAAACTATAGAGCAAAGTTCTTCATAAATGTAAATGTAAAAAACCTTAACAAAATTTTAGCACATCAAAGTTAACTATATATAACAATGATAATATAACATGACCAAGTGGAGGTTGGTTTAACTTCAAAAATCAATCCACAAAATTTACCATATTAACACATGAAATCAGAAAAAGCAGATCATTTGAAACATTCTCAGCAAACTAGGAACAGAGGGGAATTTTCTCAACCTGAGAAATGACAGCTAACATCATACTTAATGGTAAAAACAAAAACAAAAACAAAAAACTGAATGCCTTCCCCTTAAGATAAGAAATAAGACAAAGATATTTGCTCTCACATCTTCTATTCAACATCCTACTAAAATGATCAGGCAAGAAACAGAAATAAGCAGAACCCAGACTAAAAAGGAAGTAGTAAAACTGTCTATTCATAGATGACACAACTGTCCATGTACAAAATCCTACAGAATCTATAAACAAGCTAGTAGAACAAATCAGTGAATATAACAAGGTTGAAGAATACAAGTGTTTTTTTAAATTACTATGTACTAGCAACAAACATCCTCCTATTCATCTTGTTTCTTCTTTCTTTTTCTCTTTCTCCTAAAGTTCTTTTTCTCAGCCTGTTTCTATAAAATAAAAATCACTGCCTGGACTTCATGTCACCCAGTACCTATCTAATTTTTCTGTTTGTCTTTCCAAATGTCTTGACTTCCCTTTCACTCCTCACCCTACTGAAATCTAGTTTTTTCTACATTCATCATTCTATGGAAACTCTCCTCATTAAAGTCCCCTGAGTGTTAAGTGCTATCTCTATTTTTCAGCGCTCTTCTTACTGGATTTCTTGGCTGTGTGAAACACTTCTGACCACTCCTTCCCTCCTTCAAGACCTCTTCTCTCTTGGTTACATTTGTCTTCATCCTCCTAATTTTCCTCATATCACCTATCTGTCTCCCTCCTATTTACATAACCTCCCTGTAAGGCTGTTGTTGTTGCTGTTATTGTTAATCACATCCATTCCTATGGCCACAACTACCATCAGCCTTACATTTCTATATGAGATCTCACCAGAGAGTTTAAGATTTTTATATTGAAATGCCTGATGGAAATCCCTACCGAGATGTTCAAGAGCAGCTAAAACTCAACTCATTACCATCTCTTATTAAAGAAGTTCCTCCTTCAGAATTTTCTCTTTTGTTGTAAATACCACCACCCACCTAGTAACACCATCTAGAAATCTAGGAGCCACATTTAGATTCTTCTTTGTGCTCACTTTCTATATATAATCAGTAAGTTTTAGTGATGCGACTCTTTAAACGTTTCTTCGTTTGTCCTCTTTTCTCATTTTTGTAACTACTATTCTGAATCTATAATCTCTTACTCGGATCACCCTAACACCCTTCAAATTTATCTCTCAGTTTCTGTACTTACCACTGTCACAAATCTCATCTTTCTAAAATGCAAATTCCAGCCTACTTCACTGGTATCTGACCAGTCTCTTGAATCAAGCTTCATATGCTAGCAACATGAAACCGCTTTTAATTATTCTCCCTCCCTCTTACCATGTTTCTTCCTCCATACTTCTGCCTATATTGTTCTTTCCTTCTGGAAAACAAATCTCACTTTTTCTAGGCTAGCTACTTTCTATTCATCCTTTAAGAAGACAAATGTTACTTTCTTTCTTTGTTTAGTTGTTTCAAAGGTACTTAGTGCCTATTAGTGCCAGGCACTAATCACTGGGGTGATGAGGTGAATAAGACAAACAACATTCTTGCTCTCATGGAGCTGACAGTCTACTTGAAATAAGAGATAACAAGCAATAAAGCAAAAAACAATAGCAAGTGCTATGAAGGAAAAAGAATAGGGTGTCTTATTTTAAAGTGATGCTTAAGCTGAAACCTAAAGGATGAGAAAACCAGCTAGAAGCAGGATAGGCATTCCAGGCAAAAAGGAGAGCAGATGCTGATCTCTGAACAGGAAGAATATGTCACATTTGAGGAACTGAGACAAGGCCAGTGAATATATGAACAAGAGGAAGCAAGCCACAAGATGAAATCCAAGAGGCAGGCAGGGTCGGAACATGCTGCACCATGTGGGCCAAGTCAAGGGGCTTGGATCTTATTCTAAATGCAAGGGGAATCACTAAGTGTTTGAGCAGGAGAATGACATGATCTAATTTATGTCCTAAAAGATTACTCTGGGCTGCTACGAAGAGAATGGACTGCAGAGCAGAAGGCCAGCTAAGAAACTACTACAATAGTCAAGGTAATAAAATGTTGCTGGTTTGAAGTAAGGACATGTCAGCAGATGATAAAAATGAGAAAATTCAAGAAATATTTCATATAATCAATAAGAAGTGGATCCAACGTGTGGAGGGAGAGAGGAGAAAAGACTTTAAATGATTCCCAGGTGTCTGGCTAGGGTAAAAGGTGGATGGTGGTTCCAACTGCTAAGGCTATGGGAAGGAGCTATACAGATATGATAGTCAATGCTTCAGTTTTCAGGTGATAAATCTGCAATGTTGTGAGACATCAAAGTGGAGTTGCCAAAAAGGCAGGTGAACATCTGAGAGTGGAGCTCAGAAAAAAGACATGAGTTAAATGCATAAGGTATAGACAATTTTTTTAACTTACTTTGAAATGATTTCTGACTTTCAAAAAATTGCAAAATAATATACACAGTTTCTGTATACCCATCACCCGTATTAACATTTTGTGTAACCAGAGTAAAACTACAGACAGAGAAAAATAACACGGAAACAATGTTAGTTAATAATTATATTAACTAATCTTACAGACTTTACTCAGAGTAAATTTTGTCAATGTCCTTTTTCTGGTCCAGGATACAATACAGAATCTCACATTGCATTTAGCTGTCCTGTCTTCTTAGTCTCTTCCATCCTAAAACAGCTCCTTAGTTTTAACTCTTTGCCCCTTGATCCTGTCAGTACTAGCCAGTTCTTTTGTACAATATTCCTTAATTTGAATTTGATGTTTCCCTGTGATTAGATTGAGGTTATCTATCTTGGTGTCCTTCTCAATGTAGCATACCAGGTAGCCAGATGTTTATTACCAGTGACACTAACTTCGGTCACACAGTTAAATTGGTATCTATCAGACATCTTATGGTGGAGATTCTTTGAGACTATACAAGTATGCTGTTTGGCATCATGTTTACACCCACTTATTTAGCATCCACCATACATGCTGATTTTCTATTTCCATCATTTGCCCTACATTAATCAGTGAGAATTCTACTATAAGAAAAAGTAGTCCTTTCTCCCCAGTGTGTTTATTTATTTATATAGCAGCATTGGCTCATGGATATTTTATTCTATAGGCTTAAAACATTGTTTTTTAATTTTTAATATTTATTTTTTGAGAGAGACAGAGTGTGAGCAGAGGCAGGGAAGAAACAGAGGGAGACACAGAATCCGAAACAGGCTCCAGGCTCTGAGCTGTCAGCACAGAGCCTGATGCAGGGCTCGAACCCACAAACCATGAGATTATAACTGGAGCCAAAGTTGGATGCTTAACTGACTGAGCCACTCAGGTGTCCCTAAAAAAGTATTTTTAATGTTTGTTTTGAAAAAGAGAGAGACAGAGCACAAGCAAGGCAGGGGCAGAGAGAGAGGGAGGGAGACTCAGAATCCGAAGCAGACTCAAGGCTCTGAGCTGTCAGCAGAGAGCCCAACATGGGGTTCGAACCCACGAACTGTAAGATCAAAACTTAAGCTGAAGTCAGACATTCAACTGACTGAGCCACCCAGGCATCCCTGTACTATAGGTTTTGATCTGTAATTATTATTATTACTTGATTTGATGCTCAAATTGTCCCAGTTTGGTTACGTGGAGCTCCTTCAAGTTGGCTTCAATGTCCTTTCTACATGCCTTCATTATTTATTTGTAGAACTTTCTTACTTTCTGACTCCACATATGCTCTGAGCTCATCTTGTATTTTCCCTGCTCAAGTCCTGAAATCAGCCAATACTTTAAAAAAAAGAATCAGGTTCTCTTTATTGGAGCAGCTCTGAAATAACAGATAACACTAATACTAATACTAGAGCCATTAGCCACATGTGGCTATTTAAATTTAAGTTAATTAAAATTGGACAAAATTAAAAATTCAATTATTGAGCTCCACTAGCCATATTTTAAGTTTTTAATAGCCACATATGACCAGTAGCTACCATATTGGACAGTTAAGTTATAAACCATTTTCATCATCATTAAAAGATCTATTGGACCATACTGATTGGAGAATGATATTTAGATGCTCAGTATGTTCATTGTTGCTGGGATGACACTGCTTCCAGGTCTTCTGCATGAATAGAGCTAATATACATACACACTCACACAAACAACCCTGTAGCTATAAGACAATTTCACTCGAGAATTCTGCCTTCAAAGGAGAACAGAGAAATGGGGATGGCAGCTAGGGGAGGAGGGTGGAGATAAGGTCTGGGGAGGCATGCCTTTTTAGGATAGGAGATCCTAGAACATGTTTTACATTTTGAGGAGAAAAATCTAAAAGAGAAGGTAAAGCTGATGAAACAGAAGAAGGAATAAGTGAAGGAGCAAAGTCCTTGAGTAGGGGAAACAGATGGAAATTCAGAGACCAGATAGAAAAATTCACCCCCAACAAGAGAGGGGCACCTCCTCTACTAGAACATAAAGACAAAACAATGGATGCCAATACAGGTTTGCAGATTTAGATTCAGGAAAATGTGACCAATTTACAGATTGTAATGATGGAGAATCTCACAGGTGTTATTAGAGAAGCAGAGTAAAACTCCAGGGCAGTTACAAATACCCACGCAGGGTTTATGATCATGAATTTAAAGTAAAATCAGTCTTTTTTAATTTTCTCCAGCAATAATATTCAGGTGCAAACTGAACACAGAGAGACTAAGTTCATTTATACTAGGATTGTTCCAGATAAATAAGAAGGATGAATAAAAGAGCAAGGAAGTTATTGGAAAAGTGCAAGAAAAAATGATTACAGTGATAGATCATGGAAAACAACCTAGAAGGAAGTGAAAAAATAAAAATGGGTAAGAACGTGGTAAAGATCAATGGGTAGAAGTCTTACTGAAATTTCAGAAATGTTGCAGTGAGGAGCTTCCAGGTCTGGAAGATAATAGTAACTGCTAGGATATGAACCTTTCCACACATTACCCCCCAACTGTAAATTCAGCAAGTAGCACAAAGAAAACTACACATAATACTATGCTTTCAGTGGTACTAAAAACCAGAATACCACAAACCTCTAAAAGTTGAGAAATCAACAATAAATTCTGCAAAGTTGCTACTGGAGCTCTGGTGTTGCAGGCCAAGGAGTATGGACTGTGGAGGTTCAAGTGAAAGAGAAGAGAAAGAAGAAAAGAATACAGACCATCATGTGCCCATACAAAGACCTACTTGTTAACATTTATAGCAGCTTTCTCTATAATCACCTCAAACTGGAAACAATTCAAATATCTGCCAAGTGATGAATAGAGAAACAAATTCAATACAATGGAATACTACCCATGAAGTAGCTTTAAAAACAATTTTTTTTAATCTTTATTTATTTTTGAGAGAGGGACAGAGTGTGAGCAGGGGAGGAGCAGAGAGAGAGGGAGACACACAATCCGAAGCAGGCTCCAGGCCCCGAGCTGTCAGCACAGAGCCTGATGCAGGGCTTGAACCCACGAACCGCGAGATCATGACCTGAGCTGAAGTCAGATGCTCAACTGATTGAGCCACCCAGGCACCCCGTGAAGTAGCTTTAAATGAGAAAAAACAACCAGCAGATGACAACACAGAGATAACATCGATGTTGGAGTTATCTGACAAAAATGTGAAAGCAGCCATCCTAAAAATGATTCAATGAGCAATTACATCTGAAATATGAAAAGTTTCAGCAAAAAAATAGAAAGTCATTAAAGAAAGAAAAGATATAAAGAAGAATCAAAAGAAAATTTTAATACTTAAAACCAAAAGAAGCTTGACAGATGGGCTTAACAGTAGAATGGAGGGGACGGAGGAAATAATCAGTGAGCTTAAAGACAGAACAGCAGAAACTACTCAATATGAACAAGGGAGAGAAAATAGACTGGGGGAGGGGAAGTGGGGGTGGGAAAAGCAGAACCTCAGGGACCTGTGGGACTATAATAGAAGATCTAACATTTATGCCATTGAAATCTCAAGAGGAGAGGAGAAAGATAGCAAGGCTGATGGAGTATTACAAGAAATAATCGCCAATAATTTCCCAATTTGGCAAAGGATGCAAACATACAGATTCAAGAAGCTGACTGAACATACCAAACAGGATAAACTTAGAGAAATCTATGTCAAAATACCTCATAGTGAAACCGAAACACATAGAAAACTAAAGGCAAAATCTTCAAAGTAACCAGGGAGAAAAAGTGCATTACCTGCACAGGAAATAGAATTACAGTGAATTCAAAAAACCACAGAGGCCAGAAGCAAGTGATATATTTTTCACGTGCTGAAAAAAAAGAGCTATCAACCAAGAATTCTATATCCATTGAAAATATCCTTCAGGAATAAAGAAGAAAATCAAGACATTCTCAGATAAAGGAAAACTAAGACAATGTATCATTTATAGACCTACCCTAAAAGAACAGTAAAAGGAGATTCTCTAAACAATAAGACAGAGATAAAAGAAGGAATCCTAAAACAACAGGAAAGAAAAAAGAATATGGAAAGAGCAAAAATATGGGCAAATACAACAAACTTAGACTTCCCCTCTCTAATTTTTCTAAATTTTGTTAGATGGCTGAAGCAAAAATTGTAATACTGATGTGGTTCTTAATGTTTTCAGGAGAAACATTAAGATAATTATACTATAGAATGGTGGAGGGTAAAGGGATTTAAAAGAAGGTAAGGTTTCTACACTTTATTCTAACCAGTAAAACAGCAATACCAGTAGACTACAATAAGTTATACATGTATAATGTAATCCTAAAGCAACCACTAAAAAACTACACAAAGAGATAGAAAAACAGTACAGGTAAATCAAAATGGAATTCTAAAAAATGTTCAAGGAACTCAAAGGAAAAAGAAAACAGTAAAAGAGAAGAGAAAAACCAAAAAGTGGCAGATTTAAGCTTAACACATCAGTAATTACATTAAAAGTAAATGCTATAAATTCACTAAAGAAAAGACTGGCAGAGTGGGTTTAAAAAAGTGACACCCAACTATATTCTATCTATAAGAAACTACACAAAATTGGATGGATCTGATTGAAAAAGCCAATCTCAAAAGGTTATATATGATAAGACTCCATTTACATAACATTCTTGAAATGACAAAAATATAGATATGGAGACAGATTAGAGGTTGCCAAAGGTTACAAATGTTAGTGGGGGAAGGAATGGGTGTGAGTATAACAGGGTAGCATAAGGAAGATATTTATTGTGACAGAAAGATTATGTATCTTGATTGTGGCAGTTACCACAAATCTACGCATACGATAAAAGATATACAACATACTGTACAGTATACAATGTCAATTTTCCAGTTTTTACATTGTATTATAGTTATATAAGATGTAATTATTGAGAAATACTGAGCGAAGGGTACACAGGACCTCTCCATACTTTGTAATTTCTTATAAATCTATGATTATCTCAAAAGCAAGAAGTTAAAAAAAAAATCAAACTGCCACAGTTCAAATCCAGGCTCTACCACTCCCTGTACAAACTTGGGCTCATTTAACCAATCTGTGTATTGTTTTATCACCTGTAAAATAAGGACAAGAGTATCTACCAAGTTATAATAATAAATAAATAATACCTAAAAAAAGATTGAACTGATATATGCAACAACGTGGATGAATCTCAAAAGCATTATGCTAAATGAAAGAGGCTAGTCACAAAAGCCTACATATTATATGAATCTGTTCATATGACATTTTGGAAAAGGCAAAACTATAGGGACTAAAATCAGATCATGGTTGCCTGGAACTGAGCATAAGGAGAGGGGACTGAACACATCTCTGAGTAATGCGTTTTGTTAGAGTTTCGACTTTTGAAGTTGTGCTAATATTCTACATATTAAAAAAATAGAAGTAAACAACAAGAATGGGGGCAAAATCCCATTAACCTGAATGCAAACAAACCAAACCAAATGAAACCAAACCAACTATTTCAAATGTTATAACATAACCAAAGTGAGCAGGGGAGGGAGTGGTGGAAAGGGACTACTCCACATACTTGCACTATATGCTTCTCAGTCTAGGGGGAAAAATACTGCAAACAAATCTTGAGCTGTTTTTAGTAAGTAAATCCAAACTGAGGAACATTAAAAAAACAAAAACAAAAGGACTTCAAAAATCTCAATACCATGAAAGATAAAGAAAAGCTAAAAACGATTACTGGTTGAGGAGATTAAAGAGACATGTAAACTAAATGTAATACATGATCTTGGACTGGATCCTTTTTTGGAGAAGAAAAAATACCTTAAAGGGCATTATCGGGACAGCTGACAAAAGTAAAATATAATAACTGTAGATTAAAGTACTGGAATATAAAAAGCATACATTATACTTTTAAAAAAAATTTTTTTAATGTTTTTATTTATTTTTGAGACAAAGAGAGACAGAGCACGAGCAGGGGAGGGGCAGAGAGAGAGGAAGACACAGAATCTGAAGCAGGTTCCAGGCTCCAAGCTGTCAGCACAGAGCCCAATGTGGGGCTCGAACTCACAGACTGTGAGATCATGACCTTAGCTGAAGTCCAACACTCAACCAACTGAGCCACCCGGGCGCCCCATACATTATACTTTTATTGTATCAATGTTGAGCTTCCTGAGTTTGATAATTGTATTACGGTTATTTAAGAGAATATACTTACTCTTAGGACTATACACTGATATATTAAGGATCATGATAATATGCAACCTTCCTTAAAAGAGTTCTACGGGTACCTGGGTGGTTCAGTCGGTTGAACGTCCAACTCTTGATGGCAGCTCAGGTCATGATCTCACAGTTCGTGGGATCAGGCCCCATGTTGGGCTCCATGCTGATAGTGCAGAACCTGTTTGGGATTCTCTCTCTCCCTCTCTCTCTGCCCCTCCCCTGCTTGCACTCTCTCTCTCTCTCTCTCTCAAAATAAACTTAAAAAAAAAAAGAGTTCTAAAAAAAAGTAATATTATATATTTAATAAACATAAATAAAGAGAGACAGAGAGGAGGAGAGAGGGAGGGGAAAATGCCTCAAAGGGGCTGGGGTGTTCACAATAAGGAGAATAAATTATAGTCTAGAGAGAAACACTCACCCCACTGTAAGGTAAGTGGGTATGGTAGAAAACAGCATCTAATTGAGAAGGCAGTAAAGGAAACAGTAACTCAGGGGATATTCAGATTATTAGTTAATACAAAGAGAAAAAGAAGTCAGGGATATCCAGTAGTTTGTTGATAACACAGAGGAAAAGTTTGGGTGGAAGAGAAAAGAGAGAATTAGGCTTGAACAGATTTCCAGAGTAGTTAGAAGATTAGAGTCTGAACCTCAGAAAATGACTTGAGGGCAAAACAGGAATTTTTAAGTAGGTGAGAATCAATACATTCTCAAGGTAGCCATTTAGTTTTAGTCCCAGGGTTCCTAATGCTCAGCTCTGTGGTATCAGTCTCTTCTCTAGAGGCCCTCTAATAGGAAGCCTTTCCAATTCTCTTCTGCCAGGTAGTTAGACACGTTTATCCATGATCCTGTAACAGCCCCTTGCCTAACTCTATCATTTAACCCACATTCAATAAATAAGGCTGAATGAATTAATGACTTATCACAACCTGAGTAGACTAGACATAAGAAAACAAACTGGAAATCAACTTAATAAAGGAACAACACAGCAGAGTTTCATTTTTCAAAAAAGTTTCTGAAGTATATAAAATAAGGTGTGGGCTTAAGGTTCAAAGAACACAAAATGGAGAATTATTTCCAGTTGATTTTGGTAAAAGAAATATGCTTACTGTACAACAAGCTGCTGGCACACAGTTCCATTCTCTGTTATCAGTTCATTCAGTTTTAATTCAAGGTGAACTTTACCCTATAATGAGAAAAAAAAAATTGGCAAACTGAGTAGTCTATTTTGCTGACAAATTATTAAAGGTATGTACTTTTTCAAATGGTACCTAAAATATTTAGTTATTCACTAACTAAATTTGTGATCCCTAGCACATGGCTTTGCCCATATTAAGTACTCGTTAAATGACTAATAACCAATGATGTAGATCTAGTCAAATGCTTATATCAGACACGGCATTCAAATCTAAGAATGTAATCCCAGTTCAAAAAGTATTTATGAATCTCAATTACCATAGATTTTTTTAAAAAGGTAGCATTTATGTTTTAGGAAACTTTGAAATGAAAGCAAATTATAAAATATAGAATGCTTTTTCCAGAAAATCTAAACCATCAATAAGGATAGAGGCAGTATCATTATACGTCGAGAGAAATCATACAATTCTGAAAAATAAAACTAAGTTAGAGCTAGTAAGACTCAAGTTGTCAACACTTCTCTGAAAATTAAAGACTTATGGAATATCTACTATATTTTAGTAGTCACTCACTGTAGGGCTGGGTAGGAATCAATAGATATATAAGACAACAATCACTGCTTATAAGAAGCTCGCAATCTAGTGGGAAGACAATAAACAAAAGATAATATAGGACCAAGAGCCCTAATGAAAAAAATGGGATACCAAAAATAAATGAGTACTTTCTTAATTAGCTGTTAATAAATGGGAGTTGTAAAAATCCAGTACTACATATAAATTTAAAGCAAACTCAACTTCTCATGAAATGAAGGCTTGATCTGGAGCTTGATATTTTCATGCTGCCACCAGTGATGAGCAATTCTAAACTGGTTATGAGCAATTCTGAAGTGGTTAAGAATCAGTCTTGGATTACCTCCACCCAGCTGACATGACAAATTCTCACAGTAGAGATTTCAGGGGTGTGATGTCTAGGGGCTGATGACGTAAGTAATTTCATCAGAGATAGGAAAGTTCATTATCAAGTCACTGTTCCTCTTTGGAATAACCCCTTTCAGACATTCTTTCACAGTAATCTAACCTGAATCGGCCTCACTATGTTATGAGGGTTTGCTCCGTAAGAGTGAATCTGAGGTGCACCAACTACAAAGCTCAGGGTTAGATGCGTAGTGAGGAGCAACAACACTGATTGGCAGATCTCAACACAAAAGTCTGCATGAGAAAGCTAAGTTCTAAAGAAACAAAAGCATTAGCAGTAGTAAAATTGGAAGTTAGGTGGAACTGGAATTAAACTAAGCCAATTTGGGGCGCCTGGGTGGCGCAGTCGGTTAAGCGTCTGACTTCAGCCAGGTCACGATCTCGCGGTCTGTGAGTTCGAGCCCCGCGTCAGGCTCTGGGCTGATGGCTCAAAGCCTGGAGCCTGGTTCCGATTCTGTGTCTCCCTCTCTCTCTGCCCCTCCCCCGTTCATGCTCTGTCTCTCTCTGTCCCAAAAATAAATAAACGTTGAAAAAAAAATTTTTTTTAAACTAAGCCAATTTTCCACTAAAAATTCAGGCACAACTATCGATAAATTCACATAAAATTTATAAAATTGGTCATTAATTCTACTTTAATATTCACAACCCCTACTACTAGACAATGACCCAGAAGAGGTTCATGATATGTAGTAATTTTTAATATTACTCAACTCGAATTTTGAATCATCTTTGCTGTCAGGCCAGCATACGTGTGTCACTTACTAAGTGAGCCTAGCCAACTGCATCAACATTTGCAGCTCAAAGCAATTTTACTATTTTAACATGTATGCATTTAATGGTAGAAACTGTATGCTAACAAGGCACTCCCAACAGTCTCTCAGGAAATATCTAGGATCTATCCTAGTTCTAAAACAACTGAAACTATTAAAATAACAGTAGGAAAAAAAAAGTACAATAGTTCCATTCACAACTAAAAATCACAGCACTGCATCAAGTAAAGCCTAGAAATAAAAAATGTATATATTTAATGGGATCCTACTAGGAATCATTATCATTCAGTCAGAGCCTACCTAATACGTTCATTATTCCTACTGGCTGTTGAAGAGACCATTCCTTTGGTATTAGTCAGCAATAACATAGTTGTGTATTTAACCTGGTCAAGAAAAGACTGGGGACAGAATAGGTAACCACAAGATATATACTGTCAGGGTGGAACACTAAAATTAAAAAGCATTATGAATTAGGGGCATCAGGGTGGCTCAGTTGGTTGGACATCTGACTCTTGATTTGGCTCAGGTCATGATCTTGTGGTTTGGGGTCGAGCTCTGTGTTGATAGCAGGAAGCCTACTTGGGATATTCTCTCTCTCTCTCTCTCTCTGTTTCTGTCTCAGGGTCAAGCCTTGCATACAGCTCTGCACAGATAACAGGGAGCCTGCTTGGGATTCTCCTTCTCTTCTTCTCTCTCTCAAAATAAAGAAATAAACTTAAAAAAAAAGCATTATAAGTTAAATCAAGGAAATTATCATTTCTAAACTATGAAACACTACCTCATTATATACTTTAACATGAAAGTATGGGGGCGCCTGGGTGGCGCAGTCGGTTAAGCGTCCGACTTCAGCCAGGTCACGATCTCACGGTCCGTGAGTTCGAGCCCCGCGTCGGGCTCTGGGCTGACAGCTCAGAGCCTGGAGCCCGTTTCCGATTCTGTGTCTCCCTCTCTCTCTGCCCCTCCCCCGTCATGCTCTGTCTCTCTCTGTCCCAAAAATAAATAAACGTTGAAAGTATGTACATGATACTTAGCAAAAGAAACAAGTTAGAAAATAGGGTGTATAATGTTAATTTGGAAAAATGAAACATACTATATATATTACTATATGAATTTACTACAAGTCATCTACTAAAACACTGACAGGAGTTATCTTTGGTTGGTAGGATTTCAGATTTTTTTGCTCATCTAGATTTTAAAAATTTCTACTACCAAAGAGTCCTGTTTTTTAGGAAAAATAAAGTTTTAAAAAATTACTTGAAACTACTTTTCAGTATTAGAAACCCAAATCTATGAACATCTTAGAGAAAATATTTAGTATTCCTTAATACATTCATACAAAAGTTTGGTTTTATTTACATCTGTCATCATTTTATAGATTTGGATTATAGCAAAACAAGTTAGGTATTTTTTGTTTTGTTTTTGGAGAGGGTAGTTTTGGGTTCAGCAAAACATTTCCTAGTCTCCTCTGAAGCCAGGTGATAGTGGCTAAGGACAGCCATATGATACAATTTTGGCCAATAATATATAAGTAGAAGTTGCTGGTGGGGCATCTGAAGAAGCTTGTTGAATGGGACTCCCTAACTGCAGCAGTGGCTTGAGAGGCTGAAGAACTTAAACAAGGCAGTCTACGGTCTCATGGTGCTGGGCATATAAAAACTGGAGCCCAAGGCCCAACAAGGTAGAGTGCCACTGGCAAATACACAGGCTTTCTGTTGGAACCTCTGAAGGACTATGCCTAAAGAGTAAGAGTGAACAACACTGACCAGCCTGTACAAAGACCAAAACTGGGGCGCCTGGGTGGCTCAGTCGGTTACGAGTCTGACTCTTGATTTCGGCTCAGGGCACGATCTCACAGTTAGTGAGATCAAGCCCCATGTCAGATTTTGTGCTGATAGCAAAGAGCCTGCTTAGGATTCTCTCTGCCCCTCCCCAGCTTGTGTATGCATGCACACTCATTCTCTCTTTCCCAAAATAAATAAATGTTAAAAAAAAAAAGAAAGAAAAGAAAAACAAAACAAAACAAAAACAAAGACCAAAACCTAGCCTAGAATCAGCCAAACCCCTAACCTCTAGATATGCCAAAAGTAAAAAACTAAATCTTCGGGGCGCCTGGGTGGCTTGGTCGGTTAAGCATCCGACTTCGGCTCAGGTCATGATCTCACGGTCTGTGAGTTTGAGCCCCGCGTCGGGCTCTGTGCTGACAGCTCAGAGCCTGGAGCCTGTTTCAGATTCTGTGTCTCCCTCTCTCTCTGCTCCTCCCCTGTTCATGCTCTGTCTCTCTCTGTCTCAAAAATAAATAAACGTTAAAAATAATAAAAAAAAAACTAAATCTTCTCTGAAGGAAAAAAAACATCATCATCCACAGCTTCAAGTTATATCTAAACTATTTCATATTTTTCAATGTTTAGCATTCCATCAAAACTTATGAAGCATGCCAGAAGACATACACCAAAAACAAAAACGAAAATAAAAACCAACAAAAAGCAGTCAATTTAGAGGAGATGCAAATGTTGAAGTTAACTGACAGAGGTCAAAATAACTGCTTAACGGGGCGCCTGGGTGGCTCAGTCGGTTGAGCATCCGGCTTTAGCTCAGGTCATGATCTCTCGGTTTGTGAGTTCGAGCCCCATGTTGGGCTCTGTGCTGACAGCTCAGAGCCTGGAGCCTGCTTCGGATTCTGTGTCTCCCTCTCTCTGCCCCTCCCCTGCAAACGGTCTGTCTTTCTCCATCTCTCAATAATAAATAAATGTTAAAAATTTTTTTAAGGGGCGCCTGGGTGGCGCAGTCGGTTAAGCGTCCGACTTCAGCCAGGTCACGATCTCGCGGTCCGGGAGTTCGAGCCCCGCGTCAGGCTCTGGGCTGATGGCTCAGAGCCTGGAGCCTGTTTCCGATTCTGTGTCTCCCTCTCTCTCTGCCCCTCCCCCGTTCATGCTCTGTCTCTCTCTGTCCCAAAAATAAATAAACGTTGAAAAAAAAATTAAAAAAAAAAAAAATTTTTTTTAAAAAAAATAGCTGCTTAAAATATTTACTAAGGTAGACAACAAAATGAAAAAGCCAACAAAACACTGAAAACTATAAAGTGTATCAAATGAAAAATTTAGAATTAGGCAATAAAATAACCACAATGATGTATTCAACAGCAAATTAACCACAGCTGAAATGAGAACTGGTAAGATGGGAGATAAATTAGTCAGTGGAAAATATCCACAGTGAAGCACAGAGAGGGGGAAAACATAAGTGACACAGGAAAACATAGGAAAATGGTCTATTATTCATGTAACTGGAGTCCCAGAAGAGCAGACAGATAAAATAGGGAAGGAGAGAAAAAAAAGATAAAGAAATAATTGCCTGGAATTTTCCAAAACTAAAGAAAGACATCAAGGCAGAGATCTAAGAGCCCCTACGAACACCCATAGGATAAACATAAAACCATATGAAGGCAGAGCATAGTAAAACTGCTAAAAGCAGATCAAAAGAAAATCCTAAAAGCAACTAGAGAAAACGGAGACGTTAGCCACAATGAACCAACTACAAGACTCTGATAAGAAACTATGTTTGATGATAAATATGCAATGTGATTTGGTCCATTACTGCTTTCTTATTACCCAATCTCCTAAGGGAGGTTCAATGACAAAATAGTATACTTTTCATATATGTCAGAAAATATTGGGAAGATTAGATAACTGGCAAGGTATTTTCTATGTTTTATTTAAAGTAAACCAAATAAGGGGTGCTTAGGTGGCTCAGCCAGTTAAATGTCTGATTTTGGCTCAGATCATGATCTCCCAGTTCGTGAGTTAAAAGCCCTGCATCGGGCTTTGTGCTGACAGCTCTGAGCCTGGAGCCTGCTTCAGATTCTCGGTCTCCCTCTCTCTCTGTACCTCCCCAGCTCGTGCTCTGCTTCTCTCTCTCTCTCAAAAATAAATAAACATTAAAAAAATAAAGTAAACCAAATTCTTGGGAGCTATTCTATATATATCTTGTAGCAATGATTACGTTGATATATGCGATTATATCACATTAATTTGTACTAGGAAGCATATTTAGGAACTTATATTACTCTAGGATTATATGAAAGTTGAATATTTTATATTAAATATAGCTAACTTTATTTCAATCACTTTTACAAAAGTTCACACAAAAATCTGTATTTTTGTAGAAGATATCATGAGAATTTCTGCATAGAGGTTCAGAAACTCAGGTGAATTACAAGTATTTGGGCAAAACCCAATGCACATACTTAAAAACTTCTTCAGTCTAGATTTTTTTTTTTAGTTTTTATCACAAAATACTACATTATAACAACCATTCCACATAAAAGAACTCAGTATATTTTAACTGGTGGGAAGTTTTCTTTATATGGGGGGTGGGAGGGGAAATCCCAACTTCTTGTTATCTGACAGATATTTTCATATATAGTAAATCATTTTGGACACAATTAGCTGTCAGATAAAAAACAAAATAAAGGTTTTACTTAATCTCTCTTATTTATGGGTAGATTTGTTCTTCTCCTTAAAGAAGTATTTACTGGGGCGCCTGGGTGGCTTGGTCGGTTAAGCGTCCGACTTTGGCTCAGGTCATGATCTCACGGTCCGTGAGTTCGAGCCCCGTGCCAGGCTCTGTGCTGACAGCTCAGAGCCTGGAGCCTGTTTCAGATTCTGTGTCTCCCTCTCTCTCTGCCCCTCCCCTGTTCATGCTCTGTCTCTCTCTGTCTCAAAAAAAATAAATAAATAAACGTTAAAAAAAAAATTAAAAAAAAAGAAGTATTTATTACAATCTAGAATGGCTCCTGTTATTTCACATTTACAATTTTACAAATGAAGTTTTTACAAAATTAACCTGTAACAATGAATTATACCTTTATGTTCACTGTGTTTTAATCAGGCATGTAAAAAAACCCAGATGTATGTACTATTAGGTATGATCATCGCATTTATTATTTGTAATACTTGTTTAAAGTGTAGGGCAGAGGCCATATTAAAAAAAAAAAACATAAAACAATCAATAGCTTATGGCATGATCCAGAAATTCAAGATAAGCTTGTTGGTAAAGACTTATTAACTAAGTCATTACATCAAAAAGACACGATTGACAGCGCATCTGGATTTACTGCTTGTACAAGTTGTATGAGACAAACACCCTTAATTAATGAGAGTACCAACTTCTCCAGATAACAGATATGGTTTAATCAGTCTTATGTAAAGGCATACTCTTTATCACAGCACCTAAGAACTAAAGAAAGGAAAAATACCTCAAGTTTGTTGTGAATTCTAGGACTATACAGCTAAGAGCATGGCTTCTGATCACTGAAGCCAAAAAGAGGATTTATAGAAAGAGGCACCCACAGAATCCATATTAACTTTACTTATGTGGAAAAGAGTAGGAGAAAGAACACTAAGTTTAGTAGGATGATAACCACAATCAGAAACTGAGGAAGAGAATGCTTCAAAAACAAAGAGTGGTCCAATGTATCAAAGCTGCTGGAAGATCATGTAAGAGGGGGACTGAAAAATGTCCACCAGACTTATTGATACAACGTCATGGAAAACATTATGGAGAGTCTTTTGTGTTCTCCCTCTGCCCATTGTGGGGTATGAAGGCAGTTAAGAGAGGGTTAGGAAGAGAATGGTTCAAATGGAGGGAGAAACTGCAAAACAAAAACAAAAAAGAAACAGAAAAAAAAGTGGAGAAAAATACATTCATGAAATATTAATAATAATATCTCAAATGTCTGAAAACTGAAAATAATTCTCATTAAAAAAATTTTTTTTAACATTTATTCATTTTTGAGACAGACAGAACGTGAGCGGGTGGGGGGCAGAGAGAGAGGGAGACAGAGAATCTGAAGCAGGGTCCAGGCTCTGAGCTGTCAGCACAGACTCCAAGATCATTACCTGAGCCGAAGTCAGACATTCAACCAAATGAGCCACCCAGGCACCCTGAAAATAACTTTCATTTTTAATGGCAATAATAAAGCATCCGGGAAACAATCCAAAATAAGAGGTTAGTGTTCTTTGTAATTTTCAACTGTTTTGATATAAAACCCATCTTACTACTACTGGGATCTTTTCATTTGAAGGCTAAATTACATTTCTGCATATTACTTCCCTACAACTTCAGAACTGAAGGGAATCCTATACAATGAAGTTCTCATTTCACAGATGAAGATTCTCAGACAACAACAGGTTAGCAACTGTTTTGGGTACAAATGCCAATTAGTGGTAGAGCTGGGAAAACAAACATCTTCCCCTCTGAGGGAGAGATGCCAATAATTTCTTCCACCCAAACCCTTTCTTAGGGGAGATGCCTACCCAAAGTCCCAAAATAGACTGCTTTACAGTAACTTTGCCCCAATCATACCAATTAGAATGCAGTGGACATATGACCCAAGTTGGGCCAAATGCTCTAAAATGTGGCAGAGAACTAAATCAGATCTTAGAAGGTGAGGGGTTGTAGGGTCACGTAAACTCAGGCTGATGTGGGCATTTTTTAGCTGTCAGGAAGAGATTAGAGAGAAACAGAAGTGAGAAACATGTAATCTCATCAGATATACAAAATGAATACGAGGGAATCTCATCATTAAATAGTGGGTTTTGTTCCTTTCATTTTGCAAAGTGAATAGTATTAAAATGAGAGTACAAGATAGGAAATATTAACTATTCATTTTACAAAATAAGAGGGAAGGAAAAAACACTAAACAGTGAGCACTTACACTCAACGAGCATAGTGAGCATATGAATAAGAAAATATGAATCAGTGGATTCAGTTCCCAAGTGCCCCTTGCAGTATCTACTGATGCACTGAGTGAAAGTCCACAGTTTAAAGATACAATACAGGGGCGCCTGGGTGGTTTGGTCAGTTAAGTGTCCAACTCTTGATTTTGGCTCAGCCGTTCATGGGATTGAGTCCACGATGGGCTCTACACTGACAAAACAGAGCCTGCTTGGGATCCTCTCTCTCCCACCCTCTCTCTACCCCTCCCCCACTCACGTTCATACACTCTCTCAAAATAACTAAACGTTAAAAAAAGATACAATACATATTTTTCATTCACCATGGTCCCGAATGCAAGCCAACTATTTTATGTAGTAGTCAACCAAAAACAAACTACCCAATATTTTAGTGCACTTTATGAGAAGTTAAAATCTTTTCAAAAATAATTTTAACTATGTAAACTGTATCTAGATTATTATTGTAAGAACCTGATCTCCACTTAAAAGGCAGCTCCTCTTAAGTAAATGCCTGACAACTTCCAGCTCTCACTGGCCATACCAAAGTTCCTGTAATTATACTCTAAGAAGTTCCCTACGAACTTTCAAATGCCCCTCCCTTTTTCTTTAAGCTAATCTGAGTAGGCTTCTGTTCCTTATACTCAGATGTTCTCTCCTAATAACCTGCTGAAGCCTTTTCATGCCCAACAGTACAAATAGTGAAAAGCAAGAATGCTTTTTTAGAATCAGACAAGATCTCTATTGGAACCATGGTTCCATCACCTAATAGTTCTATGACTTTGGAGATGTCATTTAACCTCTATGAATCCATTTTCTATATTTGTACAATGGAGTTATTAAGGCTACCTACATCTCATAATGCTTTTCTGAAGATTAAATGAGAAAATGTATATTAAGTACTTAGTACTGTGCTTGGGATACACCATCTAATCACTAACAGTAACTACTAGGCGGAATCCCTACTGAACCCATTCCTTCTCGGGATGGCTCCATCAACTGCTCTTATTTCCATGGTATTTTGTAAAATTCCACAAAATTTATGCAAGTGAACAAATCTATTAACAAAGTAGGATTTGTATGAAATGTAGGCTACTCTTCTATCTTTTCTAGGCTCACAAAGTTAATTTAGTATTCCTGTATCAGTTTTGGGGCCAAACAACAGTATTTCCAATAGTACCATATTAACCTGAAAGGTGTTCTACATCCTACCAGCCACTAATGTACTCTTCTTTCTAAAATGTGTTTAAAATTTTGGGGCACCTAGGTGGCTCAGTTGGTTGAGCGTCTGACTTCGGCTCAGGTCATGATCTTACAGTTTGTGGGTTCGAGCCCTGCATCAGGCTCTGTGCTGAGAGCCTGCTCAGAGCCTGCAGCCTGCCTCAGATTCTGTGCCTCCTCTCTCTCTTCTCTGCCCCTCCGCGGCTCATGCTCTGTCTCCCTCCGACTCTCAAAAATAAATGTCAAAAAAAAAAAAAATTTAAAGTGTGTTTAAAATTTTTTAAAAATGTTTATTCATTTTTGAGAGATACAGAGCATGAGAAGGGGAGGGGCAGAGAGAGAGGGAGACACAGAATCTGAAGAAGGGTCCAGCCTCTGAGCTGTCAGCATAGTGCCTGATGCAGGGCTCTAACTCACGTACCATGAGATCACGACCTGAGCTGAAGTTGGACACTCAACCGACCGAGCCACCCAGGTGCCCCTAAAGTGTATTTTAAAGGGACCTTACTAATTATCATTTAAGCAAAAAACTTGTAAAGGTTAATAACTCATGGTCATGAAAATCATTCATAATAAAAAATGTTGACATTATCTCTAACAATGAAATGCTATTTCCAGGATTTTATGATTCAGAGATGAGTTTTATCCACTCAACTGAATTAAATCCTGTTATCTAATACTAATCTCTAATACCATCTCCAAGAATTACATATTCCAGAGAGATTTCTACTTTTTGAGAGTTGGGGGACTTAGATCTTTTAACAAACTTATACTGGCCATAAGAATGAATTTTAATAAATTACATCTTTAATATAAAACTCAAATTTCATTTTATACCAAATTATCAAAGCCTTTTCTTGTCTCACTTTTTGTTAAAACTATTAAAAAGGAAAAGCTTTAATAGTTTTAAATTAAAAACTTTAAGACTTTCATATCTGCCTTTTGGTAAAGGTATATTATGAAAATGGCCACCTGAGTGACTGATGGTAAACAGGTATTTTATATTTGTGTAGCAATTAACAGTTTTTAAAACACTGTTAAAAATATTTCACCTAATTCTCACAACCATAGGCATCAACATGGCAACTTTTATTTCGATTTTATAGAAATAAAATTCAAGGTCAGTAAAGCAACCATATATGAAAATTAGGATCTAAATTTTCTGACTTCTTGTGCAAAAGCCTTTTCATTTTGTCACACTGTCTTCCACCTGTGTGGTATACAATAGTGGCTAACTGGAATCTGAATAACAGTTACTGCCAAATAGAATGAAAAGAACATTAAAATGAGGTAGAGTGAATAAAATAGGAAAAGTCTCAATTATATTTTGTACTTAAGAAGGGGTTTTATATACAAATACTTAAGTTTTTGAGAATTTAATCAAAGAGAATGCTTGAGAGGTTATGAGGAAATAGAGACACACGCACTTTATTTGCAAATATCTGTGGGTGCACGTAAAGCACTTTTTCTTGTCTTAAACTTCTGTTTGAGTCACAGCAGCAAATTATAACTTCTTCTGGAGAGGAAGAATTCTGCTTGCAGTATGTCCTCGGGAAATGGTTTCACAATCCTTACCATATTTTATAAATAAACAGGGTTACAAAAAAGGATTCCCTTCAGATAGAAATAACAATTTCTAAGAGAAACTCAGACTTTTCAGAAAGAAATAGAAAGTTAAGCTACTTGGCTAAACATGTATTTTTACTCACATATAGAATCTGTAAGAACTCTTACTCTGGCAAGAGGAAAGAAGAGCTTTAAAAAGGTAATAATACCCTTCCAAATAAAAAGAAGGGTGAACAACAGGAAGGGCGGGTGTGGGAATGAAAGGCTCTGCAAGGTGGGCTCAGGCATGGTTTGAATGAATATTTTCCCAAGACTAGTTTATTAAGAGAATAAACAACATCCTGGTCAAAACAGATAAAATCACAGACTTCTGGGATTCTCTTCAAAGTAAGAATTAACGTAGCTTTTCTCTTAAAAAAAATTTCCCAACCAAAAAAATTAATAATTTGCCATTGCAACTCGAACAAAAGAACTAAAACAGGAAAAAATGTCCCCCTAACATAACTTCCCCAAACTCTCTCTCTCTCTCTCTCTCTCTCTCTCTCTCTCTCTCTCTCTCTCTCTCACACACACACACACACACACACGCATTATTCTTGAATTCAAGGCAAGGCATTTCTTTCCAGTTATATATTACCTAAAGGTCTATAATATTTGGTCCCAGAATTTAAAATAATGTGTAATAGCGCTGTCTGTATAAACTAGAATAGTTTGTTTTCCACACACTTTCTGCATGCTGACAATCTCTTATACCACTTACGCCTTAGTATTTACCTGAACCTCTGAATTGGAGTCAACAGGCTGTAGTAAAAACCAAGTTTCTTTGCCACTGTGGTTACATAAGTCTTCTTTTTTGATGGCTACTTTTCCTATAGGAAATAATGTAAGAGAAACATATTTTGTATAATCATTAGCACTGCTAAAAAAAATTAGCACTATTATATGTAATACTTTTAGAAAATATTTTAAAATAATTTGTACCTACTGATATTAAAAAATCCACTTTTTTTTTCTCATTAAACTTTTGCTTTAATGGTTCTAAAATTCTATTACAGATTTTTGGTCAAGTTGTTTTCTATATCCTAAAGAATGAAAAAGTGCCTCAGTTCCCCCTGCCCCTTGGCAGACCCTTTTCTGGGTCATTTTGAATCAGGGGATTAGACAAAAATTCAGTTGTATTTACATGCAAATGAATTTTTTAGTACTTACTCAATAGATTCATGTTTTTACCCAAAGTTCATTGCATGTAAAAAGCAATGTACAATGACAGTGTAAACTAATCCTCCCAAACCTTTAACACTATGAATAAACCGTATGTTCTATCTAGACAGACATATTTGCATTTAATAAGAGTTCACAAGTTCCAATTAAGAGAAAAAGATGAATACCATATATCACTAACAATTTTAAAAACGGACTTGAAAATTACAGATTAAGACAATAATTTTCTTTAAAATCTGCTTTTATCAAAACATTATAAACACTGCTTATGTTGCTTCAATGCATACCAAAAAATAATAACAATGATAAATAATAATAATAATCAGGGCAGTTCCCTAAAGAGTTTCTACCTCTTAGAGAAAGATACGGTACAATGAACAAAGTTGTATGAGAGAAAGAAACAGAAATGTTCTTATTATAATGAAGTATTTGCCATGTTGGTACAAAGCATTTCCTTCCTCAATTCAAGTTTTAAGAAGCAGACCCAGTTTTGCATACAACTGACAATTTATTCCAAGACTCTACACAAAAGTTTCAACAAAGAATATATACTAAAGTCAAAGTTCACTTTCTTTCATCAGGTAAGAATTTCACTTTAAGTGTCCTAATTACACTTTGTGCTCTTTCTCTTCTGATCTATCTTGGTCTTTTAGTTCCACATTTGAAAACTTTTAGAAAACAGTAAAAAGTTTTCTATCAGGATTTATCAATTGTTCTGTATCAAGTGGTAAGGAAAGGTATGACAAGAAAAAAAAACACAAAAAAACTTTCTTTAAAAATTTGGAATTAGGTAGTGGTGATGGTTGCACAAAGCTGTGAATATACTAAAAACCACTGCAGGGGTGCGTGGTGGCTCAGTCAGTTAAGCGCTTGACTTTGACTCAGGTCATGATCTCACGGTTCATGAGCTCAAGTCCCGCATCAGGCTCTGCACTATTAGTGCAGAGCCTGCTTGGGATTTTCTCCCTCCTCTCTCTCTGCCCCTCCTCCCCTGCTCACGCTTTCTCTCTCTCAAAATAAACATACATACATACATACATACATACATACAATAGTTAGATGATGGATGAATAAATAAAATAAAATAAAAAATAAATAAATAAATAAATAAATAAATAAATAAATAGGATGAAGTCTAATGTAAAGGCCAAAATCTTCTTGTGAATATATGGAATTTATAATTCATTCAAATCTTGAGGAAATAGCACCAGGAAAATAATATATTTCAGTGCTTTTTTTGGTTAAATTTAAGACACAAAATGATGGGAAAACAAATTCTTCCACTACTGGATATATTGATTAAAAGCCAAGTACAGAATTTAGGCACTCAAATATTCTTTACACTGTTGAAGAAGTTTAGGTTAAGAGAGAAATTACACAAATCTCTTGATATGTTTCACCTATGGATTATAGCAAATTCCTGGCAAATCAATATAATACCAAGAATGGCTTAAGATACAGAATTATGACAAAGTATTAAGTAGTGCATGTCACAAATGATTATGATTATCAAAAGTCTATCAAGTGGCTCCATTTACCAATGAATCTACTCCAGATATGAACATTAAGGCAATGTATAACAGTTTGATACACACACACACACACACACACACGTACACACAGAAATAGATCTATATATCCTGTAGCTGAAGTTCTTACATTTTGAAAACAACTCATTTCCCCCTTTAAGAATCTTGGTATCTATGCACCATTTATGTCCGCTTTCCAGAAAAATGCAGATATTATCTGGCATGTAATTTTAAGAGAGTTTAGTCACCATCCAGTAACTCGCTGAGAGATTCCTGGTTAAGGCCTGATAAGACAGTTTCTAGGATTTTTAGTTTTATACATAATTTATGCATATATACACAAATATACATGTGTGTATATATTTTCATATTTACAAGTATCACCAAAGCAAGCCCCCAACTTGAAAATAAGGTTTTTGAAAAAGTTTATTTTGAAGTTTACTGGCTTAACTGATTCATTTACTCATTCAACAAATAATCACAATACCACTGTGCTTTAAATGGTGATATGATTTCCAGACTCTGCTAACCAAAATCTATTTAATTAGTAATGCTTCTAAAAACTAGAGAGTAGGAACTCTACTCAGATCGCTGAGTATCCATCTTTATCACATGTGTCTTCCCAAATGAGAATTCTCTTAGTTCACAGGTAAAAATTCCCAGAAGCAAGTACCTTCTTCCTTCTACTGCATATCTTGTGCATCCCTGGCACTCACTGCCATGAAAGAGTTGAATGATTCTGGTCTTCTGAGAGAGAAGCCCTTCTCTGATTAGTTGTAAAAATTCTGTGCCTCTAATGGTCCCAAAGATTATCTCAAGTTTAGTGTTCACCATTTTGAGCAAAGTTAACTCATCACTTTAGTAGCCATGAAATCACCAACCTCAAAAAAACAAACAAAAAACCTCCCAGGAACAAACTACTCAACAAATTATTTAAAGGTACTATTTCATTTCCCCACTGTCCTGACAAACTCATAGACAGAAAAAGCTCAGACCAAACACACACACACACACACACACACACACACACACACACACACCCCAGATGCTGTATTAGTTCCTTAAAATAAGACAAGGAGAGGAAACACAAAAAGAAATGAAGGAACTGTGGGCACAGAAACTATCTTTGTTGGTCTCAAAGTAAAAAAAAAAAAAGTATTCTCAGCTTTCCAGCACCACTTCTAAACAGCATTTTCTTGCCATCTGTAAAAACTGTGTTATATTTGGGCCCCATTTTTAGATACAACATATTCTTAGAAATTTCATCCTCATACAGATCACCAACTGGCAAATCTTGATAGCCCTGTTCCTACATGGACGCTAGTAGAAATGGATGAAAAGAGCAGATATAAGTAGTGACAACTGTGACTGTCTATACAGGATGAAAATGGATCAGAAAACTGAACAAATTCTGGCACACAGTCAACAACAGCAATTCAATCACAAAACTTTAATGCCCTAGTGTATAGAGTTTAGGGTACATTTTGTTCTCCATGGTAGACTGGTATATTAATGGTCCCCAAAAATCATTCTTCCTTGGTCTATGCCATCGTGTGGTCTTCTCCAGCATAGACTCTGGTTTGGCCATGTCACTTGCTTTTGCCAAATGGGACATCAGCAAATGTGATGCAAGTAGAATCTTACTAAACACCTGTGCAGTAGGGCTTACCCTCTTAAAACCCCAAAACCATATGGAAAGGAAGGCCCAGATAACAGCCAGCACCAGCCACCAGACATATGAGTCAGGCCATTTAGTCCAGTCAATCTTCTGGATAAGTGCACATTAGTGATCCCAGTTGAGACCAATGGAATAACCACCAGTTGAGCTCAACCCAAATTAACAACCCTGAGGATCATGACCAAATATATAGTTGATGTATTTAGCCACCAAGTATTGGAATGGTTTGTTATGTACCAACAGATAAGTGATACAGACCCTATGCAAACAGATATGAAAGTGTCATCTTAGGCAATTTTGACTTCAGAGCTAAACGCCAGCAGAAATTACAAATTGAAAAGTTGGAAAAGACCTTAGCAATCTTAAACTCAGACTTATTTTATAGATACGCCAGGCCTAAGAAGGTAAAGTGATGTGTTTAAGATCACACAGCCAGGAAGTGACAGAGTCATGAATGAATTCAGGTTTCTGATAGCCTAGTGAAATTCTCTTATACTGTTCTGAAACAAGGCGAAAGAAAAAAAAAAACTTGCCTAGGTCAGATAACCACAGTTTAGTTTTTCAGCCTAGATGCCCCTCAAAGTAAAACACCCAGAAAATACACACTATAAGATAAAATATATGTTTTATTTTTCTATTAGAATTCTCACTGGAAATGGAAATACATTCTTACATAAAACTTTTATCTTTTTTCTCTCCTTTTAAGAGAGGACACTATACCTTACGTCAATATATCACAAAGTAAAATAAAACCTTAACTTTGCAACTTCCTATCTTTTTATAGCAAAGTTCCTAGGTCTCAAGTTTTTAATTCACAGTCAAATTTTTGTACTAACTACCTGGCATACGAAGACGACTAACATAAAATATTTTGCCCCATGTTGATAACAGTTATTACTTCTGGGAAGGGGACTGGGAGGGAGTCAGTGGTCAAAATGAATTAGGATTATCTGCAGTACTACAATTTGAAATTTTTTTTATAAAAAGACAAAAATTCATGTATTACACAATTAAAAAACAAACAAGCTCTTAAAACTGTACTTGGTTAGTGCACATTCTCAGAAATTCTTAAGTTTCAAAGATGGGTCTTTCAACTTTAGCTCAAATTTCATTTGAAAATGCTATAGTACTGTTTAATCTACAACTTAGCAACTAAGAATTATAAAATAATTAAACTCAATTTTCAATAGCTGAAATTTAAAAAACAAACAAACAAACCAAAACAACCCCAGGGTGCCTGGATGGCTCAGTGGGGTAAGACTCTTGATTTCCGCTCGGGTCAAGATTCCAGAGTTGAGCCCCCAAGTTAGGCCCTGCGCTGAGCATGTAACCTACTTAAGATTTTCTACCTCCCCTTGTGCTCCCTCTGTCTCCCTGGTGCTTAAAAAAAAAAAAAGGCAACGACTGAACTTTATGAGTTAGTGACAAAAGAAAATATGTTGAACTACAAAAATGTAAAGATTCATAAATGAAAACCATTTTCCAACTTTAACAGGTACATACATGATGCTGAGTTTACTTTAATAATAATTCCTATGTGTAAAAGGAAAAAAACTGCCACTAAATGCAAAAATTTTGTCTTAATAAAAATAAAATTATTTGAAAAAAAAGTTCTCACACCAAGTTATGGGTTTCTGATACTGTTACACAAAGAAGTGGTATTTATGTAAAATTTTTTTGTTTAAAAGTGCAATTGACTTTTACTTTAAAAACAAAAAAACTTAGCACAGGGAACTTTTGGAAATCGTAATTATAAACCTCAACTAAAGGCTTTTCAATGAAATAATGTATGATGACTATAGTATTATATGCAAACAATGAAAATTACAAAATTTTCTTAAAAAGACATGATAGAGAGACACTCTCTCTCAAGGGTCGCTCATAACCACCAAGAGCCTTTATCTAATCCTTACTCTACTCTGCCTCTCTCTAGTTGTTGACATTAAAAGATCTCCTGGCCTTCTGAGATGTGAATCTCTCCTATCTCTGTTCCTACATCCCTGATAAATTTTATCAATCTTCATTGAAGCCTCATTTTCCCTGCGTTTTCCTTATCTGCTCCCAGGGCAATTTCATTGGTTCCTGCAGAGTCTTCAAGTATCACTTAATGCTAATGACTCTCAAATTCGCATCTCAAGCCCTTCTCTCTAAGCTTCAGATCTGTATTTCCAACAGTCAACTAAAGTGTCCACCAAGATGTTTCCCAGGTAATACAAGTTTAACTTGTTTGAAATCAAAGTCATCCTTTCCTCTTCCCATCCTGCTGTGTTCTTTATCTCAGTTAATGATGGCCATAGAAACAATACCATTTTTAACTTTCCTTTCTCACAATCCTTCATCCCCTTATAGCCCCTAAACCCTACTTGAAGCTTCTTCAGTGAAGTACATGCACTCATTCACATTCCCACTGCCACTGCCCTTTGCATCTCATTTGATTATAGCCTCCCTGACTCTAATTTCTCTACTCTAAACCATAAACTAAAGATCACATATGTAAAGTGTGTGTATATATGCTTTAAAAGAACATATATACATATATATACATTTACATATGTAATCCATAGACACTGAGTTTGTATTTTGGAAGTTACTGCTGTAGGCCATAAAAAGTTGTTAAACTACAAAAGTATTCATGTATACATAGTCATATATAATTTTTAAAATGTTTTTCTTTTTTTTTTTTTTTTGAAAGTTTTCTCATTCTTAAAAGGTTCAACATTACTGTCTATAGGATGAAGTCCAAACTTCTAAGCACGGTTTTTAGGGTCCATCACAACTTGGTCCCAATTTATATTCCCAGTTTCACTTCTACCACCCTCTTCCTAAGTAATTTATATATTCCAGTAGATACACCACAAACATGATTTGTTTTTTCTCCTCTAATTCTGCGAATCCCTATAACCTGGCAATTTCTTACTTTTCCTACTTAGGTAGTCTGTTAATCCTCCACCAAACAAGATTACCTGTTGTCTGTGTTCTCAAGTACTTTGTTCATATCTCTAGCCCAGATCCAATTACAATAAATTAGAATTAGAGTACAAGTGTGCCTCTCTGATAGCCTGGGAATAACCTGAGTTGTCTTCTTTGTATGCCACACAGAAGTGTTTGTAAATGTTGGTTTCACTGAATTGAGGATGGGACCTCAGGGGTCTGCTAAAAAGAAAAGAGTCTGCATATACATAAAGAACTCAGAAGAAGAAAGACAACTAGGATAATACAAAGTCATTAAACTCAAACTGTATTTTCTCTGGCTTTCAACAAGGTGAAAAAGCAATCAAAAAGAGTCAAATATAGGGGCGCCTGGGTGGCGCAGTCGGTTAAGCGTCCGACTTCAGCCAGGTCACGATCTCGCGGTCCGTGAGTTCGAGCCCCGCGTCGGGCTCTGGGCTGATGGCTCAGAGCCTGGAGCCTGTTTCCGATTCTGTGTCTCCCTCTCTCTCTGCCCCTCCCCCGTTCATGCTCTGTCTCTCTCTGTCCCAAAAATAAATAAAAAAATGTTGAAAAAAAAAAAAAAAGAGTCAAATATGACAAAGAGGCAGATAAGGATTCAACACTATGAAAATGCCTTTTGTGACAAAGAAAAAGTATTTGTTATGTGTACAGCTGACAAAAGTTAACATATTTAACAAATAAGTACGCATAAAAGTAAACAAATTCATCCAAATGAAAAATGGGCATGACAATGAAAAACTAGTTTATAGAAGAAAAATATAAAAGACTAATAAACATACAAAAACTTCAACAAATTCATTGATAATCAAAAAAATACAAGTCAAAAAATATTATTTTTCACCTATCAAATTGGGAGAAACTTTTTTCAATGCTAATATCCAAGAATATCCATGATATGGTGAAATGATTATGCCCAGGCCATGTTTGGGGGAATTTAAATTACCATAGTATTTCTGGGGGCCAATGTAAAAAACACAGAGAGAAAAAATTTTAAAAATATTCATATCTTGGGGCACCTGGGTGGCTCAGTCAGTTAACCATCCAACTCTTAATTTTGGTTCAGGTGGGATCAAGCCCAGCATCAGACTCTGTACTGACAGTGTGGAGCCTACTTAGGATTCTCTCTCTCCTTCTCTCCCTGCACCCACAACCCCCCCCACCAGCTTATGCCTTTGCCTGTGCATGTGCATGCACTCTCTAAGTAAATAAATAAACTTTTAAAAATAAATAAATAAAAATATTCATATCCTTTAACCCAGTATTTTCACTTCTAGGAATTTATTCTAAGAAAAAGAGACATACTAAGATGTATGCAAGAAGGATGTTCATACCAACACCATTTTTTTTAAAGTCTATTTATTTATTTTGAGAGAGTAAGAGAGCACAAGCAGGGGAGGGGCAGGGAGAGAGGAAGAGAGAGAGAATCTGAAGCAGGCTCTGCACTGTCAGCACAGAATCAGATGCAGGGCTCGAACTCACAAATCTTGAGATTGTGACCCAAGCTGAAATCAAGAGTCGGATGTTCAACCAACTGAGCCACCCAGGTGCCCCAGGAGCTCATAGAAACACCATTTAGAGAATCAACAATCTGAAAACATAAGTGTTCACCAACAAAGAGGTGGTTAAAACAATGTATTTCTTTACAGAGGATATTTAACAAATAATTTTAAAAAACAATGACAAGGGAAAAGGATCATTAGATGAAAAAAGGAAAAAACTGAATAGTGCAATGTAATAATATAAATACAGAAAATAAAGGGAAGAAATATACAAATTATTAACTAGTTATTCCTGTGCACAGCCACTACTGATCACTAAGAACATGTAATAGCTTTAGAATTAAAAATATATATACTGTTTTTAAAGGTTATTTGATTTCCTCTAAAAGGATTCTAGCAAACTTCAAAAAAGGTTTGTCAGGAAAATATAGAAGCCAGATTACAAAGATTTAAAAACAAAGTAGCAGTAAGCAGAAGGATACAAACCATTTGTTAAGAAGTTCAACAGCAAAAGCGGAAACACGTTAGATGGTAGTTAAGAGAGGACAAAGTCAAATAAATCATTTAAAAAAGTCAAATTAACCATTTAAACTGTAGAAGACTTGAGCATATTTCCAATCAGAAAGGAGAAATGGAAATGACGAAATTCACAATACTAAAAAGCAAGAGGATAATACATGCAAATTACAGACCTCTACCTGTTATTAAAATACAGACAATGGTACAAAGACCATGAATCGACACATACATGTCCATTTAGCTTTGTTCTACTCCATGCCCACAGAGCATACCCCAGCCTTAGACAATTATTTAAGAAATAGAGTTCATGGTCACCAATAGAGCCAGAGAGAAAACATATGTCTACATTAAAGCAAATTATTACTTCTATTAAAAAAGCTTCAAAAATAAATGTTCTTTGGGAGATCAAATACTGCGATCTTTGTATAAAAACATTCTTTGAACCATTCAGCAAATACCAAGCTTTTACTAAATGTAAGGCACTCTGTGAGTGATGGTCTCTACCTTCATAAATACCCTATTAGACAAGATACTAAACAAAAAACTGATGAACAAGTGTAATGAATACTAACGAAAATGGCCCTACAGGTACTTTGGAAACATGACACCATGATTAGGGGGAGATCAGTCACGACACCTCCAAAGCATTACCTAAACTGAGCATACAAATTAAAAATAAGATTCACAAACAAACATGAAGAGTAAAGGATTACAAATATTGAACATATATTATTTTGTTGTTTTCAATGCTTTATATTTAGAGAAAGAATTAAGAGAAACACCAACACTGTGATTAAAGATAATTATGAACAGTACATACCTATACGAAGGTCTCTTTGTAAAACATTCTTATCATAAACATAGAAAGACAAATACTGGAAAGTTCTTGGAATCTCAAAGTAAAATTCTTCACTGAAAAATGGGCTAGAGAGAAAGGGGGAAAAGCTCATTAAATTTAAATTTGACAGAGTCCTCAAACAGTATTTTCAATAAAATAAATTACAGACTAAAACATCATAGGGAAAAGCTTCAAAAGCCCAAAATTATTCTCTATGCTAAGTTCCAACTAAACCTTATACAAACCAAATTGAACTCTGAGAGGACCTCAATTGCTAGGCTGAGCTCTGAACAGCTTTTCAGAAGTCCTATGGACAGAAGACCCAATTATTGCCTAGGGTCATGTCCACCTCAAGTGGACACAATGAGCTGAGGAGAGTGTCCTTCACAACATCATCATCTCAGAAATACGTATAGCTTTATTAATCACAATTGACAACACAAAAGGATAATGTTTTGAAAAGTATTATTTTAAAATATACTTAAGAAATTACAATGGGTTATTTTGAATCAACTTAAGTTATACATTACATATAATGAAATCCAATTTAAAGTACAGAGGTTAATGATTTGACAAATTTATAAACCTGTGTCATCTCCATCCCAGTCAACACGTAGTAACACTTCTGTCTCCCAGAAGGTTTCTGTATACTCCTCTGCAGTTATCCCACCACACCTGACACAGGCAACCAGTGATCTGATTTCTATTACACAGATCTGTCAAAGAATCCCATATAAATAGAATTAAATAGTATGTACTCTTGTGTCTAGCTTCTCTCACTCAGCTTAACAACTGAGATTTTTCCATTTTGCTCATGTGTTTTAATTGCTGCATAATATTCCCTTCGTGAATATTCCACAATCTATTCTCCCAGTCATGTCATGCAAGTTGTTTCTAATTTGGGCTGTTAAAAAGAAAGCTGCTATAACATTTTTATAGAAGGTTTTTTCTGAACATATGCTTTCAATTATTTTGGGTAGACAGCTAAAAGAGTGGAATTGTTAAGTTAAAAGGTAGATGAATTTTTAATTTATAAGAAACTGCTGTCAAACTGTTTTCCAACACCTGTGTCCCAAACAAATGCGTACCGTTTACACTTTTACCAGCAATGCAGGAGGGCTCAAGTTATTTCATTGCCAAATTTGCTATTGAAAGTCTTTTTAAAATTAGCTATTCTAGTGAATGTGATATGATAAATTTTTACACCTGTGAAATTTCTACCCCAGTCAAGATACAGAACATTTCTATCTCCCCAGACAGTTCCCTTGTGCAATCACCTCCTCCATACTGTCACAAAAACCAGTGATCTGATTTCGATCATGACACATTTGTTCAAGAATCTATAGTGACAGAAATGGTCTTAAACTGCATTTCCCTGATGGCTAATGATGCTGAATATTTTTCATGTGCTTGTTGGCCATTTGTATATATTCTTTTGGGAAATATCTATTCATGTTTTCTCCACATATTTTAAATGGGCTATCTGTCTTATTGGTTTTGTTTTCATTTTTAAATAAGTTCTAGATACAAGTCCTTTGTCAGAATATTTTCTCCCAGCTGTGGATGGCCATTTCATTTTCTCGACAATGTCTGTTGAAGAGCAGAAGGCTCTGATTTTGATGAAATCCAGTTTCTCAATTTTCTTCTTTTATGACTAGTGATTTCTACATCCTAAGTTAAGAATTCTTTGCCTATCCCCAAGTTGCTAAGATTTTCTCCTATGAAACCACTTATTTTTTTAATGTTTATTTAAACTTTTAAAAAATGTTTTCATTTATTTTTGAGAGACAGAGACAGAGCATGAGTATGGCAGGGGCAGAGAGAGAGGGAGACACATAATCTGAAGCAGGCCCCAGGCTCTGAGCTGTCAGCACAGAGCCCGATGCGGTGCTCAAACTCATGGACCATGAGATCATGACCTGAGCCAAAGTCAGACACTTAACTGACTGAGCCACCCAGGCGCCCAATGTTTATTTATTTTCGAGAGAGAGAGTACCAGCAGGGGAGGGGCAGAAAGAGAGGGAGACACAGAATCTGAAGCAGGCTCCAGGCTCTGAACTGCCAGCACAGAGCCTGATGCGGGATTCAAACCCACAAACTGAGAGATCATGACCTGAGCTGAAGTCAGACACTTAACTGACTGACTCACCCAGGTGCCCCCAAACAACTCATTTTTATAAGTTTATTTTAAGAATGTTATTTTGATGTTTAAATTCTTCTATAAAGACATGAATCTCTGAAATGTTAGTAAATATCTTTGTCAAGATCACTTCTTTCCTAAGAATGTTTAAAGAAATAAAGGATTCTTTGAAAATGTCACCAGAAAAATGCAATCTCTTTAGGATGTCACAACTTAAAAAAAGACACTGAAATACAAAGGAAAATACTCTTACAGAAGTTATTTCTGACCTTGTCCAGAAAACAGCTGACTCAGCTTTTTAGTTGTTTATAATGCCTGGTTAACTTTTGCCAATATGTTTTCCACTTCAAATGTAATAAAAATAAACTTTTAAAAGTTGGTCTATCAAAATAACTGGAGTCCTCTAATTAATCTCAACATAAAAACTGATACAAAAACAACTATTAGGCAAAGACATGACATGTTTAGGTATTTTCTCCTTTGCATCATTTTATAAACAATTATAAAATTGAGGATTTCCTTTATATGTCACATGCACGCACTCAAATGTTATTTTTAAAATACATTATAAAACCAAGTAAGAATACCATAGAACTATCCACTAAACCATCTGTTATCACTATATCACCACAACTGCAGCAAGTTAATCCCCACATCTGGGTGCCCACATCTTTAATTAATTAACTAATCAATCTATCTGAAGAAAACTTCAATGAGATTGGTAAGCAGCAATGACTAGACTTACACAGTTTTTAAAACAACACTCTATTGCTATCATTGACGTATGATCATGCATATGACTCTTAAGGAAATTCCTGGGATGGGAAAGAAAAGCACTAGGCACAAGCAGTATTGCTATTTCTCAGTTTGTTTATACCATTCGCTGTTCAAAAGGATTTGAGGTAGAAATGTGGGAGCTATAGATTTCATATAGGACTCTTCCTTACCCATTATGAAAACCTGTATCCAGGCTGCCTATAAAAACTGTACTATCCAGAACCCATAAGATCTAAATGGTATCTACTGACTTATCAAAATAAGGGGAAAAAACACTGACATGAAAGCCAGGGGGGCAAAGCTTTATATTACAGATTCTTTCACCTTATTCCACAAGGAAAATGCTAGGGGGCACCTAGAATCCAAGAAGCACCTAATCTAACATATGAAATAACCTAAGGTAACCACTGTTAGTCTTAAAATACCTTCCAAGTTGCTATGCATCTAGAAAAATAATTTAAGATGGATAAAAATAATTGGTTTCATCATCTTTCCACAACACAAATATCTAGAAAGGCAAGAGTTAAAAAAAAAAAAAAAAGTAAGCTAATTTTAGTCACTAATTTACAAAGCTACATATTTGAAACTACCACAAGTATTCAATTTATGGGCAATTACTAGCTCTGTATATCACTGATTTTTGTGCGATATGGAATCAGTGTACATTGAGTAACAAACTAAGAGTTGTAACAGTTTCAGGTTCCAATCTCCAGTTTGCTTCCAACTTCCTATATTATACACACAAATTATTCAGCCTTTTGGTGACTCGGTTTCATCATGCATAACATATAAATAACAAAATTCTAATACAACAGGGACAGATGATTTATGACTAGAGACATGAAGTATATTACTTTAAATTTTGGGGGGGTTACTGAAGTACTTTCAGCTTTACACAATCCTTTCCTATGAAGAACACTAGAGACATTCAAAATTATAACCACTGACAATAAAGATAAAAGGGGAAAAGCCTCAGAAAAAAAGGGCAAGTTTAAAGAAAATAGATTATGAAAAAGAACACCAAAAAATAGATTTCCTAGGGGTGTCTGGGTGGCTCAGTCAGTTAAGCATCTGACTCTTAGTTTGAGGATCTCACAGTTGGTGAGTTCGAGCCCTGCCGTTGGGCTCTGCTCTGACACTGCAGAGCCTGCTTGGGAATTCTCTCTCTCCCTCTGTCTCTATCCCCCTCTTGCTCATGCTCTCTCTCAAAGTGAATAAACTCTTAAAACCAGATTCCCCAAAAAGTTTACAAGAGTCATGACACTTAGTAATTCATTCATCACACGTTCATTCCAACAACTCCCCATGCCTTTATTTTGATTCTTATCTCTGTCCAAGACTGCGTCCTGTCAGCACAGCTCTGTGCTAGAATTATGCCCACAAATGCTATTACAGGGCAGAGGTGGCAGACTCTAATTTTATGAATTAGAATTTATTATGATACTCTCAAAGTGCTATTACACTTTCCAAAAATGAGAAATTTACGTAAGAATCCATTCCCTGACAATGACTTGTGCAACTCTCAGAAGTAATTTATTCTCAAGAGAAATAAAATAATGAGGTACTCTGAGAAAAGTTCAAATAAATAGGCACAATTTAGCCTAGAGAACAAACGGAGGTGTATTGATAGTTGTTTTCAAAAACTTGAAAGATGTCATGTCAGAGACAGATTAAGGTGTTTTCCAGAAATCCAAGGGAGGATTAGGAACAATTAAAAGGAAGATATATTTTGAAGCAATGAAAAGCCACATGAAAGTCAGCACTGCATCTATCTTGTTCTCATGAATATAGGAATAAACAGCACCAGCCAGCTCTTGGCATACAGTAGGTTCTCCTTTTGATAGACATTATTTCACAAAATGTAAGAGTTTCCTAAGGATCAGAATAGTTCTAAGAACAAATAGTCTGCTTAAAAAGCAATGAACTCCTTGGTCACTGGAACAAACATTATTAAGCAAATGTCAGATGACCTCTTATCAACGATAATTGTCAGAAGGAACAAACCGTAAGGCAGTTGATCAGTCCAGCTCAAAAAACATTAAAGCTCCCTCAAACTCTGAGATTCTGTAATTCTAAAAACAAATCCAGGGGCGCCTGGCAGCGCAGTCGGCTAATCATCCAACTTCGGTTCAGGTCTTGATCTCGTGGTTCATGAGTTCAAGGCCTGCATTGAGCTCTGTGCTAACAACTCAGAACCTGGAGCCTGCTGTGGATTCTGTGTCTCCCTCTCTTTCTGCCCCTGCCCTGTCTCACTCTGTCTCTGTCTCTGTCTCTCTCTCAAAAATAAATAATAAACATTTAAAAAAATTTTAATAATAAAAATAAAAATAAAAAATCCAGAATGTAAAAGAAAAGTTTCAGGGGCGCCTGGGTGGCTCAGTCGGTTAAGCGTCTGACTTCAGCTCAGGTCACGATCTCACGTTCCATGAGTTCGAGCCCCGCGTCGGGCTCTGGGCTGATGGCTCAGAGCCTGGAGCCTGCTTCCGGTTCTGTGTCTCCCTCTCTCCCTGCCCCTCCCCCATTCATGCTCTGTCTCTCTCTGTCTCAAAAATAAATAAACGTTAAAAAAAATTTTTTTTTTTTAAAAAAAGAAAAGTTTCAGATAAACGAAGTATTCTTGATGATTACAGTCTGGAAAAAGTATAAAATTTATTTATTAATATATAGCATATGGAAGACAATTTATGAATTTTTTACAAACCTTAAAGACTTTTCAACAACTTGGGTACGATAAACTTCTTCCTGGTCCAAATTTATGGTGCAGAAACAATCTCTCATTTTGTTGGGTCCAAGATATGGCAATAAATTTTTTGCTTCACCTGTTGGCACAAAAATTAAAATTGGTGTTAAATACCACCAGCTGCTTCATGCTAAGCCTTATAAAGGATGAATTCAATTCAAAAGAATATTCCAGAGGTAGCACAAAAAAACTCCTGATTATAGAAAGAAGCTGATCAATTTGGGCTAAAGGCATCCAGTGATGGGGCACCTAAGCGGCTCAGTCAGTTAAGCACTGGACTTTGGCTCAGGTCATGATCTCACGGTTCATGACTTCGAGTCCCACATCAGGATCTCTGCTGTCAGCAGGGAGTCCACTTGGGATCCTCTGTTTCCCCCTCTCTGCCTGTCCCCTGCTCAAGCACACATGGTCTCTCTCTCAACAATTAATAAACGTTGGAAAAAAAAAAAAAAGGTATCCAGTGAGACTGAAAAGAGGAGCTGGGTGTAAAGGGGAGTGTGAGGTCATATTACATCATGGTGTCCCTGCTCGCGGAAAAGGGCAACTCCCCCACTTGTCCTCTCCATTCCAATCACCAGTGCCACTTCAAAGACTTGACCCCACAATTAATCCCTCTTTCCTGTATCATCAATTCTCCTCTCTAGTGGATCATTCCCATCGGAACGAAAACAAGCTTTAGTATTTCCCAATTTTAAAAGAGCACAAAAAGAAAAAAAATCTCCTGTGATTCCACATCCTTTCTTGTGGTATCATTCCATTTCTAGACTCTCTTTCATAGCAAATCTTCTCAAAAGCAATCATCTCTCGTCACTGTTTCTAATTTCTCCCTTTCCATCCATTCTTCAACCCTCTCCCCAGTCAGCCAGCTTCTAACTCCATGATGACACACAGCAACTGTTCTAGCTAGGGTTATCAATGCTTTCCATGTTGCCAAATCCAGTGGTCATTTCTCTGCCCTCATCATACCTGATCTGGTGGCACTATTTAATAATAGTGAACACTAACATCCCTCCTTAAAATGTCCTTTTCTTGGCTTCTCCAACACAATTATTTCTGGCTTTCCTCCTACATCCCTGGCCCTCTGTTGACTTCTTTCCCTCCTTACCTCTAAATGTTGCAATGCTTCAGGACTCAGATCTGGACCACCTTCTCTTCTTTGCCTGTGCAAACCCCTTCAAGTATGGTGTTAATGCAATTGCTTCCTAGGTCTGCATTTCTAGGCCTGATCTCTCCTCCTCAACACTGGATGTGAATATCCAACTGCCTCCTTGGACATCCAGTAGGCATCTCGGATTTAACAAGTCCCCGACAAACCATCTGACTTCCTCCCCTAAAACATGCTCTTCCCCCAGTCTACCACCATCTTACTCTCTTTTTCTCACCATCCTCCCCAAACCTCCCCCACATCCAACCCACCAATAAATCCAGCAAACCTCCAAAACACATCTCAAATCCAACCACTTCTCCTTGCCTTCGCTGGTATTCCCCTACAATCCACTTTCCACCAGTGTGATCATCTGAACATATTCTTCAGGTCGGTCACTCCCCTGCTCCAATACCATTCCATTTCACTTAGAATACAATCTGACTTCTAAATTCCCATTCTCATGATCCACACAGCCCTACCATTCTCTCCTCTCTGACCTCTTTTCTTCCCACTCTCTTCAGTGTTCACCCTTTTTTCATTCACCAACCATGCCAAACTTGGTCACGTGGAGGGCCTCTGCCTGGAATGCTCTAACTCTACAGCTTCCCATGGCTGGCTCTGTTTTTCCTTCAGGTTTCAGCTTAAATTCTCCTCAGAGAAACCTTCCCCAACTATTCTGTCTCCAGTAGATAACCCTGCTACCATAGCCTACTTCTGTTTTCTTGAAAGCATTTATAAGTATCTGAAACTGCTAATTTTTACATGTTTATTTTCTGGTTCTCTCATTCTTGAGGCCTGAGAACTTGTTGATCCCCAAAATCTAAAATAGTGACTGTCATACAGTAGATATTTGAGAAATACTTGTTGAAGGAATACTAAGGAAGCCAGGAAGTCTAATTTTGAAGTTCTTTTGAGATACTTATGGTCCAAAAGCACACACAAAAGTGTGCACTGAAATCAGACACCAGTGTATTAAATTCAGAAAGCCAGGTAGTTGGCTTAAGGGAAACAGCACTGCCCTAAGAATTATGAAATCAATGCTCCTGTTTTACCCCTGCTACTATGTATCTAAATGGCTTCACACAAATCACTAAAGCACAGCCTTCTTGATGGAAATTTGGGCTAGATAAACTCAAGTCTCTTTCTGCTTATCACTTTAAAACTAAACGCCACTTAAACCAATATATTTTAGCACAGTCTATCAGAAACTTAAGAAGCACCTATGAAAAATTCAATAAACAATTTTTTTATTACAATGAGAAAATCAATGAAAAGGCACCAGTAAGATACTCATTAAGCTTGTCATTGAGCCAACAAAACTAAAAGGCAACTGACAGAATGGGAAAAGATAGGACATAGCGGACAAAGGGCTAGTATCCAAAATCTATAAAGAACACACCAAACTCCACACCCGAAAAACAAATAATCCAGTGAAGAAATGGGCAGAAAACATGAATAGACACTTCTCTAAAGAAGACATCCAGATGGCCAAGAGGCACATGAAAAGATGCTCAACATCGCTCCTCATCAGGGAAATACAAATCAAAACCACACTCAGATACCACCTCACGCCAGTCAGAGTGGCTAAAATGAACAAGTCAGGAGACTATAGATGCTGGAGAGGATGTGGAGAAACGGGAACCCTCTTGCACTGTTGGTGGGAAGGCAAACTGGTGCAGCCACTCTGGAAAACAGTGTGGAGGTTCCTCAAAAAATTAAAAATAGACCTACCCTATGACCCAGCAGTAGCACTGCTAGGAATTTACCCAAGGGATACAGGAGTGCTGATGCATAGGGGCACTTGTACCCCAATGTTTAGAGCAGCACTTTCAACAATTGCCAAATTATGGAAAGAGCCTAAATGTCCATCAAATGATGAATGGAAAAAGAAACTGTGGTTTATATACACAATGGAATACTACTTGGCAATGAGAAAGAATGAAATATGGCCTTTTGTAGCAACGTGGATGGAACTGGAGAGTGTTATGCCAAGTGAAGTAAGTCATACAGAGAAGCGTTTTCACTCTTACATGGATCCTGACAAACTTAACACAAGACCATGGGGGAGCGGGAGGGGGAAAAATGTTACAGAGAGGAAGGAGGCAAATCATAAGAGACTCTTAAAAACTGAGAATAAACTGAGGGTTGATGGGGGTGGGAGGGAGGGGAAGGTGGGTGATGGGCAATGAGGAGGGCACCTGTTGGGATGAGCACAGGGTGTTGTATAGAAACCAATTTGACAATAAATTTCATATTAAAAAAAAAAAGCTTGTCATTGAGAGCTTAAAAGAAATTAAGTTCCTACTTAGAGTAAATATACTTATATTCATCTCAACTCAGAATCAGGAATCTTTTAAATGATTCCAAAATTGCCTAATATGGGTTGGCCTTTACAAATAAACCAGTTTCCTAACAGGAAAAAATTATATGTTTTAATTTGTATCCATCCAGTCTCTTCCTGAAGCTAGATGTCGCTTCTCTTATCCAATCTCATCCATCTTGCCGAGCTCTCTCTACCCCATTCCCTCTCATTCCACAACACTGCCTATCAATTCTGATTGAAGCAGGTTGATTACTCTCAACCTTCTTCTCCTTTTTTTTTTTTATTTTTTTTTTTTATTTATTTTTGAGAGAGAGACACAGAGACAGAGCGCAAGCAGGGCAGGGGCAGAGAGACAGAGGGAGACACAGAATCTGAAACAGTCTCCAGGTTCTGTGCTGACAACACGGGGCTCAAACTTGGCAACAGCTAGATTATGACCTGAGCCTAAGTCAGACACTCAACCAACCAAGCCACCCAGGCGCGCATCTTCTCCTTTAAGTCTTTTCTTCTTTGATGTCTCCTCTCTCTATAAATCCAGAAGGTATTTTCTTTTTAAACCCCAAATCCAAGTAGGTCACCGAAGGGCCTGGAATGTAAACAACTTTTAGAATTAAATCATAATAAATATGATCTATATCTAATGAGGGAATTTGGAACACTGAATCACTGCTCTTGAATATGTTCCCGTTTCATTCACATAAGTGCAGTTTGAGAACTATTTTGTGAATGTACATCTATTCCACTACCTGCCTTTTCAAGGGGGAGATAATAGCAATTACTTTGTGTACAGAATCCAATGAATGGTATCAGATATCTACTAAGAATAAGTAAAAGCTTAAGGTCTATGTAATATATGAAACACACTCAACGTTGCTTCCTGTAAAAGCGATTATCATAATCTGTATTTGTTGAATATCTGTCACTAACTTATATTCAAATAAACTACACTGAAGGTGAATTCTTCTGATCAATGCCCAGCTCATTAATCAATCATACAAATATGTTGATAGATTCAGCTATCAAGACTTTAATTCCAAACTATATTGACACTCAAAAAAAAAAACAACAAATCAAAATAATTAACTGCTACTCTATAAAAAAAATAATCAAAAGTAAAGTAACTAACAGTTTGAGAATAAAAATATTCTACCCATGATATCTCTAAGCAGAAAAATTATTTTAATGGTACACACTTTATATCAAGCTACACAGAGACAAAAGTGAGGAACTTTGAAAGACTGTACTTGTCTTGTGTGTGATATTTGTATAGGACCTCCCCTATGTTCTAATTATGGTATATAAGTAAGAAGGAAGAGAGGTAGGGAGAAAGAGAGAGGAAGGACAGAAGGACAGAAGGAGGGAAACACAACTATTGCTCTTTGAAAACTTATCTTATAACCTCTACTCCAATCCTTTCCGTCCGACTCACAGCTTGAACCTGCAATTGCCTTCTGATCCTATTTCTTTATTAGAACCCTAGGGGGTGCCTGGGTGGTTCAGTCGGTTAAGCGTCCGACTTCAGCTCAGGTCATGATCTCACGGTCCGTGAGTTCGAGCCCCGCGTCGGGCTCTGTGCTGACAGCTCGGAGCCTGGAGCCTGCTTCCGATTCTGTGTCTCCCTCTCTCTCTGACCCTCCCCCATCCATGCTCTGTCTCTCTCTGTCTCAAAAATAAATAAACATTAAAAAAAATTTTTTTTTTTAAAAAAAAAAAGAACCCTCGGGGCGCCTGGGTGGCGCAGTCGGTTAAGCGTCGACTTCAGCCAGGTCACGATCTCACGGTCCGTGAGTTCGAGCCCCGCGTCAGGCTCTGGGCTGATGGCTCGGAGCCTGGAGCCTGTTTCTGATTCTGTGTCTCCCTCTCTCTCTGCCCCTCCCCCGTTCATGCTCTGTCTCTCTCTGTCCCAAAAATAAATAAACGTTGAAAAAAAAAAATTTTATAAAAAAAAAAAAAAAAAAAGAACCCTCAAGGACAGTAATATTAAGTGCCACCAAATCAAATGATTGCTTGTTAGTTTCCAACTTATTTGACCATGCTTCAGCATTTGGTAACGCCAAACTTCCCTCAGTTTAGATAACTCATTCCAACAGTTTTGTTACGCCCTCTTTGAGACTTTCCATCCACTATCAACATTTTCAATATGAAGAAACTTTTGGCATCCACAGACCACTGAATCCATAGGTGGAGCACAAATTTTAGGTATTTTTTTAATATGTCATTATAAAATAATAAAAATATACTGAAAAACAAATACTTATGTTTCTCAAGACTATTTGATGGTATTATTTGTAATCTTTCTCAATTTATCTATATAGCCCATTTGATAATGGCTAGTCTTAGGGAGAATCGGGGTTTGTATCTGTGGTAGATATGGTGGATCAGTGGTCATCACCCATTTCGACATCCTTTGGTATAGGACTTCCTGTACTGCAGATACTAGAAAGCTAGAAAGTACATTCCCCAACCTTTCTTACAGTTAGGGTTGTGGATATGATTTAAATTCCACCTATCAGTTGCACTCGCTAGAAATCTGGAGAGCAGAAGAGAAGGTAGGTTATATTTAGGCTGCTACTATGAAGTACGGTCACGGACATGTCCAAGTTTTGTGCAGCAGCGTTTCCTGAAGTCCTTGTATCCAGTCACAGGTTTCATAGGTATCAAGAAGGGCACAAGGCATCCATTCCGTCATACAGGTTGTGGCCGGTGTGACTTGGCTCTGGAGCCAGCTGCAGTGACAACAGCTTACTAATGAAGATGGCTGCTTGGTGAAGGCTCTTTCCTAATAGTGGCAGGTTCCTAATCACAGCAGAAGTGGTAAGGTTCTCAGACAAGCAGCTAAAAGTTACAGCTTCCTAATTCTGTAGGTACCTTTCTGACCCTACAAGAGGTAGTAACTCCCTTGGTAGCCCAGCTGCAATGTGACTTTAGAATTTCATTCGTGAAAGTTCAACATAGAGTCTGTTTCTTCAGTCAGAACTTCCAACAATTCCGTAAACCACTTAAAATAAGGGTAGTTAAGTGCCCAACTTCAAACCAGGTTATATCTCACAGTTTGTGAGTTCAAGTCCCTCGTTGGGCTCTGCACAAACAGTGTGGAGCCTGCTTAGGATTCTTTCCCTCTCTCTCTGCCCCTCCCCGACTTGCACACTCTCTAAATAAATAAATAAATAATCTTCATTAAATTTCTTTCTGCTTAAACTAGCTAGAGTTGATTCTGTAACTTAATCCCGACTGGTTTGTTTTCTTGTAAATAAATAAATAAATAAATAAATAAATAAATAAATAATCTTCATTAAATCTCTTTCTGCTTAAACTAGCTAGAGTTGATTCTGTAACTTAATCCCGACTGGTTTGTTTTCTTGCCCTATATTTCTAACAAATTAAAAAATCCCATCTCACATTACTGGTCATCAGAGTATGGTAAATCTTTCAGCTACATGTGGCTACCTGGATCACACATGGACTCGAAAATTATAAAGCAATACCTCACCAAAAACTACTTTCATTGTTCCATCAGATAGTGAATTGAGTACCACAGCACACTCAAAAAGTGAATGCTTCAACTTGGGAAAGGTAGACAAACGGATCTTTTTTTTTTTTTAATAAGTTAAATTTTGCTTTGTTTTGTATTAATTTAAATCCAAGTTGGTTAACATATAGTGTAATAATGACTTCAGGAGTAGAATTCAGTGATTCATCACTTACATACAATACCCAATGCTCATGAAAAGTGCCCTCCCTAATGCCCATCACCCCTTTAGCGTATCCCCCCACCCAACACCCCTCCGGCAACCCTCAGTTTGTTCTCTATATTTAAGAGTCTCTTATGGTTTGCCTCCCTCACTGTTTTTATCTTATTTTTCCTTCCGTTCCCCTATATTCATCTGTTTTCTTTCTTAAATACTACATATGACTGAAATCATGTTTTTTGTCTTTCTCTGACTGACCCATTTCCCTTAGCATAATATACTCTAGTTCCATCTACACTGTTGCAAATGGCAAGATTTCATTCTTTCTGATTACTATGTAATATTCCATTGTATATTACACACACACACACACACACACACACACACACACACACACCTTCTTTACCCATATGTCAGTCAATGGACATTTGGGCTCTTTCCAAATTTGGCTATTGTGGAGGCAAATGGATCTTAATTCTCTTATTTCTGTAACTGCCTTTCAAAAATTTCTTCATTTCCTACTGCAGTATTTGGATGTCATTTTTTAAATATGCTCAATAATACAGTACCATGTTCATGAATTTGGGAGTGCCAAATTCTCAATACTGAAACCATGTAGACCATTTTGGGTATCTCCAGCTCATCCTTAAATTTACACATCGGATCTTGACCCTAAAGAAATAAGATTAAAGTATTCAAGACATTCACTATATTGCTAAGATATGACACTTGAGCAAGACAACTGAAAAAATGGAGATGTGTTTTACTTGCATCTGAATGAAAAAAGAAATGTTTTTAGGTTATCCCTCATTTTAAAAGTGCTATGCATGCCAGGATGCAGGATGCTGCAATATGCAAAGGCACATATTTGTCATACAAAGATGGCTGTATTGGCCCTACAGCAAACAGTACAGATCTGGTTATATGTACAATGATCACCATTTCCTTCAACAATGAATCAAGATCAGGAAGTGTATTTTTTTTTAATGTTTATTTTGAGAGAGAGAGAGAGAGAGAGCACACAAGAGTGGGGAAGGGGCAGAGAGAGAAAGAGAGAGAGAATCTCAAGTAGGCTCTGAACTGTCAGCGCACAGCCCAACACAGGGCTCCATCCCACAACCGTGAGATCATGACCCAAGCTGAAATCAAGAGTCTGACGCTTAACTGACAGCCATCCTGGCACCCCAAGAAGTATATTATTGACAAAACAACTGTTCCTCTATTAAGAAAGAAAGCTGGCCTTCAAGCACAACATCTTTTCTTCTGTAACATCATTTCTTGTTGAATTCATAACTGATAATCTAATCTTCCACTGGGCATTTCTTCTCCCTCATAGATGTACTGCAAGTATGCCAAGAAATGAACCTTCACAATACACATCAGTGGTTTTGTCCAACTATAAAATGAAATAGCCTGTTGCCCATTCATGTGATAGTCATGGTCTCTCTGCATCACACATATCTTGCAACATCATATATATGTTAAATAAAATGCTGAGTTTAGCTTAGATCTCCATCCTTCACACAGTTGCTTTTTTAATATACAAAGTATTCCCCTTTCTCAAAAGTCTTCAATGATTCCACACTACCTGCCACTGCCCTTCTTGCAGGATAAAAATCTAAAATTCCTTTGGCATAAAGACCCTTCATGGTGTACCACTGTCTACTACATATTTGGCCTCATCTACTTACTGTTATGCTCCAACAGTACTCTACTTTCGGTTCCTTGAACACACAGTGTTCTCTCGTGCCTTTATCTGCAATGCTATTTTCATTATATGGAATGCTCATACCTGTTTTTTTTTTCCTCCAAAAAGCTCTGCTTAAAGGTACCTCTGTTTGTAAATTCTTCCCTCAATTTCTACCTAGTCATGTCATTCTTTCCTCTATTTCCTATTGCATCTTATATGTATTTCAACTACAATGATCATATTGTATTGCACTTGTTGCACTTCATTCAACAAATAAAATTTACCTACAACATGCCAGGCACTTTTTTAAATGCAGGAAATAGAACAAAGAATAAAAGTAGGTCTCTGCCCACACGGAACTATTGTACAATCTAAACAGGGGAGACAAACATCATAAACTCTTAAGTAAGTATATAATGTTTATTGCCATAGAAGAAAACAAAGTAGGGTAAGAGACTTAGGGAATGCCAGGCCCAAAAGATAAAGAGAGAGAGAGCAATGTTACTTTACATAGGGATCAAGGAAGGCCTTTCTATTAGGACATTGGTTTTTTTAATGTTTATTTATTTTTGAGAAAGACAGCAAGCACAAGTGGGAGGGGGCAAAGAGAGAGGGACACAGAGAGAGGGAGACAGAGGATCTGAAGCAGGCTTTGCACTCTCAGTACACAGCCTGATACAGGGCCCAAACTCACCAACCATGAAATCATGACCTGAGCCAAAGTTGGACGCTAAACCAACTGAGCCACCCAGGTGCCCCTCTATTAAGATATCTGAACGGATACCTGCATGACGTCAATGAGGGAATGAGTCATGCAGATAGATATCTGGGGAAAGAGATGGATAGGCAGAAAGAATAAAATATGCCAAGGCCCTAGAAAGGACAGTTTGCACACTGAAGAAATAGCAAGGATGCAAGCATGGCTCTAAAACAATAAGCTAAGTGGGAAGAGGGAGGAAATGGTAAGAGATGAGGTAGAGGTGAGGAAGCATATTAAATAGGGTCTTGTAGGCCATGGAAAGTCTGGAGTTTTTCCTGAGTGACATGGGAAGCTACTGAAAGATCTAAGCAGAAGAATGGCATGATTTAACTTTTGTTTTAGAAGAATCACTGCAGAGGGAAAAGGGTGGAAGCAAGAAAGTAGAGAGAAGGCTACTGTAGTGATCTTGATTAGAGATAATCTAGACCAGGGGAGCAAACCTGGCATGCAGAGAAGTGGTCAACTGGGCATGTATTTTGAAGATTAAGCCAACAGGATTTTTTATATTTTGGATGTGGGTATAAGAGAGGAAAAGGGGTTAAGGAAGACCTCTTAGAGTTTCAGCCTGAACAGCTGGTGAACAGAGATGCCACTTCCAGAAGGAGGAGCCTCTTATTAGAAGAGGGATATCAAGAGTTTTTCCTGGGCATATTAAATCTGAGATGCCTATTACACATCAAAGTGCAAATGTCAAGAGGACAGAAAAGTCCTGGTTGGAGTAAAACTTGAGAATTATCAGCAAGTACATAATAATTATAAAACCACAAGACTATACAAGATCACAAGGAGATTAAATATGGATAGGAAAGAAAGGAGATTTGAAGACTGAGCCTTAAAGCCTTCCAACCATTTTTAGTAGAGATGAGAAGGAACCAGCAAAGGAGACTACTATGTATCTTTCCACCAAACTACAAACTTAAGGGAAGACACCAATTCTTAGTACATGCTTAGCTTATAATAGATAATCAAATATCTACTGAATAAGTATGAGTGTGTGTGTGTGTGTGTGTGTGTGTGTGTGTATGTGTGTGTTTACAATTTACCATGGGCAAAAAGGAGGTTCTACTATCACATCACAAATTATAAAATTGCATTTATCTTTTTTCCAGTTGATACAAGTTGATCTATGTCAATTGCTCTAAAAGTTAAAAAAAAAAAAGCTTCCTGTATACAGTTATCAAAAGCACTAAATACAAGAATCTTTACAGTGTTAACACAGAGATATCACATTGAAAACAAACCAATCCTGAAATTCACACACTCAAATATTTACTGAGTATGTGTAACTAAGATGCTAGAGATACAACAGTGAGAAAAATAGATAAAACTGTCATTGAGCTAACACAAATGGACAAACAATAAATAAGTAAGTAAAGAGGATGTGTTATGTAATAACTGTTAAGGAGGAATGAGCACCACACAAATGGTGGCGGTGGGGGGGGGGGGGCAGGGTGGAAGGTTCCACTGAGAAGGTAACTTCTGCATAAATACCTGAAGGAAGCGGGAGACAAGTAAATATTTTGTAGGAAAAAAAAAAAAAAGAACGGTGCTTTTAGTCAATGGAAAAAAGTAAACAGTTTAAACCAAGAAGATAAATACCACTGGGAATCAAAACTGATAACTTAGATTAACAAAAATAAAAAGATGGCCAACTCTCTGTGTACAAATTCATTGGTTCTACACAAAGGTCACCAGATAGTAATCAGATCCTACCATACAAATTCTACTTAGGACCAGAATTCCAAATACCAAGCTGGCAGGTAGAGATTCTGCCGTATATGCTTCTAGACACGTACTGAGTTTGCACATATGTGCTTATGCGTATGTTGGAGGGGGCTGTGTGCATGCATTTATACCTGTAGGTCTGTATGTATTTGTGTGTCCTAGAGGAGGACACTACTGGGATAAGTAAGAAAAAAAGCCAAATATTTATCTAATTGGATGCTCCAAGACAGTGCTAAATATTTTCTCAAATATCTCATTTAATGTTTTTTTTTTTTAATTTTTTTTTTCAACGTTTATTTATTTTTGGGACAGAGAGAGACAGAGCATGAACGGGGGAGGGGCAGAGAGAGAGGGAGACACAGAATCGGAAACAGGCTCCAGGCTCTGAGCCATCAGCCCAGAGCCCGACGCGGGGCTCGAACTCCCGGACCGCGAGATCGTGACCTGGCTGAAGTCGGACGCTTAACCGACTGCGCCACCCAGGCGCCCCTCTCATTTAATGTTTACAACAACCTTCAGAGGTAAGCATTACTGTTCCCTTTTATAAATTAAAAAACAAAAACAAAAACCATTCAGCTACATGGCTGGAAAGGTGATTTGACAAATCAAATTCCAAAGCCTAGTCTTTCCTTTTCACTCTTAATATCTTCCTGAACACAGCAGTGCTGAGAGGAATAGAGAAAGCTGTTCCTTTCTGAAATTACCCTCAGGTACCAACAGATCCAAGTCTAGTTCAAGGGATTACAAAGAACAAACACAGATCCCAGTGGGATTAATCCCTAAGACAAACTACAAAGGGCCAGGGTCCTAAACCAGATGATCCTAAAATAAAGATTATTTAGGGTGGAAGGAAAACTAAATCATAATAGTAACTACCATTTACTGAATAAATTAATACATTACACATACACATTACACATAGCAGATGTTTTTTAAGGGCCTTCATATAAATTACCTCACAATCTTCACAGTAACTTCTTATGAGTGATTTTTTTTTTTTCAAAATATAGATATTGGGGGTGGAGGGAAAACATTCCAGGAGTAAGGCACAATGTAAACAAGTTCTGAAGGGGGGGAACAGGAGCAGCACCTTCAAGGAGGCAGTGAATAGCACAAACTTGCTAAAGCATAAAGGGAGATGAAAGTAGAATAAGCAGAGATAAGATTGTTAAGAAAAGGTCAAATCAACAGAATCTGAAATGCCAAGCTAAAAAGTTTTAACTTTCTTCAGTAGACAACAAGGATCACTAAAGGTTTCTGTGTGGTCAGATTTTATACTTCAGGAAAGTTACTCTGACAGTTAGAGGGCCTAAACTAAGGTACTGAAAGAGCTAATGGGAGGAAAAGAAAACTGGAAGAAATACTACAGAGATATAATTCACAGAACTTGGCCTGAGTGACTCAGGATATGATGTTCTAATAAGAAGAGCAAGCTGAACAGAGCATTAGAACTTTAGATGGGGAAAAGAAAAAAATATGCAAACTTTATCATGTACATTCACAACAAAAAAAAAGTGAAGAATGGACATTTAAATATACAACCTCACTGTTGACAAGTTTAGTGTAAAATTAAAATGCGTTATGCCATTTAATTATATGCAATAAGATAATCCTACATGTTAACATATCATAAGGTCTTTCAAATTTTCTTATAAGGTCCAATTTTAGTTTCTGCAATAAAATAAAAGGTACACATAAACTGTTCATCAACAAAACCATGAAAATATACTTTACCAAATACCACTATTGTTTATGTTATAGCCCAGTTAACCGCACATTGTGCCAGGCAACACCCCAAGTCATCCAATCTTTTCACAACCTCTTTGCAAGCCTGGCAAAACTACAATTTCCAATTTATATTAGAGGAAACTGAGGCTAGGAGAGATTAGGTGATTACAAGAAAAGCAGCAGAAAACAACGCTTTCAACATGCTACTTTACCATTTATTATTCATCCGGTTTCTGCACATCTAATAAATACTTCATATACAACAAAGAAGTCTTACATGAGAAGAACTGCCATAATCACACATGACCTTTCAAAGAGTCTCTTATTCATCCTCTACAAAGTATGTCAGATTGCCCTAGGTGTATGATAACAAAAAGTGGGGGAGGTGCCTAAAAACTGCCGAGAAAAGTTATGTAGCTGCAATTTCCCTCCTTACTTGTCACCTTGAAAGCACCGCTGGAAAGTTATACACTTGTGATATTATTCAAGCACAGGTTGAGAAATGATACCAACAGACAATGGTGACTGCTGGACTACTAAGTAGGGTCAGGTTTTTCAACGCATAAGTTAACATTATCAAAAAACTGGATTGTCAAGCAGTTTTTCTCACTCCCAGTAAATGATAAATTATCTTTAAAATATAGAACCTTAGGGGCACCTAGGTGGCTCAGTGGGTTAAGCATCCGACTTCAGCTCAGGTCATGATTCCAGTTGGTTGAGTTTGAGCCCCGCGTCAGGCTCTATGCTGACAGCTCAGCCTGGAGCCTGCTTCAGATTCTGTGTCTCCCCTCTCTCTGACCCTCCCCCACTCACACTCTGTCTCTGTCTCTCTCAAGAATAAACATTAAAAAAAATTTTTTTAAATATAGAACCTTAGATTCTATAAACTCATTTAACTGATAATCCTAAAAAACCAACAGACTCCATAATTCCTAACAGGTATCTGTTCTGCTTAAGAATAGGCACTATAATATTAACATGGAACCTGGAAGGTTAAAGAAATCAGGAATAATAGTTTCACTAACACTGCACTCCTTTTCCATTATGAAAATAAGGTACTGTGTAATCATCAATGTGCCTCTGAGCAAGCCCTTGAGTGAGCAAAGGACTCCAGGAATCCAGCATAGTTTATAGAGGGTTAGCCTAGACTCTGTGAGCAAAGAACTGTTTTGTGGCTATAAAACACCAACAATATGTTAAGTAAAATCTTGAGAAGGCGTAAAGTCAAAGTTAAAGCATAAACTCCAGGGCAGCTCCTCAAAAATGTTCTAGTAGGTAAGATGTAACTCCTCAGTGGGAAAGTCTAAAGAATATAATTAGGGGCCTCTTGTTTTACACAAGTCATATGCATGATAATTATCATACAGTTATCTATATTACTATCATATTAATCACCTCTCACTGAAGCTTAGTCCAGAACAAGAAGTTAGGAAACTACTGTACATAAAAAGGCAAGTTTCGCAAGGTACTGCCAGGAAGCGTCCACGGGTTCTACAGATACGTCACCAAGCTGCGGGCAGGATCTTCCTGTGGTTTGTCTTGCCCACTTCAGGTTTCACTTTTGAACGTGTGCTGATCCCTAAGCTCCCTGTAGCCCCTTTCTCAAGCAAACCAAACCATGAAGTACATATGGTAGGAATCTCTCCTAGGATAGGCCAATCGGCATGAAGTTGAGCAAGTCTCCTAATGGTAGCTATTACTGGTAACGGCATCCTGGGGACCAAAATGGGACTCATTGTGATCTAGTACTTTTCAAAAAAAAAAAGATATAAATAAGCTGCACCTACAAATGTATACGTACAAGTGTGTGCATGTGTGTGCGTGTGTGTTTGTTCTAGGAGAACCATTTACAAGCAGAGACAAAAGCACAACATAAGCATTGTCAGGCAGACAGAAGAGTAACATTTTTTTTTTTTTTTGGTAAATCCCCTAAACAGTATTAAAGATACATTTTTATAGCATTCCAACATTCTAATTTTATTGAATATCCATCACATTAGACCATAACCAATTTAGGGATAATTATCAACTTCTTGACAACAGAAATATACTCATCAGTTCTTTCCAATATACCATCTGACAGGCAAACTGGTAGACATAAATGGACAGCAACTTTGGTAACTTACAGACTTGAAAACCTGGCTCTGCCTCTTTAAACTCTAAGCATATATAACCGTTTTGTCAGCATGCAATCTTTTTCATGAATTTGGATTAAATGAAATAATTTGCAAGTATACTTACATAGTACCTGGAAAAGAGTAAATATATTAAAAAAACATTAGTTCACTTTCCCCTACCCACTAAGAAAATTGTATACAAAATTGTTCAAATTCAAAACTAAGAGGTTCTACACCACTCACACAAATGCTGTAATATTTTAAATGATGAAAATTATTCTTTTTATCTCACTCCTCTAAAACAAAACAGAATTTTTTTAAAAGTCAACTTTTTTAACACAGTTGGAGAAAACAAGCAAAGTATATGGTAATTCACTATATTGCTCCTGCAAATTTTTGTTTGAAATTATATAAAAATTAAAAGTTATCAAAAAACTTGACAGAAAAGTAGACTTTACTTGTAAGTGCACTCAAAATGTTACCAAGCTTAACATTTGGCTACCCTTAATTTTGTAGATAGGATAGTCTTCAACAGTAGAGCAAGAAAGGCTCTAGCAGCTGAGGACTAATACTGTATCAAATTTTTATACAAAGTCATTTTTCATAACACAGATAATACATAATACATAAAATTTTATGTAGAAAATTGAACCACTGTAAGTAAAGCTAATCCCCTTTGGCCACCACTGATACAACCAATGTTGTACATCCTTGCAAACCTCTTTCTGCACATTTTCCCAGGTACACTAGAAAAAACATATCACTCTAACAACTTGCTTTTTTCACTCAACAATACATCTTGAAGTTTTTTCCTTTCATACTCTAGATACACCTCATTCTTTTTAGCTGCTATAGAATATATATATTAACATTTTATTTAGCCATTTTCCTACAATGGACACTTAAGTTGTCTCTAGTCGTTTTGTTTTACCAACACGGCAACATGAAACACCTTTGTATATGCCCCTTTTGCAAATGTCCAAGTGTTTCTGTAGGGTACATATGCAGTAGAAATACACAGGAAATATACATTTAGATTTTTAACAGATATTGCCAAAATGCTCTCCAACATTACTTCATCCATTTAAATTCACAGCAACAGTGAGGAAAGTTATCTATTTCCCTAAACCCCCACCAAATACTGAAATTAACAAGCTTTTGTTTTCACAAACTGATAGCTTTTAAAAATTTGCATTCCCCTGATTAACTATTGTTAAATCTTACCAGTATTTTCTTATGTTTACTGGCCTTTTTTTAAATCTCTTTCTATAAAATGTCTATTCATATCTTTTATTTTTCTAATGCCCTTTTCCTGTTTAAAATCCGTATGAACTTTTTATATATTCTGGACACTAACAAATAGAGAGGCAGTAGAGCAGAGCAGGACAGAAGCAACAGGATGGACCCTAGAGCCAGGCTGCCCAGTTTGAATGACAGCTCCACCACTCACTGGTCTGATCTGGGTTAAGTTACTCAGTTTATTCTATGCCTCAGTTTCCTCATCTGTAAAATGTGGATAATGAATGTTACAGAGTTACCATATGGACTAATTATTTGATATGCTTAAAGGGCTTTAAAATAGTACCTGACACAAAGTAAGTCTTAGATAAGTATTTTCTTTTTGTCTGTAGGATTTCCTGCAAATATTTTCTCCCAAACTATTCTTTGTCTCTTAATTCTTTTGTTTATAAATCTTTACTTACTTTTTCCCAAAAAATTATTTTTCCATCTCTCTTCTTGTATCAGAAATTATATAAGTACATGAAACCAACAACTGACTGCCCTCACTGGATCTCACAATCAACTTCTCAAGAATAAATGCAGGCATCGGCCAAAACATCTAAATTTTTAAACATCTTTCCCTTACTGCACAAAGCATTTCCACAAATCAGTAAGAAGACTGATAATCCAGTAGAAAAAAAGGACAAGCAAAATAAACAAGTTCACCAAAAAAGGGAAATAAAAATGGCTCTCAATGGGGCACCTGGGTGGCTCAGTTGGTTAAGTGTCCAACTCCTGATTTCGGCTCAGGTCATAATCTCTGCGTCTTGAGACTGAGCCCTGCATCACTGGGTTCTGCGCTGGGCATGGAGCCTGCTTAACATTCTCTCTCTCAGGGTGCCTGGGTGGCTCAGTCGGTTAAGCTTCGGACTTAGTTCAGGTCACGATCTCGTGGTTCGTGAGTTCAAGCCCTGCGTGAGGCTCTGTGCTGACAGCTCAGAGCTTGGAGCCTGCTTCAGATTCTGTGTCTCCCTCTCTCTGCCCCTCCCCTGCTCATGCTCTCTCTCTCTCTCTCTCTCTCTAAGAATAAACATTTAAAAACATTTTTAAAAAATTCTCTCTCTCCTGTTTGCACACTCTCTCTTAAAAAAGGGGTGCACCTGGGTGGCTCAGTCAGCTCAGCGTCTATCTCTTGGTTTCAACTCAGGTCATGATCCCAGGGTTGTGGGATCAAGCCCCACATCCGTACTGGGCATGGAGCCTGCTTAAGATTCTCTCTCTCACCCTCTCTCTCTCCTTCTGCCCCTCTCCCCCTGCTCGTACATGCTTGCTCTTTCTCTAAAAAAAATTTTTTAAGACTCTTAAAAATATGAAGAGATCCTCAACCTCATTTAGAAGTGCAAATTAAAACTACAAATCAGATGTTCCTTTCCATCTTAAGAGACCAGTAAAGATCAAGAAGTTTTAAAATATACTCTATGTGACTAAAGAAATAGGCATTCATTCATTGCTAGTGGGAGCATAAATTGCTGTAGTTACTATGGAAAGCAATATGGCATTGTCTTTCCAAATAAAAATGCATATACCAATTCATTCATTCATTTTTTTTTTTATATTTTTGAGTGGGAGCGGCAGAGAGAGAGAGGGAGACGAAGGATCTAAAGCAGGCTCTGTGCTGACAGCAGAAAGTTTGATGCAGGGCTTGGGGCACCTGGGTGGCTCAGTTAGTTAAGCATCTGACTGCGGCTCAGGTGGTGATCTCACAGTCCATGGGTTCGAGCCCCACATAGGGCTCTGTGCTGAAAGCTCGGAGCCTGGCCCCTGCTTTGGATTCTGTGTCTCCCTCTCTCTCTGCCCCTACCCCGCTCACACCTCTGTCTCTCTCTCTCTCATAAAGTATATAAACATTACAAATTAAAAACACACACACACAAATAAAATTACATAACTAAGTGATTTACTGCAGTACTCTTTGTAATAGCAAAGACTGGAAACAAACTACACGTCCATCAATAGGGGACTGGTATACCCAGATGATGCCATATCATGCAGCTGTTAAATAAAAGAGGCAGCTCCCCACTCTTATGGATATGACAGATCTCCAAGCTACTACTGGCAAGTGTAAGAAATAAAAAAGCAAGATGCAGACAATGTATATATTTTGCTACAATTTGTATGTTAGTGAGGTTAATATTCATATATTTATGTTTGTAAATACTTAATCTCTGTAAGCTGCACAAGAAACTGGTAATGCTTGCTTCTGAAGAGGGAATGGCTAGGGGCAACAGAAGTAAGGAAACTTCCTTTTCATTGGATACTCCTTTGTACCTTTTCAGTTTTGTACCAGGTATGTGTATTATCTAATCAAGCAAATAAATGCATCTTTTTAAAGAAATAATCAAACAAATTAAAACCTCCCCGTTATCACACCAAACTTTCTATTGGTACCCTTTAAACAGTCACGCACAGCAGGTTGCTAACATTCAGGTAGTTTGTGGCTAGTCTGTTCAACTGGCAGAAGGAGAGGTTCACCGTCCCAGCGATCCATTATCACTCCCTAGGGAACATTTCAAACTCAGAAATGTCCCAGTACCACCCCAGAAATTCTGATTCAGTAGGTATGGAGTAGAGCCTGAGCATCAGAATTTAAGTTCACAGGTGACACTGATGGGCAGTCAGGACTGAAACCAGTTGAGTTACAACATGACACAAATAGGTAAACATCCAGGCTCAATCTCCATCTAGGTCACAAGCATAGTTTCACCACTAATCCTAATCACTTCACAAAGTTCTCAGGAAGCAACAGATGAGAGTGTGTAGCTGCCACAGTGAAAATGTATTACTACTTCTGGATATATTACTAGATACGCAGTGTAGTCCTCATCTATTAAATGGAGTACATTCACAACATTCATACTAATGATGAATTCATTCCACCTACCATTTCAGAAAGAACTTTGATAGTAATGGACTAGTGCCGAAAAGGCATAGGCATTAACTGTGTTAACACCTGGAGTATATGAGTGTCAAGTTCTTCGTTTGTAAAATGAGGGGACACAATATGTTCCCTACATTCCAGCTCTAAGCTTCTATAATTCTCTAAGAATACAGGCATCTAAAAACAACCATTGTTTAGTATAGACTGTAGGATAAACTAGTAAGGGCTTTTTCATCCCATTCACAGCCTAGGCTCAATCCACACACTAGGGGGCTAATGCCCTAATGGACATTCAGATATTACACACTGCTAAATAAATTAGTAGTCACAGAAAAACTTTTTATTTATTTATTTATGTATTATTATTATTATTTTAGAGAGAGAGAGCAAGTTTGCACGAGGTGGGGGGAGGGTGGAGAGGGAGAGAATCTTAAGCAGGCTCTGTGCTCAGCATGGATCCCATGACCCTGGGATCACAGCACCCCAAGATAGTTTGAACCTTTTTTTTTAAATTTTGTTTTAAATGTGTATTTATTTTTGAAAGAGAGCGTGAGCAGGGGAGGGGCAGAGAGAGAGGGGGACAGAGGATCCAAACCAGGCTCTGCAGAGGGCTAGAACTCACAAACCATGAAGGGGAGCCTAGATGACTCAGTTGGCTAAGGGTCCCACCTCGGCCCAGGTCATGATCTCATGGTTTGTGAGTTCAAGCCCCACGTCGGGCTCAGTGCTGACAGCTCAAAGCCTGGAGCCTGCTTTGGATTCTGTGTCCCCCACTCTCTCTGTCCCTCGCCTACTCACGCTCTGTCTCTCTCTCAAAAAAAAAAAAAAAAAAAAAACTCACAAACCGAGATCATGACCTAAGCCGAAGTCTGACGCTCAACCGACTGAGCCACCCAGGCACCCCAAGACTGTTTGAATCTTTAAAAACAAGTTTTTTCAGGGTGCCTGGGTGGCCCAGTCGGTTGAGTGTCCCACTCTTGATTTCGACTCAGGTCATGATCCCAAGGTTATGGGATTGAGACCCACCAAAAATTGAATTTTTACTACCAAAATTTCAAACCTTCCATGGCTGATAAACAAATTTATTGTATAAAGTATGATTATGAGACTTTTCTTTTCCAGGCTCAGGACCAATTAGTAAAAATATTGTGCTGAACATGGAGCCTGCTTAAGTTTCTCTCTCTCCCTTCCTTCTGCCAATCTCTCTCCTCGATTTGCGCACTCTATCTCTCTAAAAAAAAATTTTTTTAAAGATTCAAATAATCGTATCCATTAAATCTTAGACAAATGTCTCAAACAGTGCATCTTATGCAAAATAGGCATATGAAAAACACTTAAATATTAAAATAAAAGTATCTGATGTAGTGTCTTAAAGCAAATGGTTCAATTTAAAAAGCAACAAAGATTAGTGCTAGAAGGGATTTTAAAGATCACATCCAAACCTCTCATTTTACAAGTGAAAAAATAAGGAGTTGGCAAAGTTAAAGAATTTGCCCAAAGTCATTGTGTCATTAGTGATATTCTTAGAGCCAAGCTCACAATAACAAATTTGTCAATTACTGTTCGTTGATGTTTGCATGTATATTGGTATAATGTTATAAAGCATATTATTTTAGCTAGTGATTTTTGATGACTGAAATAACATACAAAACCAAAGACATATCATAAAAAATTCTTAATGTAAAGTGTCTTAGTTTACGTTAATTGATGACTACACAACAAAACTGTTAGCAGCTCTCAAAACAGCATATAGAACTTCATAAAACATGTAATTTGATATTACTGTCAAATAATTTCATAAAGCACATTAAAAAGGGAACAGGATTGGTATCTAAGATAAAAGGATAAAATGATACTTTTATTTCAGCTATATTAGTTCCAGTCTCTTAGAGGCTATTCAAAGAGTTCTAAGTTAAAAAAAAAACAAAAAAACACAACAACAAAAACTCTATGAACTCATTGAGGTTTACCTCCTGTCTTTCTCACAGCAAACGATTAGCAGACTGCTCTGTGAAGTTTTACAAAGAACCCTTTTCTCTCATTTCTATCCATCTGAAAGATGGATTCTTCCTCGATCCTAAATAACTCATCATCTCATTTCAAATTTTTGACAATGATGAATGCATAGTATGAACAAATCTTTTAGTAATCTTTCCCTCTATTAATTTACTAAATAACATCTTATTTGAAATATCTGATAATAATACATTCTTAGCATGAATAAACTCTTTTTAATCTCTCCCTCTTAATTCTATTGCATGATCAATAAAATACCTTACTACCAAAAAATTCAAACCTTCCACAACAAAAAAAAATATTTACTATATAAAATATGATTATGACATTTTTCTTTTCCAGGCTCGGGGCCAATTAGTAACAATATTCATGGAGTACAGTCAAGTAACAATATTCAAATCTCCTAATAATCAGCACTCAGAGCATTTAGAAAAATTTAATCCTTTTCCTAATGAGGCAACTTTGGCATCAGTTCAAACATAAGCTCAGTTGGCACTGTGATTTTGAAAGGGATGAACTTCCTGTCACAGACCCATGTAGTTTTCATTTAACAATACTATCATCTCCTAGTTTATGTGTAAAATTTACATAAGTTTCACATCTAGTATCTCAAATCCTCCTCAGGACAGCGTGGTGAGAAGTAGGGCATTTTCTAAAGGCCTATTACGCTGACAGTGGGATAGTTTAAAAAAATAAAGAATGAATTCTACACTGGAAGAGCTCGCAGTCTGCTCGCAGTCTAATGGGGAAACAAACAATTTCTACAAAATGTGCTAGAATAAGAAAATGGACAAGGAATTACAATTCCCAACCAGTACAGAGGCCCAACACCTTGTCTCCAGGGATGGGGGTGGTGGTGCCCCAAACAAGGCTTTGGTCAGGAGATCACATGGACCAGGGTTTTGAAGGATGTGTAGAAGTTCCCTGACATAAATATGGGGTGGAGGAAAGGAGAAAAACACTTCTAGGCAGAACAACATGTATAAAATGGCTAGTGATGAAGCATCACTCCCATTTTAAAGATGAGGAAGATAAGCTCAAAGGTAAGTGAGCTGCCTAAAGTCACATTAGTAATAATCAATGTGAAACAGAATACAGTACATGCCCGCTGAGTTTAATCAGCTTTGTACAGAAAATGCTAAATGTCGACAAGAATATTAGATAAAGACTAATTTTTATCTATTTACTCCTTCCCAAAAGATGGTCCAGGGCCGACAGAGCTCCTGAGAGGAGAGAGGAAATGACTGGAGAAGATTTATTTAGCCCTCTAATCAATCTTGTGAGATAGGTGTTTTTATTATACCCATTATACACGCAAGAATATAAAGGCACAAAAAGGTTAACAAAAGTTAGAAATTAAGATTCAAATTAAAGCTAACCCGGACAAGCCTCTAAACTAAAGCACTTAACCAGATCCCACAGATCCTACTTTGCCAAAGAGTCCTACATCATTCTTCATCTGGAGACACCAGGGAGACCAACTGAGTTCTGGGACTTGTCATGATTCCGCAGATCTGGCACTGTATTGCACATCTCAATATTCACACAAATCATCAGATTCGGTTCTCTTTTATCAATCTGGTATCCCTAGAACAGGTAAACCCACGATCGAGGTGGCATGGGCTCTTTCATCAACATTTTTACATTCTGATTTTATAACCTGATTTAATTGGATGAGAACTTAACAAAAAGTATAGCCAAAAAGGAAGACATCATGAAATAATAGCAAGAAACCTGAAAGTATAAAGAAGAAAGCTCCTTGGGGTGCCTGGGTGGCTCAGTTGGTTGGGCATCTGACTTCGGCTCAGGTCATGATCTCGCTGTTTGTGGGTTTGAGCCCTGCATTGGGCTCCATGCTGACGGCTGGGAGCCTGGAGTCTGCTTTGGCTTGTCTGTCTGTCTGTCTGTCTGTCTCTCTCTCTCTCTCTGCCCCTCCCCTGCTCATGCTCTCTCTCTCTCTCTCAAAAATAAATAAACATTAAAAAAAAATTAAAAAGGGGCGCCTGGGTGGCGCAGCCGGTTAAGCGTCCGACTTCAGCCAGGTCACGATCTCGCGGTCCGGGAGTTCGAGCCCCGCGTCAGGCTCTGGGCTGATGGCTCGGAGCCTGGAGCCTGTTTCCGATTCTGTGTCTCCCTCTCTCTCTGCCCCTCCCCGTTCATGCTCTGTCTCTCTCTGTCCCAAAATAAATAAACGATGAAAAAAAAAATTAAAAAAAAAAAAGAAGAAGAAGAAGAAGAAGAAGAAAGCTCCAGGGGCACCTGGGTGGCTCAGTTGGTTAAGCATTGGACTCTTGATTTTGGCTCAGATCAAGATCTCATGGTTTGTGGGACTGGGCCCTGAGGTGGGCTCCATGTTGACAACCCAGAGCTTTCTTGGGATTCTCTCTCTCCCTCAATCTCTGCCCCTCCCCCACTCACTCATTTTCTTTCTCTCAAAAAAATAAACTTTATAAAAAATAAACTTTAGGGGCGCCTGGGTGGCGCAGTCGGTTAAGCGTCCGACTTCAGCCAGGTCACGATCTCGCGGTCCGTGAGTTCGAGTCCTGCGTCAGGCTCTGGGCTGATGGCTCAGAGCCTGGAGCCTGTTTCCGATTCTGTGTCTCCCTCTCACTCTGCCCCTCCCCCGTTCATGCTCTGTCTCTCTCTGTCCCAAAAATAAATAAACGTTGAAAAAAAAAATTTTTTTTTTAAATAAAAAAATAAACTTTAAAAAAAACCACAAAAGGTATAAAATAAATTAAATATTAAGAAGAAAGATCCAATCCCCCTCTTTGGCTTGTGTGTAGGGTAGTTTGTTTTGTTTTGTTTTGTTTTGTTTGGGGGGGGAGGGGATGCAATGCAAAAGTGCTTCAGATACTAAGCATACCTGCCACTCACTGCATGCCAGTTCATAGAAAGGACGGAGTCTGGACTACCTTAATTTCCTTTATCAAGGGTTCATATGACAGCTCCGGGACTTCCAACAATCATGCCTACCTGCTGAATATTAAAGAAGTTGACCATTTGGAACTGCTATGGCTTCCTAGAGCACTAAAATGACTTCAGGGTATTGGGGATCAGCACATAAAACAAAATTCAATTAGCAACACTGGATTTGCTAATGTCAGTTGATTGAAACGGACCACAAAATGGGTTTCCAATCCCTGGATCTGGTTATTTCACCTTGTGAAGGATATGGAAAAATTAACAAATATTAGAATAAAACCCTTAAATGAAACTGTAGACTATTACCTCCAGAACTTTAAAGATATAGAGTTCAGGGTGCCTGGGTGGCATAGTTGGTTAAGCATGTGACTCCTGATTTCGGCTCAGGTCATGGTCTCATAATTCATGAGATTGAGCCCTGCGTCCACCTCTGCACTGACAGAGCAGTGCCTGCTTGGGATTCTCTCTCCCTCTCTCTCTGCCCCTCCCTCTCTGTCTCTCTCAAAATAAATAACAATAAACAAAAAAAAGAGAAAGAAAAGAAAAGAAAAGAAAAGAAAAGAAAAGAAAAGAAAAGAAAAGAAAAAAGAAAAGAAAAGAAAAGAATATATAAACCATTTCATCCTCACTTTTTTGCTGGTAAGATTTGGGGTTGAAGAGTCCTACCTAGGTCTAGGAAAAAGGATGTTCCTTTGAGGCTCACTTTGAGCCCTATAGAGCTCTAACTCTCCAGATCTGAGGCTCTCAAACAGCAATCTAGAATCTGGCAGCAAATCTCCAGTCTACTGGGCACTATCAGGCTTTCCTCTGAGGTCTCACAGGATGGTGAAAAGGAAAAGGTGACATGGTTACCTACACCCCCAAGCTTCATTGTCAGATGTACCACCATCCCATCCCTGTGACTTTAGCACCTGCTAATGATTCCTCTAGCCCCCCAGCCCCCACGCTGTAAAACCCACATGTCAGTTTCAGGAAAACAGAAAACAGCATCTCTTCATAGGGTTGTGAAGGTCAACCAAGTCTGGACTATACTGGCCTTTAAAAGAACGGCAAAAAAAAATAAGAGAGGGAGATGGGGAGAAGCTTTATGTATACTTTCCTAATACCTTTTTTCTAAAAAGCAGACACTCAGTGACCCGAGCTATACACCAAGCAATTCCAAAAGTCAGAAACTGACTGAGGTAACAGTTACAATATTTGCATTATGGTTAAAGTGGTAATGTCACTCCCAGCTGATCAATCTTCAAATCTGGGTAGTGGGGTTGCTCTAAGCCAGAGAAACAAAGTTGTAATTTTGTATTTGTAGGTCCAAGTTTCACTCACAATGATATCTCCTACTGTGATAGTTTTGCTATGGAGCAGGTGAAAGTGCAGAGCAGATAAGTCCTTCTGGAAACAGCCCAACCCTAACTCTCAATTCCAAGAAGTGTATATGTAGTTCCATGGCATAACCTGCAACTATGTAAATCAGTGAGGCTCCAATGGACAGTGCCTACCATCAAGTGACACTGAAATGTAAAACTGGTAAAGTTTGGAAAATTATATCAAGGGGGGAACTCTGGCCCGTTTACAGTTTTCCCAAATGTTAAATTAGATGTATGTGAATATTGAGTATAAGACTTAATCTGAATTTTGAACAGAATTTATACCCTAGAAAGTAATTTTAATATCGAGAACATAGATATAGACAAGATCTATTTCTCTGATGTCATTTTCTAGATTTTAAGAACTGTACTCAAGATCTCAAATTACCCATGATCACTTCTGGGAAAAGATGAGAAAAGTTAGTATGTCTGCCTCGGAGATTTAATAAAATACCAGTACTTGAAAAGAGGAGCAACTTGAAAAAAGGGGGAGAATCCAAGCTCAATTATTAATATCACTATCCAGGAAGAGGAAAATTTTACATCTCGTGCAACAAAGAGTACTGTTAGCCATTTTATTGCAATTCGATTTTCTTCTTACAAAGTAAAAAGTACTCCTCAGAACTAAGGGTTATTTACATGAAAGATGAAGCACGTTTCCAATCTGAGAATACTGAACAACGAAAATAAAGCTGATTTTTGACAAAAGCAAAAATAAGTTTTACTGATAGATCTCACAAATAGCAAAAAAAAAGAAAAAAAAAGGGGGGGGGGACGTTTCCTCTGAATAAACTACTGTGAAAAAATTGGCAATCGACGCCAGAGTCACTTTTAAAAAATAAATGTCCAAATGGCTGAATTCAAATGGTCTACAGCAACGCTTAGAGCTTGTGAGCAAAAAATTTGTATTAAGCCAACCAGTGTGGCTCGCTCACAAAAGTAACAATTAAATGCATGAGAAGGAAAGGAATTAAGTGGGTTAAGTGCGGGCTGGATGACTGTTTTGAGACCTGCTCACAGGAAGCCACTACATCCTGTCTTAAGTCCCTGTCAGTCACGCTGTCTCTCGATCCAAGTCCCCGCCGCAGCGAGGTGGGGCCAGTACAGGTGTCCGGCCCGAGCCCCTCCCGGCGCGCTCATTCGCGAACACCCCGCGCGGCGGCCACCCGAGTCCCAGGGCGGCCTGTCTCCTCAGGCTCAGGGCGCCTTTTTCAACCTCGCAAAAGCTCCAGAGCCCAGGAAGCAGGCAGCCCCCTCCCCTCGGGCCAGCCCCACTTCCCCGCCCTCCTTCTCCTCCTCCTCGTCCTCCTCGTCCTCCTCCTCCGGCCGCGCCTCCCGTAATTACCGCTGGGCTCCCACCTCGGGGCCGCTCCCCGGCGCCCGCACCGCCCGGAGGCCTGCGTCCCTGGGCGGCCGGAAACTCCTCACGCCCCCGGCCCACGCCCCCGGCTGGGGCGTCCCCGTGTCCAGGCCGCGCCCCAAAGCCGAGCCCCTCACGCCGGCGCCGCGCCGGGCGCCCCCCTCCTGGCAAATTCTCGGCTCTCCACTCCCTCCCGACCCGGGCAGCCCCAGCCCACGCCGCCCCGTCTAGGCTACGCCTCCCCCAACACACCCCCCTTCCAGCCTCACCCGTGCCGGCCCTCCCCACGCGCCTCGGCCAGCCCCGGCGCGGGCCCCGGCCCCCGCCCGCCCAGGTCCCCTCTCCGCCCCGCGATCCCAGCGCGGCTCGGCGCCGCCACCCCCCGCGCGCCCGCCGCCCCCTCAGCCCCACGGCGGCTCCCGCCGCCGGCGGGTGGGTCCCCTCAGCCCTGCCCCCGCTTACAGATCTTGCCCCGCAGGCTCTGCAGCACTCGGACCTCGCGACTGTCCTCGTCCCCGGCCTCGGGCTCAGCCGTCCCACTCGTCGCCGGCGCCTCGGGAGAAGCCGCCGCAGCAGCAGGCGCCGCCGCCGCCATGGTGCCGCCCGGCCCGTGCCGCAGCCCCACCGCCTGCGTAGCCCGCGAGGCGGAGCCCAACGGCGGCCTAGGCTAGGGCGAGCCGCGCGCCTGGCCCCGCCCCCGGGCCTCGGCCTGGCTCGCCCCGCCCCGCCCCGCCGCTGCCCCGCCCCCGCCCCACCCGGTTCCCGCGGTCGCTGTCGGCGCCCCCCCCCACGGTTGCCCCGAGCCCGGGCCGCTCCGGCGCGGACCCAACTCCTGGCTTGGCTTGCCGGCTCTTTGCCCCATAAAAGCCCAGGCGCCGGACAAGTGTGGCTCCTAGCTGTGGCTCTGAGCAGCTTTGAAACCCCGCTGAGAGACGACCCCTGCCCTCTCGAGATCCCCAAATCCTCCTGGGAATTAGGCTCCCTACCACGAGCGGGCTTCCACCGCTGCTACAGCTCAGGGGAACTCCCCGTGGAAAGAGAACAGAAAGGAATTTGATGGTTGGGAGGACCTCAAAACTACCTTATTCAAGAAGAGCCAAGAGGTGTATTCCCCCAGTAACATTCACACGCCCCCTTACCCACAAGCCATGCCACCACACACATAAATCTTTGCTTTTAAGTAAAAACACTGCCCTGCAAAAGCTGATTAAAAAAAAGAAAAAAAAAGACCAGAGCCCCCAATTGCAAAATGAGAGCGGCGCCTGAGATCCTCCCATAGAAAAATTCTGAAGCTTTTACCACCACTTTTTGTGTTTTGGAAACAGCCAAGTAGGGTCAGGTCCCATCCCTTCCCTCCACCCCCCCCCCCATGAATGGGCTGGCTAAAAAGTTGATTGACATAGGACATTAGTAAATCTTTGACTAGTTGTTAGCTTTATTTCAAGGGAACTCTTTACAGTGAGTAAACTGCATGAATAATACCCTGGTATGAGATCAGGAAGATGATTTCCTGGTCTTGAGGTTGTTAACTGCACTGCCCTAGGAAGAAAGAAACTGTGACTTAATAGGGCAGGTTCCTTAATAGTTCCTTTCTAGGGCAACAATAGGAATCATTCAGTCTGTCAACAAATATTTTTTGAGGGTCAGACATAATGATAGCCTCGGGGAGTCCCAGCCCTCCAACAGTTCAGTCTGGGAGACACAGAAAAGGGCTGAGGCGCTGGAGAAAAGAACTAAGATGAGGAAACTGGAGGGTCAGGGAAGGCCTTCCTGGGAAATGCACTGAGGGGTGAACTGGAGATGAGGGAGGAGAGGCACAAATGTGCCAAGGGGGTAGAAGTCACTTGTGCAAAGGCTGGACAGCCAGGACCTTTAGTATGCATCTGTCGCTGAGGAGTGATGCTGCTGGTTCCACATGTGTGTTGTGGGTGATCGCTCAGTGATTTTTACGCTCCTTGGAGAAAGTGAACCTACCGTCTCTTCTTTGGATGTTTTGCTGTCCTGTCAAACGATAAGTCCAAAACTTAATTCCCTAGCTTCCTTTTCAAACGGGCTGTTGTCTGGGCTAGAAACTTTGACCGCTTTTTAAATCCCTTGTCCCCATACTGTTTTCAGCCGCCACATCCTTCTGATTCTGCCAATATATACATCTCTTCTCTCTCCTTTCCTTTCCATTCCCTGTCGTTGTACTAGTTAAATCCATCCTCACTTGAGTAGTGTCAACATGTTATTGGGCTTTTGTTTTTGTTTTGCTTTGTTTTGTTTTTAAAAAGGCATGAGCTTCTGAGGCAGACAGACTTGGGTTGGAGCCTAGTTCTACCACTTTTACCTGTGAGACATTGAGCAAATGACTCAACCTTTCTGAGCCTGGGAATGCTCTACTTACTCTTCCTTCTTAAAAGCGTTACTGTCAGGATTAAATAATTATTAAGAGTATGTGTGTGAAGCATCTAGTGGAATTCTGGGCACGTGGTAGGATTAACTCAGTAAATGTTGCCTCATGCTCTTGACTGGAACTCTTCTAATAGGTATTCCATCTTTTTCATCCCTCCTACACATACCACTTAAATTAATCTTCCTAAAGCAAAAATTGGAGTTCATCACTTCGTCTGCTCAAAAAACCCTCACTGGCTTCATTCATCCCTTCAGCCAGCCAGCAAGCTACACCACAGTTGTGAAGGGTGCTATAAACAGCTAGAAAATAAAGTTGAAATTTCTCAGGCAGTGGTTCAGGGGTGAGGTTGGACCCAGCCTATCTAACTCCCCTAACTCCTTATATCCTCCGGCCTTTCCAAATGCTGCCTCATTCATCTGTCTCTGTCATAGACAGAGGTTCTTGGTTGTTTTCTGCATAGTAGTATATATCTGTGTACTTGTTTATCTCTTCTTCTAGAATTGTTGCTAACCCCCTTAATAAATATCTGTTGAATGAATGGAGTGAATCATATTAGTTCACTTACTTTCTCCACCCTGCAGACTTTAAGTTTTCCTGTTTTGAAAATTCTGTTTTCTATTTATTTTTCATTATCATACCTGTCCAAATGATTAAAATAGGATGGGAAACTCTAATAGGAGTCTAGAAAGCTAGTGTTTAAAGGTTTGTTCCTTTCTTTAAAATATCAATATCTGAAAAAAGTAAACTAAAATCTCCATATCTGTACCAGATTCTCCTCATTTCCCTTCTTTTTCACTAGTTTAACTCCAAGTCCATAACTCTATTATTAAGTTGTTACTAAAGGTATGAAAAACAATTTTACATGAAGTGAAACTCCACTTTTTTCCTCCAGTCTTCCTGTTGCAAATTTCAGAATTATCATACTGTTTCACTAAAACCCAGAATCTCCATTTTTCCTCCATCTGAAATCATTCGTAATTATTCTAATTCTGAATAAATATTTGAGGAGGTTAACATTCTTTTACTGATACTGGCCTGCTCTGCAGAAATCTTTAGCAGAGTTAGTGTTTCCTTCTTTTTTTTTTTAACCACTTTTTTTTTATGTTTATCATTTATTTTTTGAGAGAGAGAAAAAGACAGAGTGTGAGCAGGGGAGGGGTAGAGAGAGAGGCAGACACAGAATCCAAAGCAGGCTTCAGGCTCTGAGCTGTCAGTGCAGAGCCGCATGCGGGGCTCGAACCCACAAACTGTGAGATCGTGACCCGAGTTGATCGGATAGGGTTGGCTTGCCTCACTGAGCCACCCTGGTGCCCCAGTGTTTCCTTAATGTAAAACATTCAGGAAATAAAGTTTTGTAAAGATTAATAAGATTTAGTCACAGTAAATTACAAGAAGGCCATCCCATCTCCCTCCCTTTATTGCCCTTACATTGTGTTTTAAATTCATCTAGAGTTCCTCTCATTTCTTCATGATGTTTTGTAACTGGAACAATATTGCATCATATACAAACTTGCACTTCACTTCCTTCCTCAAATTATTAATGAATGTGTTTAAAGGCTGTCACTCCTGTCTCTACCCCCTCCATTCTGATGAGCAACCATTCACTGCTATGTCTTTTCCTATTTCTTCACCAGCTTTTAACCCATTCAGTCATTTTCACACACAAATTGGCTTGCTTCATGGTGGCTGAGGTAGGAAAACTCCATTGCTTCTTAATAAGAATATGTCCAGGAACTAGAAACTAATTTCAGAACTTGTCAGTTACACAGTATTGGTTTGAATCAGTGCCCACCAATCTATCACATGACAGTATGAGGGGTATCTACTGGTCCTGAGTTATTAATCATCTTCTTTCTGGCGAGTCGAGGAAGAAACATGTGCTTGCTTTGAAATATTTAAATGTAGATCATTCTTATCGGTCTGTACACTCATGAGGCATAACTGTTTCCGGTGGACTGGTGGGAAGGCAAGTTCTTTTGATCATTCATGATTTGATTTCCTCACTCCTCTCGTTAGAGTGCTGTTTGTATATTAAGCATTATGCACTCAGTTGCACTGTACCAGCAGCCTCTAAACCCAATAAGCACTTAAAAAAAAATAAAATAAAGTTGGACAAGTGGAAGGTGAGGGGAAAGGTTAAATATTCAGGGTCTTTTGCAAAATATTCAAAATATACCTTTAACATTTTACCTTAAAACCAAACAGGGCTATAACAAGGGTATGTCCAAAAATATGGACAAGTCTTTATCCTAAAGCCTCCAGCTCCTGCATTAAAAATATTTTCACATTTGCTCAGTGCCTAGAGGACACTGAAGGCCTGAATTTTGGAGCATGGGATAGTCTATGCCTTTAGGCCAGTCTGACTTCAGACTCTCAGGCTCCCTCCTTTTGAACTTGGTGGCATATCCACTTCACCTCCACTGCACTTCTCCTGTCAGTTTTGACTGATTAATCAGTAGGTCTGAGAAGAACATTGGAAAAGTTGGGCAATCATGTACTTGTTTCATTTACTACTCTGTACGTGCTTGAGAAATTTCTATATTTGTGTAGGCAGATTTGTCGTTTCACTGTGGACCCTGAAGACATGTTCCACAGGGTTGGTAAGAATCAAGCTAGAGGACCTGAGGTCATGGCTCAGTTGATTTTCATACACTGAAGATGTAGTTACAGACTCTCATGACCAAGAACTCTCTCTCTCTCACCTGGCTGGCATATAGTGGTCAATGAGGGACTGAACACCCATCTGGCTGTACTCATGGCAGGTTGGAGATTGATGTCACCTTTCAGTCCCCTCCCCAGTGCCATCAGAGCCCACTGGGGTGGTGGTTGATGCTTTTGTGTTCTAAACTCTGAGGAAGAAGAAAGGAAATTAGAAGGAACTAGAAAGGAGCTGGCTACAGAGCTGGTCCAAAGCCCCTTCTTGAAGCAAAGCTCAGGGTGGGAAAACATCAATGAAGAGAGAAACACAACAATGCAAGCCCAAGGGGACTTCTCTGAAAAGTATCTCCACCCTCAGACAAAACCCAGGAACTAAGAGTGCCAGACTCTTCGTGTGGGTTGATATTGTTTATGGTTGGTTTTGTTGTTGTTATTCCTATTTTATAGATTCTTATTTTCTGATCTCAGAAAGGTTGAAAGACTTCTGCAGGTCAGCCAGCTAGTAAATAGGATATCTGGGATTTGAACTGATTCAGTCTAATCCAAAAGTCCTGTAAGACTTTTCTGTCCTCTTTGTGCTACAGGTCAGAGTGGGAGATGATAAAACTAGCCCACAGAACGGGTCTCCCAGACTCTTGCAGATCCTGCAAGGGGGTCTGATCTCTCATATTAGGATGTGAGAAGGCACCTACAGTACTGTCCCACCAGGGAAGTAAGAAGGGAGAGGCGAACCCTGCACGAGAAAGAAATGGGCCTTAAAGTGGACTGGCTGGGGAAAGTTTTCAGCTCTTGGAAGGGAGTGGTCCAAAGACCCTCGCTCACTTCCTGAAAGGAGGATAGTCTAGGAACAAGAAGTACAAGGGATGATAAGTTGCTAAGGCAGGAGCCCTGAGGCTGGAACAGAAGGGCATCATACCTGCAGACAGCAGGGGAAGGATGCTCCCTCCAAGAAGGCCCTGGGTCCAGGGGACTCTCATCCCCAGCGCTCATGAAGGCTCAGAAGTTGAATGATGGACTGTTTCTGGGGAAAGAAGAGTGATGGCTGAGCTAGTATATGTCTCCCAGGCAGGCAGGTGAGGCCTACAAAGGCACCAGGGAGAGAGAGTGAAGGTTAGATGGCCTGAACTGAGGAGGCAAATTTGCTAAGAGCTTATGCTCCAGGAATGGAGGGGGGATGCTAACCCTTATTCAATAAAAAATACACTGAATTCTGGGGTGCCTGGATGGCTCAGTCGGTTAAGTGTCTGACTCTTGGTTTTGGCTCAGGTCATGATCTCACAGTTTGTGAGATCAAGCCCCAAATCTGGCTCTGTGCTGATAGCGTGGGGCCTGCTTAGGATTCTCTCTCTCTCCTCTCTTTCTCTGCCCCTCCCCTGCTCTCTCTCACTCAAAATAAATAAATAAACTTAAAAAAATACACTGAATCCCAATAATCCCAAGGACCTACACCTAATTTTTAAAGTCCAAAAATGTATTCTTTCATTTTTTTAAAGTTTTATTTATTTAAGTGATCTCTACACCCAACATGGGGCTTGAACTCATGACCCCGAGATCAAGAGTCACATGCTCCTCTGACTGAGCCAGCCAGGCAACCCCCAAAATGTATTCTTTTAAAAAACTTTTTTAAAAATGTAATTTTAGGCTACATATACCCTTTACCCAAGTCTCCAAACGTTAACATTTAAAAATATTTTGCTTTGCCATCCTCTCTCTTTGAGAAGATAATTGAGAATTGCGAATGCATGGGCCCTTTACTCCTAAATACTTTAGTGTGTATTTCCCCCAAACAAAAGTTCTTTATAGGAACTAGTGCATTTATCAAACTTAGGAAATTAACATTGAAGCAATATGTTAGCTACTCTATATCCTTTATGCAAATTTCACCAATTGTCCTAGTAATGATCTTTATTGCATTCAATATCCATGCCTTTACTCTCCTTTAAGCTGGGACAATTCTTCAGTTTCTCCTAGTCTTTCACAAGCTTATTATTCTTGAGCAGGGCAGGCCAGTTACATTGCAGAATTTCCCCCAATTTGTATTATGTATTTTGGGCAGGAATAACTACATAAGCAATGCTCAGTTCTTCTCGGTACATCTTTATCTGGAAGCTCATGTGACCACCTATCCCATTACTGGTGATAATTCATTTTGATTCCTTGGTTAGCCTGGTATCTGCCAGATTTGCCCCCTGTAAAGTCACCGTGTTCCCATAGAATTAATAAGCATCTTGTGAGGTGATACTTGAGATTTTGTAAAAGTGAACTTGCTTTTCTCCCTGTGTTCCTCCCTCCATATTCTACCTGGATGAATTGCAACCTCACATATGCCCAAGCCAGAAACTGGGGAGTCATTACTCTTTCCTCTTCCTTGTATTTCATGTTCAAGAACTAAATCCTGTAGGTTCTGCCCCTTTGATGTCTTTCAAAGTGATCTTCTCCATTTCCACTGCCACTCTTAGCCTCTCATCATCTTTCCCTTGACTTGCTGAAAGACACCTAAGTAGGCTGTCTACTTCCTGTCTGTTCCTCTCCCCACCACTCCCCGCGTTGCCACCAGAGTTGTGTTTCAAGAATGCAAATCAGCATTTTCTTACCTAAAAACCTTTAATGAAGAAGTTGCAAAGTGGAGGTTTTCTGGCACTGATGGGGACCACATGACACGTATGCTACAATTCTGTGGGCAGCCTGAGCTGCTATAACAAAATACCAAAGACTGGGTGGCTTCAACAACAGAAAATTATTTTCTCACAGTTTTGGAGGCTAGAAGTCCAAGATCAAGGTTCTGGTCGATTCAGTTTCTGGTCAGAGCTCTCTTCCTGGCTTTCAGATGGTTATTCTTGCTATGTCCTCACATGGCCTTTCTTTGATGTGTTCACATGGAGAGAGAGATGAACTCTCTGGTATTTCTTCTTTTTTTTTAATGTTCTTTCATTTTTTTTTCTAAATTTTATATTTGAGAAAGAGACAGAGACAGAGCATGAGCAGGGGAGGGGCAGAGAGACAGAATTTGAAGCAGGCTCCAGGCTCCCAGTTGTCAGCACAGAGCCCGAAACGGGGCTCCAACTTACAAGCTGTGATCTGAGCCAAAGTCGGATGCTTAACTGAGCCACCCAGGTGACCCTCTGGTATTTCTTCTTATAAAGACACTATAATGATCAGAGCCCCTCTCTTATGATCTCATTTAACCTTAATTATTTCCTTCAAGATCCTGTCTTCAAGTATCACCACATTGGGGGTTTAGGGCTTCAACATAAGAATGAGAGGGACACAGGGGCTCCTGGGTGGCTCAGTTGGTTAAGTGTCCAACACCAGCTCAGGTCATGATCTCATGGTTGGTGAGTTCATGCCCTGCATTGGGCTCTGTGCTGACAGCTGGAGCCTGGAACCTGCTTCAGATTCTGTGTCTCCCTCTCTCTCCCCCTCCCCCGCTCACGCTCTGTCTCTCTCTGCCTCTCTCTCTCTCAAAAAATGAATAAACATTAAAAAAAAGTGGGTGCCTGGGTGGCTCCATCTGTTAAGCATCCAACTTCGGCTCAGGTCATGATCTCACAGTTTGTGGGTTTGAGCCCGTGTGGGCCTCTGTGCTGACAGCTGGAACCTGGAACCTGCTTTGGATTCTGTGTCTCCCTCTCTCTCTGCCCATCCACCACCCCCCCCCCCCGGCTCTCTGTCTCTCTCTCTCTCTCACACACACACACACACACACACACTCTCTCTCTCTTTCTCTCTCTCAAAAATAAATAAATTAAAAAAAAAAAGAATGGGAGGGGCACATTCAGTCCATAATAAGCTCCCATACCTCCCTTTCTCATCCCCATGGCACATCCTACCAATCAATCACAGCACTCTTTCCTACTGAACTTGAATGAACTTCAGAACATTGTGTCCATCTTTCTCGAGGTCAGAGTCTCTCTGGAAACTAGGATGCATACATTTGACACAGTTTCCCCCAGGGAGTTACAGCCATAAGAGACTTAAATTCAGAGGAGAGAATAATTGTTGTTCTTGGATGAAAAAACAGTTCCAACTTGACTCTTTGACCCTCCAAGAGATTCTTAGTTACCTAGTACCTTTTTTTTTTTTTTAGTTTCTTTATTTTGAGAGAGAGAGCACAAGCATGAGTAGGGGAGGGGCAGAGAGAGAAGGAGAGAGAGAGAATCCCAAGCAGGCTCCACACTGTCAGTGCAGAGACCAATGTGGGGCTGGGACGCAAGAACCCGTGAGATCATGACCTGCACTGAAATAGAGTCAGACATTTAACCGACTGAGCCACCCAGACGCTTAACCGACTGAGTCAGATGCTTAACTGACTCAGGTAACTGAGTCCCCAGTTACTCAGTACCTTTAATGCATTTCTTTCCTGCTTAAACTAGATAGGATGCATTCTGTCACAGATGCAACAGATACATTCCTACAGTTTATGTGCTGATACGCTTAGCTCTGTGTAGTTTCCTAAATGTGCCAGGTGGTTCAATGCAGATCTGCTGTGATCCAACTTCTCCCTTTGTCTAAGATTCCCTCCCCACTCTCTCCTCCATCATACCAATTAGGAGGCTTTGGGCTGCAAGTAACAGAAAAACTGTCAGAAAATGGCTTAAACAACTACAGTTTATTTTGTCAATAAAAAAGAAGTCTTTATGGGTCTTAAAAATTAAACACAGAATTACTACACGATCCAGCAATTCTCCTTCTGGATATATACCGAAAAGAAATGAAAGCAGGGTCCTGAAGATATTAGTATGCACATGTTCATAGCAGCATTATTCACAACAGTCAACACATGGAACAAACCCGTGTCTATTACAGATAAGTGGATAAGCAAAATATGGTATATCCATATAATGGAATATTATTCAGCCTTACAAAGGAAGGTAATTCTGACACATGATACATTATAGTTGAATTCTGAGGATATGCTAAGGGAAATAAGCCACAAAATGACAAATACCATATGACCCCACTGCTATGATGTGCCCAGAGAGTCTAAGATTGTCACAGACTGGACAATATTTTGTCTTTGACTCATTAGTGCACAATAAAACACAGAAGAACATAGAAGGCACTTACTAAATGTTTGATAAATGATGAATGAATGCATGAATGAATGAATGAATGAGCAAATGAATGAGAGATGGCCTGTTCAGAGAAGCTGCTAATAAATGAGCTCAGAATGCTGAATCTAAAACCCACAAGGGAAACCAGAGTAGACCACATAACCATACTGGGCTGAGCCTGGGCTTTGTAGAAAGCTTAGGTGCAGAGAAAAGGCAACATCTCAGAAGTCAGATGAGGAAGGAGAAGGGGAAGGAGGCAGGGTGAGGGGTTTGCAATCCTCCCCCTGGGCTGGGGCTGTGTGCGTAACAAGCAGCTGATTTGGGGCAGAGATAGCCAGGAGAGCAGAAGTTCATAGGTCGGGAACTGGTCTACTCGTGGGCTAGATTGAAACATTTTCAATTTTTTGTAAGTTGTTGTAGGAGCAACAAAACTTTGATTTCAAAGTTGCAAGTTGTTTTCATTTTTGCTATTATGATCTAACTTCCAGGCAGCCACATCAGCCTGCAGGTACACATGAAATCCTATTAACATCACTAACTCAAAAGTTCTTGGTCTTGCCTCCATCTTCCGCTTGCCCAAATAATTTAAACTCTCCTCGGGGCGCCTGGGTGGCGCAGTCGGTTAAGCGTCCGACTTCAGCCAGGTCACGATCTCGCAGTCCGTGAGTTCGAGCCCCGCGTCAGGCTCTGGGCTGATGGCTCAGAGCCTGGAGCCTGTTTCCGATTCTGTGTCTCCCTCTCTCTCTGCCTCTCCCCCGTTCATGCTCTGTCTCTCTCTGTCCCAAAAATAATAAATAAACGTTGAAAAAAAAAAAAAAAACTCTCCCCAATTACTTATTTCCAAGAGTGTCCAAGGGATGTTAGACTTACCATTGGTAGAATGGGGGTTTCTGGGTTTGTTATGTCTTTCCTTTCCTGCTCTAGCTTCCCTTTGTCACTGTGTCTGCCCAGGAAGTAGCTTGAGGGACTTTCGCCACTTTATGGTGCCTGCTGTGAAAATGTCAAGGCCCAAGCCCAGAACATTGTCCTTCAGAGCTCACAAAATGCTTCTAGTGGTCGGCAAATCTGGTAAGAATGGCCACCTCTCCAGCTAGGCCCCTAAGTAGCACTGCTTGGGCTCAGAATCTCTCATAAAATCAACTCTTAGCCCTAGTCCTCATCTCTTTCCTTTGGGCCTCCAACTAGTCTAAGATGCCAGGTTGGAAACAGGAGAGTTTTATGTTATAGTTAACTCAACAGATACTCCCCACCTCCTTCTCCTTTGCAGCCTCCACTATGGAGGTCAATAAAGCTAAATATTGCTTTTCTGGTCCCCGGCAGCCAGGGTTGGTTATATGACTCAATGAGACATGAGAGGGAGTCTTCTTTGTGCTTTCAGAATAGGTTTGCTTTTCTTGTTGGGAGAATAGATGAGTCTGTTGCCACACCTTCTCCCTGTGCGCCCCCCCCCCACCACCTTCTTCTTTCATTGAACATGGATACAATGCCTGGAAATGCAACAGCTGTCTTGTGACTATGGCCGAAAGAACAAGTGAATTCTTGTCCCTGAAATATTTGAGCCTCTGCAACCAGCTTTGAATTTCATTCCTCCAGGCTTCTGGTGAGAGAAAAAAAAAAATAGATGCCTATTTGTTTAAGGTACCATTTGTCAGTCAGTGAAGCCAAAAGCATGATCCTAGCTGTTACAAATTTGACTTTTGCACATCATGTGCTGACACTATAAAACCATCTTTTATAATCCAAGTTGTTCATTCATAAATCACCTGATGCACACTGCTCATCACTTGGTGGCTGTGCGTGCCATTTGCTGCTACTGGAGGAAGGAGTCAGGCCTCCACAAAACTGGGGCGTATCTAAAGGCAGTTATTTAGGTGGCATTTTTGCTAGGATCAGGCCTGGTGGCAATCTCCCTCTGGCACTGTGTCCTGTCTCTGACTTCTTGACATGGCCCTACAGAAAAATGTAGAAGTTAAGGACAACCCAGCCCTGTATTCTAGCCCTCACAGTATGGACCCCAATGAAAGGACAGATGCCTGAATTAACCTCCCAAGGTCAAGGGTGTTGGTAGTCTTCTCCTAGGTCACTGCTTCCCATTTAAAATTAAAAAAAATTTTTTTAATGTTTATTCAATTTTGAGAGACACAGAGAGATAGATCATGAGTGTGGAAGGGGCAGAGAGAGGGAGACACAGAATCCGAAGCAGGCTCCAGGCTTTGAGTCGTCAGCACAGAGCCTGACGCCGGGCTCGAACTCACAAACTGCAAGATCATGACTGGAGCTGAAGTCGGTCGCTCAACTGACTGAGCCACCCAGGTGACCCCCCCCCACCCCATCTTCAATTTAAAATAGAGTGAGATTGGGGGCGCCTGGGTGGCTTATTCGGTTAAGCCTCCAACTTGGGCTCAGGTCATGATCTCACGGTTCGTGGGTTCGAGCCCTGTGTTGGGCTCTGTGCTGACAGCTCAGAGCCTGGAGCCTGCTTTGGATTCTGTGTCTCCCTCTCTCTCTCTGCCCCAACCCACTCGCATTCTGTCTCTGTCTCTCTCAAAAATAAATAAACATTAAAAAAAAATAAAATAGAGATCAGGAATGTCATGAGAGAATAAAGTCCTCTCCCCTTAAAACATTTAAAAGTAATATTTTTGTTGTTGCAAACTGTATTTTATGTAATTTTGAAGACTTTGGCATTTATTTATTAAAACTGAATTCCAGGGAAAAGACATGGATATTCAGCCACAAAAGAAATAGGAAGTTTGATAAGCTGGTGACCTATTTGAAATAATTGAGTCGATATGGCCACTAAAATGGAAGCCTCTAGTTTGCTGTGTTGTTGCTTTAAGCCACGTGAGGTCATCCTTATGAGGACACTCTAGGGCTATCTGTGCAGATATGGAGGAAAGGCTGATGGAGAGGGGCCAGGAAGAGTGGAATCAAAATCCAAAGGCATTTACTACTGCATTTGAATGGAGGGCCAGATGTACCACTACTGCTTAGCACCCTTACCCCAAATAATCCTTCTTAGTAGATGTCTTATCTGCAGCCACACCAAACACTTTAGTGAAATTGCTGGGGGCAGAGGGGGGCGGCTCTAAGGATCTTCTAGTAGTGAGCGAAAGACGGAGAGAAGCAATAGTTGCTCATACTGATCACACCTGAAATGTAATAGCTATTTTGTCTGGTGTGCTAGTTTGGTGTAGATTTACACTGAGAGTAGAAATATGTGTTAAGGCTTTTTGTGAATTTTCTGGAAACCTCCGAATATTCAACTTTATTTTTCCACGGAGTCTAGAATTCTACAATAGGAACTCTCCTAAACTTAAAGGTTTTTAGGAACCCAAAATCTATGATTTGCATAATAGTGCTATATGTATTTAGTGCTGTTTAAGAATTAATATCACAGGGGCACCTGACTGGCTTAGTTGGTCAAGTGTGTGACTCTTGATCTGGGGGTCGAGTTTGAGTCCCACATTGGGTGTAGAGATTACGAAAAAAAAAACAAACTTAAAAAAAATTAATATTGCCAAGCTTGACAAAATGTTTAAAATGAAAAAAGCTAGGGCACCTGGGTGGCTCAGTCAGTTAAGCGTCAAACTTCAGCTCAGGTCATGATCTCATGGTCCGTGAGTTCGAGCCCTGTGTTGGGCTCTGTGCTGACAGCTCAGAGCCTGGAGCCTGCTTCGGATTCTGTGTCTCCCTCTCTCTCTGTCCCTTCCGCGCTCACACCTCTCTCTCTCCCCCAAAAGTAAATAAACATTAAAATAATAATAAATAATAATAAAATGAAAAAAAGCTGTCTTTCATGTAGTGTTTGGGAAGAGAAGATATAAGGAGACAACAGCCCCTTCCTCCATTTTTCTATACCAGGTCTCCTCAACTGTGACACTGTTGACATTTTGGCTGGGATAATTCTCTGCTCTTGGGGACTGTCCTGTACGTTGTAGGATGTTTAGCAACATTTCTGGCCAACGGCATCTCCCGGTTGTGATAACCAAAAATGTCTCCAGACATTGCTGAGTGGCCTCTAGGAGGCATGATCACCTCCCATTGAGAATCCGTGCTCTATATGAATACATCTTCAGTAAAATGGCAGGTGTCTGTGTTTGTAAACCTGCCAAAAACTGCAATCCATGTGGTTCAGACCCTGAGTAGGTAGGGTTCAAAAAAGCAAAGTCCTGGTAAGAATTCTACTTTAAAAAAATTTGTTTATTTGTTTATTTTGAGGGGGGGGGCAGAGAGGCAGAGAGAGGGCGAGAGAGAGAATCCCAAGCAGCTCCACACTATCAGCGCAGTGCCCAACACAGGGCTCGATCTCACAATCCACGAGATCATGACCTGAGCTGAAATCAAGAGTCGGACGCTTAACCGATGGAGTCACCCAGGTGCTCCAGGAATTCCACTTTTAAATCTCAAGGAATATGAATGGGATCCAAGTATGTAATCCACAGCATGTTCCACCAAAATACTTTTCCTCTTCTCTAATATTCAACCATTCCATTCCTCACTCTCGTTCCCCCCCAATAGTGTGCTCTCCCATCCACCCACTCTCTCCCTTCTTCTCCCTCTCCTACATGATGCATCTGAACACATTCATGCCCCCTGCTCTCCGTGGCCTCTTTTATTCTTTCTCCTTGCAATCTACCTGTGTGGCTTATACCACTTCCACCCCTCTCCCCTCCCCCTGGTTGTGTGGTGGAATTCCCAAAGATCTGGTCTGGACCCTGCAAGCTCTTCTCCACAGTTGGGTGTGGGTGGATGGGAGGAACTGTGCAGCTAAGCGGCACCACATTTAGCAACGGGGAGGAGGACGGGAAGAGCTGGCGACACTCCTGAGTGTGAAGGGTTGCAGATTTTTTCACCCTCCTCACAAATGCGCAAGAGAAGATGCAGCATTTTCATGTCTCTAAAATAGTTTTTGTCTTCCTGATGAGCCTCTAACCACCGAAGGGAGAGAAAAGTATTCCGGCACACAATTTAAACAGACATTTTAGGTAAATGGTCCTCCTTAGGTAAATGCATCCTCCTTTTCTGTCTCTTCGAGATGGTGGAGTTGTGGCTAGCAGACCCTGCAGGGACAGAGAAAAGATAGGATCCTCAGGTCCATGCAGAATCTTGCGCATCTTTGTTGATTTCTGCTGTGGGTGGGTGGTCTGGACGCTTCCTGGGTTGTATCCAATCCATCTCTGGAAGTTCTGTGAGCTCTGCTGAGGCTGTAACTACAGTACCTAAGGCCTGGTCCCTCCTGCCTTGGAAGGCCTGCTTCTGCTCCCTGATGACTCAGTCTCTGCTCTGGCTGCTGCTGCAGACCCCACATCCTCCATCTGGCTCTTGCCTAGGGTGTCCACCCCCAGTCTTACTGCTGATTCACCTTTTCCTTGGCCTATGCTTGGAGGCCTGCTGGCTCTCGATTCAGCTACTTTCCAGGCCTCTTCTCTGGAGCAGATGGGAACTCCTTGGTCCAATTTATTCCATACTGGTCCTGGAGGCAGCCCAGGAAATCACATTTTGCTTCTCTCCCAGCAGAATGATGCTATGCTGTTGAGGAAGCCATTCCCGGGGTGATGCCAATCACCTGCAATGTCAGGCCCTCTCAGAGTCCCAAAGATGAAGTCTTTGGAAACCCCTAACCTTTCCCCCACCCACCTCACAAACCTCCTTGCTTTGGGTGGAACCAAGAGAAGGGAGATTAGGCTCACCTCTGAGGGCTACGCTACCTTACTTCCCCTTCTTTCTTAGATAGTCCACTAGAACTGATAGGGTAGGCATTCCTCCTTCTCTTCCTCTTTACTCCAGGACTTCCCTTCCTAAGAACTCTATGATCAAGTTGGCTTTTGATATGTTAACAAGACAGAGAAGAGAATCTAGACTATCTTTTCTCCTTTACAAAGCCTAGTTTTAAGATAATCTGGCTGAAAAATTCAAAAATCTCATTTGGAAACAGACACTTAACTTTTGCTTTCTCTGTTTCTCTTTTTCTTTCTATTCCTCCTATAACAATCCTAAGCTTCCCTGAACAACTGGAAACCGCTGGAGGTATGGGGGTGGAGAGAGGTCAGCATAAGGAAATATACAAGAAAACAGCATCTTCGTCTATTTCAGAACTATATTATCACCATTATATACGCTGATAATTTTTCATGCCACATGTTATGTTCTAATGTGGTTGTTCCATCGAGGCCTGCAAGGCTGAGACCGCAGCCCTGTGGGTAGACCACATCTGTCCAGTGAATGGCCGGAAGAAGACGCAGGTCCTCAGACAGGAAACCAGACTCTGAGGGCAAATCTTAACAGAGAGAGGAGAAAGGGCTCTTTGCTATCCTTGAACTCACAGGAGCCTCAGGACTAGGACAGTTCTCCTATTTTCTCTCAATGGGGTCAGACCAGGACTTGCAAAGGGAGACTTCTTTGTAGGGCTGAGCTTCTCTGACTCTACAATTCACAAGTTTGCTGTGCTAACATGTTTTTTTGTTGTTGTTGTTTTTGGTTTTTGTGTTTTGTTTTGTTTTTGTTTTGTTTTGTTTTGTTTTTGTGCTAACATGGTTTTAATGGGAGGGCCAACATAGGGCTATCAACTTTTTATTCTGCAAAGCGAAATGTTAGAAACAAGCCACTGTTTATATCATCAATTTTTTTTTTTAAAGGACCTTTAACACCTAAAAAGTTGGTGATTTTGTTTTAAGGAAGGCATCATTTATTGACAAGAGAAAAAGTCACTTCAGATGCCTGGAATGGCAGGGGGGGAAAAGCATTGAACAGAAGCAGGAAAGGGAGATAGGCAATGTCTCGTCTGGGGTGGACTTATACTTCTTTGCCTACAGGATTTGCACAGGGACAACTGGGGAGCAAGAACGAAAGAAAGTTACAGCATGTCATGGAGAACCTGAGTGACAGAGAGTGAGAAACTAGAATGTCAGCTTTGAGAGAGCTAGAGTTTCTGACTGTGTCATGAGAAGGGAATTGCCAGGAAGAAAACCATATTTGGGAGATTGAAGTTAAAGGTTTTGTGCAGCCTCTGATGAAATTACTGCATTTTGAGAGAGAGAGCGAGAAGAAGGAAAGGCATTTTGAAGAGAAAGGATGGAACCCATCCCAGGCTTTGGCTGAAGTGTAACATTTCATGGGAGATGAAAGGAGCACTTTCCCTCTGTTGGTTATTTTGTCTGTTGGATACCACGGCCGGGCTGATTTTAAAGAGTGCCACAGATACTCCTGATAACTTAATAGATATGCACAGGATAGATTTTAACATTTTAGACAATTCCCTTCTTATGAGAGAGGGGGGGGAGGAGAGAGAGTGAGAGAGAGAGAGAGAGAGAGAGAGAGGATGAGGGAGGGGCAGATAGAGAGGGAAACAGGATCTGAAGCAGGCTCTGTGGCACAGAGCCTGATGTGGGGCTCAAACCCACGAACCATGAGATCATGGCCTAAGCCAAAATTGGACGCTTAACCAACTGAAGCCACCCAGGCACCCCGCCCCCCGATTTTTGCATTTTTAAATTTGACTTCATTTCATCAGCTAAACTTACTATTTTCTTACCTTTTCTCTATTAAATGCTAGCTTTGTTTAATGCCATTGTCTACACTTCAGATAAGAGAATCTTCTACATTAAACTGTAGTCCAGTATCTGTTGCACAAGCGTTGTCAGGGAATGGAACAATTAATAAAATTACCTTGTGTGCTCTGCATGAGTCACTTGCAGACACAGACATTTGTGATAGAAATACATTCTATAGTGATGGTGTGGTGATTTCATCAATAAAAGATTATAGAAAAGAAACTTCAGGAACCTGAAGTTCCTTAGTCATTATTGTAAACATCTGTTATTACGCTGGAAAAGAAAGCATGAACATGATAGCTAACAGAATCCTGGCCAAAGATGTTACTAATTATGCTTCATAGGGACACATATATTTTTAAAAGCTATATGTCAAACACATATGCACACCTTGGTCTATTCGTCCATTTTAGGAGAAATTCTTATTGACTCCATATTATTGAGTTCCCTCATCTCTTGTCAGTGGTTTTATTGTGCCAGTGTTAAAACGGGGTTGTTGGCTTGCTTATCTCTACTTCTGGACAGATTTCCAAACTCTTAAAAAAAATTTTTTTTTAACATTTATTTTTGAGAGACAGAGAGAGACAGAGCATTTCACTCTTTAATTCATTTGAAATTAATTTTACCATATGGTTGGAACCAAACTTTACATATTTCCCCTCAATAGGCAAGAATCTCAACACCATTTGTTTAATAGGCCATTTACTTTTCATTGGTTTGTATTCCTTCTTTTATTATAAACTACACAATCCTATATGTAATTACAATTTTATGACTTTCATTTCTGTTCCCTTAATCGGCCTGTCAATTACTGTGCCAATACCACACATATTTGACCACAATAACTATTTAATAACTTTTAATATCTAAGTCTTCCTCATTGCTAATTGCCTTTGGAATTTTTCTCATCTTTTCTTGTTTGCTTTTTCTTCCAGATGAACTATTAGAATCATCTGCCATTTCTCAAAATCCAATAGAATAGAATTTTGATTTTCCCCTTACATCTTATTCAACAAGTATGTACGTATGTATGTATTTTTAAAAAGATTTTATTTTTTTAAGTAATCTCTACACCCAATGTGGGTCTTAGACTTACAACCCCAAGATAAAGAGTCACATGCTCTACTGACTGAGCCAGCCAGGCACCCCTCAACAAGTATTTGTTAATTGATATAAAGGAACTCATCAATGTTGACCAAATAATAACGGCAGTAACATTTGTAAGTCTATATTTCCTTATATTTGCAAAGTGCTTTAAATGTACTAGGGGCGCCTGGGTGGCTCATTGGGTTAAGTGTCTGACTTTTGATTTTGGCTCAGGTCATGATCTCACTGTCCTGAGATAGAGCCCAGCATCAGGCTCCCATGCTGAGCTTAAGATTCTCTCTCTCCTTTTCCCTCTGCCCCTCCCCCACGTGTCCTCTCTCTCCCTCTCTCTCTCTTTCTCTCTCTCAAAAAAAAACCAAAACCATATTGTTCATCAAGAAGTTTCAGAATACTTGAAAACAAGATAATTAAGGCAGGTGTAAAGAGGGGGGAAAAATCTCTTCAATGTAAACCCAGAGGGGAATAGGCTGGTTGATTATAAATAGGATTCAGAAAATCAGAAAATTGAAAGTTATATAAGAGGTCAAGGCAGAAATTGGGGAAAAGGATACATGGGCTTAGACAGTCACATACTCTAAAAGGAGACTCAGAGTATTAACAGGTACTGGGTTAACATCTCAGTGGAGGGCATTCTGGGTTCTGGGTTCATGTTCCATGGATCTGAGATAGCAGCTCTGCAACTGGGTTGGATAAACTGTCTTTGTGGAAGATAGGGAAAAAAGTTTGGGTGTGATAAAGTAAATCAACCATACTATTAAATGTTAGAGTTAAATATAAGTTGCATAATCATCATTATAATTTATATTTGTTATTTATTCTATTGGATAAATTAAGAGATTTTAATTAAAAACTAAGATAATGTAATTAAATTTGTAAACAGAGTTTGAATGTTAAGTGAATTTGATTTCCTACATCAATAAGTTTATTTATTTTTGAGAGAGAGAGAGAGAGCATGAGAGAATGCAAATGGGGGAGGGGCAGAGAGTGAGGGGGAGACCGATGATCCAAAGCAGGCTCGGTACCATCAGCACAGAGCCCGATGCAGGGCTCAAACTCATGAACCGTGAGATCATAACCTGAGCTGAAGTTGGACACTCAATGACTGAGCCACCCAGGTGCCCCAACATCAGTAAGTTTCATTTCATGTATTTATTACTTTTTGACGGATTTAGCAAGATTTTTTTCTAGTTAATATCGTTTTAAAAGTTTTTAAAGTTTTATTTTAATTCCAGCTGGTTAATGTACAGTGTTATATCTCAGGCGTGTAATATAGTGATTCAACACTTCCATACAGCACCCGGTGCTCATCACAACAAGGGCACTCTTTAGTCCCCATCGCCTATTTCACCCATCCCCCACCCTCCTCCCCTCTGGTAACCATCAGTTTGTTCTCTATAGTTAACAGTCTGTTTTTTTGGTTTGCCCCTCTCTCTCTCTTTTTTTTCCCTCCCTTTGCCTATTTGTTTTGTTTCTTAATTTCCACATATGAATGAAATCATATGGTATTTGTCTTTCTCTGACCTATTTGGCTTTGCATTATACTCTCTAGCTCCAGCTATGTCACTGCAAACGGCAAGATTTCATTCTTTTAAAAAACTTTCTTTTAGAGAGAGAGTGAGAAGGGGAGAGGGGCAGAAGAAGAGAGAGAATCTTTAGCAGGCTCCATTCTCAGCACGGAGTCTGACAAGGGGCTTGATCCCATGACCCTGGGATCATGCCCTGAGCCAAAATTAAGGTTTGGATGCTCGATCAAGTGAGCCACCCAGGCGCCCCAACATGTCATTCTTTTTTATGGCTGAATAATATTCCATTGTATATATCCAGTCATCCATTGATGGACACTTGGAATGCCTCCATATCTTGGCTATTATAAATAATGCTGCTATAAACACAGGGGTGCATGCATCCCTTTGAATTAGTGTTTTTTGGGGCACCTGAGTGACTCAGTCAGTTAAGAGTCTGACACTTGATCTCGGCTCAGGTCATGACCTCACAATTCGTGAGATCCAGCCAAGCGTTGGGCTCTGTGCTGATAGCATGGATCCTGCTTGGAATTCTCTGTCTCTCTCTTTCCCTCTCTCTGTTTCTTCCCCCCTCTCTTTCAAAACATAAATAAACATTTGAATTAGTGTTTTGTATTCTTTGGGTAAATACCCAGTAGTGCGACTGTATAAGGCAGTTCTATTTCTAACTTTTTGAGGAAACTCCATACTGTTTTCCAGAATGGCTGCACCAGTTTGCATTCCTACCAACAGTGCACTAGTGTTCCTTTTTCTCCACATCCTCAACCAACACTTGCTGTTTCTTGTGTTATTGATTTTTGCCATTCTGACAGGTGTGAGGTGATATCTCATTGTATTTGATTTGTATTTCCCTGATGGTAAGTAATAACGGACATCTTTTCATGTGTCCATTAGCCATCTGGATGTCTTCTTTGGAGAAATGTCTGTTCATGTCTTCTGCCCATTTTCTAATTGGATTATTTGTTTTTGGGGTGTTGACTTGTGTAAGTTCTTTGTATATTTTGGATACTAACCCTTTATTTGATATGTTATTTGCAAATATCTTCTCCCATTCTATGGGCTGCATTCTAGTTTTGCTGATTGGTTGGATTCAGCAAGATTTTGTTTGTTAAGTTTATAACTGTTTTATGAGGTGACTGAAACGCCTGAGAGGATTTGACACTAAATTTGTAAATGTTGTCTTGGGGGTGCCTGGGTGGCTCAGTCAGTTAAGCAGAAGGACTCTCGATTTTGGCTCAGGTCAGGATCTCATGGTTCATGGGTTCAAGCCCCATGTCGGGCCCTGTGCTGACAGTGCAGAGCTTGCTTGGAATTCTCTCTCTCCCTCCCTCTCTCTGCCCCTTCCCTGCTCACATTCGTTCTCTCTCAAAACAAATTAAAAAACTTAAAAAAAATTTTGAAAATTCTTGTAAGAAAAATTTGTAAATGTAGTAAATGCTTAAGGGTATTTAGCTAGGTCAATTAAAAAAAATTTTTAATGCTTATTTTTGAGAGAGAGACAGAGTCAGAGAGCGAGCAGGGGAGGGGCAGAGAGAGGAGACACAGAATCTAAAGCAGCTCCGGGCTCTGAGCTGTCAGCACAGAGCCCAACTCAGGGCTCAGACCCGCGAACCGTGAGATCATGATCTGAGCCAAAGTCAGACACTCAACCGACTGAGCCACCCAGGTGCTCCAGGTCAATTTATAGAAATAGTTATTGTTGGGGGCGCCTGGGTGGGTCAGTCGGTTAAGCGTCCGACTTTGGCTCAGGTTGTGATCTCGCGGTCTGTGAATTCAAGCCCCACGTCGGGCTCTGTGCTGACAGCTCAGAGCCTGGAACCTGCTTCCGATTCTGTGTCTCCCTCTCTCTCTGACCCTCCCCCTGTTCATGCTCTGTCTCTCTCTGTCTCAAAAATAAATAAACGTTAAAAAAAAAAAGAAATAGTTATTGTTAGGAGAATATCACCTCTCTCAAGGGTGAGAGAAAATAATTATTTTTTATACTTTCAAATGTATGTATTTATGAATAAAACAACTCTGTTTACAAGTGACTTTAAGCTTATTTTTCTAACTTAAATGAACTAAATATTGATTCAGATGCATGTCAACCTGTGTATTTCTTCCTGTGCTCCAAAATCTACTTTGGACCTTAAAAACTCAATTGTAGTAAGATACCCAACTCATCTAGGTTTTCTGGAGACTACTTTGGTTTTAAAACTGGGAAACGTGGCAAACAGGGGCAGGAGGTCACTGTTCTTGGCAGACAATCCTCTGACCTTCGCAACAGCCCTGGGGCAACCCGATGTGAAACCTGTGTGCAGGGTTATTATTCCCATTAACAGAGGCAGCAACTGGGCTCAGAGAAGTTAGCATGGTTTGGCCAAGGCCATAGTTTGGTTTACAATTTATCCACCTTTCTCACGTCCTTTTTCTACTTAACGTGATTGGTTGATTTACTTCCGAGGTCTTTCCTTCCTCTCCAGTGGAGAACTTAGTTTCTTCCTTCTAGAATAAGTGAGTTTTATTTTCACCTGGAGGAGTCATGGTCTAGGATTAACTTCAGCAGTAACCCCTAGAAATTCTTTTGTAGAGACATTCAGGGAGGTTGCCTTAGTCTTCGTAAGATGGGTAGAAACAAAGGTTACGAAGCTGTTCAGTGCATGGATTACGGGGCATTTTAAAAATAATTTTGTTTGTTGATTATTTAAAATATGTTACTACTTATAATTAGCTTTTTAAAAAGTTTTTATTTATTTATTTAGAGAGACAGAAATAGGATGAGTGGGGGAGGGCCAGGGAGAGAAGGGGAGAAGGAGAGTCCCGAGCAGGCTCCCCACTGTCAGCATAGAGCCCGAACTGTGAGATCGTGAGCTGAGTTGAAACCAAGAGCCAGATGCTTAACCAGCTAGGCCACCCAGGCACCCCAGTACTTCATTCTTTCATATGGATGAATAATATTCTGCGGTGTGGCTATACCACATTTTATTTATCTTTTCATCCGTTGATGGGCATTTGGATTGTTTATACTTTTTTGGCTATTACGAATCATGCTGACGTGAACACTGGCGTACAAGTCTGTGTGTGGATATATACTTTCGTTTCTCTTGAGTATTTACTTAGGAATGGAATTGCTGGGTCCTCTACTAACTCAATATTCAATATTTTGAGGAACTTCCAGACTGTTTCCAAAAAGGTTGCACCATTTTACATTCCCGCTAGCAATGCATAAGGGTTCCAATTTCTCTACATGATCCCTAAATCTTGTTATTACCTGTTTTGTTGTTGTTGTTGTTTTGTTTTTTCGATTATAGCCATCTAGTGGGTGTGAGGTGGTATCTCATTGCAGTTTTGATCTGCATTTCCCTGATGATTAGTGGTGTGGAGCATCTTTTCATGTGCTTATTAGCCATTTGTATATTTTCTTTGGAAAAATGTCTGTGTAGATCATTGGTCCATTTAAAAAATGGGTTATGTATCTTTTTATAATTGAGTCGTAATTGCACTTTATATATTCTAGATATGTCCTTTACCAGATATATGATTTTAAAATATTTTCTACCATTCTGAGGGTTCTCTTTGCATTTTCTTGGTGATATCCTTTGAATCACCAAAGTTTTTAATTTTGACAATGTCCAACTGACCTATTTTTTTTTCTTTTGCTGCTTTTGCCTTTGGTGTCATATTTAAGGTATAATTCACTTTTAAAAGTTATCATGATATGAAAATAGTATTCATTATGTGATAAAAATGAATACATGCTTTTTGTGTATATATATTTGATATATTATATATTTTATATTGTAAAAATATTTTATAATTTTATACTTTTACATAATACATATATTTTGTACATGTACTAAATAATTTCAATATCTTGAATTTATATATACATACTCATTGACTAGAAATCCAGAAAACAAGGTGTGACCTTAGCAGACCATTGAAGAAGAGAGGAACTTTCTTTTTTCCATTTAGCTAGGTTACTATTTATTATTAAAGAGTACAGTTAGGGAAAGCCAAATGGAAGAGATGCTTAGGGCAAGAAATGGGGAAAAGGACATGAAGCTTGCGTGCCCTCCTTGGGCACGTGCCACTTTCCCTGCATATCCACGTTTGCCAACCTGGAAGCTCTCCAAGTTCTGTGCTTTTGGGTGTGTTTGTTTGCTCGTTGGTTTGCTAGAGAGGCATCTTCTATCTGGGGAAATTGCTAAAGAAGTTGGAGGAGGAGGGATGGGATCAAGGGGATGGATTTTATCCATGTGAATGGCAACACTGTTGTAACAAGAACAGGAAATTTGAGAAAACTTTTGTGAGCGTCTGCGATCTGAAAACAGTTTTCACCTGGAAGAGGGTTAGGCCCAGGAAGCACCACGAAGAGGTTTTCTAGAATTAAAGAGGAGAAATTCGTAGCTTTACTCACAAGTACCATCAGATTTGGTGAGTTCTTTAAAACCAGAATTGGTGGAAATTTGTTTTTCTTAGGACTGGACACTAGATGTCTCAGTTACCTTGAGTCTGCAATGAGAAACGAGAAATTTATAAAAAAGGTTGGCACAGGGGCGCCTGGGTGGCTCAGTCGGTTAAGCGTCCGACTTCGGCTCGGGTCATGATCTCACGGTCCGTGAGTTCGAGCCCTGCGTCGGGGTCTGTGCTGACAGCTCAGAGCCTGGAGCCTGTTTCAGATTCTGTGTCTCCCTCTCTCTGACCCTCCCCCATTCATGCTCTGTCTCTCTCTGTCTCAAAAATAAATAAACGTTAAAAAAAAAAAAGGTTGGCACAGGAACTGAGCTATTTAATCTTGTATGTAGCTTTTTATCTGGGGTATTGGAATTTCATTTCAATTAAACTTTTTTTTTGAAACCTGGCTACAGATAGTTGTTACCTTTGAAATTCTTAACTAAGAACTCATTAAAATATCGGTAATGTACTGTAATGTCCTGGATGAGGAAATTAAATGAAAGATATTTAAAGATCTGTTGAGAGACTTAGATGAAAGTGGAATTGGAAATCAGGGTAGAACCAGAAATTACCAGCTCCCTACATCGTCCTCAAGAAAGCAGTTATTTCCACTGAGTAATGTACAAGATCTTTGTTAATAGAAAAAAAGAAAATGCTCTAGATGAGACAGATATATTTAACAGACATATGTATGATGTGGAGAGAGAAGCACTGGATTAGGAGCCCAAAGATGTGATTTTTTAAGAGTTAAATCACTGCTTTTATGTTCCAAGATGCCATTCAAATTCCCTCCATCTGGGCCTTGTTTTCCTCCAGCCTCTAGAGAGTTCAACATTCTTTTCCTGGAGGAAGAACTCAAGAACCAATGGAATTCTCATGGCCAATATACAACTTACTATTGTTTTTGGGAATGACAAGGGTCAAGAAAGGCATATCCATTAAACTATAAAACGTTTGTCTATGTGTCCCTGAAATTATCTTCAGTGCCTCTAATGGTACACATTTCCTGTTCTTGGGGGAAGTGGGCTCCAATTATTGCAGGCAAGTGTGGAGACAAGGAGAAAGGATGAGGGTAGCAAAACGCTGAAGAAGGTAGAAAAGAGGCCAAGAGAGCCCATGAGAGTGATTATGATCCAGCATACATCAGTTCTTTCACTCAGTTGGTCCCAGGCACTCCTCCCAAACCTGGGAGGGAGGGAAAAGAGTGCCACCATGTGGACTCAGGGTGATCCCTGGGGGTGAACTGATCACAACAGGTACAACTCACTCTCTGGCCCTCTGGCCCTGCCACTTCTCTCCTGCTCATTCACATATGCTAATCCTGATCTCCCTCTCTGACACACACACACACACACACACACACACACACACACACACACTACATCCAGGGTAGCCTTGGTCCTGCCTGCATAACTGCAGAGAGAGGGTGGGAATAAAAGGCTAATTGTTAGTACATGAGCCTCTTAGGTGACATTTTTGGTACTTCCTGGGAAATCACCCCTTGCCCTCGGTCTCTGGCCCTCCCAGGGTCATTGCCCACCCCCACATGCCTCCCTCACAGACTCATTTATCCAGGCTCATGTGGGTGTGCTCTTGAGGTGGAGCTAGCAAGGGAAGCTGAAGGGTACTCAGTCCTGGTCCCAGACTGCTGAGTTTCACTAAGAAGGAACAAGTGATGGCTGTTCTGCCAGGCCACACAATGAGCCGCTTTCTCCGAGAGCCATGACCTTTACCCAGGAAGAGGCCGACACACTTATCAAGTCTCTACATTTGCTGGAGAGAATCTGTGGTAAACAGAGCAAGAAGGCCTTCATTGTCACCGATGGCCTGTAGAAGCTACTAGAGCTTTATATGCAGGGCCCTTGGTTGCCTGGTCAATGGCTATCATCCAATTTTACTGTGGAAATGGATTATTTAAAGTTAAAAAATAATTTATTTAGTTGAATTTGGATTGGTCTGGATGATCGCCAGTGACTGCCAATGTGTCCATGCCATAGAAAACATGCTGGTTGCTCCCTCATAATTTTTGTCTTCACTTCCCATGCTGAAAGAACCCTGATTTTGTACAGTTATTCGGTGACCATGAGTCAATCCCAGAGGCTAACCCTTACTGCAGCCATGCTTTTCTTCCTTGCCAGCGATTGGTCTAAATTGTGGACTGCTGAGGGCCTTCGAGGCAGGGAGAAAGTGCTGCCATGCTGCCCTTTCGTCTTGCTTTTGGACTTGTGTGAGGGTCTGCTGCTCTGGCCATCTTCTGAGGGTAGGTACCATATGCAGAGCTGACAGATGTGAATAAAGGCCCAAGTCCCTACTGATACGACTGAGATTTAGAGAAGCCTACTTGGGGACATCTTGCTAAGCTGGCTTTTCTATGGATTGCTGTCCAAAGCATCTTAAATGATACACATGCTTTCCCCCTACCTGATTTAACATTATCAGGCATAACACAAACCCTTCAGCCAACAATTTATAAACACTCTGCTTTCCTCACGGCTTAAAGCAGTATGCTGGACTCCAGAGGGTTTCTGAGCAGTTTGTGCAGTTATACTACAGTGGAACCGGAAATTGATTTGAACAATAAGCATCTGGCTGGATGGCCAGGGAATCCTCTTTCCTGTCAAGACAACAGCCCGATTTCCTCAGAACCAGCTTTCTTCTTTGTTTAGTTCTTTTTCTCTCCCTGAAGGATTTGGAATTGAGACCCAACCACCCACTCATCGATCCATCCATCCATCCACCCCTCCAGTAAAGTATCTATTAAACCCTCTCCACGTGCTCATTTACCAGCGCGTGCTGAGGACACAATGATGACTGTGGCCGTGCTGTGGGCCATGGAGGCACCGTCAGAGGCAGTCCTGAGGAAACTCAGCCTAAAAAGATTTATCCGCGGCCAACCACGCAGAGCCACTGCATCAGGCGTGGGGTAAAAGGCACACTGCAACAGGGATCTAGGTGCCACTGCATGGAAACATCCAGAATGGGGTCACTGGCTTGGAAGAAATCTCTGGGGATTGCTGCCTCACTAACAGTCGCTTGACAGATGAGGACACAGACCCAAAGGGAACAGATCATTTGTTCTACATATGAAAATCCATCAAGCTGTGTACAGTTAAGATTTGTGCACTGTGCTGCGGGCATGTTTAACTTCAGTTAAAAAACCCAAAAAGGATCAAAAGCAGAAATGATCCCTAGATACACTTTTTTTGTAAAATTGAATGTTTATTTATTTTTGAGAGAGAGAGAGGAACAGAGAGAGAGGGAGACACAGAATCGGAAGCAGGCTCCAGGCTCCGAGCTGTCAGCACAGAGCCCGACGCGGGGCTCGAACTCACAAGCCATGAGATTCATGACCTGAGCCGAAGTCGGATGCTCAACCGACTGAGCCCCTAGATATACTTTTTTAAAGTTTACTGATTTAAGTAATCTCTACACCCAAGGTGGGGCTCAAACTCACCACCCAGAGTCGCAACTTCTACCAGTTGAGCCAGCCAGGCGCCCCCCGCACCCTATTTTTTAGCATCACTTAAGGAAGGGAATAAAGGCAGAACTTTGAATAAAGAAAGGGGAAAGCAGTGATACTTTACACATCTAAATTAGTGATTATGGGAATGATCCAATTTCTCATCTCTCTCCTGCTAGAAGCTCTTCTACATCTAAAGTCAAAGTTTTAGGGGCACCTGGGAGGCTCAGTCAGTTGAGCTCAGGTCATGATCTCGTGGTTCGTGGGCTCAAGCCCCGTGTCGGGCTCTGTGCTGGCAGCTCAGGGCCTGGAGCCTGCTTTGGATTTTATGTCTCCCTCTCTCTGCCTCTGTCTCTCTCTCTCTGAAAAAAACAAACAAACAAATAAACATTAGAAAAACGTTTAAAGTTGAAGTTTTAACTTCAATGTCAATGAGATGCTTGTAAATGTGTATTGTTTTCTGTAGGTGATATGCAGTGGGAATGCTGGTACCCCTGTGTGGATCTTGAGTTCAGATTCATGCCTTGAAGTTGTTGGCTCCCACTCTGGAGCCAGGAATGGTCAGAAAGATTCAGAATAGTCCAGATGTTTGTGAGGGAGCAAGCTTCAGGGGACTCCTGAAGCGGGAGCAGCTTGCTCTGACCAATTGGGTTTATCTCGGATCAACCTCAACACAAAGAACCCTAAGGGTATCAGACGGCAGAAGTGGCTCCAAGAACACTTACCTCATCTCTTCCACCCCAGGGGGCACGGGAGTGTAGTTCTAATCGGCACAAAGGGAGTTTGTTGGCACACGGAAAACCTAGGAGTAAAATTAACTTCAGGTATGGCTGCGTTCAGGGCTCAAACAATGTTATCAGCACCCAATTTCCCTCCACTTGAGGTTCTTACACCGTATCAGTTATAAATTCAGGAGCTTCAAGGTGGCCCCACAAAGCTCAGCTGCCAAGAAGAATCCAGTATCTCCGGACTCTATCTTTTCAGCTCCAAGTCTCGCCGGGGGTAGAAACACACCTTCTCTCCTACAACTTTCCAGGGAATCTTAAGTCTCATTGGCTCTGGGTGAGTCACATGCACACTGCTGAGCCAATCGCTGTGACTGTGGAAAATGCAATTGATTGACTTGGGCCTAGGTCACATGCTTCTTCCTCAGACCTCTTCCCAGGCTAGTGGGCGGCTTCCTTCCTCTCACTGGGGATTCCTGCTGCCACTGTACCCCTGTACCTCCTTCTGGTTTTTCAGGACCATCACACATCTGTGGCCCGGTGGCTGTGAGGTGCAATTCCATGGCTGCCAGGGTGGAGAACAGGCCATACGATATATCTTAATGGCTTGAGAAGTTAATATTCTCACTTGGCCTCTGAGGCTGGCAGCATCTTAGCCCCTGCCAGTATATAAGGTGGGTGCTGTCATATGGCAGGTCAATAGTTTGGTTTTTTTATGTTTTTGGCCCTACTATTCTCTCCCCCATCCTATAGATGCAGTTTCTTCCCCTCCACCCTTAATGGACAGATGACCACTCGTAGCATCTCGTGGCACTACAGAATGCTGGCAAGTAGGTCTGATGTATGCAGCTAGTCCAAGGCTAGCTATAGGCCCATCGGCAGCTCCTAAATGCCCCTCATTCTTTGCAGGCAGTCAACAGGTGCCTTCTCTTTTCACCCCTCTCACTGGGTTGTCTGACTCCATGCCATACCACAGCACCCATCCCTGCATTACAGGGGTCTTTGCATATTACCTCAGGCCACTGTGTGTGTGTTTACCTGTGTGTGTGGTGGGGTCGCTTCCCAGTAATTCAGGCAAGAGGCAGATATAACTGGTTTATGGGATGGGCTACACCTGGTCAAGTGCAAACCAAGGTTGAAGCAGAACCTGATGTTCTGTGTTTCAAGTTATTGCCCGTCTTATCCTGAGTATTAACTTAATGTTAAACTAAAAACTCTTAGGTTTGGGATATGAAAGGGTAGGTACTACCTAGGAAAACTGTTGATAGCATGCACACACTTTTGTTATGGCAACACTGACAGTTACTTCCTTCAATATGCAAAGCAGGGAGCAAGTGAATGGACAGGAGCTGGAAGAAGAGTGGGCACAACCTTACCGGGATTGGCCTCCTGCCTGGGCTGCTGCTAAATCGCAAGCTGGAGCGTCAGTGACCTCTGCTGGCAAGACTTTTTCCTCGGCTCTGCAGAAAGGATGGAGTCCCCTCCACGGTTCGCGTGTCCGGTTCAGTGTTCTTGAGAGAGAAACCATGAGATTTATGCCTATGGGGGGTAGGGCAGACTGGGCTTTCATGCTAAACTTTTCCTGGGGGTTGGAGGCTACAGCAGGCAGCAATCTAGGCACAGATCCTACCCCAGCCTCCATCAGCCCTCTGTCAAACGCTGACAGCTTGTTTACGTTACTCGCTTTCCAAATATAAACATGCTTTCTTTTTTAAATAAATATGCTTTCAAAAAGAACGCATTCGAAAACAAGTTTCACATAAACAGGTTTATAAACTGTCTTAAGAACATGTTTGCAAATTGGCAAAGGGAGGTGGAAACAACTGTCAAAACAAGGTCACTTTTTAATGTGTAGTATGCGTTGGGGTGTGGGGGTGGGTTGAGACATCCTTTCCCAGCACCTTCCCAAATCGCACACCTCGCCACGTGCCATCTCATGCACAAAAACATGTGAAATGCTGTTGTGGGACAAGGCCTGAGCCTGCCTCTAAGCCAGGCAGACCTTTTTACAACTGTCCAGGTACGTCCGTAATCGGAGACTTGGGGCTGGAAAGCTGGATGGCGAAGTCGAAGCCATCATGACAGGTCTCGAGGGTCATGCTGAAACAGTCACTGACTAAGCAGCTCTTGCCCCTGCAGGACCTCGTGGTGGGCACTTGACCTCTCCTAGCCCACCCTCCCTTCTCTGAAGGTTGCGTTTCCGGTTAGGATCGGGCCTCTGCAGCTATCTTCTGACAGGGCTCTGTCCCTTTAACCAGAGCTAATTGGATCCAGACTAAACTGACCAAAGGGAACCAATTTCTTCAACAGGGGTTGGGGGAGGGCAGGAATCAGATATTCTTTTCCAGAATTGGCAATTAGAGCACAGGGACGGCAGTCAGTCTCTGACGGACGCTTTGTGAGGTCCCGTGGGCCTGGCCAGCACCTTGCACTGCGGGCAGGGAGACACAGAGAAGGCTGGGAGCGCAGAGAGAACGAATTAAGGTGGCACGAAGGGGGCTCAGAGATGAGGTAGAGGGCTTCCTGGTTCCAACTTTCATCCATCCATCCATCTTAGGTTCTTCCCTTGTTTCCTTCCCACATCCCATTTTTGCCTAAACAACAAAAGACCCTGAAGACAGAGGCACTTCTGTTTAGTTTGCATTGAATACAGAGCAAAATGTTCTGAAGACTTACGCTTGAGAGCTCAGACTTTGAATTATGTTGATTCAAGCTACCAGGAGACTCAGAAGGGATTGGAGCTTCTGTTCACTGGATTTTCTAGATGAGAGTTAAGCAGAAAACTCTCTTCCTGTTTGTTTCCATCTTTGTTATAAAAGTTGGTCTAAAATGCGCGAATAAAGAAAAGATTGGAAACAAATGTAGGACACTTATTAGAGACTCATACAATAGAGTACGATGTAGGCCTAACAAGAAGAAGACAGACCCCTTGTGTCCCCCGAAAGGCTCTCCATGATATTGGAGATTATTGGATATTATTATTGTTAAATAAATTAAGTACTGAATGCTATGTGTAGCATTCTCACATTTGTGTAAAAAAGGAAGGAAACAAAAATATATAAGTTCGTATAATATATATAGCTAATATATAAAATATACATATATGCTTGGATATGCATAGGATGTCTGTGGAGGACTACCCAAGATCTAGAACAGTGCATGCCTCCGGGGAGAAACCTTGGGGCAGAATGCGAGGGTAACTTATTTTTCTCTGTGTCCCCTTTCACTGTATTTGAAAAAAAATTTTTTTTCTTTTACCATGTATCAGCTCATTAAATACGTACATAATGAATAAACACCTACCAACGCATTAGCCTGCTTTCCCCTTTTATTAAGCAGAGAGCAGTCATTTCTGTTAACCAAGGGAATTCCTGGGCTCACCTATTCTGATGTGTTTGCATTTATCTGTAAAAGTCATTGAATGATCAAACATAAGCGGTGAGGAGTGAAGGCTCGGTGTTCCTCGGGCAGCACGAGTGAGGCGGGGAGTGGAACAGGCAGGGGTGTAGTTGCAGAGGAAACAATATCCCAGCTTGAGGATCTGCTAGTAAACTGAGTTCTCATTTCCTATGTAGATTCTCATCACTGTGAGTGGTGAAGTCCTTGGGCGCGGGCCTTTCTGCCTCTATTAAATGGTGAAAACAATACCTTCTTTCCCGGTTCTTGCTCAGATGAAAGCATTTGGCATAAGTCCCTTGCTCAGTTAGTTTTAGCCAAACACAGTGTGTTCTGTGGTCATTTTGATGGACTTTTCTTCAGCATGTCCCAGAAGGAGGGGCATAAAACCTCTATTAGTAGAGATTACGATGATGTTGGATGGTCTGGGTTTGAATTCAGACTCTGCTGTTTAGAGGAAGTTATTATTAGATGTGTCTCGGGGCGCCTGGGTGGCTCAGTCGGTTAAGTGTCCGACTTCAGCTCAGGTCACAATCTCACGGTCCATGAGTTTGAGCCCTGCGTCGGGCTCTGGGCTGATGGCTCAGAGCCTGGAGCCTGCTTCCGATTCTGTGTCTCCCTCTCTCTCTGCCCCTCTCCCGTTCATGCTCTGTCTCTCTCTGTCTCAAAAATAAATAAACTTTAAAAAAAAGGTAAAAAAAAATAAGATTTGTCTCTGTTCTCTTTGAAGATTTTGCGGGGAGTGGGGACTTTATTCCCTTCAGCATAGGCATCTTTGCCGTCAGTTGGAGAGAACCAGTCTGAGACTGAAGCCAGTAGAGAGGAAAGTAGAGCAGAGAGAAATGGGAGAGATAGGAGAGACAGAGAGAAAGAGAGAGAGAGAGGAAAGAGACAGTACCATTTTTCTTAAGCCCTCACATCCTGCTTTGCTTAAAGCCAACTATTCTGTCCGTGGCAGCTGAGAGGGTCGTGGCTCAGTTTCCTTGCCCTTGTGCTGAGAAGTAGAAATCCAGTATACTAGAACAAGGTTATGTGTTGCCCACCTACCAGCCACCCCCAACCTGATCGATATGGTCTGAAGGTGGGGCTGAGAAGTGAGGGAGAGGTGATTTCTAAAGGAAATTCAGGTGCTTTCACCATCAGACTAGAAGAGGACTCAGCAGGAAACCCCAGAGATGTCTACCAGGAAAACCCAGAGCTGTCCACCACACTTAGCAGGACAGATGGGGGCTTAGTTCTACTTCTGTTGTGGCTGCTGATGCCCCTTCCCGTTCTGAAGAAACTCTTCCCCGTTAGGATGACCAGTCATCCTGGGTTTTCCAAGACTGACCTGGTTTAAGCACTGAAAAGCCCCGCCTCTCGGGAAAACCCTCCTTCCTGGACACACAGTGACGGTCGGTCACCCTGGAATGGAGAATCAGCACCCTTAGCAGAGGACTCATGTTTGGCATTGCTGTGCTGATGCTGGAAACACAGCTAAATCAGGAAGCTCTGGACTCTGCCTGGAAGAGCGTGCCGTCTGAGGGAATTGAAAGGTGGAAAGGTGGAATTGAAAAAGGATTTTGCCAGAGAGCTGTGGGGCCGGACTGAGGCAAAGGCAAGCCGAGGTCTGAGGGTTGGTCTCACAAAACACCTCAAGGAAGAAACTTTCTTTAGAAGGGACTTTTGACCTAGACATTGAGAAATGATCATGTCTGTGGGTGGGGGCGGAGTGGCGTGAGAATGGACCTTTCAATATTGCTAGGAACTTGTACTCAGACACAGTGTGATGAAAAGCCAGATACTCTGGGGAGTGGTGACAGCCCCCCAAAGTTCAACAAGGTCAAAGGCAAGAGCACAGATGGAAGCCTATGCAGTGGACTCTCGAACAATGCAGGGACTGGGGACCTGACCTGTGTATAACCTTTGACTCCCGAGAAACTTAACCACTAAGAGCCTACTGTTGACCAGAAGCCTCACTGATAATATAAACAGTCAATTATGTATATGTTGTAGATGTATTACATACTGTATTCTTATAATAAAGTAAGCTAGAAAAATCTTATTAAGAAGACCATAGGAAAGAGAAAATACATTTATAGCACTGTACTGTATTTATAAAAAGAATCTGCATATAAGTGGATTCACACAGTTCAAACTCGTGTTGGTTGAGGGTCAATGGTAGTATATCATGTATCTAAATTTGAAGGTTATAAGTCAGGTGAGTAAGCTCTTAATTTAATATGCTCTATTCTCTTCCTTCGGTAAACATACCTTCCTAACAATCTGGGAGGCCAGGTTTGGATTTAGAGGACCCAGTCTGTGGTGTTCCTGACTGGGGTGAGACAGCATGAGAAAGGCTGGGCCCAGGGTGTCCTTGTATTTCTTCTTACTCTCCGCCCTGCTCCTTCCCACACTGCCGGGGCTTTGGGCACATACACGTGTGATCCTGAAACTTCATCACAAACTCCGTCTACATCCCTTGCAAACACCTGCTCCTTGCCTGTCCCTGGGGTCTAGGGGAGTGACCCTGGCAGGGAAGAGACCCGAGCAGGCCCTGCAAGTGTGCAGAGAATTCTCAGGTCCTGAGCACTCTGGGTGGGCACCTCATTGTTGGCCCTGCGTGCAGACTCTGCCTGGAGGGAGGGGGGACCTCCGGAGGAGGGCCAGGGTGGGGCCTTCCTGCTTAGGTGTAAGGATGCCACTGAATGGTGAGGAGTTCCCAGTGGCTGGAATGTTGCCACAGTCCACATGAGCACTAGCAGAGGAGGCTGGTTCCCATCATGATGACAAAAATCGTGGCCCTGGGTTTCTCTTCAGGAAGAGAAACATCAGAAATGAAGGGGTCTGACCTGGGAAATGGCTTGCTGCTCTTCCCACTATAACCACATTTACACAGATATTGGGCATGTTCCAGTCAAGGTGTGGGATGTGGCCTTTTAGCCCCGTAAAACTGAGAAGCTAGAAATGAACAGCACCTAAGCTACACAGTATCTCAGCTGGCCAGATTTCGGGAGAGAAACCGGCCAAGCATCAGAGCTGAGTCAGCTTCTCTCTGGCAGTAGCCTATCGCTTATGTGAAGTGAGTAAATTTTTGAATTAGAGATGGCAATTTCTTTTAGATGGCCTTCCTAATGGAAGATGTTCTTCCATCAGAGGGTCTGCAATGTATAAAAGTTAAGTGATGACCTAGGTTTTCAGAGCATTATACATTAGACATTATACAACGGGGGGCACAGAAGGGGCATGAAGATCCTTTCGGGGGCCAGTCTATATCTCAGATTCGAATTCCTTGGTCCAGTCATAGGCTCCCCCCATATTTTACCCTTTGGAGTAGCTGACTAAAAGTTTCAGATTTTGATTAGTTATAAGAAAAACAAACAAACAAACAATACACCCCTCCCCCACTCCTCGCTATACTTCTATTCTTTCCTGATTGGGTAGAGGCAAGCAAAAGTATGAAGTCTCCCATTTGCTTTGGGCCACACAAGACCCCATTTTCACCCCCAACATGAAAAGAGCCTTGTTTAGATAGTCCTTGAAATTTGACTCAATTTGTACCCTCATTTATTTCCATTTAAAGTATTTTCAGAATTTCTTCCACTCTCCCAAATCCTTGACAGCTAATCCCAGGAACTCTCCGGTTCTACTACAAATAATGCTGTGCTCCTACCCACCACAGCTTTGTGGTGAGAGGAGGTCTGTGCTCTCGGGCTTCAGTGCCCTTTGCCTCTATTAGCCGGCTCTGGAACTCACCTGCCGGGGAACTCTGCTTCTCCACATACCAGCTGTATGACCTTGGGTAAGATAACTTCTCTGTGCTTGGTTTTCTCATTGGGGATTAGCTCTTGTAGAATAGCTTGTCCCTAAAGATGCCTGCCATCAATCCCTTCCCTCGTTGTATGTGCCTACTACTCCCCCATTGAGAAGTATAGTCCATCCCTCCACCCTTGAATCCAAGCTGGGCTGGGACTGCTCGGATGCCCAGGGTGGTCAAGACTTTAGACGATGCCACCATCTGACTATACCTGCACGAGGGGCCCGCTCAGCTGATCCCAGTCAAACCACAGAACCATATGATCCGAGAACACTGTATATGGCTGTTTTAAGCCACTAAGTTTTGTGGCACTGTACAGCAAAAGATAACCACATTAAACGTTGATGGGGATGATAATATCAACGTCTATCTCACAGGATTGATATGAGGATTAAATAAATTAACATTAATTAGATGCTTAGAAGAGTGCCTGGTCATACAGGAGTACACCTTGGAGATATTGTGGGTTTGACTCTAGACCACCACAATAAAATGAGTATCACGAAAAAACAAGTCAATTGAATTTTTTGGTTTTCTAATACGTGTAAAAGTATGTTTATACTATACTATAGTCCATTAATTGTGCAATAGCATTACATTTAAAAAACCGATATACAGGGGCACCAGGGTGGCTCAGTTGGTTAAGTGTCTGACTCTTGATCTTAGCTCAGGTCTTGATCTCAGGGTTGCAAGTTCAAGCCCCACATTTGGCTCCGTGCTGGGTTTCGTGAAGCCTACTTAAAAAAAAAAAACAACAACAAAAACCTCAAAACAGTGTCATGCCTTCATTAAAAAAAAATACTTCCTTGCTAAAAAAATGTTAAGCCTCATCCGAGCTTTCAGTGAGTTGTAAACACTGATCACAGATCCCCATAACAAATATAATAATGAAAAAGCTTGAAATATTGCAAGAATTACCAAAATGTAACACAGAGACACCAACAGACTTGCTCAATGCTGGGTTGCCACAAACCTTTAATGTGTAAAAAAAAAAAAAAAAAAAAAACCCAAAAATGCAGTAAGTGCAAATCACAGTGAAGTGATGTGCAGTGAAATGAGGTCTGCCTACACGAACTGCCACAGAAGAACACACTGACCAAAAAACAAAAAACAACAACAAAAGAAAGACATAGGACTCGGGGTATTCGAGTCTCAAGCTAATAAACACTCATTTTGAGGAAAGCACAGCAGTTGTCATTGGCCCAGTCCCCCACCTTCCAAAAAATCTCTTAGTCGATGTGGAGTCAGCTGGGGGTGGTGAGAACCATGTCCTGGAAACTGACAGGTGTTGGCCCTGTGTCTCTGGGCCCCTTGGCTTCTCTATGCTCTGTGCCCACAGCTCTCAGATGAAGACAATAATCACTGGCAACACAACAGGATGATGGTGAGAGACAAATATGAAAGTAGTTGTAAAAGAGCCTTCAGGCCTCCTCCATTTGTGTGTGTCTTATCAGACACTGAGGTCTGTACTTCCTTGTATTAAACCCAGGCTTTCTAGTTCTTGGCTACAACTGAGTCTCTCGCCAATACCCTCAACTTTCTTGCCTCTTCGTCCTTTGTTTCACCCCAGGTGGTGGAATCCTGGTCTCCAAGCGTCAGGTTCCACTTACAGCTCCTTTTCTCTCTCCTCTCTCCTTCCTAGCTCAGCTTCTGGAAACAAGAACCCTTGCTGACTCTCTTCCTCTCTGCTCCTGCATCTGCCCCCCCAGTTTCCACCTGTACCACCACACTGAAACTACTCAGCAGGCTCATACCGGCTCTCATGAGCCAACTGGAGTCTCTCTTCTCAACTCTGCATTCAGTGACATCACGTTGGCAGCTTAAAATCATCTGTGGCAGGAGTGTTTTACACGACAGACATTGGCAAGTACTATAAATCCGGCTTTCCTGTTCTCCAAGGTGATGGTTAACTGTTTTACCAGTATATCGCTTCCAGTGACCTTCTAGTTGCTAAGTGCAAAAGGGCACTTTCCAGATTTTCTTTACTCGGCTTTATCTTCAGCCGAGTTGACACAATTGATGATTCTCTCCTTTCTGAGAGGTTCTTCATCTCTGGCTGCCTAGATGTCACTCCTCCAATTTTCCTCCTACTTCTCTGTTCCCTTCTCTGTGCCAGCCTCTTACAGACTTTTATTTACTCATCAAATATCAATCACCAAATATTGGTGTTTTCCAGGATTCGGTCTTCTTTTGCTATACAAGCTTCATAGGAGACATCTTACGTTCCCATAGTGTCAACAAATAGGAAAACAAAAGGTTATCCTTGACCCCTCCCCAGCCCTCACTTCTCCATATCCATCCAGTATCAAGTTCTGCTGATTTTGTCTCCTAAATAGCACTCATTCTCTCCTCTTTTCTCTCATCTTCACTGTCAATACATAACCCACGCCACCATCATCTCCAGTCTGGACCACTGCAACAGATTCCTGCCTGCTCTACTTCTGGCCATTATTGTCCTCTGTGTCATTCCCCACAGTTCAGCTTCGGTGACATTTCACAATACAAAGCTGATTTAAAAAATTCTTCTTGTCCCAACAATCCAATGGCTCTCTGCTGCTCTTAGTGTAAGATCCCAATGCTTAGCATGACCTGGGGTACTGCAGGGTATCGCTTTCAGCCTCCAGTCTCCTCTCAGACCCACCTCTCTAGCACTCTGGCCACCATTGGCTTCCAATGCACTGTGTTCCCCCTAAAAACAGACTTTTGTACATGCTATTCCCTCTACCCAGAAAGTATTTTTCTTTTTCTTTCTTTCTCTTCTTTCTTTCTTTCTTCCTTCCTTCCTTCCTTCCTTCCTTCCTTCCTTCCTTCCTTCCTTTCTTTCTTTTTCTTTCTTTCTTAAGTTTATTTACTTATTTTGAGAAGAGCAAGAGAGAGAACAAGCAGGGCAGAGGCAGACAGAGAGGAAACGAAAGAGCATCTCAAGCAGGCTTTGCACCGACAGCATGGAGCTGGATGTGGGGCTCGATCTCATCAACCGTGAGACTATGACCTGAGCTGAAATCAAGAGTTAGACACTTAACCCACTGAGCCACTCAGGCGCTCCTCTCCTCTTTCAACTTTATTCCTTTTTCAGATCTCATTCAAAAGGTACTTCCTCAAGGACGACTTCCTTCGAACTTCCAGACTAGCTTAGGCCCCCTGTTAAATGTCCTCATGGCACCTCTTCTTCACATTACTTACTGAAATTGTAATTGGTTAGCTTTTTGTGTTCCCCATTAGATCATAAGCTACGGGGACAATTTGTTTTTTCTGTTTTTGTATTCCCAGCACCTAGCTCAAATATGTTTTGAATGAATGAAACACAACTTTCAGCTTCATACCCAAAGCCAGTCCCCCTTCTGAACTTCGGGTCCACATAAGCTAGTGGTCTACAGGTGACTCCACTCTTCTAATGACTCAGACCCAAAACCTGGGAGTCATCTTTGACCTCTCTGTTTTTCTCACCTCCTGGGACCTAAACCACTCATAAGTCCTATCAGATCTACCTTCAAAGTACATCCAGTATCTCAGACAGTATGTACCTCCTGGTGGAAGAACATAACCCAACTTAGGAAGCTGTCTTGTTAATTCTCAGGCTGTGACAAACTCTTCAGGACAAACAACATAATTTCTTCAAAAATATATTGCAAGGGAAGAAAAAATAGTTTCTTCACTGCACTGCAGTGAGAGTCATTGGTTACTTACATTTTTTTAAAGTAGGCTCGACACCCAGTGTGGAGCCCAGTGCATGGCTTGAACTCACAACCCCAACATCAACACCTGAGCTGAAATCAACAGTTGGACGCTTACACTGTTGGTGGGAATGCAAACTGGTACAGCCACTCTGGAAAACACTATGGAAAATAGTTTAAAAAAAAAAAAACCAAAAAACCCTAAGAAAAGAACTACCCTACGATCCAGAAATTGCACTACTAGGAATTTATTTAAAGGATACAAACGTGCTGATTCGAAGGGGCATATGTACCCCAATGTTTATAGCAACGCTACCAACAATAGCCAAATTATGGAAAGAGCGCAAATGTTCATCAACTGATGAATGGATAAAGAAGATAAAGTATACACATACAATAGAGTACTACTCAGTGACGAAAAAGAATGAAATCTTGCCATTTGCAACAATGTGGATGGAACTAGAGTGTATTATGCTAAGCAAAATAAGTCAGAGAAAGACAGCCATACGGTTTTAGTCTTACGTGGAAATTGAGAAACTCAACAGATAATCATAGGGGAAGGGAAGGAAAAATAAGATAAAAACAGAGAGGGAGGCAAACCTTAAGAGACTCTTCAATACGGAGAACAAACTGAGGGTTGCTGGAGGGGAGGTGGGTGGGGGTATGGGTTAATGGGTGACAGACATTAAGGAGGGAATTGTTGGGAGGAGCACTGGGTTCTACTCCTCCTGAAGCCAAGGCTACACTGTATATTAACTGACTTGAATTTAAATTGAAAACAATTTTTTTAATGTTTATTTTTAATTTTTTTTTTCAACGTTTATTTATTTTTGGGACAGAGAGAGACAGAGCATGAACGGGGGAGGGGCAGAGAGAGAGGGAGACACAGAATCGGAAACAGGCTCCAGGCTCTGAGCCATCAGCCCAGAGCCTGACGCGGGGCTCGAACCCACGGACCGCGAGATCGTGACCTGGCTGAAGTCGGACGCTTAACCGACTGCGCCACCCAGGCGCCCCTAATGTTTATTTTTGAGAGAGAGACAGAGACAGAGACAGAGAGACAGAGTGTGAATGGGGAGGGGCAGAAAGGGAGGGAGACACAGAAACTGAAGCAGGCTCCAGGCTCTGAGCTGTCAGCACAGAGCCCTTAAGGGGCTTGAACTCACAGACGGTGAGATCATGATCTGAGCGGAAGTCAGAAGCTCAACCAACTGAGCCACCCAGGCGCCCCAGAAATAATAATAAAAAAAAGAATAAAGTCACTCACAAACAACAACAAAAAAGAGTTGGACACTTAACTGACTGAACCACACAGGCGCTCCAGAGACCTTCTTCACTGACCTGCAGTCTCTTCCCTATACTGCAGTGACAGTCATCCTTCAAACACATTAGATCATTTCCTTTTTGTTGAAGCCCTCACACGGCCTCTCGCTTGGACCTTCTGGAACCGCTCTCTGCCCTTCCCTCCTAGCACTCAGCTGCTCATCTGCTCCTCCATCATCTATCTGTGTCAGAAATACAAAATCTCTGGCAAGGCACACGAGGCCCTGGTGATGTGTCCTCTGTGTACCTCTCCTGGCTCACCACCCGAACCCCAGGCCTGCGGAACCACATGCACTCACCCATGCTCCTGTGTTTTAGCCACTCCTACCTGGACCTGCCTGCACTGGGAAGCCCAGGCTCGGTCAGGCCCAGCTCAGTGCCCTCTCTCTCAGAACCCAACATAATCCAATCTGGTTCTGAGCAACTAGGGACTCAGGGTTTCGTTTTGTAATCGTGCCTTGCCTCATAAGTCTTCTTCCCCGGTCTCTGGCTCCTCGAAGGCACAGGCTACCTCTTATAACTCTATAGCCCTGGCCTGGACACAACACCTGAGACCCCGAATTAAACATATTTTGAATAAATGAATTAAAATTCTCCATAAATTAGCACTGTTCCAGCTTTTAAATCTCTGTATACCTAAGTTTCCTATAACAAGAATAACATCCTGACCCCTATGTGACATAGAAGTCATAGTTTTTAAAACTGGGGAAAAAAGTGCTCTTCACTTCTCAGCCAAACATTCTAAGTAACTAGAATTGAGGTCTTAGACATCAAGAATGAAATCACAATTTATAAAACCTTAAGAAATGTAATCATACTTCTGCTATAACCAGTTCTTCCAGGAGTTGTCTAAACTTGGGAGAATTTCATTTTAAAATCTGCACCCCAAGCCAACTCACCTGCTCACTGATGACCTTCCTGGGAGAATCAGCATCAAGGGGAGTATACTGGGGAGGGGGAGTGGGGACAAGGCAAGGGGTTCCTCTCTCCAGAAGGGAGACTGATAGCTGGCCAGGATTTGGGGAGGAGGAAGGTGAAGAGTTCTCAGATATGGAGGAAATTGCCTCTGCAAAGAGCAACTGAGGGGAGACAGAGGGCGTGGGACCCGGTCAACCGGGGGGGGGGGGGGTGGTGTGTGGGTAATGAGAAAAGAGGAAGGTGAGAAACAGGAGTAAAAGAACCCAAAGTGATTAATACAATATGCGCAAGTAGGATTGCCTTGCAGGATTTGTTTTGATGCTTTTAATCGAGCTACTTTCTCAATTATTAAAAATTTGTTCAATATTTAATCTGTTTTGCTAGATAAGTGAAGTTAGTTTCAGCAGGCAGCAGTTATCAAATTTTTGATTTGGATTTGGTTTGGATTATCCTTCAAATACAAAACTGATGCTTACTGGCCATTCATTAGTAGGACTGGAAATTTGCGTTATTTTCCCTGTGTTGGTGATGGATTATGTTGCCTGAGCCACTGGCACTCCCTTTCACACTAGCTACTGTGACTAACTGCATGCATCTGAAGATAATTAAAGTTAGGAATATAGTCTGTGATGAGGGGACATTTTTTATGTGAAAAATTACTAGCTTAAAACAGTATTAAATATTTTACTCCATATTCTTTTTAATACCTTTTTAAAAATGTTTGTTTTTGAGAGAGAGAGAGAGAGAGAGAGGAAGAGAGAGAGAGAGAGAGGGAGCAGGGGAGGGGCAGAGAGAGAGAGGGAGACACAGCATCTGAAGCAAGCTCCAGGAGAGAGAGAGAGAGGAAGAGAGAGAGAGAGAGGGAGCAGGGGAGGGGCAGAGAGAGAGAGAGGGAGACGCAGCATCTGAAGCAAGCTCCAGGCTCTGAGCTGACAGCAGAGAGCCTGATACGGGCCTTGAACTCACGAACTGTGAGATCATGACCCGAGCCGAAGTCAGACATTTAACTGACTGAGCCACCCAGGCGCCCCGATTTTACTCTATATTCTTGAAAAGAAAAAGTGTACAGATTTAAAAAATGATTTTATAAGGCAATATCCCAACATACAAGAGAAGGCAAATGCCCAGAGTGTAGAGGCATCAGAAATAAAGCAGCGGTGGTGTCAGGGAAAGCTGAGACCAGTACGGCCTCCTGAAGGCCATCACTGTAACAGCTATCATCATAAAGCTGCATTCATTTGTCATGCCTCTTTGCCTCACTGCCCGTTCAGTTTACATTAAGTATTTCTCTCTAAGGTGTTGAGAAGAAACAAAAACATGGGCTTTGAAGTCAGGGAGATCTGGCTTGGAATCCTGGTTCTGTCTGGTTGTGGGATCTTCTCAAAGTCACTACAAAATGTAGATAATGAAGTCTACTTCCCACGGTTGCTGGGAAAGACCTGAATGAAACAGCCCATGGGAAGAACCTTGCCAGATTCCTGGTACTAAGTGTAATTTGTTTCCCAAGGAGGAGTAGAGTAGACAGAACACTTTCAACGCTCTCTGATTTATCACAAGGTCAGGCCTAGCCAAGGCATTAAATGATAAGAAGACTTCAATCTCTCTTATTTCTGCTTTTTTTTTTAATGCATATTCCATTTGAGTCCTAAGCATGTAAGTAGGTATCATGGAACGTAAACAAGTAAGGAAACAGAAATATATTAAATGAATAATATGTGAAACAATGCTGTGACTCACAAAGAGGAAATAGCCGCTTGACTGCACAAAAGAATTAACATTAAAACATTTAAGAGACTTAACATAGAATAAGCTATTTTAATCAAGCAAAACCAAATTTATAGTCATTATTTCTAAAAATAAAATTAGACTTTTCCAACCCTTAACATCTGCATTTAATAATATCTTCTAACCAAAATACAGATGCTAAAACAGCAAATTACAATATATCTTGTACAGCATACAGTATGTTCACTGTTTACACCTACTTTAATTCTAGTTGGTCGTTATGTACTCAATGCATAAACATCACTCATGATAAAGTTTTCACAATTAACAAAAATGTGACAAGGCTGTCTTAAAACGGCTCTGCTATAAATTGTATAGAATATACAGAATTACAAAGTCAAGTATTTTTTTTATCAAAATATACACCCCTCCCTGAAACTAACACAAGCTATCAACATTTTAAACGAATAATACAATTATAGAAAATATTTGCAAAATTATTTTTTCATGTATAAATATTCTGCCATATTTACTTTGGTCTAGAATTATCAGCATACAAGTCCACTTAAAAAATTTCCACATGTAAGGGCTAGGAGACATCACTACATGTAATAATTTTATATTTGGAGTTACCTCAAATCAAAATGACTGAAATACACAGTAATTCTCTTTGATTAATAATCCCAATTGAGATAAAATAAATTAGTAGATCACCGAATTACCTATTCAATATTCTAATTATCAATTCAGAAATGATTTTCATAAGCCCTTTGTGACCATCTCTTTTAACAAAACCCAAATGAGTAGTGCAGGTATACATATATACAACGTATAAAGTAAGGATGAATTTGCTTGCATTTCCCCATTTTCCTCTATTACATAATACTGTATGTAAGTAAGTGAAAGTAGATCAACAAAAGATAAATGCAGATGCAATATTGGGGTTACTTAACAGCAAAATACTACTGTATAAAAAGGTCAGCTTTGATCGTGTCCTTCTCTGGGTGTTTAAATGCTTTCTCGCCCACCCAAATCCGTATTAAGTCTTCTTCATGGAGACATCACAATACTTGAAGAGAGAAACTGAAGTCCTTTGAACTACTTCTTCATTATGGTGACTCTGCAACCTTGAATAACCTTGGGCTTCCATCTATCAAATCCCATGAACATGAATAGCTGTAGGTCACCCTTAAACCAGGTTCCAGGTTCTGCTCACACTGGTGGATCAAAGGGTAGGAATGTTTTCTCTCTCCCTCCTATTCTGGCAGTTTATAACCTAAGAATGAGGAGTTCCAGCTTCCCAGAACCTAGTCCACATGATGGAACATCCTACAGGGCAATTAGACTTGGAGGGCAATGGTGATGGTGTGGGGCAGCATAAAAGAACATGAAACAACTTAAGTGGGTTTTTAGCAAGGGAGCCAGGTGTCTGCAAACATGAAGACAAGGCATCTGGCTTTGGGGATATGTTTCTGAGTCATATAAGTAAGTGATGGAATCGTATTACTCCACAGTCTATCTCTCCTCCAACCTCCCCCAAAACAAAGCTACTGTTTGAGGCAAGGAAAGTCATCGCTTCCTCTTGCCCACTCAAGTCATTAATGGGTGAGGTGGGAGTTGTCTTTCTGATGCCCTTTTGTTTTATATTAGTATATACTTGTGGGCTGCATAATCTCCAAGAAGGCTAATAATCACTGGGATTAGGCTTTCTGTCATTTTCAAGTGCCTGGGAATTCACCACCATATGCATGCTTTGCACTAAATTTCCTGGACACTCCTTCAATGGAATGGGATGTGTCAGGTTTTAACTTAAACCCTGGAGACTGATTAAGTCTGTCTGAAATAGACCTCTACATCCATGGCCTTGTGATGGATGGAAGACTGCAGGGAGTTTCAGACGAATTTGACCCTTCTTTATTTCCTGAAGTGAGGCCACTGCAAACTAATATACAGCACAGGTGATCAGAGAAAAATTCTGGGAGGGCTCTCCCCCATAGATAAGGCATGACCTATTTTTTCTGTGACCGGAGTAGACCAGTTCTAGTAATAGCTCAGCCAGAACTTCAAGGGAACAGCATTCCATCTAAAAGCATACAACGTGCTCTTAAATCATATCAAGATGCTTTCTACTGATTTTTCCATTAGTCCTCATTACTTGCAGATCTATTGCTCGTCATTATAATTCTCTACAGGGGACATGGATAGTTAAAAGTCATAGTGATTTATATATGTATTTTACAAGGCTTGTGTTGCAGAAAAGTAGTTCTAGATAATGTATGAATGTCCTACTTAAGTTACTCAATTTCACACATATTTTCAGCTATAATATTAAATATTTCTTATATATCCACTAATTTAAACAATTTTTAATAGCGCAGAAGCTGGATGGGAAAAATGACTGTCATAGCTCGTTTACCTTCTAACATATTTATGAAGATGATGTTTTCATGATATCCGACCCTCGTTTTCTCCAGTGACTAAAGACAGCTCAGCAGCCAGTTCCTATTAGCACTTACTAGAAAGTTCTAAATTAGGCTAACATTAGACTCTTTTTTTTTCCACTGGCAGAAATACCACAGCTAAGAACTTCATAAACTTCCACAAGATACTTGGGATACTGGAGGATTCAGCTATTTCATTTTTGTGCACTTTGCATGAAGTTAATGCTAAAACCCAAAGTAGATATTAGGATCCTTTTTCTGGAATTTTCACAAGTGAGATTTTCTTTTTTACATTTCACTCCTTCATGACTGTTGTGTGAACAAAACAAAACTTAAAAAAAAAGACACACCAGAAGAAACAGCTAAAAACACCCCAAAACAACAAACCCACCAACTTATAGTTTTGAAGATTTTTCTAAGTATCGCCACTCAAAGGACATTTTCAACAATGGTTTGCACATTATCCTTTTGGTCATTGTCTTCTGAATCATTGACATGTGGGTTCTCCAGAGGATTTGAGTTCTCATGGCACATGTCACCTTCGACTTTCTCCCGCTGACTTGGGCTCTTGAATAAGTGTTTCTTCTGGTGCATTCCAAGGGCAGCAGCTGTTTTGCAAATTTTGGGGCACTGGAAGCAGGCATAGCCTTTCCCATCATGCTCCCAAATGTGCCTCTGCTCATGATTCCTTTTTGTGGAAAGGTACAAAAAACTCTGAAAGCAGAACTGACAGTGGTAACGCTTTTCGCCGGTGTGGATTCTTTCGTGGATTTTGAGCGTCTCGTTCAACGTGAATGCCTTGTTGCAGTACTGACAGATGAACTCCTTCACGCCCAGGTGGATGCGTTCGTGTTTCTGTAAGTTTCCCTGCACCGAGAAGCACCGCCCGCAGGTCTTGCACTGGTACGGCTTCTCTCCAGTGTGACACCGCATGTGCATCTTGAGCGTGGAAGGGCTCTGGAACTGCTTGGCACAGAACTCGCAGGCGTAAGGCCTAGCAGTGAGATGCCGGTGGGGCCTTCCTTGATTGCCGGCCCCCGAAGCTTTGTCTCCATCGCAGAGTTCGCACTGCAGCTTGGGCATCTCTTTATTTTCTTCTTCCTCAAAGGCCTTCTCCTGAGGAGCTTTCCCCACAGCGCAGTCCAGTTCTGCTGGGTATTTACACTTATTGCTTGGGCTCCTGTGTCCATGTTCTTTCTTCCAGTTGACCTTCCTCATTTTCCTCAACTGTCTGGATTTCTTTTTGGGTTTGTAGTTGTAGTAAGGACGCCAAGGTTTGTCAGTGGAATCCTGGTCGCTGGCGTCATCGAACATCTCGCTCATTTCCACACACTCGGACTGGCAGAGCCCGAGCGGGCTGTCTCTGTTGGCTTCCGGGTCACTCTCTTGTGGCAAGGTCTCCTCCTGCATTTGATACTTGGGTCTTCTCCCTCTTTTATAGAACAACTTAGATCCTAGGATGTGCCTTTTCACGATGGCTTCGTTTCCGATTTTCACCGTTATCTGGCAAAGGGGCGCCACGTTGCTGTTTGTGGAGGTTCCTGGCAGAGCAGGCTTTGCAATGTAGGTTTCAATTTTACTGGTTTCTTTCATACTTGCGGTTTTGCTCAATGACCCTCCGGGATCAGCGACGTATTTGGACTCCTCTGCTATCTCCCCCTTGTTACACAGCACGATCTTCTTTTTCTCCTTAATGCTTTTGGGTCTGCTGACGACCCTGCCCGCTTTGTCAGGCTCGAGTTTGCTGTCGTCTTTCAGGGGCTGACTGCCTGCTGGGTCCGAAGGGGCTCTGTGGCTGCTGCTGGTCATGGCGGCAACGGCGTTGCTGTGCATTATCACTGATGAGAACTGGCTACTATGCACAATGACGGAGGGTGCTGAGCCACTGTAGCTGATCACAGAGGCTGCGTTCTCACTGCCACCACTCAAAGACGAAACAGGCACGTCCCCTGCTGGGAGGTCAGAGCTGACAGCATTCTCAGTGGAAGAAACTGACACCTCGGTAGAATAAAAGTTATTGTCGAGATCGACTTTCAGTGCTTCCTCTCCCCACTTGGTCCCCTCTGCGCTCTGTACGTTGGCAGAAGCGGGCATGTCCTGGCGTGCAGATGTTTCCAAGGGGACAGCTGGACTGCTGGTGAGGGTGTTGACGCGGTCTTGGAAATTCAGCGTCGGTAACTCAGAGCTATGTGGATTCTGAATGACATAGGGACCAGATGCTGACGCATTCATCTGACTGCTTTCTCGAGCATTTTCATAGGAAGAATTTCGGTAGCTCTTATAAGGAGCCCTCTTGCATTTCATAGGCAGTAGCCTGTAAAGTTTATATGGATACACACTAGGCTTCAAGCCTCCATTTGCTGTTTTTTTACTGATGGAAAGTCTGTGATCTATGGCATGGAAAGACTTCTGATGGTTTTTGAGAATATAGTAGGTCATGAAAGTTTCAAGGCAGAAAATGCACTGATAGCGCCTCTCCCCTGTATGCCAAATTTCATGTCTTGTCCTGTACTCGGCCAATGCAAATACTTTGTTGCAGTAATGACACGGATATGTTCTTCTCCACGAGTGAACATTTGCATGTCTTCGGAGGCTGGATAAAGTCACGTAACTACGTTTGCATACAACACAGCTGTAGAGCATCTGCCCATTAACAAATTTAACCATGTGGTCCGTTTCTGGCAAGGTACTTCCGGTACTGGAAAACTCACCAATCCTGTTTTCAGAGAGCAACGGTTCTGGACCTGTGAACGAACTTCCATTCTGTCCGATGGTTGGATAGTTTTCTAAAAAGCGTTGGTTTCCTCCGGGAACAGGCATGTGGCTGGACCTCATACAAATCTGCTCGTGCCGATCCAGTCTGTTCAGGGTGCTGAACTGCTTGTTGCAGTACTTGCACACTAACGGCTCCTGGGTTGGCTTGTGGAGCTGCATGTGGGCACTGAGCAAAGTGCTACTGTCAAAGGACTTGGAACAACAGCTGCAGTTGTACACGAGAGGTGGGACCTCTGCTGTCGGCGGCCCTGGGACGTCAGAGGATTTATTTTCATCTTCCTTGGAAAAACGGAGATCTCCTTCGTTGTTGGGAGATTTTGAACGAGGAAGAACGGCAGGCAGCTCTGGACTTCTTTCCTGATTAACCTCTGAGCTGGTTGCTGGAGGGGGTGGTCTATTTTCTGCTGAATCGGAAGCCTGGGGTATGGAGACTGTCTTTGGCTTTCGGCACGTTTTCGGTTTTGCTGCTAGAGCTTCACAGGTTTCTTTACCTGTTTTACCAGGCGAACTGCTGTCGTGTTCACGTACGGGCTGACTTCTGTATGCCTCGGCCACGGAGGAAACGGCATACGAGTGCTCCGCCAGCGTGCGGACGGGCTCTGCCTCGTGGCACACGTCAGTCCTCTCCAGGCACAGGCTGGTGGTTCTCATGGAGTCGGAGACCTTTTTGAAACTTGCTCTCAAGTCCAGTGGAGAGAACATGTTATTACTATTTTCTGTTTCAATGATGGAAAATGCATTTGTGATCCTTGGCCCATTGGTGATGGCAGGTTCTTCGTGCCTTTTTTCATTTTTTTCTTCTTTAACCACTCCCTTTTCAGTAATGCAGAATACATAGGGACCAGGGGAATTTGAGAAGTTGCGATCAGTAAGGTCTTCCAAGAAGGATATTCCCAGCTTTTTCCCTGCAGCTGCAAGATCCGTGACTGTTTCCTGTCTCTTGACGACAACTGTGGAGCTGTAGATATAATTAAGGATCTCTGTAAACACTTCAGCTTTGAGATCATCCAGTTCCAGGACATGGCTGGAAATACAGATTGTATGGCTCCAAAAGATATTTTTGAAATAAAGGCTTGAAGCAGCCAGGACATTGCTGTGGGCTTTAAATTTGGTGTCTTCCACAATAATAGTGACATCGCATAAAATGCCCCGAATGCGCTGCTCATTTAAGATGGAGAGCACTGTGTCACTGTGCAAGTCGTCCTTGAGGTCCCTGGAAAGGGACATGACTGTCATCTGAAACAAGAGGAGAGAAATGGTCAGAGACCCTTCCAAAACTAGTTTCTTTCTTTCCTTCTTTTTTAAAGTAAGCTCTATGCCCAGCGTGGGGCTCAAACTCACAACCCCGAGTTCAAGAATCATATGCTCTACCAACTGAGCCAGCCAGGCGCCCCAACAAGTAGTTTCTGTATTTCTAGACAATTTTCAATGTTTTTGAAAAACTTTTTTTTTTGTACGAAAATACAGGTTTTTATCTCATTTGCTGTCACTTGCAAGACTTGGAGTCAACATTAGAAGCTAAATCTTGATCTCGCCCCAGCCTGTTTCTCATACCATTGCTAATAGTTGTTATAGTTGGAAATCCTCCCAGAACTCTTTCTCCAAAGCCGTAGCTATATATACACGTCCAAATTTGGGAGGAGGAGGGTTCCTCCCCCCCCCCCCAAATGTGAAGGGTCTCATCATCACTCAAGGCTGCTGCATTGAACTCCTAGAGCTGGGCAATGCCATGGTCCTGCCACAAACGTCCTATTTTCATAGATAACCCTGAGGACCCGATCCAAACATCATTTATGAAGCAGGAAGATGATTTTTTTTTTTTAAAAGCTTTCCCTAAGTAAGCAGTACCTGCATACAGAGGTACTGCCCGCTCAGAGAAGAAGAACTGGAGAAGCCATTCTAATTTGTGGCTCTGAAAGGTCTCTCAATGGAAACCCTCAGTCTTGCATGACCCAGTCTGACCACCAGGGGTTCCCTGCCTCTCTGCGTTACTGGCCATATCTCATACTTTCTCTAATTTCCCTTTTTATTACAGCCAAAGTAGATTAGGGTTTTCAAAAAGGGCTCGGTGACGTACTGAAGGCACACGAAAAAGAAACAATGCACAAAACCAAGAAAGCATGTCTCTGAGTCTAGTCTCATTGTGGTTTGGATTTGAAGGTATCTCTTTAAGATCCTGATTTCAATTCCTTCAGACATATACCCGTAAGTGAGATTGCTGGATCACATGGTAGTTCTATTTTTAATTTCTTGAGGAATCTCCATACTGTTTTCCATAGTAGCTGTACCAATTTACATTCCCACCAACAGTGCACAAGGTCTCCCTTTTGTCCAACCCTTCATCAACATTTGTTCTCTCTTATCTTTTTGATGGTAGCCATTCTGACAGGGGTGAGCTGATATTTCATTGTGGTTTTGACTTGCATTTCCCTGGTGGTTAGTGATGTTGGGCACTTTTTCATGTGTCTGTTTGTCATCTTTATGCCTTCTTTGGAAAAATGTCTATTCAGGTTCTCTGCCCTTTTGTTAATCGGATTATTTGTGGGTTTTTGGTGTTGAGTTGTATAAATTATTTATATGTTATGGATATTAACCCCTTATCAGATATATCATTTGAAAATATCTTCCCCCATTTGGCAGGTTGCCTTTTTGTTTTGTTGATGGTTTCCTTTACTGTGCAAAAGGCTTTGATTTTAGTGTAGTCCAAAAGTTGATTTTTTGCTTTTATTTCCCTTCCCTCAGGAGACATATCTAGAAAAATGATTCTATGGCCAATGTCAAAGAAATTACTGCCTGTGCTCTCTTCAAGGGTTTTTATGGTTGCAGGTCTCACATTGAGGTCTTTCATCCATTTTGAGTTTATTTTTGTACATGGTGTAAGAAAATGGTCCAGGTTCATTCTTCTGCATGTGGCTGTCCAGTTGTCCCAGCACCAGTAATTCCACTACTGGGTATTTACCCCAAGAAAATAAAAACACGAATTTGAAAAGATATATGCAACCCTATGTTTATTTCAGCATTATTTACAATAGCCAAGATATGGAAGCAACCTGTGTCTGCTGATAGATTAACAGATAAAGTAGATGTGGTACACACGTACATGCACACACACACACACACACACACACACAGGAATATTACTCAGTCAAAAAAATGCATGTTGCCATTTGTAACAACATGGATGGATCTAGAAGGTATAATGCTAAGTGAGATAAGTCAGAGAAAAACAAATACCATATGATCTCACTCATATGTGGAATTTAAGAAATAAAACAAGTGAGGGGCACTGTTGGCTCTGTTGGTTAAGCATCCGACTCTTGGTTTCAGCTCAAGTCATGGTCTCACAGTTCATGAGTTTGAGACCTGTGTTGGGCTCTGTGCTGGCAGCACAGAGCCTGCTTGGGATTCTCTCTCCCTCTCTCTGCCCCTCCCGCATTCATGCTGCTTCTGTCTCTCTCAATATAAATAAATAAACTTAAAAAAATAATAAAATAAGTGAACAAAGGGGGAAAAAGACAAACAAAAAAACCAGACTTTTAAGTACAGAGAGCAAACTGGTGGTTACCAGAGGGCAGGTGGGTGGGAGGATATATGAAACGGATAAAGGGGATCAAATGTGATGCACAGCGAGCAATGTATACAATTGTTGAATTGACACTAATATAACACTGTATGTTAATTGTATTTCATTAAAAAAATACTGAGTCTAGTCACAGTTTCCTAAATTGGCACAATTTAAAGGCACAGTGGCTCTTGTTCTGGTTCAAGGATCTTATCTCTGTTCTTCCCGGCACCTAGTTCTTGGTATTTTCTCTATATATTTTAAACCATAAGCCTGGAATGGTCAAAGCCTACCAACTAATATTCTAGTAAGAGATAGTATATTATATAAGAAATACATAGTATGTTAGTATGTAGGGATCTAAATTAAATTCAAACTTAACCTTACTCTGTGTCATGTATTCTGTTCTGTTTCTTTTTAAAAATGCTAATAGCAACTCACTCAACTAATTTCACTATACTAACAGATCGCTTCTGCAGTTAAAACCAAAAAAAACCCCTCTAGTCTAAAGGTCATACTAACGAGCTGTTCATCCAGCCTATCTCTCTCTCTTTTTTAAAATTTATTTTGAGAGTGAGACAGAGAGAGAGAGAGAGAGAGAGAGAGAGAGAGAGAGAGCAAGTGAAGGAGGAGCAGAGAGAGAGAGAGAGAGAGAGAGAGAGAGAGAATGAGAATCCCAAGCAGGCTCCACACTGTCAGCACAGAGCCAGATGTAGGGCTTGATCTCATGAACTGAACCATGAGATGGTAACCTGAGCTGAAATCAAAAGTTGAATGCTTAACCGACTGAGCCAACCAGGCAAGCGCCCCCAGCCTCTCTAGTGGCAGTGTCTTCCTAGCACTGAAGTACAACATTTAACTCACAGCATTCATTCAGCTGTGGAGAGACCAGATGGCCAAATGAAGAATTTCTTTTTAGCCTTTTCTGAAGCTGTTATAAGTTGTGCCCATTATGTTATTTAGTGTCCTTTATACTTTAGGATCCATTTGATTCATTCTTTGATCTCATCCAGCCACAGGAAAAAGTGCATTAATACTAATAAATGCTTCTATTTCCAAGACAAGGAAGCTTAGAACTAACTTTTATCATCAACTGTTGTAGCCATTGTTAGCTTGGATTTCTGGTGTGACTAGTGTCTCATTTTCTTCATTTAATATTACTTCTTTTCTACTTGTGTACTGTGCCTTTAATTGTAACCGTCCATGAATCTTTTTTAGAAATGTGAGGGATTAAGTCTATAAATAGAAATGGAATTAAATGAAATGGAACCTACGGCTTCCTCTATGCCCCTGAAGGAGAGGGGGTCACCCCTGAACAGGTGGCAGGAGTCCGTTCTTCATTGGTTACAGATCAATGACATATTTTGCTGATGCTTCTTTTGCCTTCCATGAGTTCTCTGCTCTGGGCCCCTGGAGGATCCACTTTCTCTCCTGCCTCATTTATTCACATCCTGTTTGGCTTTTCTGAAGCCCATACGTTATTTCAATTCTTTATCCAGCCTGACTGGATAGTCTCAGATCTGGCAAAACACATACTATATGATTTTAAAAGGTGGTTTCCCTCTCAGTTTGGTTCCATGCTGACATCTGTTTTGTCCTTCCACCTCAAAACTACTGCTTCTTCCAAAACATTCCAATTCACAGCACTCTTAAACTCCCACTAGGCCCTACCTCCACTTGGGGAATACAGTATTTCACATCAAGCCAATGAACACTCCAGGATGTTAGATGATAAGCACCCCCTCACTTCTGTAGGATTCTTTGATTCTTCTCTTAGGTTGTTCAATTAGGATGGTTAGTAAAAGGCCAAATGTTAACATTTAATATATCTCTTTTTAACGTTTGTTTTTGAGAGAGAGAGAGTGCGAGCAGGGGAGGGGCAGAGAGACAGGGGGACAGAGAATCCGAAGCAGGCTCTGCACTGACAGCAGAGAGCCTGATGTGAGGCATGAACCATGAGATCATGATCTGAGCCAGTGAGATACACAACCGACTGAGCCACCCAGGCGCCCCCACATTTAATAATATCTTAATCATACTCACAGTTAGAATAATGCATCTAATAGAGAGTATCATTATATAGGTCATTAACACACTGTTGTAACTATGGAATATCCACGTACGACACTATTCAAAAGGGGGATGATCTACCACGGTGTGGCAGAAATCCTTTCATAATCAGAGTAACTATGCAGCACTTCAATCTACGTTCTTGGCACACACATAAAAACTTCATTCTTGTGTCACTCTTCCTCAGCACATGTGTTAATGTCTAACATGGCTAGACACAGTACTCAGAGCTGGAAATACTGAGGAATAGGAGACAAGTCTCTTTCCTCAAGGAGCTCAGAGTCTAGGGGGAGAAAGAGAAGTGTCAACTAATAATTGCAATCCATGATGGTAGGCTTTATACTAAAGGTATGTACAAAGTGTTAAAGGATGAAGGGCCAACTTGTTATTTACAGGGGCCCTGGAAAGCTTGGCATCAATCAATCAATAAAACAGGAGTGTGGGATCAGGGAAATACAAATCAAAACCACATTCAGGTATCACCTCACGCCAGTCAGAGTGGCCAAAATGAACAAATCAGGAGACTATAGATGCTGGAGAGGATGTGGAGAAACGGGAACCCTCTTGTACTGTTGGTGGGAATGCAAACTGGTGTAGCCACTCTGGGAAACAGTGTGGAGGTTCCTCAAAAAATTAAAAATAGACCTACCCTATGACCCAGCAATAGCACTGCTAGGAATTTACCCAAGGGATACAGGAGTACTGATGCACAGGGGCACTTGTACCCCAATGTTCATAGCAGCACTCTCAACAATAGCCAAATTATGGAAAGAGCCTAAATGTCCATCAACTGATGAATGGATAAAGAAATTGTGGTTTATATACACAATGGAATACTACGTGGCAATGAGAAAAAATGAAATATGGCCTTTTGTAGCAACGTGGATGGAACTGGCGAGTGTTATGCTAAGTGAAATAAGCCATACAGAGAAAGACAGATACCATATGGTTTCACTCTTATGTGGATCCTGAGAAACTTAACAGAAACCCATGGGGGAGGGGAAGGAAAAAAAAAAGAGGTTAGAGTGGGAGAGAACCAAAGTATAAGAGACTCTTAAAAACTGAGAACAAACTGAGGGTTGATGGGGGGTGGGAGGGAGGGGAGGGTGGGTGATGGGTATTGAGGAGGGCACCTTTTGGGATGAGCACTGGGTGTCATATGGAAACCAGTTTGACAATAAATTTCATATATTGAAAAAATAAAATAAAATAAAAAACAAACAAACAAACAAACAACAAAACAGGAGTGTGGGAAAGGCATTCTAAGCAGAAGGAACACCACAGGCAAAACAAACAAAAAATGATGAAAGGGTATATGCACTCAGAGACTGATGAGTGGGTCTGTGTGATGGCGGGAGAGCGTGTGCACCTGGTCTGTCCCCAGGATCCCCAGCAGTGCCAGACATGTGGCAGGCCTCAACACCTTTCTGTTGAATGACATGGGCTAGGAAAGGAAGGGTCATAAAGACTCTAAAGTACTCCTCATGGTAAATTTTATATTCTAGGTTAAGAGGGAACCACTGAAAGTCATAATCTATTCCAGATTTGACCTGGAAAAAAAACAAACCCCACTCAACTCAGGCTGCCGTGTGCTGAAACAATCAGAGGGGAGGGGCAAGCTGGCTGCAGGAGACCAGGTGGGTAGGCCATCCATGGTCCAGCTGAGAAGCAGCCCATCCATCCAGACAGAGTGAGAGGCGGGGGCAAGCAGACAGCCCTACCACCAGCTAAGGAAGGGAGTGGGGGGTGGTATCTGGACTTAGAATAGATTTTCATTCCCTCCACCAACATTTATGGAACAACTGTTAAGTACATGGTATCAGACTAAATGTTATAGGAAGACAAGAGTTCATTCCACATTTGAACAGATGTTTCCTGAATACCTACTATATGCTTTGGGACAGTAGTTCCCAAACCTGGCTATGCATCACAGTCACCTGGGAAGCTTTAAAATAGTATAAATTGATAGATTTTCCCCTCCCCTGCTCCCACAGAAATTCTGGTTTAGAACAGCTGGGGAAAGACCCTGGAATCCAATGTATTTTTTAAAAATATTTTTCATGTTTATTTATTTTTGAGAGAGACAGAGAGAGAGAGGGAGGCAGGAGTACAGAGAGAGGGAGACACAGAATCCGAAGTAGGCTCCAGGCTCTGAGCTGTCAGCACAGAGCCCGATGCAGGGCTCGAACCCATGAACTGTGGGATCAGGGCCGGAGCTGAAGTTGGGCACCCAACTGACTGAACCACCCAGGCACCTCTGTATGTTTTGTATTTGTACTGATTTAGTGAATAAGGAAAACATTAATATGATACCAAATTCAAAAGACACAACACATAAACTTGATGAGTCTCTTTCCCACCTTGTCTCAGAGACTCTTCAAGTAGTTTTCATCAACCAGCTAGAACCAGGCCCAGTGGGCTGACACTAAAACCCTGTGCCATAAAATAAATACAAATTCTGCCTTCAAAGCTTTGTGGTGTAGCAAGGGGTATAAGATGTGCTTATGAAACACTGCATAACAAAGACACACAAATGTGTGGAATCACACAAGCAGGCAGGTTGGAAGAAGGCAGTGGCATTCTGGGGAGGAGCTTGGGAATGGGGGTGAGGGAAGGCACAGCCCTGGAGGAGAAAGTGCCATGTAGTGGATCTTGAGGGTAGAATTTAGTTCTGCAGATCTAAACAAAGGGAAGGGAACCTCACTCAGAAAGAGGCACAGAGTTTCATGCCCTCAAAAAGCTTATAATCCAAGAGTCAGTGTAACAGTTCAAAGAATCTAAATCTGCAAATGCAAATTGAAAAAGCAGTGAAAGTTGTTGAAGGTGGACCTTAAAGTCTTTAAGACTTTAGAACCCTCTAGAACCTCCTTTTTGATTTTACCTCCCACCTGAACCACTTCCCACCACAGTCACGGGGTCATCTCAGATGGTGCCAAAGCTAAAAGCCATATCCTACGTGTTCAAAGGGCAATAAAGAAATCAGTTCAAAGTCTGTAGACCCACAGACCCACAGTAGGCCACAGGCAAATCTGGCCACCACAGGCAAATCTGGCCCCCACAGGTTTTTCTGACCAATCTGGTTTTTGGAACCACGTTTTTGAAAAACTGGGCTGACGTTGAAAAGACTAAGATTTAACATAAAAACCAATATACCTTTTTTGAACAACAGGAAGAGTGGGCAAAACGGTTGTTGTCCGCCTGGCAAGAAGGACTGGGTGCCTCATAGCTGTGTCCCCTCATCACAGCCACCTGCACTCACACACTGCCTGCCCATGCTCTTACCGCCAAGTGACTTCTCTCTGTAACCTGACCAGCCTGGCCCCGTTAGCTGGTTTCCTTTGTTGTGACTGATAAGAACATAAAGGGAAATAACATTAGACCCACAGATCTTATCATACATACTTACTTTAAAGATCCCCCCAAAATTAAAATTCAGACTTATAAATGAGTTTTTGTGTGTTTGGGGTGGAGGGGGTAGTCATTCTCGGCAAAAACAGTATTCTTTGACCTAAAAAAGTTAACTGACCTCCTCTACTATATTTCTTTATAGAGAGTAACTTAACACTGAAGCCTTAGGAATTCCTGCCAATGGAAAGCCCACAAAAGACCTCAGAAAAAGAAATGTAGGATGGAAAGAAGATGAGATTTAATTTACATGTAACTTTTTAAAATGTTTTCTAAACAGCAAGCTTCATGCAATACATTCACTTCTCTCAGTAGTATTACTGAGATGGGATAGACAAGCATGAAAAAGGCTAACAATAAATGTTATACATGCAAAAATTTTGGTGGGCCTACCTACATTTCTTTTTTTTTTTAATTAAATTAAATTAAATTTTACATACTTTTTAAATATTTATTTTTGAGAGACAGAGAGCAACCGGGGTAGGGACAGTGAGGGAGACACAGAATCCGAAGCAGGCTCCAGGCTCTGAGCTGTCAGCACAGAGCCAGATGTGGGGCTCAAACTCATGAACCACAAGATCATGACCTGAGCCAAAGTTGAATGCTTAACTGACTGAGCCACCCAGGCGCCCCTAATTTTTTATTTTAGAGAGACAGCGCCCAAGAGTGGGGGAGAGGGGCAGAGGGAAAGAGAGTGAGAATCTTAAGTAGGCTCTGTGCTTAGCCCAGAGTCTGATGTGGGGCTTGATCCCACAACCCTGGGATCATGACCTGAGCTGAAATCAAGAGTCGACGTTCAACTGACTGAACTGCCCAGGCCCCACATAAACTAATTTGTAATTAGATAATTAAGTGACTTTATAAATATATGAGCATATGCTATATAAAATACTCACACAGTCATATTTATCTATAAAAACACACATATAGATATCTATATGTATATATACAACATAAGTATGTGATATACACATATATCTATATGTGTACATACATATATACGTGGACATTTGAAAGACAAAAGGGGTGCAGCTAATAACTATGCTAGAGAAACAGGTATACATTGGGACTGCACTTGAGGAAATAAGGATGAATATTCATCCTTTATTTATTTATACATATATTCATATATATACATGTGTATATATATGTATATGTCTACATATAAAAATAAAACATAAACCTCTACGTAAACATAAAATTCTGTATTATAGTACAAGTACATATGTGTATGTTTACAGAAAGTATGATAAACATACTTTATAATTATACTTTATATAAATGCCATGGGGAAATTCTAGTTCATTCACATATTTAGAATCTTCTGATCCTTTCGTCTCCTGCCATATTTCAACCTTATCTAATACATACACATACATATAATGCAAAGATGGACACTTAAATAAGATACTTTTGAAGATTAAATTACCACTTCTTCACCAGCTTTTCATTTATTCATTCATTCATTCATTCATTTATTTATTTTTAATTGTTTTTTTTTTTTAACATTTATTTATTTTTGAGACAGAGAGAGACAGAGCATGAATGGGGTAGGGTCAGAGAGAGAGGGAGACACAGAATCTGAAACAGGCTCCAGACTCTGAGCTGTCAGCACAGAGCCCGACATGGGGCTCGAACTCACAGACAGCGAGATCATGACCTGAGCCAAAGTCGGCCGCTCAACCGACTGAGCCACCCAGGCGCCCACTTCACCAGCTTTTAGAATGAACTATATTTAAAACAATAAAATAAATCTATGCTCATGGTAAAATATTCAAACAGTGCAGAAGTGTATTAAAGTACAAAGCAGAAGGCCTGTTCTCTGTCCTAGCCTCCCCTACCCCACATCGATGCACCTACCGCACCCACGGCATGCATCCTCCCTAGATGGATACCTTTTTTCTAACTTTGGAAGATTGTACACTACACCTGTATAAAAGCTCTAGGAGAAAAATTATTTCCTCTTGAGTTTCTTCTACCCTAGCCTCTAGCTCCTCTGCCTGGCAATTCCTTAAACTTACCCATCTCAGGTGACAGCCCACCTGGGCACCCTTCGTCCTCTGGAACGCCTAGATTCTGGCTCCCACCTTTATGAAATGTGAAGTGTTATGCATTTGTTCATGTTTCTATCCTTCCCTATTTGCTCCTCGAGTGCAAGGTCAATCTAACTCATCTTTGTTCTCGTGACACCTGTAGGGTACAGTACGTTGTCGATGATGGTGACAATAAGCAAGAGGAGCTGGCTCTTCAGGCCCTGAGCAGCAAACAGCTTAAATTACACCCTGTATTTAGAAAAGTGAAAAGTTCCTGATTTAAAGCTTTCAAAATTATAACCAAATGAACCCAAATTCTACTCTGTAGACAGCAAAAGTAACTAGGAAAATAAAGATTAATTCCTGTCCATTTTCTTCCTAGTTTCCTCCTAATGTGGCAGTTGGCTCCAAGTGTTTCATGGACCTGGAGTCTCCCAAGACCCTTTCAGCAGGTTCATGAGGTCAAAACTATTTTCATAATAACATAAAGATGTCATCTGCCTCCCCCCCCCCCTCCCCCAGCCATGCTAATATGTGCATTAATGGTACAAAAGCAATGATGGGCAAAAGAGCCAAAAGTGTAGCAAGCATCAAGCCAGTAACACCCAGATAAGAAAGTAAAAGTTATTAATTTTATTAAATCTTGGCTATTGAATATACATTTTTTTTACTATTTTGTGTGATAAAATGGGAGGTACACACAAAACACTTCCAGTGCACTGAAAAACCAATGTCTGCCTTGAGCAGAGTTGTGAGCTGAACTAGCCAACTTTTTTTTCATGGAACACCATTTTTACATTAAAAAATGACTGACAGACAAACTATGGTTATTCAGATGTGGATATCTGGGCAAACATTTTCTTGAAAATGAACTAAGCGGGACTGTCACTTCAAGGAAGTAGCCATTTTGTTCCCAGTAATAAAATTTGACTTTCAGATGAAAATCACAATTCTGGAAAATTTGGTATTTAACACAAACTTTGGCATTCACCGCCATGAGCTCTACATTTCTCAATACATAATGATTTTTCTACAGAGGCTGGTGGTGATGTTAATGAATGTGACTTTTGTATATCGTGCAACGAATTTGGAAGACAGGCATACCTCAGTGAAGTAACATTTGCCAAATATTGTAATAAAAAACCATGCACATACAGGAAAAAGGTATAAGATCAGTAGATTTAACTGTGACAATATATGGAAAGTTCATTGCTTTGGTTCAAGTTCCATGTCACAGCTAACCTTTTAAAAAACCAACTACCTGTCAAGTTTTGGTGTATTATCAAGGAATATCCACAATTAAATGAAAAGCTATTAGAAAACATCTCCCACTTCCAACGACCTATTTGTATGAGGCTAGATTTTCTTCACATACTTCAACTACAACATACTTGCCATTGAATTCAGAAGCAGATATGAAAATCTGACTGCCTTTCTATCAAGCTAAACATTATATGTTTGCAAAAATGTAAGATAATTCCACTCTCATTACATTTTTTTGCCTTAGAAAAATTTATTTTTTAAAATGTTATTAAAAATGTTATTTAATCATGACTGTTTATCACAGCTATTTTTCATGAATCGTGATTATTATTTTTTAAATGTTTATTTTGAGAGAGAGACAGAGACAGCATGAGCAGGGGAGGGACAGAGAGAGGGGTGAGTGACAATTCTGAGCCCTGATGCTGGCCTCAGTCCCATGACTGTGAGATCATGACCTGAACTGAAATCAAGAGCTGGATGCTTAACTGACTGAGCCACCCAGGTGTCCCGAGTTAATTGTTGTTGTTGTTGTTTTTAATCTCCTTTTAAATATTGAATATGGCAAATATTGATAGATATTTAACTCAGATAAACAAAAGCTCTTTGGGTCTTCAATGATTTCTAAGAGTGTAAGGAGGTCTTGGGACCAAAACATTTGAGAAATGCTACTCTAACCTATAAGAAGATGTTCAAAATGATTGTTAAGTTCTCTAAAAATTATTTTACTCAATAAGAGAAATCAGATATAGGCTTAAAAGAACGAGAGACAAAGTGAATGAGAATGTGGTAAAATACAAGCAGAAATCCCCAGGAGAAGGAGATCGAGGGATACAGAAACACAGACTGACATACCCACAGTCACAGAGACACACATTCTATAGCTGTCATGAATTTCCCAAGCTTGAAGTCATTACTAAAACCTCTGGAGTCTGAGCATGGCTGAAAAACCAGGGGGCCAAACAGGCCTTCCGCACTATAGGTGCTCAGGTGACAACTGTTCCTTGATTTGCAGGACTGTGGCCCGTCTTATGTTTGCACAATCTAGCACTGCTCGCATTCCTGCCTTCCAAATCTCAAAGGTTAGCCTGCTCACAGAATTTTGTGTGCCCATAACAATTCTAACCATTCATCTATTGAATTAGCCCCCACCCCATTAGATTCTGGAGACTGCTTTTAGGCACTGGTTCACTCATTCTACAACTGAACTTTAAAAAAGGGGAAGAGTACCTGGGTGGCTCAGTTGGCTGAGTGTCTGACTTTGGCTCAGGTCATGCCCCATATTGGGCTGTCTGCTGTCAGCACAGAGCCCGCTTTGGATCCTCTGTCCCCTCTCTCTCTCTCTCTGTCCCTCCCTTGCTCACACTTTCTCTCTCAAAAATACACATTAACAATTTTTTTTTAAAAAGGGAAACAATCCTTAGCAATGATCTGACCAACTAATACTATTTCCAGTTTATTATATTTTTAAATGTCTTTTTATGTTGAGAGAGAGACAGAGTGCGTGCACAAGTGAGCACAAGTGGGGGAGAAGCAGAGAGAGAGGGAAACAGAATCTGAAGCAGGCTCCAGGCTGTGAGATGTCAGCACGGAGCCAGACATGGGGCTCAAACCCACGAACTGTGAGAGCATGACCTGAGCTGAAATCAGATGCTTAACTGACTGAGCCACCCAGGCGCCCCTCCAGCTTAATTAAATCTTCCCTCCTCAATTAGTCAAGGCAACTTTACTGAAACATGCAGAAATCAAAAAACATAAAATGAGAGTTTCCATATAGATTTTAACTCTCATGGTACAAAAAAATCTTGGAAAACCTCTTCATTAATCAATAACATATTTATTATTAGCACTTTACAGGGCTTGTTAATAAAATTTAGTGTACTTTTATTAGTAAATCTTTAAGACATGACAAAGAGTGAAGCAATGCAACGTCGAGTAAGGCTACTCTCCGGGGCCAGACTGAGGCCTATTTTTCTAAATCTTCTGATCGGAGGAGAAGGCCCAAGGCCCTCCTGCAGCCGCTAGCCACCACCCAATTCCTAACGTACAGAACAACAAAACTGAATCAACAGAGCAACTTTTGCTTCTCTCTACTGCACAGCTCCTTCTATAAAAAGAAACTTAGAAATAAAACCCAACTAAAAAAAGAACACACTGTATTAGGATACTGACCTGGAATTCTGCAAAAGTCAAATGCACAGTCCATTTTGGGGCAGCGAGGGGCCCATATCGAAGTGAAAACTACCGCACGGGTCTGCTAGTCCCTGCAGAGAGTGTTCCGACAAAGGACACAGCTTCAGTGAGTCCGGTCCACCACCCCACACACATCCCTGCAGTACGTTTTCTCACAGTCCTGTTGGGTGACTACGTCACACCCTCACATGACAAGGTGTTAGAAACACACGCATCGGATCTCAAAAACAGATTACAAAACAGAAGCCCTTTATATAGTTCGGCTATGTCTAGGAAAAGGAAAATCCTCTTGATTTCTCTTCTAAACGCAGTCCAAAAGGGGTAGAGAAGAGCTGCATTTATGAGACTTTAACGCACTTAAACCATCAGGTTCAAGAAAGCATGGTGAGGTGAGGAAAGTTTGCTTTTTCAACTGAAATTCAGGCCGTTCGAAAGGCTAACACCAGGAAGCTTCCAGGGTGTATTCAACAGAGAAAGGCTGGCTTGAACAACCTCACCTGAATATATTCTTTTGAAAAGGTAAACATCTGGTCTCTAGACTTGTAGTTGCGTGCATATGGATTGTAAGGACGAGCATTATCAGATTCATGAATGATGCAATGTGCTCAGTTAAATATTTCAAGTTGCTTGTTTGGAAAGATGAAAGGGGGAAAAGGTCCTTGGCTTCTTTTTTCCTTTTTGAAACACAACAGTATTTCAGGGTAGTCCATGTACCTTGGGTTCATCTCAGGATCATGCATGCCCAGATATCTGCTTGCTTAGAGAGTGTACCTCTAAGCCCTCCGGTGCTGTGTTTGTTCCTGATCTCAACCAAATTCCACTGACACTCAGCGTCCCTAATGCAGGAGGCATTTTAAATATGAATGCTGCAGGAACCAAGTTACCAAAAAGACCAGAACAGGGTTCCTGTCCTCTGGGACTTCTCATTTCCAGGTGAGCTTATCATAAAGAATTGGTCTCAAAAAACCAAATACCAATATTTTGGAAGCCTGGAGGGCCAACTGATTTAATGGCCCTATTCCTCTCAGGTGACTGCTTCCTCTTGGGAAGGACACAAGGAAGAACTGTCAGAAATTTTTGGCTACTGAACAACAATGACCCTCCAGCTGGTCACAAGAACTAAGATGGACTGAACACTAACTGCTGCTTTGGTGTTAAACCATCTAAACCCAGCTCCCCAGGCACCCTCCCTCTCCACCCCCTGCTCCCTCTGTCCCCCAGGTTTCTCAGAACTACTGAATGACAAGGAATCCCAGTTTACACTGGTTCTTTCTGGAGGAGCCAGAAACTGGGCAGGAAGGAGCGAGCACACAACACACACACACAGCATGAAGAGCAGCACTCGGCACATGGTGGGGTTGGTTCAGTGAGTGTGGGCTGGAATCAGCTGGAGAACTGACCATGTCCTGCTCAGCTGGTGGTTTGGAGAGGACTGCTTATGCAGTCCATGCTTCACACAGTACACGGGATGGTCTTTTATAAACACAAATGAGATCAAGTCCACCCCTGCTTAAAACCCTTTGGCGGTGTTCTCCAGACATCAGCACAAAATCCAGAAGCTTCACTGTGGCCTGCAAGGCCCGGTATCATCCACAGCTCCCGGCTGCTCTCTCCAGACCTGCCTGCTCCCCTCCACCCCACTCTCTGTGCTCACTACATAGGCCTCCTTTTGCTTACTCCACCTGCCAGGTCTCTTCCAGCCCCGAGGGCCTTTAAACACACTGATCCCAGTACTGCCCAGGGCTGGCTCACTCTCGTGCTTCAGGCCCAGCTCAAGTGTCATCCGGGGGGATCACCCCAAGTCTCTGATTCTGCTTTCACTTGCCCTCATAATGCCCGGTTTTCCCTTCATACCACCTACCTCATCCTGCAATTATCACATGCGTTTGCCTGCTTGTGCATTGTCTACTCTGCCCACCAGAAGGTAAGCTCCGGGACAGAAAGGACCTTGTGAGTCCTGTTCACTGCTATGTCTACAGGATGCAGCACATGGTAGGTGCTCAGGAAACATCTGCTGAATGACTACATGAAATGGCTAGGCATAAAAAACATGAACGAGGCTCCCCTTGATTGAGAGAGCAACCTGCCCCCCTCCCCTGCATTCCCGGTGCCCCGAACCCTGCTCTGCTTTTATTTTTTCCACAGTACCCATGACATTCCAATATACTACGCAATTTACCCCTTTACTTCTTACTGTCCATCTGCCTGCTAGAACTGAAGTGCCACAAGGGCAGTAAACTCTGATATTCTACACTGATGTATCGTAAGCACCTAGAAAAGTGCCTGACACATAGTAGGCCCTCAGTAAATACTCACTTACTGAATAAACAATCCACACTGTAAATAGATACATGTTTTTAAATCAGCATTAGATATGGGTAGGCACCATAAATACTGCCAAATACAATGCCCATCTGTTTGAATTTCCCTAATCAATTTAGAATAAAATTGCTTTTATCTGATGTATTTCAGGTTGCAAAGCACTTCACATACTAATTCTTTTTTTTTTTTATTTTTTCACATTTTATTTATTTTTGAGGAGGGTGGGAGGGGCAGAGAGAGAGAGGGAGACACAGAATCCGAAGCAGCTCCAGGCTCTGAGCTGTCAGTACAGAGCCCGATGCAGGGCCCGAACCCACAAGCCAAGAGATCATGACCTGAGCTGAAGTCAGACACTTAACTGATTGAGCCACTCAGGCACCCCAAATATTAATTCTTTTAATCCCCTTCAGCATCCCGGGCAGTGGGAAAGTAAAGTGGAGATATTACTATATACTCACAGGGTTAAGTGATTTAACAAACAGAGTTTGTGCTCAGTATATGGAAGCTGATATTATCGTGCCCACGGTATCGAGTGGAAACTGAGCCCAGATCAGTACCATGCTTACAGAAGAGCTGTCACTTCTGATGGCAGCACGGTGCTCAGTCCCCCGCGCTCTACTGCCGCCTCACATGCGTGTGCACACACAGCAGGAGTGAAGACAGAGCAGCACAAAACTGCCCTGCACCAAGTCCAAACAGCAGGCATACTGTATAGGATCACTACTGTGGAAGCCCATAGCAGGAAGAGACCCAGGCCAAGATTCAAGAGCTAGAACCCCTGGGGGCAGCCAGCCTAGATCACACACCAGGAAGTAACTAAGAGGGGCACCTGGGTGGCTCAGTAGGTTAAGCATCCGACTCCTGGTTTGGGCTCAGGTCTTGATCTCACATTTTGTGAGTTTGAGCCCCACATTAGGCTCTGCATGGACAGTGTGGAGCCTGCTTGAGATTCTCTCCTTCTCTCTCTGCCTCTCCTGTGCACTCTTTCTCTCAAAATAAATAAACTTAAAAAAAAAAAAAGTAACAAAGAAATGCTGCCTGTCATGAAGCAGAATGTGTCAAGAGTGGTAGCCAAGAAGGGCAGCTGAGGATCGGAGTTAAGGCAAGCAGACCCCCAGGCATGGGCAGCAGTCACCAGGGCAACCTGAGCATTGCTACATGTAATGGGCCCCGGCCTGGGACTCTGCATGCTGGCCGGGCAAACAGTGGTGCTGCAGTAGGCATTCTCTAGGTGCCACCTGAACACGTAACACAGTCAGTCATGGTGCCTGCTCCACAGCCCAGAATTTGCTAAACACTCAACACCAAGGCTTTATACCCACGTGTGGCCAACTTAAAATCTTAGTATTAAAAGAAGTTGCTTTCTAAAAGTCTATTCAGTCCAATTCAGTCCAAGGACTCAGAAGACAAAGACCAAGGATTTGCACAGCCAGGATTTGTTACTCTGAAGTGTATGTATGTATCAGGAAAATGAATTTTCATTTGCTTCCCCTCCCCAATGAGTATTTAGATTTACCCGCTCATTAGAGGACTGGGCATGATGCAGTCTCAGGGATCATGAAGCTCATGCTAGAGACCTATCAGTCAGGGTACAGCATGAGAGCAATGAGTATGAAGCGTCAGGGGAGCACTAGCAAAAGAGAATCTCCAGGGGAGGGTCACTTTGGGTGTCAGCTTTCCCCATGACAGACGGAAGAGTCCCCCCACAAACCCAGAACTGAGAGATGGTCAGTGAGGCTCATTAAAACCCTAAATCCAAATTCCAGTATCTTTTTTTTTTTAATTTTTAATGTTTATTTATTTTTTAGAGACAGAGTATGAATGGGGGAGGGGCAGAGAGACAGGGAGACAGAATCCGAAGCAGGCTCCAGGCTCCGAGCTGTCAGCACAGAGCCCAATGCGGGGCTGGAACCCACAAACCATGAGATCATGACCTGGGCTGAAGTCGGATGCTTAACCCACTGAGCCCCCCAGCTTCCCCCAAATTCCAATATCTTTACCAAGGATTATAAAGTCCTCTGCGACTTAACCGCATTTCCTGCCACTCTAACGTGCATCAGCCTTCTTTCTGTTCATTCAATACGCCTAGGAACTTGTCACTTCAGGGTTTTGCTTCTGCATCCTAGAATGCCCTTCCAGCCCAGGCAGTAGTCCTCTTTTATCTCTATCCAACAATCCTTTCCCCCTCAATTAGGTTCATCTGTTATCTATTCTCAGCATACTTTTCTTTCATAGCACTCCTTACGACTGTAATTAAACATTGACAAATGTGTGCCTTTACCACAAAAGTATAAATTCTATGAGAGCTAAGACTGTCTACCAGTATCCTTAGCTCCCGGCACTGTACTTGGCACAGAACAGGTGCTAACAAACCTTTACTGAATGAATGCAAAAACAAAAAGCACCCAAACATTAAGCTTTCTAAAGCCTACTATACCGGGCACTGTTACCAAGCTTTCTGGATCCAGCATTAGGTCAACAGAAACTGCCCTGCTATTTGTCACCTATGCTAAAAGGGGTGAGTATGTTTGTTGAACATAAAAAAAGGCAAGAAGGCTGTTTTGACATGGTATAAGGAAACACACACACACACACACACACACACACCAGATCAACACTGCTAGCCTAAACCTGAGCCGGATAAGACAAGCCAGGGCCATTTATCTATTGCCCACAAAGTTGTCACTGCCCAAACAAGTTAAAACACTGAAATGCAGCTTCAAAACACTGAGAAATGGCTTACTATTACTGCTTTGGCTCAAAAAAAGGGAGAAGAGCAACCCTTTATGCCCTGATATGCTTTGTTCTGTTATAGACAACAGGCCCAAAATGGAATTCCTTATGCTAAGCTAAGCCCCATGTCACCAAACTGAAACTTAACTTAGTTTTACCTCTTCCAGAAATGGAATCTTAAACCAGTCAACTACGAATCAACTTTTATCAGCATTAAGTACCCTGCTAATAAGGTCCTGCTGTCCGCTATAAGGAGAGTAACCTTGCAATAACCAATCTGCCTCTTTGCCTAGTGTAACTTCCGTATTCTGCTCCCATCTGCCTATAAAATCTCTTGCCTTGCATAGCGCTTTGGCGCTCCTTTTTTTTATCTGCTAGATTGGATGCTGCTCAGTTCACAAATTATGGAATAAAGTCAATAAAATCTTTAAAATTTACTCAGATGAGTTTTGTTCTTAAATAGTTTAAACTCCAGGGATTTGGCTTTTGTCTCTTGAGTGCTTAGGCTAAGCTGGAAACAAACTTTTAAAATAACTTAAAAAAATACTAAAACTTCAAAGTGGTTAACATGTGGGTGTAGAATAAAAAAGTTACTGAGCTACGTTGTGCACATGCACTGGCCCATGACTTCTAACTATGCTGCTGTCCCCTGCTCTTTCGAGAGCCCCTCTGGGCAGCCTTCCTCAGGGCTGGTGTAGTGTCACATTGACATCCCACCACAAGTGCATCAACGTCCCCAACGAGACCTGCTCAACTGACAGGAGGAAATTCACCTCCTATGCCAGCCACATGCTGTGCCCTCAGCACCTGACGGGCACATCCACATGCCCAGTACCGTTCTACACACTGTGTACACACCATCCCGATTAAGTTCACGGCAACCTGATTTTGCAAATGAGAAAACTGAGGATTCTGAGAGGCTGTGTCACTTGACTGGGGTCATTTCACTAGTGAGCGGCACAGCTGGGATTCAGACTCAGCAGTAGAACTCAAAGACTAGACTCTCCATTTCAGGCTCAGAAGCACCAAGAAATAAAGAATAAGTTCTTGGTACCAAAGGCTCCTAGGCTCACGACCGCAGCCTACTTACCCATGTGTGAGTGCCTGGCAAACTTTCAACTGGACTTGAGCAGGGCTGCCAAATACAGGGGGACAGGCCATGCCCTGTGATATGTTGTCAAGAAGGGGAGGCTGAGAGCCAGCTCACGTTCTGCTTGGCCAGGCAGGTACACTGGGGAGGGCTGCATCCTCCTGCCATACGGACGGGACTGTTTCTTTAAAATGCATAAAGATACCATATGGACCACCAGGTGGCTCTGGGGTGAACATTTTGGGGAAATTCAGAATTTTCCATAACATTCTATTTTTAATTTGTGTTCCTAAAAAAAAAAAAAAGTAAACTTCAAAGTAATATATGGCACTCAAAAATATTATTATTTTTTTAAATATTTTATTTTTATGGGGCACCTGGGTGACTCAGTCGGTTAAGCGTCCAACTCTCGATCTCAGCTCAGGTGTTGATCTCAGGATCATGAGTTCAAGCCCTGTGTTGGGCTCCACGCTGGGCATGAGGCCTACTTAAAAAAAGATTTTATTTTTAAGTAACCTCTACATCCATTGTGGGTCTCGAACTTACAACCCCGAGATCAAGAGTTGCATGCTCTACCAACTGACCCAGTCAGGTGCCCCACAATTGTTATTTTTTTGATCCACTTCTATTTCAAGGTAATATTTATCAAATGCTTACCACTCACCAGTAACTGAGTGCAACACAGGGGCTACCATAAGAAGTGGGTATTGAAAGGGTGAGTGAGGAGATCAGAGCTCCTGAACCAGGAGAACTGAGAGACCCCAAAGCCCTGTATCAATCCATTCATGAAACAAGGCTCTCCCTAAGGATAATTCAGGATGAGGGAGATCACAGCCAATCTGGGATAGTGGCAGAGAGCTTGAACTTTGGTGTCAGGTGGACATGGCTCCGTCACATTCTGGCTGTGACCTTGGGCACACTTCTTAAGCTCTTTGCACCTCAGCCTCTTCATCTGCAAAATGGAGCTAAAAATAGAATCTATCAGGGCGCCTGGGTGGCCCAGTCGGTTAAGTGTCCGACTTTGGCTCAGGTCATGATCTCACAGTTCGTGGGTTCAAGCCCTGCGTCAGGCTCTGTGCTGACAGCTCAGGGCCTGGAGCCTGCTTCGGACTCTGTGTCTCCCTCTCTCTGTGGCCCTCCTCGGCTCATGCTCTGTCTCTCCTTCAAAAATAAACGTTAAAAAAATTTTTTTTAAATAGAATCTATCAGGGTTAACATGAGGATTAAATGATTAATACCTAGAAAGTGCTTTGTGTAGTGTCTGGAACAAAATCAAGCTTGCTAACCATGATCTATTATTAATATTACTATTACCAATTAATAATTAGTTGCAAAGTCAGTAGGAACAAATATTGCAAGCCTTGGCCCCAGACCCCAAATATAAGGAATGTGAAATTCCTCAATGGCAGGGACATATGTTCTATTCACTGTGTGCCCAGAGGTCCCCATCACCCCTCACAGTACTTAATACCCCAGAGGGGCTCATCAGCTAATCATTCTTCCCTAATGCAGACAGCAGTTACATCTGAGCCTTAGCTCAGATGTGGGCATTTAGTTACAAGTACCATCTTAAATTCTTTTCTTTAGTTACATCGTTTGTTAGCATTCTTCTCAGCACGTGGAAAAAAGGTATTAAAAATTTAAATTAAAAAAATCATTCAAGTTAGCTATTTATTAGCAATTCTGGTAAAAAGCTTAATAGGAAGGAGACCAGAATGTTTAATGTTTAAGACAAATACCTAAATCACTTACAAATTTCCATGATGTGTCCTTGTCCCCTTAAGTCAGATCACTCAAATTGCGCTCTACAAGGCAAAGTTAGGGTGTTGTCTGTCAGCTTACTCGGTGATGAGGCTGCTCTGGAGAGCAACATTCTTTCACCTCTGTTCTGCTGCTCCACCTCTACCTGTACACACACTCCTAGCAGACCATGTTTGCTCCTTTCCTCTCATACCATGGGACTTTTGCAAGGCCATGTCCTGGGACCTCCCTCTTACTTTAAACTAGGAACCTAGTAACTTGTCAGTTTGGTATGACTTATTTTAGAGAACATTTTGGTTTTCTGATTTTAGAATTTTTTTAGTTTATGTCTCAGTTTAATGGATTCATTAGATTGTGGTTTGTTCATTAAAATTTTTTTTTTTAATTTGGGTTCAGTCTGGGGTTTAACATGTTTATGTGCTTATTTGGATCTGGTTCAAGCTTCCACTGAAACCCTGGAGGAAAATTTTTGACAACTGTCAGATGTAGTCAGTAGTCGCAAACTCTCCTTCTCCTGTTCCATTGGGCTGTCTTTTCTCTGTCTGTATAGTTACATCTTCATCCTTAGAGGTTAAAGCAGGGTCTCTGCTTATACACTCCTGGGTTTAAATTCCAGTTCTGCTGCTTACTAGCTGTATGAACTTGAACAAGTCAATTAACACCTCCAGACCTGTTTTTTTTTTTTAATCTACACAATGGATATGATAGGGCAACTTACACATAAAGTGCATTTCATTCTATTGCTCTTTTCACTCTAATTTTCCATGAAAATTCCAGAAATCAATACCTACAACTCTTTTCTTTAGCCCATCTCATTTTGATAATAACAACCAATTTAATGCTTGCTGCTTGAAAGGTTGGAATCAGGGGTTTCTCTGAAGCTGAAGTGGAAAGATGAATGGCCTAGAGAGTTTCAGGCTTCAAGGGCTTCCAGTGAGCCTGAGCAAAAGACTAGTTCTGACAGGCTGGGCAGTCGGGAGCCAGGCTGACCCCAGAAGAAAAGGAGTTAGCTACAAAACAGTCATGGAAGATAAATGCAAAAACAAATATTTAGCAAAATAAGGGACTATGTGGGTAATAACAGTAACAGTTCCTGTATCAAAGTCTTGCGAGAATGTTAATGTAGGTACAGTAATGTAACTGATAGAACCAATGCCTACTTTTAAAGAAAAAGTACATGCATCATGATGTTTATGATAAATAAAATCAATAACTGTATTAACAAATAGAAAATTAGTGACTCTATTGTTTTTTTTGGGGGGGGGGGTTCTATATGCCCATTGAAGATATCACCCACCACAACCCTACTGTGAAGAATAAGCAGAGAAGAGGCCAGTGGCTTCTTTGGGTCCACACATTGCTCTTCCCACTGTGGGTAAAGATGCTGAGCAAGAGTGCCCTCAGACTATCATCTTAGCCCCAGATTAGATCATTACTCAGTTTTTTCACACACAGAAATGGCAAAAACATCCACATGGCCAGCCCCACCAGTGTTAGCAGACAGAGGGAAGGCAAAGCATTTTACAACCTGAGTGCTCTGTTCTCTTCACAGCTCCCTTCTGTTCCATCCTCACCTCACTGGGAAGGGGGCCTTTAAGCACAATAAAGAAGTCATGCCCAGAGTGGCAATCAATACCAGCAAGGAAGAGAGGAGGCAGGGCAGAGGGTGCTCTGTACCAGAAGGGGTGGGGCCGGATGCAGGATACAGGGAAGGGAGACCATGGAGGAAAGAGCCTGGGGCTCCCTCCCAAGGAGGTCTCTGCGCTGAGGAGCTTCCTAGTAATCACAACTCCTGGGAAGGTCTGGCTACTGTCACTGAGCCTGCCCACGCTGCTCTTCCAGGTGTCACGGGCTTAATAACAGGGTTATGGTCATAAAAGTAAATTTCCTAAGGCAGTTCCTAGCTCCGAGATTAGACAGCCCCTGTTACAAACATGATCCTTTAGACAGAGTTTTGCCTTGGCAGCAGCCTTTTCCGGGTTGTGTTCTGAAGTTCTTTTACATTTGATGACCACAGCCCATCTCCAGTCCAGAGCGCTGTGTCCACAAGATGGTGCTGAGTCCACACAGAGAAACGCTCAGTGTCCTGGGTAGCTGGTAATCCTGTCCCCTCAGTCTTTCTCTCAATGGGCAGATGAGTATGCATTGCTCCAAAAGAAAAAGACATTGAGTGTTTTAGGTAACAAAGAGAGCCGGCTTCTTAATGGAGTTTGCACTCTAACTTGTTCTCAATTTGCCACAAATGGCTTCTAGGGAGTCTTCAGATAAAGGGTGGGTACCGCCCTGCCCAGTGCAGGAATTTCCTCCTTGGAGGGGCAGTCCTCACCAGGAGCAAAGAAGGGGCCCTCAATGGTGGCCTCTGCCCTACGAGAGCCCTTTGAAGATTTATTTAGCATGTCCCCCCTTCCTGGGCTAAACATTTCAAATTCCTCTACTAGTCCACTGTGAAGAGGGTTTAATAGACAAAGAGCATTGGATTTCATCCAATCCTCTCATTTTGGATGCAAGTAAATTGAGGCATGGAAAAGTCTAATAAGATCTCATGGTGTGACCAAAACTGGTTTCTGGACTTCCGATTCCATGTGCTTCATTATATCACACTCCAATGGCAGATACTAGGACCTGCTTACTAATAGCAGGACCACAGAAAGGACCTGACCTCCCTAAAACCACACAGGGTGTTAGGAGGATTCAGTGAGAGTACCTGAGCACTCAGCAAGGGCAAATAGGGAGCAAATAATTGATTTTATTTAGGATACACACATGCTTCTTTTTTTCTGGCATGAAGTTCTCCTTTCTTCCCTTGTTTTCTTCTTCTTTCTCAGCTTCCAAACTTCCAAGGCTGAGTTTTTTAACCGAAGCTCAAACACACCCATTTATTCTGATTAAATTCAATCATGTTCATTTTGTTCATCATCTCCAGTGTGCTGGGATATTTTAGAATGTAAATTTTAACTTAAAATGGATCTACTGATGTTTTAAAAACATGTTACACAGATTAATCCTCCTGAAATTTACAGGTAAGTTTAGGATGGTGATGTCTGTGACAAAAAAAGGCAGGGCTGTTTTCTATGCTCACCTCCAGAGTGGCAGAATGTGGTCATTCTTCTAACCTCTCCCCCCACCGCCCATCATGTTTCAGGATTGGGACTTGGAAAATATTTTTCAACCTATCAGGATAAAACAGATAAAGCCTTGATTTCATTTTTGGTGAGGAAGCAGGTTGAATCTACACTATGAGGAAGTGGCCCTGTGAAGAACATCTCCGTCTGTGCTAATGCGTAAATATGTTTGGAATCAAGACACTGAGACCTCAGGATAAGTGAGCTCTAGTGCTGAGATCCAGAAAACTTCTGAGCTGCAGAAAAGAAACCTTTTACTTAAAAGAACCAGCTCCCTGGAGTCGATCTGTGATCCCTGGGCTGGTCCTTGGTTACAGGTGAACCAATGTAAAACCCTGACCAGTTACATTCTCTCAGCACTGTTGTTTCAGTAAGCGGAAGACTCTAATTTTCTAACCACTCTTCCTCATTCCCACATCCTCCCTACCTAGCTCGTGCCATTTGGTTTTCTGGGGCTCACAACCCAGCCTCCTGGTACCCTGCCCCACCAGGAAATCAGACAACCTGCAACTAACTGCCTCGGTGCCCATATTCACTGACCCAGCAGGACACCACCTTCTCCATCCTGACACTTTTCTAAAGGCCAATCTTCTGGACCTAAATGCAGAACAAGGACAAGAACACTCAGCTTTACTCCTGCTTAGCCTTAGGCCATTTACAAATCACTTTCATATGTACCATTTCATTTTCTTTCTCACAATACCACTCTGGGCTGTGAAATACTATTTCCATTTCAAAGATGAAGACACCGAGGCTCAGAAAAATTAAGCCAAATCCTAACACCATATATCATGTAATTGGCAAGGTTGGGTTTTTGACCCTGATCTTGTGACTGTGGGTCACAAACTCCTTCTAGCATACTTAAAAGGAAGACTGTATTTATGTGATTCCAAATGCTATTAATAAATATGAATCACCATCTCATCTTTTGAGTATTATGTTTAATGGCTGTGTTTTTGTGTGTGTGTGCCAAATTCAGTGTCAAATGTGAATATGCCATTCGAAAGATTATATATCAATAGCCATTTGACCAACAGATGCAGTTTTTCCTGACCGGCCTACAAACCATTAACACTGCCAACCAGGTGACCATGTCTGCATTCCACTTTGTATTCTCTGCCATCTTGCATTACGTGGTGGCACAACATTTTGTTTAATTCGTTCTGTAAAACGGGAATGATACCTGAGATGATTATTGGGTCAGTTAAAGGAAGTAACGACTACAGAGAACCTAGCTAGGAAGTGTTCAATTAATGGTATTACATACTACTACTTCTACTTCTACTAAAACTTCATTACGGTCATTAAAACCAAGTAGACCTTTGTTTTCTTAACAGGTGTCTGAGGAGGTGTAAGGCAGCATGGGCTCAATAATTCAGAGAAGCAGAAACACTATTTCAAGCCCTTAGCTTGGTTTAATCCTTTATTTCTTCCCTCATTCAGCAACCGCCTGGAGCCCACAGTCTAATGAAGAGACAGGCATGCACACAAACAGCTCCTCCGTGATGATCACACTCGAGTGAGTGTGCCCAGGACTCCGAAGGAGGTAGGCTTAAACAGTTGGGGGAAGGAGAGTCAGGGAAAGAGAGGTGGAATGGAGTCCTGAAAGATACAGGGCATTTCTTTGGAATCGAAAAGACAAAAAGGCATTCTATCTCCAGGCAGAGGTCTGAGCAGAGGCAAGGAGGCATGAGATAGAATGATACATGTGGGGAATGGCAAAGAGGTGGGGAATGGCTGCCACACAGGGTGTGGACAGGGCCTGATGGAGACAGAGAGGGACAGATTGGCAGGGACCCAGGTGTCAAGAGTTCTGAATGTTACCAAGACTTTGGATTTTATCCTCCAGCCTAGCATATTGGAGTCACCCACGGGAACTGGATAAAAAACCAACAAGCAGGCTCCAACTCGAGATTCTGGTTTGTTTGGTCTTGGGTGAATACTGACTACTGAGATTTTTTTAATTTATTTATTTTCAGAGAGACAGAGAGCGAGCGAGTGGGGGGTGGTCAGAGAGAGGGAGAAAATCCCAAGCAGTCTCCATACTGTCAGCGCAGAGCCCATATGGGGCTCAAACTCACGAACTGTGAGATCGTGACCTGAGCCATAATCAAGAGCCAGGTGCTTAAGTGACTGAGCTATCTAGGCGCCTCTCCAGATGATTCTAATGTGCAGCCTGGACAATCATGAATCATTTAAAAGATTTTAAGTGAGAATCATTTGACAAATTTGCAGGCAGATCATTCTGGAAACCATTTGGTAAGAAGGATGTCTGCAGGGAGTGTAGAAAGAAGCCAAAGGTCGGGGCGCCTGGGTGGCTCAGTTGGTTGGGCGGCTGACTTCGGCTCAGGTCACGATCTCACAGTTCGTGAGTTCGAGCCCCGCGTTGGGCTCTGTGCTGACAGCCTGGAGCCTGTTTCAGATTCTGTGTCTCCCTCTCTCTGACCCTCCCCCGTTCATGCTCTGTCTCTCTCTGTCTCAAAAATAAATAAACGTGAAAAAAAAAAAAGAAAGAAGGCAAAGGGAAGGTGGGGAAGAGGAGAGAAAGATCTGAAAGCTATTTGGATGGAAGAATCAACTCACCGGAAATGAGAGGAAAGAGAGAGGGAAGGGTTTACACCCCGATACCATTGCCTCGATGTGCCACTGGCAGGTAGGGAACCTGATCAAAGAGCTGGTTTGGGAGGAGGATAATAAAGTCTGTGCTCCCTGAGGAGCCTGCGGAATACGCAGGTGATGCTCTCAGTCAACAGGCTTCCAAAACGGACTCTGTTGCTGAAAGCAAGCCGGCCTGAAGACTCAGATGTGTAGTGCACTGGCAGGCATGGAGGAGGTGGTCGCAGACATGAGCAGGGATATTGCCCAAGGAAAGTAAAGTGGATGAACAGAAGGAGCCTGAGGAATACCACTCCTGAGGGGTAATGGATGTATCAGGATCACCTGGAGGCCCTCATCAAAACTTTAGTTTCTTAGTGCCACTCCAGACTGACAGAATCAGAACGGTCAGGGGGTAAAGCCCCAGAGAGTCATTTTTCACAAGTTCCCAGGCATTTCTGAATCAAGACTAGGACTGGACACTGCATCAGTTTCCTAATAATGCTGTTAACAAGTTACCACCAACTCAGTGACTTACAACGACAGAAATTTCTTCTCTCACAGTTCTGGAGGCTGGAGTTTGCACTCAAGGTATCAGCAGGGCCGCGTTCTTTCTGAAGACGCTAGGGGACAATCCTTCCTTGCCTTTCCCAGCTTCTGATGGCTCTAGGCGTTCTCTGGTTTGTGGCTGTGTCACTCTACTCTCTGCCTATGTCTTCACATGGACTTTTCTTTATGGGTTGCTCCTCTGTGTGTTTCTTAGAAGGCCAGTTGTCATTGGATTTAGGGCCCACCCCACAATCCAGAATGAACTCATCTCAACATCCTTAACTAACCTACATCTGCAAAGACCCTTTTTCCAAATAAGGTCGTATGCACAGCATCGGGATACGAACACCTCTTTTGGCGGCCACCATTCAACCTACTACTGACCCCATGGCAAAAACCCATCTGGATAAATGGGAGAGGGGACTGAGATCCAGAACTCCAAGCTAAGTTCCCTGACAGTAGCAGGAAGAAGAGGAAGAAAGAGGTAGAGAGAGAACTATTTCAGGGACTAAAATCAGCAGCTACACTTCCAAGTCTTACGCCGCCCAAGGGACCCCGGGCTGCTAAGAGTGCAGCACACAAGGCCATCTGAAAGTACTATGCAGACTGGAAAAAATCACCACAATCATAAATTAACAAATGCTAGACCATGGTTCCCTCAAAATACAAGTGAAAGCTTTGAAGGGCTGAAAAGACTTTTCATTAATTCACTTTCTAGACTAAATTAATTTGGTATGAAGTTAGGCTTCATTATCTCAGATACTGTGGCCACTCTGTCCTCACCACTCTAGTAGCTTTCAGTCCAGACAAGTCACTGAGGCAGCACAGGATTGGTTACTTCTATCTTTCCAAATGTTTCCTTAGGAGCAGGCAAAACTCTCAGTCATCAACATTAAAGAAGGTTCAGTTACACCTTCCTTCTCATGCCTCCCGGGGTCTCGGCACCTTTACTGAGACCACATCCCTCCTCATTTTTACACTGATACATGTTCCACCACTAAAGTCCTACACCATTATTGCTTGTGTCGGTTCCCTGACACGCAAAGGTTTTCTGGCCTCTTAACATAGGAATTTCCTTTCTTGGCAACATGGTTTGCCTGGCCAGAAGGTCAGTGGGGCATGGGGCAGGTGGAAAGGAACCACATGCTAGGCTGAGGTTAAAGTCATGGCTCAGGAACACTAGCCTTCAGAATCAGATTCCTGGTGTGGTCAAAACCACCCCATCATACATCCTTACAGTATAATGCAACAGGTACATCCCCCAAGATGTCCCTACCCTCTAAGACTATCCGAAAGCATCTTCTAGCTAGCACACCCACAAGGACCAATCTCTACGCAAGTCTGTCTCTGCTTTACCACAGCATCTAGAGCAGTGTTCCCCAAACATTCATGTGCATGAGTCAGCTGGGCATCTTGTCAAGTGCATTTTCAGACACTGTGGGTCACATGTATGTGGTCCATCTTCATTTATGTCAGGGTGGAGATGGCTGAGGTGTACAACTGGATTTCAGGTTTAAGGAAACTAAGTTCCTTTACCTACTGGTGAAATTATAATAGTTATAATGGTGATGACAATGATGCCAATGACAGGAAGAGCTAATATTTACTGAGCACTTTCTACATGCTAGGCCCTGTGCTAAGGGCTTTACAGACATTATGATTCACTCTGCACCGAGAGAGCTAGGGAAAACAGGAGTGGTTAAAAGATATTTATAAAAAAGGCAAGGCATTTTAAATTCCAGGATGTGCAGAAGGTCAATCAAGTGTCAACAGAGAGAGGCCAATTCTCACACTGTCCCGGTCTGGGACTAGCTAGGCAGTAGCTAAATGCTTGATATTTCAGAAAGCGTCTTTGGGCTAAGCAAGTCAATGCTAGAGACTATTTCATGAAATGCCTGCTGTCCCTCACTGTCACCCCATGGCCTGATGCCAGCCAGGTTAGCCTCTGCAGTCTTGGCTTCATTCAGCTGCCTCGGGAGGAACATGCCTGAACAGGGAGTGGCTGCTTTTGGTGGGTTCTTCCTGTTCTATCCTGGGATGGGCACAGCGAGCACTGGGCAGCTTAATCAAGGCTGCTATGTCTGATGCCTCTCAAGATGTCCCCCAGATGTCCTTGGACATACATGTTGTGTTTTGCTGCTGATTCTACTGACAAATAGCTTTGCCAGTATGAGACCAGACACCGTTTATATTCAAAGTGGTTCCCTTATTTGCTGTGACATGGAGAAGGTTCAATGGCCATGACCTTTCCTTGGGATGGGTCTTAAAGAACTTCAGTCCCAATGCTCTGCAAGAAAAGACTAGGCAGGCTGCCACTGAGGAAACCCAGGTTGGTGGCCTGAGTCAGATGGTGTGGCTCTATAATTGGCAGGCAAGCAGTCCGGAGGCTGAATTCAGCCTGTTGATATGTTTCATTTGGCCCTCCAGTACTTAAAAAAATTTTCAAGCCTCCGGTTTGCCCCAATTTCACTATTCTATCTTCTTATACCCAGCCACACTGAACGTTCATATTATCTTCTTGCCCCCATATGTATCTGAACTTTAGACCCTAATCTATAATAACCTAAGTAGAAATCACTTAAAAGTTTTATTCTGCCTATAACGTTTCCATCTCTGCACTATGATTCAATGCCCTCCTAAAAATTATATGGTGAGGTATCAGTATCCAAGCTTCCAAAACTACTGAAGTATTTCATCTTAATGAAGGATAGGTGGTGAGAAGCCTTAACATGGAGTGTATTTGGGTCACACAATATTTCTTCAGGATCCCTCCAGTTTGTTCATGCCCAAGTGGAAAGTTTCTTAATATATGAATCCTAGGGGGCAGAGTGGCAGATATCAAACTCTTCACTTTGCTTCAAAAGTCACGTCAACCACAAGGTCAACTCTAGCTCCTCAAAATCAGATTCATACTCCTGGAGGCACCCTGCTTTCCTTTCCAAAAGAGATTCCACATTCATCGTTAGCAGATGATACAGTGAGGGAAGCAATAATTGCTGAGAATGCACAGGCTTTTACCAGTAGTTCCTTCCTGGGTCAGAGTATTCTGAATGACACCGTGCTTCACCACTGTATCACACAAATAACAATTCCAAAAGCTAGACACAGAAATGCAGCCTGGACAACCTGGCAGTCTGGGCTTCAAACAGTGGGATCCACATAATAACGCGTATCTACCAAGATCACAGGTGGCTCCAGGGAATTTTTGCAAAGTGCTCAACAGAACAATGGTGATCAACCCAAGGAAGCAAATTCTGCTCCAGAGACCCTGGGCATAGGGGTGGGGGTGCAGAGCTGATCCTTTTGGCCTCTGACACCAGTGGGGACCTCCTGGAGAAAAGCTGCTGAGCCTCTTCCCTGTTCCGCCACGCTTGCTCCCCACTGTCAACACACAGTCCGCAGTCCACAGCATGTTCCCCCCTGGTGAAATGCCAATGCACAGGGATCGTTTTCATGGACCCGAGCTCTCACATATTTGAATCCATGTACGTACTTTCCTTGCACACACGTTTCCTCCTCTTGTGTTTTCCTTGACTTCTCTTCCACCTCCCATTTTTCCAGTCTGAAGCCACCACTGGAAACACTGCAATCTCTGGAGCGAGGCCAGGCATGGCAGCATAGATCCCCGAGGTGGCACAGGATTGTGAAACAGTCACCTCCTCCCTGGGTCCAGGAGATACAGGTGACTGGGAGAGCTGTCAAGCAAGCCTGTCTGTAGGTCTGGCGTACAACTGGAGGCACAAGAGCTTCTGTACCGTGAAAATGCTACAAAAACTCTGGCTGGTCACACAAATGGACACACAGCGGCTGAGACAAAAGAAATTGCCTGGGGAAAACTGGTGGGTAGAAAAGGCAGGAGGAGGAAGGAATATCAAAGGGACTGAGAGTTCCAGTGAGGTTTTGCCAATCTCACACCGAAAGAAACTAACTCGAAACTGAATGAAGGTTTCTGGCGGTAGTCAGGTATCAAAATAGTTCCCTCCCCCCTCGCTCACCTGTTTGACTGAAAGTATCTGGGGGGAAACAGAGAGCAGTTAGAGCGATAAATAAGCTGTCTACACTAAAAAAAACAGTAAAATCCTCCAAACAAACCCAAACCTGCTGCAGATAAAAACCCACAATAGGCTGTTTAAAAAACTATGCTTTTGAATATACTGATCTAAAAAAATCTGAAGAACAGGCTGTTCTGCAGAACAGCTCGAGTTTCTGCTTGTGCTTTCATTTTAGAAAACAAAATGCTCATAGACTCCACAGTGGGAGGGGCTTCACACAGGGATTCAAACTCACAGAAAATGGCCACCGGGTTCGGAAACCTGAACACAACAAACAGGACACTCGGGGGACCTTCTGGGAATATACGGCACTTAACTTTCACGACAGTAATTGTCTAGAGACAGATATAACCTTTTTTTCCCCGATCAGTAACATAAATCATGGCCTCCAAAGGATTTGTTTGTGGAACGCCACAATGACTAATCACCCGACTTTTTTTTATCCTCCCTAAGCAAGGGAACCTCATGGGGCGAAGAAATAGGTCATTTTTAATGTAAGGTAGCTACTAGGATTAGAGGTAAGACTCCTACTTAAACTTCATTAAAAAAAAAAAAAAGTCCTCAAAAAGGATTTCCTAAAATAGAAAGACGCGCAAATCATCTTATCAGAAACTCATAACAATAAATAGAAAAGAGAGTCTTAAAATAGATGATGATTCAAATGTGGCAAAAAGCTCTTGAGTGATTTCCTGAAAATGTCAAAACCAAAACCAAATATCAAGAATATTAAATACACAACAAAACAGGGTAAGAGACTCACTCTGTAGCGTATACTCGTTTAAGAAAAGATGTGTTTCCCGGGTAATTAACGGTGCTTCGGTGCAAAAAGTCAACTTACAGTGTATACTGGCTACAGAAACTCCAGAATTGCTAGACCTTGACAGGAAAAATTTCAAAGGTCACGTTCTTTTTTTAACCCTATTTACAGCACTCAGGGTAGGCCAGTTCTCTAACGTCTGAGTAAAACCCCATTCAGGGCTTCATTTCTTTGCCACCTCACTGCTGTTTCCATCTTTCCTAGTGCCTTCTGCTGACTCAAGGTGGTCCTCCCATTAAAGCAAAGGTGGGACTCACATCAGTCCAAGGTAAGGGCAGAACACAGGGCAGAAAATATGGTTCTGCAGCGCGCACCCAGGAAGCAAGTATGACTCTGGCTGCTGTGAGACAGTCCTAACTGCTTCCACCCATGAGCATAAAGACAGCATTGGGACCTTGAGAAGACTTGCTCTTTGAGCTCATGTCAGGGACTACAAGACCAGAATAAACAGGTATAGGCAGGGACAGACCAGAATGCTTAGTAGATTTTTAAAAAAGGAAATCCTGGGGGCATCTGGGTGGCTCAGTCGGTCAAGCGTCCGACTTCGGCCCAGGTCATGATCTCATAGCTCGTGAGTTCGAGGCCCCAGTTGGGCTCTGGGCTGACAGCTCAGAGCCTGGAGCCTGCTTCAGTGTGTGTGTGTGTGTGTGTGTGTGTGTGTGTGTGTGTTTGTGTGTGTGTGTCTGCCCTTCCCCTGCCTCCCATGCTCTGTCTCTCTCTGTCTCAAAAATAAACAATAAAAAAATTTTTTTTAATTAAAAAAAAAGGAAGTCCTCACTTTGGTCTAGAAGTGAATCAATGTTCTATCAGAGTTAATCAGAAATCTCTATGCCTACGTGAAAATGCATACAAGTTTGGGTCTCTTGCCTGGCAAGATAAGAAATTCCGCTTTGTCTTTACTGAATTGGTGGTCTTATTATCTAATTGTAAACAACTCTACAAATAATCAGAAGTTGTTCTAACACATGAACAGGAAAAATAACACAGACAAAACGGGGCCTAGAAACAATATCCAACTCACGAAGCAGGAAGTGACAGCTCCCATCTATCTCACCTTACACAAAGCCTGCCTTCATGGATTGCTGAAATAACCTCAGGATGCTCCTCTAGGATTTAAATAGCCACTGGTTTCTCATGAAAACGCAGCATAGGATAAACACACGTATAAAAGCGGCCAGCAAAAGGAGTCAGCAAAACACAGGCATTGAAATGGCCAGTGCAAGCTGGGTCTTCCTCTTCATATTCCTTCAGAAAATATTTAATTCCTATCAAAATTAAATTATTTTATAGCGTAGTAATTTACACTGGAGTAAGAGAGAAAAAAACGCTTTAAAAAAGGAAACCAGGGGCACCTGGGTGGCTCAGTTGGTTAAGTGGCCAACTCTTGATCTCAGCTCAGGGTCAGGAGTTCAAGCCTTGTGTTGGGCTTCACACTGGGCATAAAAACTACATAAAAAAAAAAAAAAAGGAAACCACCTTCTGCCTCTCCCAGTTTAAAAAGAAAATTTCTCGACTACTTTAACTGACAAGAGTCCACTGGTCAACAGGATGGAAGTTTTGCGTCATGGTGTCCTACTGTGTACTAGAAGCCCAACAGGCATTATGGTCTGCTCTCCAACAGAACAGGTTCAGCCTCTCTTTACGCTTTGCTTGCTCATTGCCATCTTCTGCTCTCCTTATAACCTGCCTTAAGACAGGACCCACCTGTTTCTGCAGAGAACATACTGGACTGGGCACTGGTCACTGGGTTCTGTTCCCAGCTTGCTACTAGCTGTGTGATCTTGAGTTAAGTCCTAGCACTTCCCTGGACTCCTATTTCTTTATCTAGAATGTGAGGAGGTTGGGCTATTTCATTTCTGAGGTTCTTTCTAGCGAAGAAATTTGAAAACCATGATTCCCTACCTCCTATTTTATCATCTCTTGATTGATTCCTAGCCAGGCTCTGTCTTTTTGTAAGAATCTTAATTTTCTCCCAAACAATCTCCCACCCTTAAATTCATACACTTGCCTCAAAAGTGTAGAGGGTAAAAGCAGAACCCAAACTCTGGCTGGTACTAGTCTGTCTATGAGGACAGTCAGATGGAACTCTGAAATCAGGATCCCCGGAAGACCTTAAACACAGAGTTAACTCTTGCCTCCCCTTTCCACCCGCTTGTCCCAGCACCTCTGTTTTTCTGCTGGAGAGGGAACAGAATTACTGCATCTTAGAGGTAGAAGGAACCTCAATAATCACTGAGCCAAACCTTCTATGGTTACAGATGTGGAAACCAAGGCAGCAAAGCTCTACAACTTTCCTTCCCAAGGTGGCTCAGTGGGTCACGGGGACAAGTCCTAGGCCTCCTGGTTGGTCTGGTCTCTCACACCATGGTGTTTTTTGTCCCCCCCAACCTCCCTATGCAGGGCTCTGGGCTCCTTCCCTCTCCCCACCTTAGGCTTCAGGGCCTCAGAGGATAATCAACAAACACTTGCTGAACACCTCTGGGCAATCCCCCTAGGAACTGTTCTAAACGTTCAACTGGCACAGTGACTCTGGGAACATTCAGCCCTGCACAGGGACAGTAACAGCTATAAAAAGACACAAATTGATGGATCTTATCAGTGTAGAAATCCACTGGTGTTTTCACTTTAAAAAGAAAGCTTGCAGCAGCACATGGATAGTAGATAAGGATAGGTGAGGGAGACAGGGGTGAGGGAGACAGGGGTGAGGGAGACAGGGAGGTTGCCACAAGTGTGGGGTCCCAATCTGACACCTGGCACATAGGTAATATTTATTGAACAATTTCAAGTTTGCATGTTAGCTTTGCTCCACTTGCTTCTTGTAAAAAATTCTGAGGTTACAATAATATCAAGGACAAAGGTCTCTAAGTCTTCGACCTAAAATCAGAAACACGGATCTAATTCATACTCTCTGTATATGGCTGGGGAAACAACTGGGTGTTCCCTCCCCCTGAGAGAGGATGGACTTTGGAATCAAACCTCAGGGTGTGAAAATCTCATCAGCTTCCCTACTGAGCTTCTTTGCCCCAATTTCCATCATGCCAGGTTATTCTGAGGTTCTAATACAATGGCTAAAATACTGCACATAAGGTATAGAATTCACTTCATGAAAACTGCTCTGTCTTCTCCCCTTGGGCACGATGAGAACAGACAGAGAAACTCTAGGAAGGCTCCAGGCCACTGGCATCCTCCAAAAGCAAACCATCAACAGAATGCCAACAGCATTATAAAAGGATAATTTTAATAAACATATTCCAGTTATCTGATTTTTAAATTATGTGCAAGGAGCACAAAGAACAACTCAATATGAACAAATCGAATATGTTTTATATTCTCTATACATAGCTTAAACATCAATATACATATGTCTCGATCCTTTCTTGTGAATAAGCAAAGAAAACAACTAGGACTAGGAGGAAATATAGGATCAGTTATTTTTTCATAGATTAAGTGACGTTGGGATAGACGAGCGATGTGAACTAGCCTAAAAATTATATGATTCCAAGATGCAGACAGGCAGAGAAATGTAATCAAATGGCAGAGATGTTTATCAACCCTAGAAAAATACATTAAGATACATCTTACTGCCACCACTAAATATGTTATTTATTTGCCACCACACTTAAAGTTACATTGCTTTTGCAAACTCTGGGCACAGGGACAGGGTGTCACCACTGACTCCATAGGAAGAGAAGCTGACTCGGAGGCATGTCACCCCGTGCTGCTGTGGATGTGCTGTGCTGCAGACAGAGACAGTGGGGTGCAAATGCTAGCATCCCTTGACTATCTGGCACTCATTTGTTTTTATTTTATTACAAATACAAACCATAAACATTAATGATACAAATATGAAACACTGGAAAATAGACATATCTCTGATAGAAAATGGATTTGAAACCGGTATATCAAGTCTCAGGTCTCTCCCTTCATCTGCTTCCTAGAAACTGGCATTTGTTAATCCTCATCTTGCACTGCCTGTTTAAAATAAAGATCTCTGTGGGGCGCCTGGGTGGCTCATTCGGTTAATCGTCCAACTTCAGCTCATGTCATGATCTCACGGTTAGTGAGTTCGAGCCCTGCATCGGGTTCTGGGCTGACAGCTCAGAGCCTGGAGCCTGCTTCGGATTCTGGGTCTCCCTCTCTCGCTGCCCCTCCCCTGCTCACGTTCTTCTGTCTTTCTCTCTCTCGCTCTCTCTCTCAAAAATAAATAATAAACGTTAAAAAAAATAAATAAAAATAAAATGAAGATTCCTAGACCCTCCTCCAAATCTAAATAATCAGAATCTCTGAGTCAGGGGCCTGGGAACCCACATTTTAATTCCCAGGTGGAATTGTATCCATTAAGTTGCTAGTCACTTGAATTATCACAGGATAGATTAGCTACAGTGGGAGGAATGCTCTTTCTGTGATAAAATCAACACATTAAAATGAGTCATAAGGATAAGGCTTTATGTATAGATGCATATTACACAGACATTTACATACCTATACAAGGCTGTAAGAGGAAAGGAATCAACACTTATTAACTGCCTGCTATGGTACGATCCTGACCAAATTATATATTACTCAATCTTCAAATAATCTTATTTGAGTTATAGATGGAAAAAGTTAGGCTTCGAGACATAACTTTTCTGAAGTCACAAGCCTGGAAAATGGCCCGGTGAGGTTGTGAAACTAGATTTATCTGACCCCAGTCTTCTCATTCCATTGTATTAAGCTCATATGCCCATGAAAACACACACACATACACCACATACATACTCTTTCTCGCTCTTTGTCTCTCACACACATACATCATACAATACCCTTTCAGTAAAAGGCAAAAGAATTAAATTACTTTTAGAAAACCTCTTGTATCAACAGAAATGGGAGTTTTTGAAGAATTTATTCTGTCGACGGTTATTCTTTGGTCTGCCTGCTCACAACAGAATAAAGTGTATGACTGCTATCAAAACCAAATTTAACAGCTGGAATTTTAGTAATCAGAAGTGTGTTTTGGGCCTTGCTGGGGTCAAATTTAATAGTGATTCTTGATTTGTGCAAGGTACCAACTCTTAGAAATGAAACCATTTAATATTCATTCTGCAAGTCATATCATCTCACAAAGGAGATCACAAACATGATCTAGCCCTTGTCAATCCAGTGGCCATCCTGAGGCCAGCCCCCACCTCCCAGCATCTGGTACTTCCGTTCTCCCTCCACCGGGAACCCCCTTCTGCTGGCTGCTGGAGTCCTGCTCTCTTGCCAGACTCATCCTCTAGGTCCTCCCTTCATCCTTCTTTCTTTTCTCAACCCTTGCCTCCCTATATTCTCTCTCTAGAAAATCTCTCCTCCCACCTTTTCTTGTATCTTAATGACTCCCAAGCTAGCCCAGGCCCTCCTCTGAAGCACAAAGGCCCTATCTGTCAGGGGGATGTGACCGCTTCAAACTCAGCCCCTCTCAAATGCAGCCCCTTCCCACCTCTGAAGTTTCCCTCGTGGGTAGCACTGCCTAGGAAATCTCAGGGGCGGCTTTGCTATTCGTTCTCTACTGCCATATTATGTCAATTCTCTCCTTTGCATCTGTCCCTTTCCCATTTCACTGCTATCGCGCATTTTAGGTCTTCCCCTCTCCCGCTCTCACCTTTCCTTGGTGGACTGTGGAAGCTTTCTCACTAGTCTTCAAGGCTCCGGTTTCTGCCCTGCCTTTCCTCCTGATTGATCTCCCCATGAGCTACCCACAAGAACATGCCCCTGATGCATAGCTGTTCAAATATATTCAGTAACTCCTACTGGCTAATACATTTGTATTTCCCAGTCTGACATTCAAGACTGTACTGTTTGGCACTGAATGTTCTCAGTTTTATTTCCCACCGGATGGATGCCTCTATAGGCCAGTTCTAACTCAGCTTGATTCACTACCTTTCCCTGAACATGCTCCATGATCTCTTCTCCCCGTCTCTTTGATGGAAACTCCGCTTCCTTCAAGGACTTGCTTAAATGCCTGTTCTCAAGAAAGAGTCCCTTGACTCCTAGGAGAAAAAGAGACCTCTTCCTTTTCAAATTACCAAACTATATCTTTTGGCATTTACCACACAGTTATTTCTGCATATTTTACTTCCTCACCTACATCACAGGGCCTGAGAGGGAAGGGATCAGATCTGTTGAATCTGTTTTCTCTAGCACGGTGACGCACTCATGTGAGCACTCAATAAATATTTGCTGCGTAACATTTATAGAACTCCTAAAAGTTTACAAAGCACATTCACATTCAACATCTCATTTGTTCTATTTGGAGTTAAGTTTATTACAAGGAGCAGTCAAGACTTACAACTGATTTCTGTTGCTTGATGTGATTACTGGAGCTATCTCTAACTCTACTCTGTAAATTAGAGTAGCTCTTACATTGCTATACTTTTGAACACTCACAGTCCTGGGTAGCCTAAAGAGGGGAGGGGCGCCTGGGTGGCTCGGTCGGTTAAGCGTCTGACTTTGGCTCAGGTCATGATCTCACGGTCCCTGAGTTCGAGCCCCGCGTCGGGCTCTGTGCTGACCGCTCAGAGCCTGGAGCCTGTTTCAGATTCTGTGTCTCCCTCTCTTTCTGCCCCTCCCCTGTTCATGCTCTGTCTCTCTCTCTCTGTCTCAAAAATAAATAAACATTAAAAAAAAAATAAAAAAAAAAAAGCTAAAGGGGAGAATTTCAAGTCAAAGAAAGCCCCCTTGCCAAACTGCTTTCCTCTATGTCTACTGGTTAAGTGCACAGATAAAAGACTTCTACAAGCAGGTGACAGTAATGGCAGAATCAAAATTTTAAAGAGAAGAAATTCCTTTCTTAAGATTTCAAGATTTTTAAAAAGACCTATATATCCTTTAGGAGTCAATCTCGAACATTCTTGGAGCTGATATTCCAGCATGTTAACAATAACAAATCTCCAACAGTTGGACAAATAATTCCTTGCTAAAAGATTGAACATGACTAATACCATGATTTTAAAAATATAGTAGTATGTTTGGTCTTGAATAGCCACGTGCCTTGTGGGAGCTCAAGAAACATTTGTTGAATGAACAAATCAATGAATTAATCTGGAGAAGACCTTACTATCGTTTATAATTTGAAAGTATACGTTTATTTATTTTTCTTCTTTAAGTAGGCTTGATGCATTGAGCAGAGCCCAGTGCGGGGCTTGAACTCATGACTGTGAGGTCAAGACCTGAGCTGAGATCACGAGTTAGATGCTCAACTGGCTGAGCCACCCAGATGCCCCAAAAGTATAAGTTTTAATAGTTGGATGGAAGTTTATGTTAAATTTGAAAAAAATGAAAAACTGCATTGAGAGGCAAGAACTGTGGTATGTCAGCTACTCAGGTTTCTTCCTATCACAGATCCCACTATGACTGCTGGAGAAGCAGGGGTGAACATCAGGTACTGACCATCTGACTGCCTCTTTGGAGTTTAGGTTGCAAGCTCCTCATGGGCAAGCACTTTGCCTTGAACTCTGTGGTCCTAGCAACGTGTTCTGCATTCAGAAATGTACACCACAAATGTAGCATGAGATACGAAGCCCTCAGTGACCTGTCTGCATTTTCACACTTTAATCCTTCACACCTATTCTTTTTTACCTTGTAGGGGTATTGTGAGGAGTAAGTAAGAAAAAAAGAGAGAGAGAGAGAGAGAGCACTCTGCTGGGTTGTCGGTTCTTGCCAACACACACTGCAAGTGTCCTGGAGGTGGGTGCTTCACATCTGTGCTCTCAGTGCCTAGCGTGGTGCTCACCCTGCAGCCTGGAGCTGGCCGCATGACCGAGCAGCTGAGATCCAAGGTGCAGTCCTGCCTCTGCTCCAGCCCACTGGGTCACCCTGAAGAGTCATTTAAACTCTCTGGGCCGCAATGAGGTCTGCAGGCCCTTCCGGTCTGGAGAAGCTAGAGATCTACGAAGAGATTTACAGAAACTCCCACAACAGTCACTGGCAGAACTGGAACAAGACACCAGTCGTCCTGAAGCCTCGTTTCACTTAGTTCCCCCTGCATCACAGGGGCCTCACGCGTCATGTCTCCTTAATAACAGTTCACTGAAGTGTCGTCATTTTGCAATCCCCAAATCTACTGGATCGCTGGCACAAATCATATGCCCCTTGGGAGGCCTTCAGTCCCTCAGAAAAACCGTTTCTTATTTCATACACACTAAGGAGAGATGCAAATTCAGTTACCTCAGTCAGAACACACCAGCACTAACAGTTTCTTGTGCTTTGGAAGAAATCACTTGGAAATTCTTGGTTCTGAGTCCTCCATCTCCTCCACATCAAGACCTAAAAAAAAAAAAAAAAAAAAAAGGAAAGAAAGAAAAGAAAAGAAAAAGAAAAAGAAAAAGAAAAAGAAAAGGTACAACGTCCCATGACTGGCTGCCAGGATTTGATGTTTCAACAACAGTAAGTATCATTAGCATGTGTATTGAGCACCTACTATAAGTTAAGCACCGAGCAAAATGACTGCCATACATGACCTCATAAAGTCTTCATAATACCCCTTGATGTAGGAGACATCCCCCATTTTACGGCTACACAAAAAGAAGCTCCGAGAGGTCACAGAATCTATTCAAGGTCACACAGGTAGTTTATGTTAGACCTGAGACGTAAACCCAGGTTCATTTGATTCCAAAGCCTGGGTTATTAACCTGTAAATAAGGGTTTTAAAAACTTCTGACAGTGACTCACCGTTTTAAAAAATTATATTATATAAACAAACCCCAAAGTCTCAAAACAACACTTACTATATGCATTGCACTCTGATATTTTCCGTCCAATTCTTTTCCATATTGGATTATGTGTTTTATATCTTTAAAAAAATTCCTGCGGTAACGCACTAAACTGATTCCACAATCTTCTAATGGGTCCCTACTCTTGTTGGAAAAACACTACACTTACATATAGTACTTCACCAGAAGTTTCTCTGAAACAACGGACTAAATCCTCCTATGTTTCTTTTTAACCATGCCAACCTGACTGGAGGAGTTGAGCTTCGTAATTAGGAGAAAAGTCTTTAACCTTTAATATATGTATAAGACACCATAACATATATCATTTATAATGGATCCTTAAAAGGAATATTCAATTAGGGCCAAAGTCCAGAATGCAATTAGTCACTTACCTACAGAAGAGAAGGACTTATAGAGTGGAATCGCGGACAGACTGAAATCTCGGGTGATTTATTATATACTCTGCAAAGAAGCAGCTTACCGCGGGCGGTTGTGTTGTACCAACAGAACAGACCTAACTACTTGCAGAAGTAAGAGGCTGAGATTGCAAACCCCTGGGGGCAGGGCCCTGCCTTTGCACGTCCCATTCAATTTCAGGGGCTTGGTGCTGAACCAAGAAAATCATCAGATTCCCGTTCGGTCAGGACTGGGGTCCCAGTCGCAGGCCGGGGGAGGGGAGCTGCGACTGTCAGCGCAGTTCCTGAGCCTGCTGGACCTGAGCCCATAACGTCCCCGGCCCTTGGGTGCGCATTTCTCTCCCCCCCCCCCCCGCCCTCCGCCCTCTAGCACAGCCGCACAGTTGGGCCACTAGATGCGGCGCCACCTGCCCCGCTCTGCAGTTGACCCCCTTCCCTCGCTGGGGCGCAGGCCCCCGGGTCCGGGCACCTGCGGACGCTCGGTCTCTGCAGTTGCTCGGTTTTCCAGCGTTTGCAGAGCTCACGGCTCTGCGTCACCCTCTGCCAGCCAGGTTTCGGGGCTCCCTCCTGGGCAGAGGAGGGGTCAGGCCGGCCGCGCCCGGGGCCCCGCGTCCGCAGGCCGCACCTCGCCCACCCAGCCACGCACACAGACCCAGCGAGTGGCACTTACAGGGCTCGACTGCTCCAGCGCGAGCGCGTTTCCCTGGGGGTCCATGGCTCTTCCGGACCCGCGAGTCCGGCCGCTGCGCCACACAGCACCGCCCAGAAAATGGACGCCGGCGGCTCGGCTCTGCCGGCCCGGCCCGCCCCCGGCGCGGGGTGGCGGACGCGACCTGGCTGGAAGAGGTCGGCCCGACCCTCAGCCCGCGGGCCGGGGCGCCCGGAAAACCGCCGCGCGGAGGACGAGGCCTCGGGAGGGTGGCGGCGGGACAGGGGAGCGGCGGACGCACGACGGCCCCGCGAGGCCCAGACCCTACCTGGTGCGACGGCGGGGTGGGGGCTGGGGGTGGGGAACTACGACGGCCCCAGACTCCACCAGGGAGGCAGCGGCCTCCACCTCCTTCCCAAGGGAGAACACAGCTAGGAACCCGGCCCAAGGACAACCCCGTTAAGGGGGCCAAGGGCCACTGAGCCTATCAGAACAAGGCCTGGGGCCGCAGAAGGGCCCCTGGGTTCCAGATCGAGGTCCCAGAGGGCATCCAAACCCTGCACGTTGCAGAGAGGCAGGATTCGGAGAAAGTCGAGCGCAGTTTTATTGTAATCAAATTCTCAGAAAGAGGGTGTCACCTGTGCTTTCCCATGGCTGTCAGGAGAGGCCTAGATAGATTTTTCCCAACGTGGTGTAAAAAAGTATTTCACGGAAAAGAGCCAGTCCTCTTCCTCGAATAAAGGGCACTGACTGTCTGCTAGGATCTTTCTTCCAAGATTCGGGGACTGCTGAGAAAGTATTTGCCGAGGCCTGCCACAAGCTTGCCTTGTGGAGCTATCAGCCTGGATGGAGCAGTAATGCGCAGGTTTTGTTGGCTTGATTTTGTAACAAAATTCATCCACGTTCCCCGCGCTTTGGTAGTATGAGTCTTACTTTAAATTTTTCTCTAGCAAAGATTTACTGCAAGGTTACAAGTTAAAAGGATCAAAAGCCTGTTATGTGGGACCCAAGGAATTTAACAAAAATCCCCTACCCCTGGACAAGCAGAGCAAGACTAACTCCATTTTGTGCAACACCCACCATCTCATGTATAACCCCCACATGACCTACTTATTGCTTAAGACACTCCCCCATCCTAGTCAAGCTGCTGAGCACACCCTTACTGGAAACTGGCTCATATAGGAATGCAGAACCCCTAACCGTCAAAGAATGTAAACCCCGCCTTTTCCCCCGCCAAACTTGCGCGCCAATTCTTAAACCCACCTTTTCCCCGCCAAACTTGCGTGCCAATTCTGACCAGAGTGATAGGCTAGTTCAAACAGTTACTATAGGGTAAACTGTAATTCAATTGGCCACCTGCGTGTGGACTGACATGACTATGCAACTTTCTGTGTGTGTGTTACAATCTCATTGGCCACTGGCCCCTATAAAACTGCTATGCCTCTTAACCTAGGGGTCCAAGTCCCTGCTCTGCTTTGTCGGGTATACTTGGGCCCAAGCTCGAGCTTGCAAATAAACCCTCGTACGTTTGCATCAGTATCGGCTCCTTGGTGGTCTCTCGGATTCGAAATCGGGGGCATTACAGTTACCCTGTTTTCAGCTTGGAATACAGTGTTTGCAGTTCTGCATCTCCATTCCTGCCTATATTTGAAGAACTGGATCATGGTGAAGAATAAAGGAGATTGCAATATTAAATACACAGCCAGCATAACATTTTATGTAATCAAGGAAAATATATTGACTTGAAGTCAAGTTAAAGACTCGTGTAATTTAAAAATAAAGGCAGGGTTTTGAAGGCGGGCAGTTTGGGCAACATGCACACACACGTACATGAGCAGTTCCCCGACCTTCCCAAAGCCAAGTACCCTCTAGCCTTTCTCTGTAGGCCACATGTTTAGAAAGATCTATTCCACTAAATTGCGTTTATTAACTAATGATTCATCTTCCCACTTGAAAAAACAACAACCCTGCAATGTTTTTGTGTAAGTAACCACCGATCAGAGCTTCTACAAAACTTGAGCCAATCCACTGTTAATGGTGGATTCCAACCTAAAGAAACTTGTGGTCTGATTGCAAGTTTATGTGTTTCCATTGAGGCTTTTGGAAACTGAAAATCATTTGGCGACCACCCTGCCCCCCCAAGAAAATTGAGGCATGTGAATTAAGAACCACGGGTTGGAAAGAGCCGGTGTGAGCCATGACTGTCTGTGCTTTCTTAAGATTGGGAGATGGGAAGTGGTAGAACAAGGCAATTTGGCTTTTGGATTCTGCCTGCCCGGGTGTGAAGCCCACCTTTGTCACTTAGAAAGCCACTCACTGTGTGGCTTTTAGGCAAATTACTTAACCTCCCTGAGCCTCAGCTTCCTCATCCATAGAATGAGGCTACTTTTAAGATTACACTTACCTAATAGGGCTTTTAAATAATTAAATGGGATAATACCTGTGAAGTATCTACAATACTGTTGGGCGCACAGTAAGCGCTTTTTAAGTGTAAACTGTTGTGGATGCTAGTGCTGGAAGGGCAATTATTTCAGAGCTCTACGTTCCTACCATCCAAGCAGTGAGAATCATAGCTACATATGTACAGCAACCTTCACACCCTAGAAATTTTCCATGGGCAAGCTGCCAGGGTCACATGGCGAGTGACATAAAGGCATTTAAACACAGGTCTGACTCCACAGTCCACTTTCTGTTCTGCTAACATGTTCCAGGTGGTACCTTGATCAGACACTGTCAACAGCTTGTTAAGGGTGAAATCGGCTCTGGCTTTCCTAAGAGGCTTAGCAAGTGAATGGCTCCTTACATCCACTTGGGAATTCACAAACAGTGGCATTTCTCTCTCATTAGAGCCAAATGTTTCTCCAGAAGCAAGGAGATTTCCCCAAATTGTTATTAATAACTAAAATATCATGGCAACAGTTTTGAACACCACAGCCGAAAACTTACATAATCAGCCTGTCCTTCAAAATTTTCCACCCTTCCTCATAACCAGTCTCAGATTCTCTCTCTTAATCATTCTTTTGAGTAAGGGGAACTATCTGGAAATTTCCAGGAACATCCCAACTTGTTATGATTTTATTCTTTTCTCTAAAGCTTTTATTCTTTTCTCTAAGTTCTCTTCCCCAAACAACTAAACGTGATTTGTTTTTCTATATCTTTATACTTTTCAGTTCAATACATTTGCAAATCCGAAAAAAAAAAATTCTAAGACTTTCAAGATCCTCTCCTCTTAAATGTCTACCAGTTCTTCAACATCTCCAAACCATGGCTGCCGGTCCTTTTCCAGTGGCTTTTTCTAGGAGGCTTTCCTCGTTTTCTACCTCATTTCCTTTAATCACCACATGATTTCTGCTATGCTACAACTACATGCTTGCATTTTCTGATTTAGGACTGTTGACCAATGTAACATTTACTGCCCCCTTCTCTCTCTCTCTCTCTCTCTCTCTCTCTTTCTTTCTCCCTTTTTTAAGGTTTCAATATTATAATGTATAAAAAGACTCAAGTTTGTCTCTTTTTAACCCCATTTCCTTCCTTAGTTTCCCGCCATGGGTTAGGAATCTATAACTCATTCTTTTTCCCATATTTGCAGCACTTTGTTAATCTGCTGTTTTACGTTTCTTCTCTCTTTCCCGAACCCTGGCACTCACCAAATTTCTATCACTTGGGCTCCCTTTATGTAGCTGCTTATCTTTTCCCTTTAAGCATCTTAAAAAGTCCGTGTCTGAATTGTCTTCTCTAATCTCTACCACATTCCTAAAAAGGCCTCTTGTGATGGTGCGTTGAGAAGTCTACCAAAGCCCCTGAAGAGGCAGTGTTTAGAACAGGGGCTCTAAGGCTCCTGGGAGCCAGGCAGAAGTAATATGAACTGGGGCCTGCAGAATAATTCATATCCCGCCTAAGTGGGAAATAAGCATGGTTACTACCCAGCCCCAGATCAATTGTTGCCACGTGGGAAGGCCAGATCTGCAGAATTTCCCAATGAAGCCAAAAATCAGGACTTTTATATGAAAACCTATGAAATGTTGACTACTTAAACAAACAAACAAACAAAGGAATCTGAATCTGATCAAGTCTCCAGCTGTAACTATCAATTTACAGGAAATTTCTGCAACAAAAGAACATGGAAAACAGCACCGACGAATGTAGTCATCAGATTTTAGACTGTAGACAACCCTACAGGTCAAATAGTATTTTTTCAACAATTTTTTTTATAGCAATAGCAAGGATGAAAGAAAGCAGGAAGGAAATCAATAAATTAAATGGAATTTACGGGATTATCAATTGTACCGTAAGGACCTTATTTGGAATTGTGCTTTGAATAAGTAAATTATTTTTTTTAATGACATAATTGGACAAATTAGGCCATATTAGGAGAAATGCTATGATATTTCATGTTATTAAAGAATTATTATTTGTTGGCAATGATAATGATACTGCGGTTATTTTTCTTAATAAGTCACATTTTTAAATGTATTCTTTTAGTAACTTACATTTTAAAAACTTTTTATTTATAAATATTTCAAAGTTATAGAACAATTTCAAGCACAGTACAAAAAACCTCCTATATACACTCTACTCATATCTTCCTACCTACCTACCTACCTAATTTTCTCCTGAACCATTTGTAAGTTGCAGACATTATTCTCTTTTGCCCATACATACTTCAGAATTTATTGGCTAAGCAAAAGGGCTTTCTCTGAGTATCCTTGTCTTTTAGAGAATCATACTAAAATACTTAGAGATAAAATGATGTGATGTCTGGGATTTGCTTCAAAATAATACAGGAGAGGATTACATAAAACGAGGTTTGCCAGCCACTGAGAATTGTAGAAGCTGGGTTTCATGTAGAACATGGGGTTTCATTAAGCTGGCTCTTCCATTAAGGTTCAAGATTTTCATAATAAAGTTTTAAAAGATTATGTAAAGAAAGGCCTTAAAGTGACATGATATTAAGTGAATGCGAAGAAGATACAAAGTTGTCTACAAAATATTATCTCAAGTATTAAAAAAAATCACCATGCATAGATAAAAGATTGAAAGAATACATGCCAAAATGTCAACATTTCAAATTATTTCACAGTAGGTATATACTACTTTTATACTTAGAACTATATAAATATAATGAGAAGAATTTACGATTAGAAGCAATTAAAAAACTGGAAAATGGAAATATTGTAACTGGTTCAATTAAAATTGTTAACAAATAAAACACACGTGTGGACTGGACTGGCCAAAGGGCCCCCAATTTGCATTGAAAATTACATGAAATTCAACACTGAAAGTGTGTCCACAAGTGAAGTTTTATCAGTACATAGCCACCGTCATTCATTTCTAAATCTAATGCAGGGCAGTGCATATTTTATTACTGTTATACTTAATATTATATATTATTAAATTTTGTCAAAAAAAAAAAAGCTTATAGAGGGGCACCTGGGTGGCTCAGTTGATTAAGCATCCAACCTCGGCTCAGGTCATGATCTCATGGTTTGTGAGTTTGAGCCCCTCAACGGGCTCTGTGCTGACAGCTCAGAGCCTGGAGCCTGCTTCGGATTCTGTGTCCCATTCTCTCTCTGCCCCTCCCCCATTCACACTCTGTTTCTCTCTGTCTCCCAAAAATAAATAAACGTAAAAAATTTTTTTTAAAAAAGCTCATTTGCTTTCTCTGTTGTTATATAAATACCTATGTGGTATCCCCAATTGTGCCTCAATCCACAAAACCTAAAATATTTACTATTTGTGCTTTAGGACTGGGCTTCCCTGTGACCTAAAAGAAGCGTATTGTAGAAACTGCACTGGACCAGGAGTCAAGCATGGCCTCTTAACTCTCCAAGTGACCTGGAGAAGTCACAACGTCTCTGGGCCACAGTTCTCTCAGTGACAAAAAAAAGTGTGTCTAAGGTCCACACAGCAACTGAAGTCTGTGATTCACATTCCTGTAAGAGCTAAGCAAGAAGTACAGGGATTATGACCGCGCTTAGTGGTGGCACACCAGCTGGTGTGGTCCTCCTACAGAGCAAGGGACTCCGTGAGAGTAACCACTGGCACTCAGATCAGGGTCTGGATAAACTGGTGAAGAACAAGGAAGGACAGGCTTTGGGGGGTGGGGGGGCTCCAAAAACAGAGCAGCATGCCTGTTATGAGCAATACGACTTCGGGAGACAGTTCCTAATATCTGTAGCTTAAATCAGGTATTTTGGATCTATCTCTCATCTGGGCTTTGTAGAAGATCACAACGCAGTGAGAAGTCTGCTTATTTCATTTAAAATTCAATCCAGATCTAGCAGAGCAATGGGGGTGAGGGGGTGGGGGGCTCTCTGACATTCTCAGATGGAGAATAGAAGCCTTGGGATGGAGACTTCATAAAAATTCTGGGATAAATTACCCTTAAGGACGTCAGTCTGTAGGCTCTTTGTACTAACCAACATGGGACAATTAAGCTGCAAGGGCAACATCACCATGGAAGCCAGACAGAACATCATGGTGCCAGTCCCTATACCGCAAGCCCGCAGCCTGCATTTTAGACTTCTTTTTCTAGTTGCACCCCCTCTCCGCTCTTTGGCCCTTGGACCCTGCACCCCCAGCTCCAGTGTAGGCAAAGCAGCATCTCCTTTTGTTTACCTGCGGCCTCCTGACTGCTCCCTTTGTCTCCTCCTATTTTCTCTGCCCCCACCAGTCCCCCTGCAGCCCTCTCAGTCTGCAGTCCCCTCTATCACCCCATTTCGCCTCCTAAATGACCACCCTATTCTCTTCCACATCATTTCCACAATAGCCTGCAGTTTCTAGAGAATCCTTCAGTGATGTAGCCCCTCTCTTTCCCTACTAAAGCTTCCCCTCTTCCCTTCCACAGCTCAAGAAACAAGAGAAAAGGGGGAAAAAATTACAAGGGCACTGCCCTTCTGGGATTTAACCACATTCTCAGCTGGTGGCTTTTGTTTTCTCGTCTCACTGGCTTGTAAGGCCCTCGGGGCAGGCACTCCGCACGTCATGCTCCGCGCTGGGGAAGATGGGCAGGACTGTTAGGCCTTAATTAGAGCAAGGCCTCAGTCAGGGTAGAACATTTTAGCAGGAAAAAGGAAAAAGGAATTTCAAAATATCCACTTGGCAGCAATGACCACAGGGGAAGGAAGAGGTTTATTGTTTTATATAAGGAAAATCACGAAAGCTCTCACAGCTTTTCATGAACACAGAAATAATATTTACACTGGCAATTTTAAAACAAAACAGAACCAGAAAACAAACTCCCTCTGCAGGCCAAGTGTAGTGAGTGTAGACCCAAGTGCTAGTCTTGAACCCTGAGCAGGAAGCTGCAGAAGCAAGGAAAGCATTAAGGGAAAGGATGCAAAATGAGTTATAAGATCAAAAGAACACTTTTCTGGTCAATGAGACATTGAGGCCATAGCAGAGCCACACTGAGATCACCTAACAGAGACATGAGCTTTGGCAACTGGTCTTTGATATACCTGTTACCCGTCAAGCCTTTTTGCAGGACAGACAGCAGGGAGACCCCCACTGTCAGACAGGGAAGGTAAAAAGGCAGAAGCATCTTGCCTGCATCACGAATTCAAATTTTTGCATTCAAGGGCCTCTCAACTTAACATCTGCTCATGAATGCAAAAGAGTGGCAGCCGTTGTTGAAGTCACCTGGCAAATGTAGGCAGACCAGCTTGGAGCAGGGCAGCCAGACATACGGTGGCTTATTAGGAGCCAAGACATCTTGGGAAGGTGATGAGGATGAGATATAGAGTCCCAGGAAGAAGCACCCCTGCCATCAGCTGACATGCCCCCAAACTGAAGGCTGGCCTCCAAGGTAACGGTATAAAAGGCCACTAAGAGAACAGCATGTCATTCATTTCTTTCTGGAACAGATAGGACACACAATTGTGCCTGTCCATACAATGCGCTAGCCTTGTGTAGGAACCTGGATGCAAGTTTCCTGGGATATTTCATGTCACATTCCATTCTGCCTGGGTTGGAGTGGTGTCTCTCACACAGTACATGCTCAACAAGTGATGCTCGAGGAAGTGAAGCCCACTCCCGCACTCGTGGGCAAGACTCTACCACAAAGGTTTAGAACAGTCTTCAGGCAGTGGAAAGTTTCACGAGCCAGTCAAAACCAAACAAAGTGTAAGGAGTCAGCCAGGCCACCTCTAACTTGTGATAAGCAAAACCCACTAGGGATGCTCAGTCGGTTGAACGTCTGACTATTGATTTCCTGGTCTGGTCATGATCTCATTGTCATGAGTTCGAGCCCCGAGTCAGGCTTGCACTGACAGCGCAGAGCCTGCTTGGGATTCTGTCTCCCTCTCTCTTTGTCCCTCCCTGCTTGCTCTCTGTCTCTCTCTCAAAATAAATAAAAATAAAAACTTAAAAAAAAACCCACTATATTGTAAATCAATCTTAGAAGATGCCTCTGACACATTCTGAAGGCTTCATAGGGTCTTATGGTTTCTAACTTATACAGCAAAGCTATCCCTTTGTTCTCAGAGCTTCATCAGCAGACCAACCTAAAAGGCATAAAAGAGTCGAGGTTCTTAAAAAGAATTTCTTTAGTATTACTTGCTCAAATAGAGAAACACCACGCCAAGGAGTGAGGTCCTTAGAAAGCCATTGTTGGGCAAAGTGACCTGTAGAACTGAAGTGTTTTAGGCACTAGAGCACAAAGACAATTTATTGGCGGTATGGGACTGATCCTTCCACCATGTGCTTTTGAAAAAGTGAAAGGAAACGACTGTCTCAATGTTTTGCCATGTATTTACTTTCCGGAGTTCTTACAAAAAACAAAGCTCTGAGAATCCTTTCTGCTGGGGATTTCTGGGGTGAGCGCTAAATCTATGCCAGCCTTTCATCACTACCACGGCACCTTGTTAGGTGGTTTCAGGTTGGGACTGGGTCACAGGTAGTGACTTCGCTGGCACTGCATCCTGGGAATTTGACTAAGACCAGCCACCTACCTACATAAGAGGAAGCTGACCTATGTAAGGCCGAACCTGCAAAGTCGTCAGACCTGGCTCTGTTAGAGCAGCAGCTTCACAAAGAAAGGAGTTTGCAGTCTGAGCATGAGCCTCCTCTGCCTCATAATGGTACCCTTAGAACATCACCTGGCTGGGTCCATTTCACCCTGCAGGCAGGTCTCAGCCTACATGCCACCTCTTCAGGAAGGCTTTTCCTGGCCAATCATTCGAAAGTGGCTCTCTTCCTCCCAAGATACCATTCTTGCTCTCTCTTTTTTTTATTTATTTTTTTTTATTTTTATTTTTTTTCAACGTTTATTTATTTTTTTGGGACAGAGAGAGACAGAGCATGAACGGGGGAGGGGCAGAGAGAGAGGGAGACACAGAATCGGAAACAGGCTCCAGGCTCTGAGCCGTCAGCACAGAGCCCGACGCGGGGCTCGAACTCACGGACCGTGAGATCGTGACCTGGCTGAAGTCGGACGCTTAACCGACTGCGCCACCCAGGCGCCCCGCTCTCTCTTTTTTTTAAAGTTTGTTTCTTTATTTTGAGAAAGAGAGAGAGAGAGAGAGAGAGGGAGAGAGAGAGAGTGTGAGTGTGTGTGTGTGTGTGTGTGTGTGTGTGTGTAAGCCGGGGAGGGGCAGAGAGAGAGGGAAAGAGAGAATCCCAAGCAGGTGCCCTGCTGTCAGCACAGAGCCCAAAATGGGGCTCAATCCCATGAACTGTGAGATCATGGCTTGAGCCAAAATCAAGAGTCAGACACTTAACCAACTGAGCCACCCAGGAGTCCTTCACTCTTGCTTTTTAAATTTCTATTTTTCTCCTTTGTGCTTGTCTACTTTAATTGTTTACATATTTATTTTTGAGCTCCCCACCCCCACCATTCCTCTCCATTGGAGGCAGGTCCATAAGAAGCAGGCCCTGATCTCTTGTTCATTACTATATTTCCAGCCTTTGGAAAATGCCTGGCTTGTAGTAGGTGCTCAATAAATTTGTCGAATGTTTCATTACCAACAAAGCTGTTAAGAACAGCATTTCCCCTGGAAGGGAGCTGTTAGAATGAATGACATGGTTGTAGGAACTCAAAGGCTTCAGCAGGATTTAGTATTAAAGATATAAGTGCTAGATCTTTTTTCTTGATCCTCCTTCCCCTACCAACCAGCTCTAAAACAGGGTCTGGCTACCAGTCTTTTTACGGGGGATCCACAGAACTGGTTGAGGTAGATCAAGCTCACTCTAGTAGCAAGAGATGCAACCGTGGTCGTCTCACTGAGTTAAGGCTTGGAAAAACATTTCCTATTCTCCAAAGAAAAAGAGTAGAGAACTGGAGACTATAAATCATTCAGGTAGAAAACCACAGATTTGCTCATTTTGTTTTGGTGAGAACAAAGGCAGTTGTTTGCACATTCTTCTTGTCGCACCTGCTCTGGCCTGCCCGGTACAAACACCTTAGCCAAAAGTGTAAATGGGTTAAGCATAGCCTTTTAGGCAATGAGAGGGCGTAAATGCCATCTCTGCAATCATCGGGAAGTGTTTTTGGCTAGACTAGGAGATCCAATAATAATTGTAAATGGGTAAGTTTAGAAAAGCTTTGTGCCTTGTAAATATTTCTGTGAAATATGAAGGCAAAGCATTAAGGCGAAACACAACAAAGTAATAAATAATAATTATTCTTCCATTCGCTGGTCTATTTATTAGAATGACAATGGTACAATATACTTCCCAACAGTCTTACTTGGCTTTCAACCTCCTTGAAATGTGTTTAAAATTCTTTTCGGCAAGACCAAGAGCACCATAAATGAATAATGCCACAAAAAATCATTAGGTATGAAAATCTACAAGATGACGCAACCACGCTTGAGTTAACAATAAAAGGACCAACATTTTATAAAGAAGAAATACACTGTTGAATCTATCAGGCATTCATTTTTATGGTAAAACAATTCCATTGCATCCATCTAACCTTGAGATTAAGATTCAAATAGGTTCAAAATGATTAATTTGTACCGGCCTATCAAAATGGAAGACGTCGTAGTTGTAATCTTTCTGAATAGCAATAGTGTTTTAATTACAAATGCCTGGCTCATTATTTGCTCGAGAGCGAATGACAATTAGCTTGATTCTACTGCAACTGTTAATGCTCCTGGTACTAAAATAAATAGGCAATACTGAATCAGGTGTCCTACATTTCCCTTCATTTTATGATCTTCTGATTGATGCTATATTCAAAATGTACTTAGTCATTTTAAGTCACAGGCAAGAAGGAAAATGGCTCCCGAACAGCCAAAAAAAAAAAAAAAAAAAAAAGAAAAAGGTATTGCAGGAAGGATATTTCATGGCAAGCCCAAAGAATGAAATCACTATGAGGTGAATCATGTTCTAATATCATTGAGCCAGAGAAGGACTCCAAGCAAAATATTCAAGTTGGCCTCAAAACAACACAACAACAACAGCAGCAACAAACCTTTAGCCCATTAGAGGTTTGGTTTTACAGACAGTGCTTTGGAATATCGGGCAAACTGCTAGAATAAAGCAGCTATTTACACAGAGGGTTCTGAGTCTCAATGTTCTTCACATTGGAGTAAACCTCAGAGAGGTTTCAGGTTTGCCAGTATCTTCCTATTAATACATCTATAAAGACGTTTCCACAAAGGCTCGATGTGCACTTATCATTGGGGGGGTGGGCTTGGGTCTCGGTCCCTCTCTACCCAGAGCTCTGAGGTTACCGATGGAGGGATCGGGGAAAACAAGGGCATAAGCATTTTCTGATTCTCAGAATTTCTGAGATGCCTTTTGTTTCAGGGGCGCTGGTGAACCAGTGATAATGAAACTACACCTTTGTACACAAACCTTGACCAGCATTCTGGAGCACGTTACAAAGAAAAACCTTAATTTTTGAAAGTACTGAGCACAAAGGAGGGGATAAAAAAGCTCTCCCTGTGCAAGCTTTCTCTATATGTGTAGAAATATGGCTTAATTTTTAAGGCTTGAAGACCGCATTTAAAAACGTCTAAAACCAATGCAGACTCTATATGGGAGGAAAAAAGAACTGTACAGTTTTCATTAACCATTTGTTTCTTTTTTTAAGACATTCTTTTGCATATCAGTTATTGCATTTTTAAATAAGATTTGGTTACCAAGGAAACAGGTTCTGGCCCAGTGTTAAGTTGAAACTAAAATATATTTCGGAAGTTAAGCTCAAAGGAAAGAGCCCATGAAATTATTTTGAAAAGTGGCAGAATTTGGTACTTACAGAACCATAGCTGTATGGTCTGCAATGAACCATTCTAGGGACTCTTTTTCTTTCAGTGAAGCTCTCTTTCTTCTAACAGGGCCATCTATATTTAATATCCACCACCCCCCTTTAAAAATTGTAACTCCTCATCTCTCCAAATAATAGATAAACCAATAGTATATTTGTTCCTGTATATTATCTAAAATGGATTTTGGAAGCATGTAAGTTTTTATTTTCATCTTTCATATAACACGTTTAAAGACCGCTTCTTAAAATTTAAATATTTTAAATGTTTCTTATTAAGCTTGTTTGCGCTCTTTAAAATTATCTCAAGAAAACCATTTATTTTTAGTTTCAAGCTAAAATGGAGCTGAATCAACAGACTTTTCAAAAAATTCTTTTGTTGTCTAATGGCGCCACACCTATCATATATATATAATTTTTTTAAAAGGAATCAGCTCACTTTTATAGCAGAATCATTTTGTAAGTTTAGCAAAGCTGTACATTGATATAGTATCTGAATAGGAAAGCCTATCCAATTTAATACCCTCCCTCCAAAAAATTACAGCTGTCTTATTTAATTTTCATTATGAAAGTCATATTTTAATCCCTCTAATATTCTTGCTGCATGGCTTAAAAAAATCTATAAAACATGCAAATTTCGACCTACCTGTGTGTATCACTTAATGCAGTGCTAGCATGACAAGACACTCAGCCATTTTTATGTAAAGCGATGGAGACCAACTGATTTCTCCGTCTTCTTGCTCACAAGTTTTAGATGCAATTGTCACACACACAAAAAAATCATACGCAGAACAGCTTGAATGTACTGTGATCACGAGAACTGAATTTATCAACAGGAAAATAGGATTGAAAAAAGAAGTTTCTCTTCCAAGGTTTCTCTGAGGCTGCAACCAAGGAGGTGGTGTGCTGAATTCTTTTCCCCTTCCTCCTCTGAGAGTTCAAAGCCCGGAGCTGACCACTGCAAAGGCCACTGTCACATTTGCTGAAAATCAAACCACTGATACCAGCACTGAAAATACAAATTTGAGAACCAACTTGTGTGCACACCATGGAGTGCACACGAGTTAAAAATAGATTCCACCTTGCCTCCTACCTGCATAATAAATATGTAAGTTTCAAGTGTTTAATTTGATATTCACATTAATTAACAATACAACATACATTATTTAAAAGACAGCAAAGGCAAGAAGAAAGGAGAGACACCATCTGGTAGCAGAGTTTTGTTGTTGTTGTTTTTGTTTTTAGGGTTTTTTTTTTTTTGGCTTTGTTAAAAAAAAAAAAAAAGGTAAAATCCTATTTTGAACGTGATGAAAAGCAAACATCCAGAGGCAAATGAATCGGAACTGAAAGGTGATGTTGAAATATCTAAGGCTGTAATGAGGCAAAAACAAGTCTTCGCTACCAGATGATATGGCATACCGAGCATTTACATACTCACATCTGAAATACTAGGCAACGTGTAATGAATTCTATACACAGCATGCACACACAGCAAAAGCACGGCTAATCCTGCCTGCCATCTTAGGCTCGCAGAAGCAAGATACGCACTGCATGCAGACACGAGCACTGGGGAAGGAGGAGGCAGGGGACAGCTCACCTTAAATGCAGTATCTGATTAATGTTGTAAGTGACATTGCATATCAGCCTCAGAGTCTTGGTTCAACTGGGTAGGAGGGAACAAAGAAAAATGTCATCAACTGGTGATGCAAGATGAGCCCAATCACTAAACACTGTTTAGCAAACTCCAAATTCTGCAACCAGACAGTAGAAGGCATTTCGTACACTTAAGCAGAGCTGCTGCACAATGCATGTGTCCTTTTGCTTCTGAGAATCAAACAATCCTTTTGCTAATGAAGAAAATAAGCCGGAATGAATACTGTCATATCTTCTTCTTGAAGAAAGCTTTCAATACAGTATGTATCTGGTTTGGGGTGCATTTGATAGACTATTAATTTCATAGAATTGCTAACAACAACAAAAATCCAAAACTATTAAGCTATTGTGAAGTAAAAAAATAATATTATACAGGGTATAGCATTTCTAGATTATTTTTCAAATCCTAAACGGTGCCGGCAGGCTTACAGAAGAATGCATGATCGGGCTGTCTGTATCGGTGCTATAACCTCTAACCACAAGCCGTGTAAATGTATCCTGCTGAATGTATCTGCAGTACAGAGCGGCAGATACCTCCTCCGTTGGAATTGTATTAAAATGTGAATGAATTTGCTTAAACTTAGAAGCAAATAAAATCAGCACAGAAAAATAAATTGATGCTGAATTCCTTTGGATGTACGGTATAGCTGATCATCATGAACGATAAAAGCCATCCTTAGGATACTGACCTAAATAATGTTAAGACCTGCACCAGCGTACTTACCGCATTTGCTCAGAACATAGAACACGCAAAATGATTTTTGTCCTCCCTCCCTCTCCAGAAGCTAAACTGTAAAGTAACGAGGCATTGGCAGGGATATCCAAAGGCTATATGTGTATATATTGTACATGCTGTCAGAGAAGAAATGGTGTTGTGCTGAGATGTGATGTTTCTTTGTTTTACTTTGAGGCTTATCTTAGCTATGCTTGCACGATGACATTGACATCATGGAGGTCAGGGCTGACACTGGGGTGCCATCCGTTTTATGAGTGAAATGTTTTCCGAAAATTAAATCTCATCTACTCAAACACCAAATTTCATGTCTTCTTCAATACCACCTCCCTACCCCCGCTGTTCAAGATTGATGGGATCTAGTTTGGCTGTGTGTAATAAATTGGAATTGCCTTCTGTAGAGACTCCAATACATAATTGTAGGAATTAATTTTTTAAACAAAAAACCTTTAAGAATTCTTATGCATCCCCTTTCAATCCTTTCTATCAACACACACACACACACACACACACACACACACACACACACACAATTGAAGCTCAAATTGCAGTGAAACGTTTAACATGTGGAACAAAAAATGTGGAAAGAGCTGCTTATTCAGGATTTTGAAGAAATGCCTAATAAGCAAATACTGTTTAGCTACAAAACCAGTGTCACCATGTCCCCAAAGAGAGGAAAACAGCATAGCTTGCTAGAAAAATTTCCTCCAGAAACTGCCGGCAGGTAAAAAACAGAAAAGCATTTCTTTTACCATGCTGTATAAAACAAGAAGTCTTTTATTTTTAAGAAAATAGAACAGATTCTTTTCCACTTTCTTCAGCTACAAAGAAACCATACCCACCCCCACCCTTAGATCCTGGACATAAGCCAACATTTTTATAAAATGCTATGAGCCTTATTTTGAATATATATTTACGTTTTTCTTCTTATCTCTCCAAAATTCTTTGTCTTGTTGTGTCACTGAATATACTAATGCTAATTAACACGTGCAAAAATGAATTCATATTTTCTGGGGTTTCTAGTTTCCTAGCGCCTCGATCTTCTATAAGGACTGGCTAAAAATAGTCAGGTTAGCAAAATATTCAAGTTCCCCAGAATTTTTTTAAAGGAGAAATTGTATTCAAGCATCTTAACTTAGGTGCTAGGTTTCACAACTGGATCTTTTGTTTCTAGCTTTCATTCTATCTCGTTTCCCAGAACCCAAGTGATTTTCAGCTCAATGTGTGGAAAGCACCCAGCCCATCTCTATCCCATACACTTTAAAGTCTCCGAGTTGGGCCGTCCAGATGGTCGCTCATACCTGAACCACACCGAATCCTCTTCTCCTTGGAGCACATCTCTCCCCCACAACTACTCCAGAAATAAACGTGGCTCTGACAGAAACAGTAGCTCCTGGTCTAACACCAGTGGTGGAGCCATCTTCCCCACCCCCACAACATTGCTCTATGAGCTCTGGTTAGCATTGACAGCGACAGAAAATTAGAATGGAGTGTCCTTAGGCTAATTCCTCCTTTACCATGGGGGTCAAGAATTAGAGAGACTCTCAGGCTGAGTTACAAGGTACCAATTTAATACACGGTCATCTAGAAAGCAGGGTCCTCACGGTGGGGTCAGAAGAGGTAGAAGTGAACACCTAGACATTTGGTGCTGTTAGCGTCTGTTCAGCTGTTCCCTAGTAATAACATCAGAAAGCTAGACAATCATGTTAAAATACTCACAAATTATTATCGTGTAGGCTAGATATACACCACATGGAATCAACTGTGACCACATAGAACTAAGTCGCTGCCTCCTCTGCCTGGGATAATAAATGACAGTGACAAGGACAGTAATCCGCATCATGCTCCCATGAGATGAGCGAATAGTGTTATGTCCTCACAGGGGCAGGGTGGTGAATGTGGTCAGGTCCCCTACTGATACTCTTAAACCTGATGCCAGGGCAAGCGGTTTCCAAACCTCCCAGTGGGTTCCCTGTCCGCCCTCTGTCAAAATGAGCCTAAAAGCCACATACTGGTTTATTCTGTGATATTCTAAATATGCGCAATGAGCAAACTTGGCCCGTTTACCAAACCTGCTTGGGTTAAACAAATCTGAATTGTAGTTAAAAGCATTCAGATTGATGAGCTTGTTTAGGCAGACATTCTCGACTAGTAAATCCTGTTTTGCACTTAAAAAAAAAACAACAAAAAAACAAAACCACGCTCATGCCTGAATTACTTAGGCTTTGTCATGATTACAAGTGGCAAGGGTATGTGTTCACTTATGATTTTTAGAAATAGCATGCTCCTCATCAACATCCTCGGGGCACATACACAAATATTAATTTAAAAGACAAATCCCTTTGGGGCGCCTGGGTGGCTCAGTCAGTTAAGCGTCTGACTTTGGCTCAGGCCATGATCTCACGGTTCATGGGTTCAAGCCCCGTGTCGGGCTCTGTGCTGACAGCTCGGAGCTCGGAGCCTGGAGCCTGCTTCAGATTCTAGGTCTCCTCTCTCTCTGCCCCTCCCCCGTTCATGCTCTGTCTCTCTCTGTCTCAAAAATAAATAAACGTTAAAATAAAATAAAATAAAATAAACATTAATAAATAAATAAATAAATGACAAATCCCTTTTCCGTGATAAAAATTTTAACCTGTTCCTGCCATTCTGGGGAGTCAAGTATAAGGAGCCCTAAACAGCCTGGCAGGAACAGGACAGAGATGGACAGAGACAGCAGCGACGGGCGTGCCTTTCACTTTGATTAACGTTCTTCCTTGCCCACAGTCTCGTTGCTCTGCAGTCTTAGCTCATTTTATTTTCAGTCCTGTGGGTTAAAGTTAAATTGCATGGCTTATGCAAAGTACATAATTCAAGTATGAACAAAGCTTGACTCTGTATATTTAAAAAAAAAAAAAAAAAAAAAGGAAAGTAAGGGCACTGAGTCCCAGAGGAAACCTTGGTTCATAAACATTTGGATTGGTTTGCACTATGTTACTACATTCACTGCATTAAAAATTACAGCTGGTTTCCATTTACACCTAATATGGACATTCAAAGTTCTGGGTAAATTTGTTACCAGGTTAGGCCATTCTAAATCTAAATTTTTGCAAATGAAATGTTCAGCAAATTCAACATTTTTGTTTAAATTCTTAGCATTAAAAAGTTTAAAAAGTTTTATGAAGTTATTACATCGGTCTATAATGTATTTAGTCCTGGAAACAACATGGTGACTTAATTTATCAAGGACTAAAAGTGGCTTTGGATGATATTTTTACTTAAAATTTTTTGAAAGTCTGGTGCTATTTTGAACATCTATATCTTGCCTACAGAGCTGGGCAGGAACTTCTGTTTCCTATCTTAATCAGAGCTAAGTCTATAATAGCTACCATTTATTGAGAACCTACTACATACTCAATATTTGCCTATATTATATTATTTAATTCTAACCCAAAAGGCTTCAAGGTGAGTATTAGTTATTATCAATTTTGGCTGAGGACCTAATTGGGATTTCTAGTCACATGGGAAATAGCAGAGTTAGGATTCAAATCTAAGTCTGACCAATTCCAGAGTCTAGGTCTTTCCACTAATCTTCAGAGGATAAAACCTCCTCCATCCACATTCTGTCCTGACGTAGGAAACTTCTTCCTGTCAGAATCCTAGTAGATGGAATCCCCACTCTCTGAAGCCAGGACTAATTCTGTTTATAAGAACCAGCCTTAATTCCCAGGCCCTGGGAACTGTGGGTACCTAGGACGCCATCAACTGGAGACAGCCTGGACCAGCAGGTGGAAAAGAAAATAAAAGGAGGAATTCATTAGACCAGGTTGAAAAGTTAAGAGTAGAGAGCAGATTAACAATTTTGGTCAGTGATGTGTCGTAATTTGGAAATGCTTTATAAGACAAAGTAAGTGGGAAAGCTCACATTTCCATCTGAGCAAAAGCCTTCACTAGGTGTCTTTTCATGTTACAGATGAGGAAACTGAGGCTGAGAGGAATCCAGTCACTTGCCCAAGATCACACATTTAATAAGTTAGCCCATTTGTTATATTAAAAAGTATATCTTGTTTCCTTTTGTACCTAATAGATTCAGCATGTGTGAGTAAATTTGTTATCAGGTTGTTAGAGTGTTCTGATCTAAATTTTCAGTTAAAGAAAATCAGTGTAGCAATCAAGACTAACCAGGTTCCCACTTACGAATAGTATTTTTGTCCTGAACAAATAAACTAAATTGGTATTATGAGTTCCTTCCTCAACATATATTGAAAATGGATTTTTCAAAAGTCTAACTTTTGAGTAAGAGATTTTCCTCAACCATGGTTAGTGTTTCAAATGCATGATTTTAGTGATTAACTCTCTCTGTTAGCATTTGTACATTTTGCTCTAAGATCCCTTCCGGCTCCGAAGTTTGTAATTCTAAAAAATCTAGCCCAGCTTGCTTTCCAGGTCGGTCTAGGCCAAGAGCTAGACTCCAAGTCTCCTGCCTCCTGGTTATGTGGCCAGCTGACTATCTTGCTCGTTGGCAGTAATTTTATATGCCAACCAGATGGCTCTCAAAGGGGGCTTTCTAATCAGCTCCACTCTGCCTGGGAATATGAGAGGAGGATTATGTTGCTTGGTGCTCATGAGGCAGTAGAATGAATGGTTGAGTAGATGGACAGGACTGAGGAATCTGAACTCTGGGAAGCCTCCAATTCTTAGACATGAGTTTTCTTACTTCTATCCATTAGGATCTGTGTAAGATGTGGGAACGGAGTACATACTTGATGGCAAAGATGAGGCAGCAAACCATGGGGACCAAACTGAGGTTATCTTCTAGGAAAGACCTGGGGGAGACGGGAAATGTGAACCATGCGGTTTTCAACAGAGAAAAACTGGTGAGTGATTTAGGGTTGGGAGGGAGACTCTGACCGACAACATTCTGCCCCACTTCAATCCAGCTCTCCTGTGGGACTATCCTCCATACTCCTCACCCCTGTTTTGATATCACTACCTCAACGTTAGCAGGAGAATAGTTCCTGCTTTTCTCAGGGCATTTGCAACATGGCACTAAAGGAAAGAACAACAAGGTTTTACTAGATCCTGAATTGGCAAGACACATATTCAGTAAGATGGCTGAGTTTCTTCTTTCTTGAGAGACTGGCAAGTAGGGTGAAGAGGGAGGGTGGGGATGTAAACTAGGGTGGAGGAGGAAGAATTCTCACAGACTGGTAAAAGCCACCCTTTGTGAGAACATAATCCTCTCCTAATATCTTCCCTTCATCCTGGGCAGCAAATACTCCAAGACTCAACCTGGGAACAAAGCCATTTGTCTTCTCTTCTTTCAGATAAAGACATGGCTCAGAAAGGCCATAACCATGCACCTCATCTCACCAGAGCAGCTTTAACAAACCTCAGTGAATCTTCACTTCCTTCGGACTGAAGATAAAGGCAGAATAAGTTTTTGTTGATTGAATTATCTACCTTTAATCACGTCTCTGGCTTGCTTCCTGCAAGATCTGTATATCTCCCGCGGCACCCAAGGCGTTGTCTGATGCAGTGAAGGGGGCTCATATGGGTATGCTCTTCACTGACCAACACCAACTTGGGAGTTCCCTCTCTGCTCCCATCACTACCAGTGGAATCTTTAGCTTTGTCTCATGAAGCCATTTCCCAAAATAGGGGAAGTTGCTCCATGAATTAAGGAATGGACCTAGGGGCTGAAAATATCTATGGAAGTCTTTCAAGTACTTAATCACTTGTTTCCCAAAGGGAGTCACAAATTGTCTGGCAAGCAGACCACAGGCTTTGTTTAAATCTGTCCCTCCCAGAACAGAAAAAGGGAGACAGAAATAAGAATGGTCTGACAGCAATACCATTGCCTCCAAATTGTGCCTCAACCTTTCCTGGGCCCTCAGCGTCAGAACATGTTTCGTAGAACTATAGGATGGGCAAGGCAGTTTGCAAGATGCCAACTCAACCCTCTCTCTGAGGTGGAAAAAAATCACGTTCAAAGAGAGTATTATATCTGAAGACCTTGGCAAACAGGATAAAAGCCCTATTCCTTAATTTCTAGTACTCTGCCCTTTGTAATGCAACACACTGGCTCAATTAAAGTTCCAGGCTTTCATTTAAATAGGTACTTATTGGGGTGCCTGGGTGGCTCAGTCGGTTGAGCGTCCAACTTCGGCTTATCTCATGGTTCAGGGGTTTGGGCCCCATATTGGGCTCTGTGCAGACAGCTCAGAGCCTGGAGCCTGCTGCAGATTCTGTGTCTTCCTCTCTCTCTGCCTTACCCTGCTTGCACTATGTCTCTCTCTCAAAAAATAAGCAAACATTAAAAAAATTAAGAAATAAATAAATAGGTACTTATTAAATGGTTATAGAAAAGCAAATTAATGAAGAGATTCTGGTAAGACAGCTATAACTTATTTCTCAATTCCTCTCACAAGAAAATGTTATAGTATACTTGTTTAATTTTTTTTAAAGCTCAACTAAATATAATTTTAAGCAAAATAGTAAATGTTGGCCAAAATATCACCTCAGACCAAGGGTCACTTCAGAAGTATCAGAGAAGTAGGTTTGATTGCCATTTAAGTCAATCAGATTAAGTTTAGCCAGCTGAAGTAGGCTTTATCCTATTTGGTTTGCAAAAAAGAAATCTCATGAGTTAGCATGAGCAGCTAAAAATAAGTTGCAGGTTTCATTTTCCGTTGTTCAGTATGGTTTTGAAACCAAAAGGTGCAGAGCTAGGAGATTCACCAACGCCTACTGAAAATCAACAATTCAAACTGACACCTTTCTAGCACACTGCCCTGAACTATGGGCCAAAGCCAGGCCCAAGAAAGGTGCACCTATGTCCCTCTCACCATGGTCCCTGGAGATGACTCTCCATAATAACACACGGCAGGAAGTTGGGGGCTGAGGCTCATCCTAAGGGACAGTGGCTTATGTCTGAGTGTATTGTCATATCTGGACAGGATGCCACATAATCCGTCCCATATGCTCAGCTTCAATCTTAGGTGATGCTGGGGACCCCTCAGCAAAGCAAGGGAGTAAATAATGCTAGCATTTCATTAAGACGGGGACCTGAAGGTAGTGAGCTCAGCAAGTACCCCTTGACCTAAATGCCCATGGCCTTGTGCAATTCCATTCTGTAAACCCAAGCAGCTCATGAGAAGTTTAATTTCAAAACTCCCTTTCCAGGGCCAAATCTGGCAAAAAGGTGTTTGACAGAGGCATACATCTTCAAAGGGAAGACAGCCATCTCACGCTGTAGCATTCAGCTGTGGCACAAGGCTCAGAGAGAGCAGTGTAGCTATAAGAAAGCCCTCCGCTGAATGAGATTGAAAGGGGGCAAAGAAGGGTTAATCTCCTTCCATTAGAGGAGGGCCCATTTGGTGAAGGTGAAGAGAATAATCTGTATGAAGAGCAGAGAAGACAAAGAGCCATTCCAGAAAAGAAATCACCGTGCAGGGGCAAGAAGGATGATTTGTCCTAGATTTTCATCGAGAGACCATTTCTTAGATCTCTGAGTCTTTACCTCGCTTTGAAGTTACAAGTCTCAGGGAGGGGAAAGGGGGCATATTCACACTCTCTGTGCTGGAATACTTGAGCTTTATTCCATCTAAGATGGGCTGTCTCTGAAAAGCAGAGGGCGAGGCCTTAGAAGGCTGCCCGTAAATCAGAAAGTGGCAAAATAAACAATAGGAGTTGTTCGTAAAAGAGAGGCCAGTGGCTGAATCCCCCTTTTCTGGGGTGGGGAACACCCTCCCCCTTTTGTTTTTTACCTTCAAAAGAGTTTTTAGAAATTGCTTTTAACAACATTTTTGGAAATAGATTAAGAATCACAAAACATGGAAAAAATAGTAGAGTAACTAAATAACTTCATCTGGCTTCCCCCAATGATAATATCATCCACTAGCCTAGCACACTGTCTAAACCAAGAAGCTGACATTGGTATAATACTATTGACTCAGGCAAGGACCTTATTTGGATTTCACCAGTTTTTGTATGGGTGTGTGTGTGTGTGTGTGTGTGCGCGCGTGTGTGTTTCTATGAAATTTTATCACATGTTATTGATTGGAATAGCCATCATCACAACCAAGATACAGAACTATTCCATCACCACAAAAAAAAAACCCTCCCCCCCAAAAAAACAATCCGTGCTAAACTTCTTAGAATCACACTTTCTTAGGTCATTAAGTCATTTACACTTTCTTTCAACCTCTGGCACTGATCTATTCTCAATCACTACAATTTTGTCTCTTTGAGTTTGTTATAAATGGAGTCATATAGTATATAACCCTTTGAGATTGGCATTCTTTCACCCAGCATAATGCCCTTAGATCCATTTAAGTTGTATGTAAAGAGTGTGTGCCTTTCATGAAAAGATGTTCAGCGTCACTCCTTATCAGGGAAATACAAATCAAAACCACACTCAGGTATCACCTCACGCCAGTCAGAGTGGCCAAAATGAACAAATCAGGAGACTATAGATGCTGGAGAGGATGTGGAGAAACGGGAACCCTCTTGCGCTGTTGGTGGGAATGCAAATTGGTGCAGCCGCTCTGGAAAGCAGTGTGGAGGTTCCTCAGAAAATTAAAAATAGACCTACCCTATGACCCAGAAATAGCACTGCTAGGAATTTATCCAAGGGATACAGGAATACTGATGCATAGGGGCACTTGTACCCCAATGTTCATAGCAGCACTCTCAACAATAGCCAAATTATGGAAAGAGCCTAAATGTCCATCAACTGATGAATGGATAAAGAAATTGTGGTTTATATACACAATGGAATACTACGTGGCAATGAGAAAGAATGAAATATGGCCCTTTGTAGCAACGTGGATGGAACTGGAGAGTGTGATGCTAAGTGAAATAAGCCATACAGAGAAAGACAGATACCATATGGTTTCACTCTTATGTGGATCCTGAGAAACTTAACAGGAACCCATGGGGGAGGGGAAGGAAAAAAAAAAAAAAAAAGAGAGGTTAGAGTGGGAGAGAGCCAAAGCATAAGAGACTGTTAAAAACTGAGAACAAACTGAGGGTTGATGGGGGGTGGGAGGGAGGGGAGGATGGGTGATGGGTATTGAGGAGGGCACCTTTTGGGATGAGCACTGGGTGTTGTATGGAAACCAATTTGTCAATAAATTTCATATATATAAAAAAAAATTAAAAAAAATTAAAAAAAAAGAGTGTGTGCCTTTCCATTGCTGAATAGTTTTCCATGGTATGGATGTACCACGGTTTTGTTATCCATTTTCCCCTTGAAGGACGTCTGGCTGGTTTCCTGTTTTAAGCTATTAGAAATAAAACTGCCATGAATATTGATATACAGTCTTTTGTGCTAGCATAAGTTTTCATTTCTCTTGTATAAACACTCAGGAGTGGGACTGTATGATATATGTATGTTTAACTTTATTAGAAACTGTTTTCCGGAGTGGCTATACCATTTATGGTCCGACCAGAGGTGCAAAAGCCATCCAATTTCTTCACCTCCTTGTCAATTTTGGGGAACATCATAATTTGTTATTTTAGGCATTCTGATAGACGTGTAGGGATTCTTTCTGCTGGTCCGGTCAAGATGGCAGTCAATTGGGGGTGTCTTCAGAGCTTGGGTGCGTTGCCTTCTGATATCTCTCACTATTCCAGATTTCATAATACTTGTCTACATAGCAGTTTGAGCTGTCTGGCATTTCAGTGATGGAAAATGGGGCTCTTGATATGTGGTGAGTCTTTAGGTTTGACCAGTTGTTCCTGACTACAATAGTAGGACATCACAGTCTGGGGATGCTGGGCTTCTTTGAGGCAGTACATCTTGGCCCAACAGGTAGACTTGATACCAATGACACTCTCCCAAGAGGTGATACGAAAGCCACGATATGGCAGCCATGGAGCAGAGACAGAATTTGCTTGGGCCAGGGTCGTCCAGCCGCTTTGGCCAGAGACTGTGTGAATGCTTTTTATTCTTAAAGTCAGCTACTCATTAGCAAGGTGTGTGGGGAGTAGACATGGAGTCAGCACAGACAGGGGGGAAGAATGGGATCACCAGCAGCACTCGTCAGATCACAGACCCCACTGAACACTTTCTGCCCTTGGACTTCCTACTCTGTTGATAATCTCAGATTTGCCAGCAGCATGTGGGCACCTTGTCTGGATGTCACAGAACTCCAACATCTACCTCCTGGGGGTTAGATCTAGAGGTACTGCTGTCACCACCACATGGACCTTCTTGGCCAAGGGATCCAGGTCTTGCCAGTAATTAGAACTCTATCTAAGCATCAGAAGGTGCTTCAGCCAAAGAAGTTGTAAAGGATGCCAGGGAGATGGGCTTTGCATAGACCCAACATCATAGTGATGACAACTGCTCCAGCCATGTCTGGGAAGTCACCTTCCATCTGTTGTACCCCTGAGTGAAGGGAGGTTGTAGAACTTCCCGGAATCCATACCCATCATCTACAAGTTTGGACCAGAAGGCCAAGAATGAGAAGAGCAGTGATGCTATGTGGGAACAGCCAAGAGACCATGAAGACCCTTCACAGAAGCAGTAAAGCTTAGTGATCAGAGGCAAACTCACTGGTGCCTCTGCGTTCTGGCTCTTGCACTTCACCTGGTGCAGTCACAGGCAGAAGATGTGGACTTGGCTGTGGAGGAACCTAAATAGTGATTTATAGAACCAAACATGAACTAGGGACCATCTGGAACTGAGCTGTTTGTGGAGGCTGAGCATGAAAGCAAATGATATGATGGTGACTCCCCCAGAAGCTGGGGTGGTAGAATGAGAAAGGTCGGCCATATGCCATCAGGTGACCAATAGGCGTGGTCTGATGGGCTTGAGCAGGGTTATGCAGCAAGATAGATGCTCACACCTCCTTAGAAGGTGGTAAAATTGTTTTTTTAATTTGGTTGTTGTTTGTTTACTATGTTTCTGCTCTAACAGAGAATTTCCCAGATTTCCCAATTTCAGGAGCCTCTTCTCTGACCCACTGCCCCTCCTTCAGCCAGGTGCTACTACTCACCTGCTGTCAGAAGGCAGCCCGGTGCACAGCACCTCTCAGATTTAAAAAGGCAGGCACAGCTATGGACAGGTACCTCCCCAGACAGTGAAGTTATGTGATGGGACTCCATCTTTGAGAATGAGTCACACAGCTCCCCTCTAGCTCTGGCTTTGTCTTCTTTTGCAGTTAAGATCTGACTACAATATGAGTCTCTGCTCTTTTGCATTCTGACTCTGGACCCGGCCTCCTCTTCTGCTCTTGTGCGTGGCTCTGCGTGGCTGCCCATGTCCTCTTCGGTCCAGGTTCGGTGTTACCACTTCAGGGCTTAGCGCACACAGTGGCCTGGTCTCATTAGGTGACCAAGGTGGGCCCTTGGGCCCCTCACAGGGTCTGGGCTGCCCATACAGGTCCTGAGATATGGCCCTGCCTATAAGAAGGCAGATCAAAGTTTCCTGGTTGAGGCAGAGTCTCTCATATGAGGTGTCTATCTTCTCACTGGGGCCTTGTCTCTGCTACACTGAGGTTGGGGAGATCTAGGCCCTGCTTCTACCCAAGTCCTTGTTTTACTGCTGCCACTGAATCTCTGGCTAACCCCCTGGAAGTAAATCATTCTGGGTCTTAGTTATCTCATATTTACAGTAAGGTTTCCCGATTCTCTAGCTGAAAATCTTTCAACTATACCATACCACAATTAAGAAAAAATCTAAACTTCAGAGGCCAAAAAAGGAGCCTTTAAGTTAAATTCTGGTTTAGATATACTATCTCAAGGCTCTCTGTTTTCTAATAAGTGTTTGCTGTGCTGAAATGAATGTTTATTGAATTGAATGCAGCATATCAAGAGGCTTTAACGTGTATAAGGATTAGGAGGGTGTATTGAAAAGCATATTCCTAGGCCCTGTCCTTAGAGCTTCTGATACCACTTGGGCCTAGGAGCATGCATTTTAACATGAGAAACTGAAGGGGACTTAGGTTTTGAAATAGACACTGGTGACTTTCTGGAGGCTAATTTACTGATGTGCATTAGGAAATTTAGAAACAGGTCATTTGACCTACTGATTCAATTCTAGGAATTTTCCCTAAGATGTCCACAAAAATTCATCCACAAGAATGTTTACAGATTGATAATAGCGGAGCATTACAGCCAATCAAAATGCCCATCAAAGGGGTGACTGGGTGACTCAGTCGGTTAAGCATCGGACTTCGGCTCAGGTCATGATCTCCCGGTTCCGTTTGTGGGCTTGAGTCCCGCATCTGGCTCTGTGCTGACAACTCAGAGCCTGGAGCCTGCTTCAGATTCTGTGTCTCCCTCTCTCTCTGCCCCTCCTCCATTCAGGCTCTGTCTCTCTCTCTCTCAAAAATAAGCATTTAAAAAAATGCCCATCAAAAAAACCCAAAAAGGATAAATTAAGACATATCAATGCAAGGGAAACACAGACGTTAAAAATCAAAATTTCAGGGGTGTGTGGGTGGCTCAGTCGGTTGAGTGTCCAACTTTGGCTCAGGTCACAATCTCACGGTTTGTGAGTTCAAGCCCCACTTTGGGCTAGCTGCTGACAGCTTGTCAGCAAAGAGCCTGTCAGGAAACACTGTCTCAGATCCTGTCTCCCTCTGTCTGCCTCTCCCTCGCTTGTGCTCCCGCTCTCTCTCTCTCTCAAAAATAAATAAATAAATAAATAAATAACATAACATAACATAAAAAAAAAATCAAATTTTCACAGGCCATTTAGTGACTTGGAGAAATACTTACAACATAATGGAAGTGAGGTAAGAAAAAACATAAAATACCATGTCAAATAATTTCTATATGTGAAAAACTGGAAAGAAATACATCAAAATGGTAATACAGAATTGTTGCTTGTTTGTTGTATTACTGGAAGCTGTTGTTTTCTCCTTGATATTTTTCTGTATTTTCTATTTTTTGTATAGTAACTAGTTATGACTCTTTTTATCTGAAAAACAGTAAGTATTTTAAAAGAAACAAAAAGGAATTCACCTCATGTAGGGTGAAAACAGAGGGAAGAGACTCCTCTTAGGAGTCCAGCCCAACCATGGCCTGGCTGCAGTAGAAGGACTCAGACTCTGGCTGGTGTCTGGGGTAAATTTCAAGCTACATTCTCTTTTGTGAAGTACCTTGGAATAGTTGATGCCAAGGAATTTGGATCAATGAGAAAATCCTTTCACTAGATACTGCTTTCCCCGCTACATTCCAAGATAACAGATGACAGGATCTGGGACATGGAGGGGAGTTCACAGTTTAAATGATACCTTCTTTACTGCCCTTGGGTTGAACTCATGCTTGTTGACTCTGTATAATCCCCCGCCCCATTAACACCAAACAGACAGACTGCACTCAGGCTTAGGGGCTTTGGGACAGGCGATGGACTCCATTCTCATTTGGGAGACACCACCCAATGTCAGTGCTTCTGTGGAGTGGTTTCAAAGCCTCCTGTGGTCAATGCACTGGGAGCCCCCTCAAATGCCAGGAAACACCATTTTTGTTTTTGGTTTTTTGGGGTTTTTTTGGCAGAGAGATAGCTCAAATCCATCCTGTCTCACAGATTTCAGTGACCCCTCCCCCCCCCCCCCCCCCCCCGGGTCAAACCTCTCTCTGAGTAACATTACAAGCCTCTTGGTTAGGCTTCTGGCCTATAGTCAAACCTTTCCGAATGACCTTGAAAATTTTATCCCACAAGCCTAGCTAGTAAGTGGTGCTAAGGATCTCAGATGAAAGTCAATTGAGAAAGACCAAAAAATGTTAAATGATGATACTTACAATATCAATACCAACAGTAAAAGTCAAAACACCAATGCTAACCATTATTATAATTATTTTCATCAGTATCTTGACTTGCTATACACTGTTCTAAGTTGCCCAAACCATTTTCCCCCCCAAACCATTTCACATATATTACTTTATTTATTCTGACAGAATCTCAGTTTTACATCCTTTAAAAATACCATTTTGGAGGCGGGAGGAAGCTTTCAAGTTCTGATGAAAAGCAGAGGCTTCTTGAGTTAAAAACAAAACCGTGAAGTCTTCAAGTGTGGTGTTTTCCAACTTCGTTCTTGACAAGAAATCGGGGGATTTCAGCATGAGCAATTACAAAGCCCTATTACCATGAATTCTTAGCTTTGGTGAATATGACGTGGCCTTATTGCAAAATCCTCGAAGTGGAGTAAAAGAACATTCATAAATGCTGACCCAGTGTAAGAAGAGGGCTTGCATTTCTGTGCTATGAAAACTATAAAACCTCTGGGATTAAAAATAACCAACTGAGGGGCACCTGGGTGGCTCAGTTGGATGTCTGACTTCCACTCGGGTCATGATCTCACGGATCGAGCTCCACCACATCCGCCTCTCTACTATCGGCACAAAGCCCACTTCGGATCCTCTGTACCCCCCACCCCCCTGCCCCTTCCCTCTCTCACACAGGCACATGCTCTCTCTCTGCCAAAAATAAACATTTAAAAATAAATAAATAGGGGCACCTGGGTGGCTCAGTCAGTTAAGCATCCCACTTCAACTCAGGTCATGATCTCACGGTTTCGTTCCTGAGTTCAAACCCCGCGTCAGGCTCTGTGCCGACAGCTCAGAGCCTGGAGCCTGCTTCATTTCTGTGTCTCCCTCTCTCCCTGCCCCTCCCCCACTCACACTCTGTCTCTCTCTCTCAAAAATATATAAGCATTAAAAATTAAAAAAATAAAACAAAAATAAAGTTAAAAAATAAAAATAATAAAAATAATCAACTGGTCTAGGCACTATCTATGTCAGCCTGCTGTGCACGTCCATGCCTGCTTATCACAGATTAATTGGTCCAGGCTAAGCTCTTTAGGTGACCTAAGCTCTGAAAAGACTATGGTGCCCCAAATTTTAATTATACCCCTCACGTGGAATAAACAGTTTTTTAAATAAGAAAATATAAAATTAAAGAGAAGTCTAATTTTTCCCATGATGTCTACTTTGACACTTTTTTGAAAATGTTGAAGATCAAAATATTTACCAAGTGTATACCTTGTCACCCCTGCCCTGTTGGTGTGTTTGTGAGGTCACTCAGCGTGCTGTAACAACACTGTGGAGGGGTCACGCTGACAGTACTGAAATTCTGATATGGCGATTACACACCCCTCCCTTTCATGCTATCAATACAGGTAGACAGGAGTAATCAGGAGATTGACCCCAGCCCACCCCCTCCACACACACACTCATCTGTCACTTCCTACGTACTTAGTGCTCTGAGAAGTCACTACCACATGGCGGTTGAAATTTATCAACTGGGACTGCTGAGTCTCCCGAGTAAATGGACCCTGACATCTTTCCTTCTTGAATGGCCTTTGGCCTTGCCCTTCCTGGCTGACTCCATTAGACAGGGGCTTCCAGCAACAGATCATCCCCACCTGGCTCTAGCTTTTGAAACCTAGCATTTGTTCTCAACTTACTCCTTTGGCTGCACCCTTCTAAGCAGGCCCATTCAACTTGGTCTTATCTTTAGCTTCCTCCACCAGCCCAGCCAGCTTTCAGTTCAGTAGATACTTCCAGGACAAACCCAAGGCACAGCAAATGAACTCTGAGAGACTGAAGCATTTTTGCAACAATTCAACTTACTCTACTCCATTTCTCCTTAGACCATTCCTGATGTGAGAGCACTGGGCAGCGGCAGAGGTGAGGCAGCAGTGATAGGAGACTAGGCCAGGCACCAGTCTCCATGAGAGCCTTAGAGTCTGTGTCAAACTGGCCAGTAGCTGCCTTCCCACACAATGGACAATGTGTGCTCTTCAGGGTGTGGGTGTGGGCCTCAGAAATGTCAAGTCCAGGGGCAAAATACAATCAGAAACCAGGGTATCTAGCCAGATATTGACAACAGAACTACAGAACTATCTCAGGCAGACTCAGGCAAAGTCCATTTTTAGTATATGCGCTGCTGAAGCAAGCATGTGAAGTCCGTTTTTACTGGAGGTCTTTATGCTGCCCTTGGGGCATCATAAGGTACCCACCATATGGTTTCTGATATTTACCAGCAGGGGAATTCTGCACTAAGACCAACAATGGTGAAAAGGCTACATAAAACATAAAATTAGCTCAGAGTTCCCTAAACAGGGATTATACCCTTACCACTCATTATTTCAGTACATGTTTTGAAACTTTCCCTGAAAAGAAAAAACTAGAATTATGTATCAAATCCTTAGGGTTGCACTAATCTCTCCAGCCTGAGCCTTTTAAATCTATTTTTAAATGTTTCTCTAATAACTTGGTTTGAAGATCTCATTTCAGTCAGGGATCCTACCCCTTACCCCGATCACACACCTAAGATTAAAACACTTGCCAAGATCTGGAGTAGATCAGGCAGGATAGCTTCCCAAAGTTCCCAGAAGCAGACAGAACCATGAGCTAAAGAAACCATGAGCTTTCCAATAGACTACTGGGGCTCAAAGTTGGGGGAACAGAATTCTGTTGGACAATTCCAACTAGCATGACTAGACACAGAAGCAGGAAACAACACCAGAATGATCCTAGACCAAGAGGACCCTGGAGGGGAAAATAAGGGAAAGAATGTCCTTCCTCACGTACTGGTCACTGGCAGCATGGTAGTGCTCATAGAAAGGCTCGGGGTTGGAAAGAACAGAGGCATCTTGAAAAATCTCACCCACTGCTCCTTGCCCATATGGCTAGATTTTACCTAAGAGAGTCAGTCAGGGAATACTAAATATCTGATAATTTTTTGCTTCTCCCACTAATTCATTCTGCTATCTTATCCTTGAGCATCTCTAAGCTCTTTATTATGCTGTGCCAGAGAGGACAACCTCTTATCCAGAAACTCTCTAGACCATTGCTGGGAAGTGGCTGCCTCCCTGGGAACTACATTTCCCAGATCCCTTTGCAGTTAGCCATGGTCATGTGACTGAGTTTTAGTCAACCAAATGTGAATAGAAGTGTTGTACATCCCTTCTAGGCATGGCCTGTGAAAACCTCCCCTCTGCTCTTATTCACACTCTTCTTCTCTTTCACTGGGGAGTGGAGACAGTCCTGATGGCCTTGAAAATCACATGCTGCAGAAGGTGGAGCCTCTTTCCATCTGTATCTCTGAATGCATGTGTGAAAGCGAGTTGCCCCACTATACTGTCACGTGAGCAAGAAATAAACTTCTGTTGTGTTTGAGCCATTATACATTTTTCAGTCTACTATAGCAATTAGCATATCCTAACACTTACATGTCCTTTTTGATGTAGTTGTTTTTGTGTGTGTGCGCAAGTTCCCATGCCTTCTCCCCTTTCCTTAAATTTTACTATAAACCAAGAGAACAGAATTAGTGAATTTAAATTTAAGCAGCCATTAGGGACAAATGACACTCACCAAATTAGTGGTCACAGCATTCAGATCTTACAGCCAGAAGAACAGTAATTTAGCAGAATCTCACATCGACAACCTGATGCATTAAATTAAAACAAAAAGTAAACGTAAGATGTACAAAATGAATATATTAGAATTACAAAACAAATATAGGGTTACTTTCCAAGAGTGTTGTCAGACTACAAAGGAATTTGCCACTGTTTTCCAGTGAATGACAAGCTTTTCCGTTGCCTTTAAAATAAGATTTATTTTTTTAATACATCCCCCTCTAATCATTATAAAACAGAATTTATAAAGAACAATTCTACTCTGCTAAGTAAGCTATTCAAAGACTAAATGCTGACTCAGGGGATGACACTGGAGGCTAGGAGCACTGGGTATGATTTCTATGCCTATGTGCTCTGCAGTTCTTATGTACACATTTAAACTTCTCTCTCAGGAACTTAACTTTCTTGGTTAGGAACTTCCAGAGCTTGTAAAATTATAGGCTGTGCAAAGACTTAAGTTTTTTAGGTGACATTAAAACAGATATCAGAGATACACTAGATCTGTCTTTGTGTTTAGTATCATTCCAGATGCAATAGCCCAAGCAGGAATTAAAATAAGCACTCTATAAACACGGTGATGAAACAACGGAGGTGCGTGCACCAAAACAATCAGAAGCAACCAGAAACACGCTCTGTGAAGGCGGCAGGTTGTGGATGTTTTCTTATGAGACCTGCCATCTTTTACCAGGTTAAGTGCAAAACTACAAGTGGGCGACATAGGGGATGTATTTGCCTAGAACAGGCTTTCTTTTTATGTCTGATTACTCGGTTTAAGATTCAGGAAGCAAAGAGTTCAGAACTCTGAACAAACATTCTGGCAGTCCAAAACAGAGCACCAGGGCTCCGGGAGGAGGAAGAGGAGACAAAACAAGAAGGTTGACGGGGGAAGGCACGACTTGAGCCATTTCCCCCAGGGTTTCAGCCTATGTGTATGTATACATATATATATATATATATATATTTTTTTTTTTTTTTTTTTTTTTTTTGAGAGGAAATGCATTCTTGTCTGGTCCTGTGAAAAGAGAGAGATCAGATAAAATCGCTTTGGTGCTATATTTGGAGGGTCTCCCAAATGTAGTCCCCACCACCTCCCTCTGGGCTGGGGCCTGCCAAGCCGCAGGTGTCAGGAAACAAGATGGCGCCACACAGTGTAGGGTGCTGAGTGAGAGGGGCAGGGGTGGGCCTTCACTTACTCGGAGATGCTGGCTCCTCTGAAACCCAAACGCTGCCAACTCCCTGGGCTCAGGAGTTAAAACCGCTTTCTTGCTCTGGGTTCTTCACTTCTTGTTGAGATCAGCTCCACATATTTTTCTGATGATGTCACCCATTCTGACTTCCTACATTTTGAAAGTTGATCTACAAGCAAAACCTTCCATAAGGCTAAAAAAAAAAAAAAAAAAAAGAAAAAGAAGAAGAAAAGAAAGGTGTGTTGTGAGGAGATGGAGAGGAGGAGGAGAGAGGCAGTTGCCTCCTTATTTTGAGATTTGCTGCAGCTGCGAGTGCCACTCCCCAGCCAGTTTCCTGGCTGCAGAGGGAGGCCAGTGGCCGGGCGTGGGTGACGTCAGGGCCAGGCCTGAGTCATCGCCAGCGGCCTGGCTGCCCTGCCACTCGGAAGGGGACAAAAGGAACCTTTGATGTCCAGAGGCCCTCCTCTCGGCACACTCGCCTGTACAGAGCAGCAAGCCAGGAGAACATTCCTGCTGTCTCTCCACCCCCAGCCGCCCTTCCTACTTCCGGAACAGTCCCAGGCAGATTCAAGAAGGCCTCCCCCAAGGGACGTCACCCTTCTGCATGGCAGAGGCATGGCCACTCTCTGTCAAAGAGAGAAGCAGAAGAGGGCGTTTCTCTGGGGATTTCTTACCTCTCCCTCTGGCATTCCCCCTTTTCCTTGTGGTGCTGCATTAACCAGAGAGTCGAGATGGTATTAAAAGACATGTGAAGAGATGGAAGGTGCTCTTGTCACATTCCCTAGACAGTATCTGGTGGTCAGTGCCTTTATGCCATGGCCCTGGACCTCAGCTCCTTGTCTCTGAGTGCCAGTGTTAGCCTGCACCTCCTGGATTTAAGAGAGGACCATTCTTTAAAAGCGTTTTTATATCCCAGTGCTGGCATGGGACTCAGTAAATATATGGTGAATGAATGAATTTTGATACATTTAGATGATAATTCTTTTTAAAATTTTTGAGAGAGAGAGAGAGAGCACGTGCACATGTATGAGCGGGGAGGGGACAGGGAGGGGGCAGAGGGAGAGCAGGGGAGAGAATCCCAAGCAGCCTCCATGCTGTCAGCGTGGAGCCTGATGCGGGGCTTGATCTCATGAACGATGAGACCGTGACCTGAGCCAAAATCAAGAGTCGGATACTTAACTGAATGAGCCACCCAGGTGCCCCTAGATGATAATTTTAGAATAAAATAGTAGAAAACATATACTGAATACTTGCACTGAATGTTCAAGCCTCTGTGCTAAGTGCTTTACAAAGATGATTTCATTCATTGTTATCATCATGACAAAGCTATGAGGTTAGGTACTATTATTCTTCCCTATTCTATTGATGGGAAAATGATGCTCAGAGAGATTAAGAGACTTCTCTAAAGTCTCACACTAGTTAATGGCAGAGCCTGGATCGTCTGATCTCAAATCCTGTGTTCTGAATCACCATGCTGAGTGGGTGAAGTGAATGTGTGAACAATGACCAAGGGCAGCCTGTTCAGGTGAGCAAAGGGTAATGATGGGGCTTGAAACCATTCCACAAGGAAGTAGTGGAATTAGGGATGGTCTGTCTAGGGAAGTAGGCCTCATGTCCTCTCAATGGGTCAACACAAGGTCTGGGATAGCCAGAGTGGTCAGGAAGGCAGGTTCATTGTCAGGTCCCAGTGGGAGTAAGAAGCTAGGATGGGGAGACAAAGTCAGGGATGTCTGGCGGCATGTGGTGGATGCAGGATGTGGGAGAACCGTGGACTGGGTATCTCAGAGGGGCTGAGGCCCAGTATTGTCTTTGTTGCCTCCTGGACTCATGGGGATACGTGGGGGGGTCAGTGCAGCTAAAGGCACTGCTGACAGGCAAGAAGACTAGAGCGAAGAAAAACAAGATAGCTCTCAAAGACTTCAAGGCCTAGAGAAGGAGTTAGAACAAAGGCGTGTTTCAAGTACAAGGCGGGGCTGGAGGTGACAGGGACAGAGCTGGACCTGACAGGGGCAGTGACTGCCCTTAGCACTGCTCTACCAGGAATCAGCTGCCTTTCTGAGACAGAGTGCGAGTCCTATCAGTGGCTGTGTTCAAGCCAAGGTGAGGTGGGTTGGCCAGAGGAGAACATCTGCTTATGGGGGTATCTGGGCCCAGGATAAAGATGACCTTGGAGGTACCTTCTCCTTCTGGGCTTTATGATTGTGGTTTGTACTTTTCCATGGTTCTCCTAGAGTAAATGTCACATTCCAAGAGGAAGACAAATGCCAGGAATTTCCAGCCCCTTGCAGAATAGGGAGGGAGATGTCAGTGACCTCCTCAATAATGCCACTCCATGGCTTTCCTCCCCACTGTGGTTATGAGATCCCTCTCCCTGGCTCAGGAGATCGATGCCTCTGGTAGCTGGGGACGTCATGTTGCCACCTTGTTCCTGGGAGTTCTGCCAGTTGCCACTCTGAGGAATTACACTTGTGCTGTGGGTTCTGACTCCCCAGGCAGGTGGAATTAGCAAAGGTGAATTTTGGAAAAGAGGAAGCCACATGCTTTTAATTAAGGGAGCAGCAACAACTGATCAGGGTCATTGTCAACATCCACGCAGAGCCTGACCTTGGGCTGAGGAGAGCACTTTAAGTTCCAGGCATTTTTGGCAGAAGGCTTGGGTTGTTTTTTTTTTTCCCCTTGGTTCTCTGTAGAAAATGCCTTTTGGGCATCTCCCCACTCTGCTTCCCCAAAGGCTTGGTGGCCTTGCTTGCTTCACAAACACAGGTGTTTATTTCTCTAATAAGACAAAGAGAGGCTTATTATTTTTTCATTCTACCTTGTGGGGCCAGGATAATGTGAAGACAAAAGGAAAAAAAGGGGAAATGATGAGTAAGCTTCAGTGAGATACAAAGCCTGGCACTGTGTGTTCTGGGATTGATCCTAATAGGATAAAATCAGAATTGGGCAAAACATCTACTGGGGGACCCAGAGAAGTAAGTACAGTGACACCCCTTAACCTCTACCCCATCTAGAGAATCCTTTGTTACAACAAATGCAGTTATATACTGGTAATCAAAAAATACATCAATAAAACCTTTACAGGTTCAAGAAATTCCTCAAAGACTTTTCTATACTTGCTGCCTCCAATTTTTTTCATCTCATGCACTTTTTAAAAACACAATTTATTAAGATATAATTTACATACCATAAGGTTAACCCACTTAAAGTGTACAAGTCAATGGATTTTAGTATATTTACAGAATTGTGTGACCTGTAATCTAATTTTAGAAGCTTTTTTATCACCCCAGAAAGAAACTACATGCCCATTAGTAGTCACTCTCACTCACGCCACCCCTCACCCCCCTGTCCTAGGCAAACATTAACCTTTTCTCTGTCTCTATAGATTTGCATCTTCCGGACATTTCATATAAACGGGATCATATAGTATGTGGCCTTTTGTGTCTGGCTTCTTTCACTTAGCATAATATTTTCACAGTTCATCCATGTTGTAGAATATATCCATACTTCATTCCCCTTTTTCAGTTTGTTTGTTTGTTTGTTTGTTTATTTTAACTTTTTTTTTAGTAAGCTCTAGGCCTAGCATGGGGCTGGGAACCATGACCCCAAGATCAAGGGCTGCATGTTCCACCAACCGAGCCAGCCAGGCACCCCTGTACTTCATTCCTTTTTAGGCCCAAATAATATCCCATTGTGTGGATGTGCCACATTTTGTTCATTCATACATCAGATGATGGACATTTGGGTTGTTTCTATTTTTGACTGTTGTGAATAATGTTGCCATGAATGTTCCAGTACAAGCTTTTGTGTGGACGTATGTTTTCATGTCTCTTGGGTGGACACTAAGGAGTAGAAGTGCTGGGCTGGGTTGTAAGGTGACTCGATGTTTGACATTTTAGTACATGGGCTGCGAAGCGAGCATCCTGTTTAACATCTTGAGGAGCTGTCAGACTGTTTTCCAAAGTGCGCCATTTTACATTCCCACCAGCCATGTGTGAGAGTTCTGATTTCGGCGCATCCTCACAACACAATTCTTGTCTATCTTTTTGATTCTAGCCATCCCAGTGGTTTTGATGTGGTATCTCATTGTGCTTGTGATTTACATCCCCCTAATGACTAATGATGTTGAGCATCTTTTCATGGGCTTACTGGTCATTTGCATGTCTTCTCTGGAGAACTGTTTGTTCAAATCCTTTGTCCATTTTTAAATTGGATTATTTGTCTTTATACATTCTGGATACAAATCCCTTATCAGAAATATGCTTTATAAATATTATCGCCCTGTCTGTGGGTTGTCATTTCACTTTATTTATGATATTCTTCGAAGGAGAAAGGTTTTTAATATTGATTAATTCCCTTTATGAATCTTCTGTTATATCACTTGTGCTTTTCGGTGTCAAATCTGAGAAACCATTGTCCAATCCAAGGTCATAAAGATTTATACCCAAGTTTTCTTCTAATAGAGTAATAGTTTTATTTTATTAAAAAATTTTTTTAATGTTTATTTATTTTTGAGAGAGAGAATCAGAACATGAGCGGGAGAAGGGCAGAGAAAGAGGGAGACGCAGGCTCCAGGCTCCAAGCTATCAGCAGAGAGCCTGACATGGGGCTCAAACTCACAAGCCTTGAGATCATGACCTGAGCCGAAGTCGGATGCCCAACTGACTGAGCCACCCAGGTGCCCCAGTATTATTTTATTTTTAAAAATGTTTATTTACTTATTTTGAGGGGAAAAGGGGAGGGGCAGAGAGAGAATCCTAAGCAGGCTCTACGCTCAGCATGGGGCTCAATCTCACAAATGTGAGATCATGACCTGAGCCGAAATCAATAATTGGACGTTTAACTGAGCCACCCAGGCACCCCTAATAGATTAATAGTTACAGTTCTCACATGTAGGTCTATGATCCACTTTATATAGTATAAGGTAGGGATCCAAAGTCATTCTATTCCTGTGGATATCCAGAATCATTTGTTGAAAAATTATTTTCACAAGAACTCTAAACATCTAAAACTGTTCTAAAATACAAAGTTTATTTTATTTTACTTTATTTTATTTATTTATAAATTTTATTTATTTACTTATTTTTGAGAGAGAGAGAGAGGGAAAGAGCATAAGTGGGGGAGGGACAGAGAGAGAGGGAGGCACAGAATCCGAAGCAGGCTCCAGGCTCCGAGCTGTCAGCACAGAGCCTGACGCAGGGCTCAAATTGATGAACTGTGAGATCATAACATGAGCCGAAGTTGAACACTTAACTGACTGAGCCACCTAGGTGCCCTCAAAGCTTATTTTAAAAAATAGTCCATTCTTTCCCACATTTAATTGTCTCGGCCCCTTTGTCAAAAATCAACTGACTATAGGGGCGCCTGGGTGGCTCAGTCGGTTAAGCGGCCGACTTCGGCTCAGGTCATGATCTCACGGTCTGTGGGTTCGAGCCCCGCGTCAGGCTCTGTGCTGACAGCTCAGAGCCTGGAGCCTGTTTCAGATTCTATGTCTCCCTCTTCCTCTGACCCTCCCCTGTTCATGCTCTCTCTCTCTCTCAAAAATAAATAAATGTTATAAACAAAAATTAAGAAAAAAAAGACTGTTTTGGCCAGTCTGGATCCCTTGCATTTCTATTTGATTTCTAGGATTATCTTCTCAATTTCTAAAAAAAATCCAGCTGGGTTTTTTTTAATTGTTTTTTAAACGTTTATTTATTATTGAGAGACAGAGAGACACAGAGTGTGAAGAGGGGAGGGGTAGAGAGAGAGGGAGACACAAAATCGGAAGCAGGCTCCAGGCTCTGAGCTATCAGCACAGAGCCCAATGCGGGGCTCAAACTCACCAACCATGAGATCATGACCTGAGCCAAAGTCGGTCACTTAACCAACTGAGCCACCCGGGCGCCCCTATTCCAGCTGGGATTTTGACAGAGACTGTGTTCTACCTGTAGATCGGTTTAGGGAGTATTCCCATTTTAACAATATTAAGTCTTCTGATCCGTGACACTGGGAAGCCTTTCCATATATTTAGATCTTTAATTTCTCTCAACAATGTTTTACCATTTTGGCGTACAAGTCTTATATTCCTTTCGTTAAATCCTATCCTAATTATTTTATTCTTACTTGATATTATTTATACTGGAAATAATCTTTGTTCATGGACTTGTTAAGAGCTTTGGAGGTTGAAAGACCTAAGTTTCAGTACTGGCTCCACTATTTCTTAGTTATATGACTTTAAGGTTACTTAGCCTGTATCAGCCTCCTTTATTTTTTTAATCTGGAAAAAAAGGAAATAATAATAACACCTGCTGGGTTTGTTACAAAAATTAAGTAAGATAATGCTTATGTGACCCTCTTGAGACCATAACCCACATGGGCCAGTCTCAGGGTGATGTTACAACCTAAGAAACCCAGTCCGGTCACCAAAAAATAATTTCAAATTAACTCATATTCAATATTTGCATTTCTCAAGCACCATATAGAGCCCCCTGCAAGCCTTCTTAACATCCTTTTCCCTGTCTTATCCAAACTCCTTATACCCAAAAGCTTTGGCCTTGCCTTCTTTCTCCCAAGCTCCCTAGCAAGTTTTTCTCCCACCCTAATCAATGCTGCTCTAATTCTTCTATTTCTGTCCTGTTCTTCTGATAGGTAAGGGGAAGAAAGTGGACAGGCAAAGCCAGAATTCTTTTTAGCGTTCAGGACAAAAAGAAAACCAGGGAACTCTCAAACTTTGTTTGTATCACCATTCACATAAAGTGCTCAGTGCAACATCTGATAAGGGCTCAATAAATGTTGGGTTTTAATTTTTATTATGGTGTTGGTTATATTATACCTATCTATAATTCATGTTAATGGAGCGGGGTTTAGATCGTGACCTCTGAGAATCCAGCTGGGAGGCTACTGCTCAGTGGCCCATCCTCATTCATTTAGATGAATTCGGGATTATTGCTTTCATTTCCTCTTCCTGAACCATTCCCCAAAGAATCAGCTCCTAGAAAATTGTAAAAGAATTCATCCTCAAGGCTCCCTGAGTAATGTTTGGTGGTCGTATCTCCTGTTTCTTCCCCAGCCTAGGACCAGGACTCCATCCTCCAGAAAAATTTCTAGGACAGTGTTTTTAAAACTGCAGGTCAGTACCCACTATTTATTGGGTCAAAACCAGCGTGAGCTTCAAGTGACAAAATAAAACAGAAGAATTCAAGTACATTACAAGACTTTTGCTTTGGTTTTATAATATGGGTGCAAGCTGGGTCTCTCTGTGAAACATATTTGTCACTGTGGTTCAGGATTTTTAAAGTCTGAGAAACAAGTGTTGGAGTAGATCTTTCACTTTCATTAAGGTGTTCAAGCAACTCCTAAGAGCATAAAGTGGTCTGTCCATTTGGATGGGGATCAAAACTTTAAGTCCCAGGGATGAAGTTCCATCAGCAGTGAAGGATTTGGGGGCATTAAGGCCTTTTTCTATAATTTATAAGAGTTGGTGGAGGATTATTGCTGTTGCCTTTGCGGACCTCCTCCACCCATTCCCCATGCACCCCTACCCCCCATGCTCACTCTTAGTCACCATCTCCTTTTGCCCTCATAATACCTGAAAATCCACACCCTGAACTTGTAAGGGGCTTTCTATTCCTCAATGCTCTTTCACATACACCACCTCATTTGATTTTCACAAGTATTCCATGGAATTGACAGGTCAGATCCAAACCCTTGCTTGACCATATAATTCCATGTGTGACCTTAATCTCTCGGCTTATCTCCTTAGCTGCTATATCTAACCAGAAAGGTTAAGAGACTTGGCCAATGTCTCACAGCCTGGAAGGGGCAGGACCAGGAAGAGAACTCAGTCTTTGACCTCCTATCCTGGTTGTCCCATGGGCTCTCTTCATGGAGACACAAAACTTCTTTTTAGTAATATTATTCATCTGACTGCTTTATGAAGAATGTTTAAAGAAGCAAAGAACACTTCACTCTCTTCCACCATATCTAAAAACACCGACTTTTATGGCACAAACCACAAGGCAAACAGCTCTACATGCCTTGTGGGTAAAGGTTATAGCTCTCAACATCAAAGACTATTTATTAAAGGCTGGGCCCTCCAAATCAGAGACAACAAAGTCCACAAGTAGAGGAAAACAAGGTTCCCCAAGGTCTCTTCTGTCCTTTGTGTTGCAGAGTGTCCCCTCTAGTGGCTCTGGAGGAAAACAGCTTCTGGAAAACATTCATAGATTCCATATTGGTGAAATCAGACAGTGTTAGATCTCTAAAGGATCTAACTTGGTTCCCTAACTTGGTTCAAGGTGTCCGTTCCATCAGTAATGAGAAATTGAAAACTAGACCAGTGGTTCTCACCCTGGGCTGATTCTGCCCCCAGGGAATGTCTGGCAACTTGTGTAGACATTTCTGGCTGTCATTTGACTGGGGATGGGTGGTGCTACTATCATGGGTAGGTAGAATCCAGGGATACTGCTAAACATCCTATACTACACGGGACAACCCCTCACAACTGAGGAAGTGGCCTCAATGCCCCCAAGTCCTTCACTACTGATGGAATTTCATCCCTGGGACTTAAGGTTTCTATCCTCATCCAAATAGAAAGACCACCTGCAGGTGTGTTACTATTATGCTCTTACGAGTTATCTCAACATCTTAATTATCTGGTCCCAAATGTCAATAGTGCTGAGGTGGATTAATGGTATGTGATCTACCCAAGGATCTGAAGCTTCCCCTCCCCAAAGCTTTACTGAGATGTCACCGACATATTACTAAAGACTTGCAGCTTTATTCACAGCTTTTAATGGCTTGGGCTATGTGCTCTCTTTCTTTTGATTTCTTTTGGAATGGTTTTCTTAGAATTGTGAAAAATTCAAAAGTAATATATGCTCATAATTAAAAGCAATATAATAAAAGACTTATAAGACTTTCTATTATCCTTCCCATAATCAATGTCAACAGCCTTGGTGGTTTATTAGGTGGAGTTGTATTAATATCCAGGTTTAGATCATTTTTAACTTATAAAAATGGTCATTTCCTATGGTTATACTTGAGATATTCATCCACTTCTCCATGTGCACACCAAGACAAGCAACCAATCCACACACAGGGGTTTCTTTTGACTTTGCCTGTTATATAAACGTTGAATTAACACACATTACTTTACAACTTACTTTTTTTATCTAATAAATTGTGAATATCCCTTCAGGTCCAAAATAAGAATCTCCTATATGTTTATAGAAGTTCAGAATGATCAGTACTGTGGACTCCAAGGAGCTAATATAGCCTATGAGGGACATTAAATAACCCTGAATCATGCAGTGTGTGTCTTTAGTATCTCTGACACTTGACATTTCACTTTTTTTGTAGATCGCTGGGCTCAGGATTAGAATCTTTGATAGGCCATGCTATATAACTAGGAATGAGTAACATCCTTTTGTTGTCTTTGATTTAATATTACAGATATTTTCAAGGCATAGTAAGTAATCCTGGTTTTCTGTTGACTGTGGTACTATAAAACTTCATTTTATAACAAATATACGTGTACTGATTGATTTTATGTCAACTTGACTGGATCATGGGGTGCCTGGTTATTTGGCTAAACATTATTTCTGGGTGTGTCGGTGAGAATGTTTCTGGGTGGGATTAGCATTTGAATCTATAGATTGAGTGAAGCAGATGGCCCTCTGCCACGTGGGTGAGCATCATACAATCTGTTGAGGGCTTAGAACAAAACGGCGGAGGCAGGGAGAATTTGGTCTCACTCTGCCTGATGACCTGGATCACTGGTATTCTCCTGCCCTGAGACTGAGACTTACACCATGGTCTCTCCTGCTTCTCAGAACTATACCACAGGCTTTCCTGGGTCTACAGCTTGCAGATGATAGAGCATGTGACTGCGTAGCCTCCATAATCATGTAAGCCAATTCCTCATAATAAATATTCTGTGTATATGTATCCTATTATGTATATATGCACATATATGTATACTATTAATGCATATATAATGTAAATATGAATCCTATTAATTCTGTTTCTCTGTAGAATCCTGGAGCCAAGTCAAATAAAAATATTTTAATGATGTAAGACTGATTTAAGTTTGGGGAAGAGTGCTCGAACTCATTTGTGGTATGGCCAACCATGTTGCTCAATCATTCCCTTCTGACGGACAAAGGGTTTTTTCCCCAGGTATTTGTTTCTTTTGTCATAAGAGATATTGCAATAAATATCCTTATCCTTTCATAATTTTAGTTCTATGAAATAAATTGTCCAAAGTGAAATTATTGTTTCGGTTTTTTGTGTATTTAAAGTAGTAATAGATATTTTCAGATAATTTTCAAAAAAGCTGAAGCAAGTCATACTTCAACCATTAATATCTGAGACTAAACATTCTCCCACATCTTTGCCATCACTGAATAGTAATCACTTTTTTTTTTTTTTACATTTTACCATTCTGATGGGTAAAAATTGGTATTTCACTTTTGCCTTTTATTTTTTGGAAGAGTAGTAGAGTATATTATATGTCATGTCATTTATTTTTTTGTTTAAGTCTTATTTAAATTCGAGTTAGTTAACATACAGTGTAGTATCAGATTCAGGTGTACAATTTAGTGATTCAACACTTACATACATCACCCGGTGCTCATCACATCACTTTTACTTTAATTTGCATTTCCCTGACTAAGAATAGGGGCTAAGAGCATAAATGAGTGAATTTTATGGTGTGTGAATTATATCCCAATAAAACCATCATTGAAAAGCTAATTATAAGTTGTAACGTATTTTATTTTACTATGTTTTTTAAGTTTATTTGTTTATTTTGAGAGAGAGAGAGAGAGAGAGAGACCAAGTGGGAGAGAGACAGAGACGGAAAGAGAGAGAGAGAGTCCCAAGCAGGCTCTACATCACCAGTGGAGAGTCCAACATAGGGCTCCAACTCACAAACCATGAGATCATGACCTGAGCCAAAATCAAGAATTGGACACTTAACCATCTGAGCCACCCAGGTGTCCCAATATTAATATACTTTAAATAATCAGCAAAATAATTTTTAAAATGCACAGTAATCCATGCACTGAACATCTTCATAACCTTTGTTTCTACCCATCTTACAAAGACTAAGGCAACCTCCCTGAATGTCTCTACAAAAGAATTTCTAGGGGTTACTGCTGAAGTTAACCCTAGACCATGGCTCCTCCAGGTGAAAATAAAACTCATTTCTAGAAAGAAAAAACCAAGTTCTCCACTGGGGAGGGAGGAAAGACCTCAGAAATAAATCAACCAATCACATTAAGTAGAAAAAGGACGTGAGAAAGATGGATAAATTATAAACCAAACTATGGCCTTGGCCAAAACATGTTAACATCTCTGAGCCCAGCTGCTGCTTCTGTTAATGGGAATAAAAACCCTGCATGCAGATTTCACACCAGGTTGCCACATGGCTGTTGTGAAGGTCAGAGGATTGTCTGTCAATAACGGTAACCTCCTGCCCCAGTTTGCTAAGCTTCCCAGGATGTGGGACTTCCAGTTTTAAAACTAAAGTAGTCCCTAAAAACCTAGATGAGTTGGGTTATTTTACTACCAATTGAGGTTTAAAAAAAATTTTTTTTTTAATGTTTATTTGTTTTTGAGAGAGAGAGGCACACAGAGCACAAGCAGGGGAGGGGCAGAGAGAGAGGGAGACAACACAATCCAAAGCAGGCTCCAGGCTCCGACCTGTCAACACACAGCCAACGTGGGGCTTGAACCTGTGATCCGTTGAGATCATACTCTGAGCCAAAGTCAGACGCTTAACTGACTAAGCCATCCAGGCACCCCTCTACCAATTGAGTTTTTAAGGTCCAAAGTAGAATTTGGAGCACAGAAAGAAATATATATGTTAACATGTGTCTGAATCAATATTCAATTAAGTTTAAGTTAAAAAAATGTAAGCTTAGGGGCGCCTGGATAGTTCAGTCACTTAAGTGTCCAATTCTTGATTTTAGTTCAGGTAATGATCTCCTGGTTGTGATATTAAGCCCTGTGTCCAGCTCTGTGCTAGGTGTGGGGCCTGCTTAAGATTCTCTCTCCCTTTGCCCTTCCCCTGCTTGCGCCCCCTCACACACATCCTCTCTCTCACTCTTTCAAGAAAAAAAACCCATAAACTTAAAATCACCTGTAAACATAGTTGTTTTATTCATAAACATAGATGTTCAAAAGTATAAAAATAAGAATAATTATTTTATCTTATCTTTGAACTCATGTTCCATTCACTTATAAATTTAAAAGATTATATTCCCCTAACAAGTAACTATTTATATAAATTGACCTAACTAAATATTCATAAACATTTAAAACAGCATTTACAAATGTCATGTCAAATCCTCTCAGGAATTTCAGTTACCAAAAGAAAAAAAACAGTTACAAATTTAATGAACAAAATCTTGCTAAATCCAAACCATCAACAAAACTAAAAGGCCAAGTGCTAGTAACAAAATAGATAAAGAACAACTCAACACCCCAGAAACACTCAAATTAATTTTTAAAAATTTTTTAAAGATTTTATTTTTAAGTAGCCTCTCCACCCAATGTGGGGCTCAAATTCAAAACCCCAAGACCAAGAGCTGCATGCTCTACCAACTGAGCCAGACAGGAGTCCCAACAAATAATGCAGTCTAAAAATGGGCAGAAGACATGAACAGACATTTTTCCAAAGAAGACATCCAGATGGTCTACAGATACATAAAAAGATATTCATCATCACTTACCATCAGGGAAATGCAAATCAAAACTACAATGAGATATCACCTCTTACCTGTCAGAATGGCTAAAAGCAACAACACAAGAAACAACAGGCATTTGGCAAGGATGTGGAGAAAAAGGAATCCTTGTGCACTGTTGTGGGGAATGCAAACTGGTACAGCCACTCTGGACAACAGTATGGAGGTTCCTTAAAAAGTCAAAGATAGAACTACCCTATCTATCATCCAGCAATTGCCCTTCTGGGTATTTACCAAAAGAATACAAAAACACTAGTTCAAAGGGATACATGCACCCCTGTGTTTACAGCAGCATTATTTACAATAGCCAAGGTATGGAAGCAGCCGAAGTGTCCGTCAACTGAGGAATGGATAAAGAAGATGTGGAATATATATACAATGGAATATTATTCATCCACAAAAAAGAATGAAATCTTGCCATTTGCAATGACATGGATGCAGCTAGAGAGTATAATGCCAAGCGAACTAAGTCAGGGAAAGACAAATACCATAAGATTCCACTCATATGTGGAATTTAAGAGACAAAACAAATGAACAAAGGGGAAAAAAGAGAAAGGGACAAATCGAGAAACTTAACTCTTAATCAAGACTCTTAACTATAAAGGACAAACTGATGGTTACCAGAGGGGAGGTGGGTGTGGGGATGTGTGAAACAGATGATGAGGACTAAGGGGCGCACTTGTCATGGGTGATAAGAACCAAGTGATGTATGAAGTGTTGAATCACTACATTGTATACCTGAAACTAATATAACACTGTATGTTAACTAACTAGAATTAAAAACTTAAAAATTAGAAAAAAACATGCATACACACAAAGATACTATGTCCCTGTTATTTAAGCCATTTATAGTTTAGTGTTTTCTTACTTGCAGCCAAAAAGCTTGCTTATTGAGCATGCATAAGACCCCATAACAGGTACGCACAATTATGGACTCCTAATGGCACTCCCTGGCCTCACAGCCCCCTTCTACCATTCTGCATCAAGAACATTCTTTCTAAAGAGACACTTTGATTAGAGAATTCTACTGTTCTAGCCATTAGCAGTAATATTATGACAAACACAAGAAGCTAGTCACAAAAGACCACATATTATATGATTCTATTTAAATGAAATGTCTAGAGGTGGGAAATCTATAAGGATAAAAAATAGATTAGTGGTTTCTTAGGCTTGGGATGAGGATGGAGGGTTAGGGGGTAACAGATAAAGGGTACATGTTCCTTTTTTTAAAAAAATTTTAATGTTTATTTATTCTTGAGAGAGAGAGAGAGAGAGAGCACGCACATACGTCAGTGGGGGAAGGGCAGACAGAGAGGGAGACACAATCCAAAGCAGACTCCAGGCCCTGAGCTGTCAGCACAGAGACTGTTGTGGGGCTCAAACTCACGAACCGCAAGATCATGACCTGAGCTGAAGTCGGATGCTTAACCGATTGAGCCACCCAAGCATCCCAAGGGTACACATCTCTTTTTGAGGTGATGAATGTGTTCTAAAATTGACTGGTGATGGTAGTACATATTTGTGAATGTACCCAAAACCACTGAATTGTACACTTTAAATAGGTGAGTTGTATGTTTGTGATCTCAGTAAAGCTGTTAAAAAAATAAAGCCTTCAGTGGTGATCCATTATCTAGAAAATAAACCACAAATTTGTTACCTTGGCATTCAAGGTTTTCTATCCTCCAGCCTCAAACTATCATCTAATTTAATCCCTGGCTACTTCTCTATATAGCAGACAATTGGATAGCTCATGAGTGCAGAAACACAACCTGTGGTTCTCTGCTTCTCTACCCTTGCTCCTATGTTACCTTGGCCTAGAATGACCTCTTTGACCATCTTGGTCTCTCAAAATCTAACTGGCCTAATTCAAGGCCCAATTCGAATGTTCTCCTTAATATTTCCAGGCAGAAACATTGCTTGCACCTCTGAATTCATAGAATTCAATGTATCTTCTGTGGTGTTTGCCTTGTCCTCTTTTACAGGCTTGTGTTTACACAATCCCATTGACTATACTAGCCCCAGTTTCCAAATCAAAAGTTGGATGGTAATCATGTGTCTATATGAAAGAATATTGCAAATATGAACCACTTTAGAAACTTTGGATTATATGGTTGTCATAACAGCTTTCCCACTAGAGCAAATGGTCTTTGTTGGATACAGACTGGTGTTATGTGTCCTTTACTCTTTCGTAGAGTTTTTGCCACTGTCTCTTAGACAGATGAAAGAACTTAGCCTCCCCTTTTCTCTAGGATGCATGGAAATGCAGTTAGGTGGTTTTAATGAATGGTCTTACCCCTGCATTGTATGCCAAATAAATAAAAGCTACAATGATGATACAAACATTTTTAAAGGCAATGAAAGTATCATAAGAAAATAAAAAAGAAGATTTTTATAATCTGTTGATAGAGGAGACAGTCCTAAATAAATCACAAAATCCAAGATTCCATCAACAAAATCAATAATGAATTTCTCTACCTAAAAACCCAAGCCTTCTGTATGGCAAAAGATACCATAAACGATGTTAAAGGACAGATAACAAAGATTTTAAGAATGCATATATTTTTAAGCTTATTTATTTATTTTAAGAGAGGAGAGAATGCATGTGCATGTGTATGCAAGTAGGCAAGAGGCAGAGAGAGAGAGTGGGAGAGAGAGAATCCCAAGCAGGTTCCACATTGTTAGCCCAGTCTGTGAGATCATGACCTGAGCTGAAATCAAGACTCAGACATTTAACTGACTGAGCCATCCAGGCATCCCAAGAAAATATTTTTAAGAGATATAATAAAGGATGAGTATCAGCACTAACTGAACAAACAACACATTAGAAAAAGACCAAAGAATATGAACAAGTAATATGTAGAGAAAAGGTAGAAATGACAGCATATAAAAGATGTTCAACATCACTAGCATCAGGGAAATGGAGAACAATACAGTGAGGATCATTTGCCTCTCAGATGGGCCAACATGGAAAAGACTGAGACTATCCACAATTGTCAAGTGTATGCGGAAAAGATCAAACATAAATAGTAGTGTTGCACATACACACAATTTTGAAAGAGCAATTCAGTAGGATCTAATTATTTTCTGCCACGAACAGTTATTACATTCATAATTCCCAAGTGAATTTGTAAAAAGCCATTCTTTTTTGAAAAAAATTTCTTAATGTTTATTTATTTTTCAGAGAGAGCCAGAGCACAAGTGGGGTAGGGGCAGAGAAAGGGAGGCACAGAATCTGAAGCAGGCTTCAGGCTCTGAGTGCACCACAGGGCTTGAACTCATGAACCCATGAACCATGAGATCATGACTTGAGCCAAAGTCGGATGCTTATCCAACTGAGCTACCCAGGCGCCCCTGTAAAAAGCCATTCTTGTGTAATGAGGGGGAGTCTCAAAATCTTTCTTTTCCAGTTCCCCCCATTCTAAGAGGCTTACAGGAGAACACTTTTAAAGATAATTTTTGGGTTGCCTTCAATACTAAATAAGGAAGTCTGGCAGTGCTAATCATCTTGAAACTCCAACTCTTTTTTTTTTTTTTTAATTTTTTTTTTAACCTTTATTTATTTTTGAGACAGAGAGAGACAGAGCATGAATGGGGGAGGGACAGAGAGAGAGGGAGACACAGAATCGGAAGCAGGCTCCAGGCTCCGAGCCATCAGCCCAGGGCCCGACGCGGGGCTCGAACCCACGGACCGCGAGATCGTGACCTGAGCCGAAGTCGGACGCCTAACTGACTGAACCACCCAGGCGCCCCAAAACTCCAACTCTTTAAGTGAGAATTTATTTTTAAAATTCTCCACATTTGCCTGGACTGATATTAGATATTAGCCCTGTTACCTGGTTACTTCTTAACATGGCGCAAGACCCCTGCCTATATGGGTGGAGGCGGCGGGGGGGGGGGGGGGCGCGGGGAGGGAAGGAGGGGTTACTTTGTCCTGATCTCCCTTCCCTGGCTTCTGATCAGCGTTCAGTTCAGGTGTATACATGCTTTTTGTTTTCCTGCTGTTCGCTTGAGCTTTACCATAAGGTTGGGTCTTGGTATAAAGTTTTATCCATCGTTACAGTCATCTAAATACCCAGACTTTTCCTAGGCTTGGCATATTCCCTTATCCCACTGTCCCTCCTAAGTGGGGCCTCTGTACGAGTTAGGAAAATGTGTCCCCTCGGGTGCAGCCCCCACGCCAGGCCGCACCGCTCTGTGAGTGGAGCGCAGGTGGTCTTCAGTCCTGCTAGCCCCATCGGCCCCTGCACTGGCCGCCCTGCTCCTCACACCAGTCCTAGTCTAACTGCCGCACAGGAAGTCTTTGCAAATTGCCGTTTCCTCATTTCAAATGGTCACAGGACACAGTGGCACCTGCTGCAGTTAATGCTGCAGGCACGTGGCTCAGGTTTCTTTCCCTGGCTTGTCCTCCTAAGCTGCCCTTTGAGATTTCATCAAGTGTCCAAATCTCCTTTGTTAATGCTTTTAGCCAGCCCACCCCCACCTCCACCACACAAATCCTACAGGCTCAAGTGTTCACCCAGGAAACAGAGTGACGGAGAAGTTAACTGGTGTCTTATCCTTTTTACTGCTGTGGCCTTATCAGCAAAAAAGAACGATAAGGTAATTTTCTTCTTGGCCTTGAGTTTTAAGTTCTGGGCTTCCTGTCCTCAGGGGAAAAGAAACAGCCCTTTGTGCTTCACAGTCTAAAATAAAAAAGTTTCTAGGCTCCAGGATAAAGACTTTTCACTCAGATCTTTGTTTACAAGCCAGACTTAGGAATTACTCAGGATTAAAGGAGGAAAGAGTGGCCCAGCTCCACTGGTGGTTCCCCAAGAGGGGGAAGTGTGTGCGTGCGTGCGTGTGTGTGTGTGTGTGTGCACGTGCATGCATATGTGTGTGCATGTTCACGTGTAGAGGTAGTCAGTGCAGGTTTCCAGGGTGGCAGGGGTCTCTGACCCAACACCCCTGCAGGAACTCAGGTGGGAGCCTACTTGAAAGCCTACGGACGTTGGACACTAAACACTCCTGCTTTGAGAGCCTGGGTGTGGGCCTCCATGGATAACCTGTAGTCACTGGAGAGAGACCCAGCACCAAGAAGTTTCTCCATGGTCCTCTCAGCATCATCCCTGACTAGCACGTGGGGTAGGAGAAGGAACAGTGGAAACCAAAGCCCCCACCATGCTCTACCTACCAGGACATCTCCACCTCCCTGGGCCTAGGAAAGCCTTGGGGACAGAAACAGGGAGACTCAGTGATTATGATATTGGGCTCTTCACCAGCTGGAGAGAGTGAAGACCTTGAAGCCAAGTTTAATTTGATTTTAGAGAAATACAGAAATGTGGCATTCCTTGCAGCTGAATATTATGCAGCTATTTCTTCTATGTATAATCTATGGAAATCCCCCCCGGGAAGACAACGGCTCCTGCTTCCTCAACTCCTTCCTTTCACCATAATTTTCACCTCTTAGAAATTCTCTCTTGTCTAAACACTATGTACAGCTTAGCTCATAATATGCATGTATTAATTTAGTGGAAACAGGAGTTCTTACAATCTTCCCAAGTGCTCTACTCCCCATTAAAAAAAAAAAAAGACAGAAACAGGATCTTTAAGAAGAATCATGAAAATGAGGCCTGGAATTGGGACCCACCAGCCTAGATCTGGATCTTGATTACTCTAGAAATTCCCTTGCATCCCCAGCGGAATCAATTGGGGAACCACCGGGTGAACAGCAAGTAGACAAATGGATTTACTTCCTTTGACTCAGAGTTACAAAGTAACACCTAGTGTGCAAAAAGGCAATGTGTTTGGCACTCTGGAAATACAGGGAAGTAAAAGACATGGGCCCTTCCAGGAGGAAGGCACCAGCTCACTGGGGAGATAAGACTACAGGCCATGAAGTAAAGGATGAGCTGGGTAGAGAGGGCATGGGGAGCTCTGAGAGACAGGAGGACTGGATGAACCAAGAAAGTCTCCCTGGAGAAGGGACACTAGGAGGAAACCTTGCCATCCAATTTCCTGATTTTAGCTGGCTGGAGAAGAAAGGTGGAAGGGAAGGAAAAGAAGGTTCCAGAGCCTTGACAAAGGGACAGAGGTAGGAACAGTCAATGCCTGATTGTGAGGTCAATGATGCATGCTGGGGGTATTGGGGTATACATGGAGTTACATCTGGCAAGTGGGGCCAGTTTGTGGATGGTTTTCAGTGCTGGGAAGAGAAGTTCAGGCATGAGGCAGTTGGGTTTCCAGTACAGAAATTACATTATGAGAGCAGGGCTTAAGGAGGATTAGTAGACAGCTCCTATGGGAGATACCAAGAATTAGAGATTCTTTGGGTTAGTAATGATTTCTTTGTAATAATGCTTACGGTATTAAAACAAAAAGTTGACTTTGAGATGCAAGTATTGGGTGTTGTGCATAACACTTCTGAAGGGTTTACACCTTGATACTACTTAATCCACACTATTAGTGAGAGAGTGAAGGGATTATTGACTTATGAAATCAACAATCGGGAGGGTCTGGGTTGAAGAAGTTTGGGAACTAGCATGAGACTAGAGGCCCAAGTGCTGACTTCATAAGGTGGTTATGAGAAACTGCAGAAGTTGGCTGAGGACCACGTTCTGCAAGAGCACACTTGCAGGAGGAATGACGGGAGGGTCCCTGGAGACAGATGCTGGAGCCCAGGAGAGCTGGCAAGAAACTGTCCCAAATGATGGTGAGTAACATGACACCTGGGAGCAACCTCACTGCACTCACCGTCTGACCTTGCCATGTTCACACACTCATTCACTTATTCACTCAAACTCTTTCATTCATTCAAGTATTTGTATCTGCTAAGGCGCTATGGAAGGTGCAGACTTCAACAATGCATGAGATGATCTCTCTACTTCAGCAGGAGAGAAAAACATGCACACGAATAATGGCAGTTCAGAGCTGTTGTTCTCTCCTTCCCACCCCCCTCCTCCTGAACACCCCTTCTCTCTGGGAAACTAAAATATCTGTTGTATTGGTAGCTGATTGGCTCTCAGTTTTCCTTGATGAGTTCCAATGTCAACTTTTGTTTTCTGTTTAATAACAACGGTGAAGACATTTAACAAGAAGTTTCTATAATTCCTTAACTCTCCCTTCTTCCTAAGGGGTGTGAATTGGAGGAAATTTCTTTGGTTTATCTGAGCTGAGGTAAGGGATTCAAATGTAACAGGCTGGAGAAGGGGGATCACCCTTAGGGGAAAGGGGTTAGGCTTTCTGAAAGAGGGAAGATTTGGGTTGGGTTGAGGTGTGAGAGATTGCTTTAGAAGGAATGAGAGGGGGAAGGAGGCAGGAAGAACAGAGACAGAGAGATTGGTGGGGGTAGGAAGAGAGAGAGGGTCTGAGCAGCACTTATGTGCAGAGGGATTTGGGAGAAAGAGACTATTGCCTATTTGGAGGAAGTTTTGTATGTTATGCAATGAAACTCCTTGACCATGGCCTGAACTAGGATACTTCTGAAGGCTTTTGGGTGAGGGTGCAGGTGTTAGTAGTGCAAACTGGTGCTAAGACTGAAGGCAGCTTAGTTTCATTTGGGGGTGTTCCTGCTACCTTCAATTTTGCAGTCAGGCTTCCTCAGGCTTCTTTGTCTGTGCATATTTGATATCTGAGCTCAATGGCCTGTGAGCCTGTAATGATTATAGATAGGACTTTTATGGCTGCGGCACGGCCTTAAGTTCTTCTCTACTCCCTCCACCCACATACACTGTCGATTCCACGGTTTTCTTGGCTGCTCCTTTGGCCCAGTCTAGCTAGCCCTCCCTTGATGGAATGCTTCTTCCATTCTTGCCTCCTTCCGCATCTCCCTTTAAACTTGAAGCTCTTCCACTGACTGTCTCCTCATCTATAATCTTTGCTTTAAACATACTCTGAATTCTAGGATTCTACGAAATTTAGATTCTGAGAATTCAAATTATCACCTGGTTCATTCACAGTCTGTACTCACCTCAAGGACAGAAATACATATATGTGTATCCCTGAAAGGAGGCAAGGTGCTGGGATTATACTTCCTCAAGATAACCACACAGCTCCCTCCCTCATTTCATTTAGGTCTTGCATAGAAGAGCAACACTCCTGCCTGCTCCCTAGCTCCTTTCCCTGCTTTATTTTTATTTATCACCTGATATATTATATATTTATTTATTAAATCGCTGAATATCTGTCTTCTCTGCTCTCCTAGGATGTAAGCTCTATGAGGGCAAGAACCTTGCCTGCATCTCCAGGCCTGAAACTGTGCCTTGCATAAATATGCATTTGGTAAATGCTTCTGTTGAAGTTTTTAGATTTTACAAATGCATTTCTTAATTTCCAGAGGCTATTCATACTTCTCCGATTATTCCTCTTTCACTGCATCCTGTTCTCTTATGATGCAGTATCTTCCCAAATACCTCTGAGAATACTAACTGGAGGTTTCTTTCTTCCCTTCTGTTTCCTATCTTTACTCTTTCCTCTGGTCATTCTTGTGTTTACTTGTATCCATCTTTCATGTTGTAACCTTTCTGCAAATATCTGGTCATCCTTGGTTCTCTTTACTTCACAATGAGGTAGTAAGATGTTACTTGGTACTTTTTGTTTTTTGAATCCGGAAGGGGCTTACTGAGGCTTCACTTTGTGGTGATCTAGCTTTGCCAGTTAGTTGCTGTGACATCTAAGACAAGTTATCTCACCACTCTGTGCTTCAGTTTCTTCCTAGAGTTGCTGTGAATATTAAATAAATTGATACATAGTGTAGGCATGACAGTGCTATGTAACCATTTGCTACCTGTATTACTTTTACTGTGATTACTTGGCAGAAACCCAGCTATTTGCTAGGGAACACCTAAATACCAACATGTCAGGGGGCTTATCCACGTGGCCATTAAATTCTGTAGAGAAAAGAATAGGGTTGTTGTTTCCTACGGGCAGTGGGGTGAGATGGGGGGAGAGCCTACCTGCTGCCATGTGGGGAGAGAGGCCAGCTGCTCCTTTGTGCCACTTTATCCATCACCCTCCTTTCAGTCCATCACTCACTCAGCTGATGTTTATGAGTTGTCTAGTGCCCCAAATTCTGCTTTGCAAAAGATTTCCTTCTCGATTCTATACTCCTCTAACCTTCCACTCATGCAGTATGAGTTTAGCTTCCTCTGTTCTCTTTCTTCAGCCACCACTCTTCCATCCACTGTTTACCCTCCAGAAAAACCTTTGAAATCTGTTATCTACTGAGAGTCCCTCTGCCATTACTGGGTATCTATCGTTTTTTAAATACCCAATTTTCATTTTAGTGGGGTCTTGGTGGCAATAAAACCAAGCACGCTTAATCTGCCATCTTTAAATCAGACACTGCTAAACTCTCTTGACAGGTACAGTACCAGGCTCCATGTTTGAAATCCTGGCTCTTCTGTGTTTTGTTTTTAATTAATTAAGTAATTAATTAATTAATTTTGAGAGAAAGGGAGTGCAAGCAGGGGAGGGGCAGAGAGAGGGGGAATCTCAAGTAAGCTCCATACTGTCAGCACAAAGCCCAGCATGGGGCTTGAATTCATGAAACTGTAAGATAATGACATGAGCTGAAATCAAGAGTCAGACACTTAACCCAATGAGCCACCCAGGTGCCCCTGAACTTCTGGCTCTTTTAATATACTTTTCTTGTACTTATGGGGTCCTTTAAGCCTGGGCAAGATGAGGAAGGAAGGGAAGAAAGGAAGTGGTAGCCAAAGTGACTTGATTTAGTTGAGGTCCCTTAGAAAACTGTCTACTAATCCATTCCTCTCCTGGAATGATCCAGTTGATCTGAATTTGCAGTCGGCAGGAGAGAGAGTTTTAGGCAAAGTTTCAGGAAAGATATTACAAGTAATAATAAAAATAAATCACTTAAAGAGTGAGATATAAATTACTTCTAAGTTCCAAAGTTATTATGAGCATTTCTTTTACTGTAACTACCACCAGATCATTCCTTCATGATGCTGTTGCTGGAAGTCATTATGTATATTAGCTCAAGAAGATTTTGGGCCATTTCTGCAAAATGCACCAGTAATGCTACTATGAATAACATAATAATGGCATATGATTCACTATTTTCATGGCATTTATCATATGAAGATAATGGGTAAAATTAGGTCACTGCTTTGAAGCTCAAGTTGGTGAAATTCACAATCATTTGTGAAATCTAAGCATTTAGAAAAGCAGTAATAACTTCAACAGATCATAAACTATCCTTCAAACAAATAATTACAGAAATAATAGATTGGTAACCACAACCCTAATTTTAAAAATTGCTAACAGCTAATCCATGTGAAAGGAAAATGTATTTTAACCATGACATATGTTATTAGTTAGGGTCTAGCCAGAACAACAGAAACCACTATACGGATTTCTAACAGAGGAAGCTTAATGCAGAGAATTGCTTATACAACTTGATGGATGACCTGAGAAGTTCAGGTTAGTGGCAGCGGAAAGTCAGTCACAACCCTGAGGCTAGAGGGACAATCAGAGGGATGGTATTGCCGGAGCCCAGGGGCTACGATCACCAAAGGTAGCTGGAGCCACAGCAGGCCCTTCAGTAGGGGCTGGAGCCTTGCAACTGCTGCTGTCAGAGAACCACCCAAGGGCAGGAGGTTTAGGGACAAACAACCTGGCCGTTCCCTTCAGTCCTCTCCAGTGCTTCTCATTGGCTGAGCCCAGCTGGAACCCAAGTGACAGGGCGACCTGTCAGGGAAACCTGTCTGCAGTGGTCGGCTCCCTGAGACACAGGGCAGAGCAGGTGAGGGTGAGCCATGAGTCTGACAGCAAATGCGTGCACGACCTATACGACAACATGTACAGAGTATTATAGACCATACGGACACTCCTTAGGTTCAGTACACGATGAGCACCGGTGTCTCATGTATGTAAGTATAACACTGCAGTTACGTCTGTACTCAGGTTAAATTGGAACCATAATCTTAGCCAGAGTTGAGCAGGAATATCTTAATGGATTAAAGTCCGTTTCAAAAGAGCCATAAACGATTGCAAATATTGCTGTCAATTAAATGATGTTTTGGGGGCACCTGACTGGCTCAGTCGGTAGAGCATGTGACTCTTGATCTTGGGGTTATGAGTTCGAGCCCCACCTTGGGTAGAGAGATTACTTTAAAAAACAAAAAGGAAGGCTAATAGACACTTCTTGTTTTTTAAATCAGGAAACACATCAATCACCAACCTTTGGACATGCAAACCGTTTCCCTCCTCTCATTTTATGTCTAATACTAACCAGGAGTGTGTGGTCTGAGATGCAGGGCTACAACTCGCATGATGGCATGAACGATGTGCAATCCACCCACGCAGAACTCACAAGTTGTGTGGTTTTTTTTAAACCAGGGACACCTAAGTTTAAGATTCTTGGGTAAATTTCATGAGCCTATCAAAGTATAAAGTTCTGAAACAGAGGCTTTACAAATAATGAAAAACAGTTCTTTGATTCTTCCTTCATAAAAGCTAGTAGTGAAAGTGCTGCACTGGCTGTTTTCCCACACTAATTTCCTCCTGGCAGATGGCAGAATAAAACATTCACAGTAGACAGTGCCTTCTTTCAGAGACTCCAATCCACAGAGACTCTTCCACAGGGTATGTGGAAGAGAAGAAGAAGGCTTGAGTCTTGGTCTCTTTCCGATGTGAGCATTAAGCTATAAAGACAACTCAGAGGGTTTGAGAGATGCCTTTGGCCTGTACCTTCTAGAAAGTCTGATGCCCGGCTCTGTGGATGGGGCTGGGCTGAGTGTGGCTGGACCCTGAATCATTTCCCATTTACCCTGAGTCTCAGCGTCTCTCCCTCACCTTCCTTTGCTCCCTTGGCCAGATTGTAAGCCAAGAGGAAATAAAAACATTAAGGAGCTCTAGACTTGGCTGTCTTTTCCATTCTTACCTTTTGTTGCAATGGAAGAATAGCTTGGATGAACAAAAGGGCACCGCACAATTAATTCTAAATAATTATAATAAAAATGGGTAGAAGGGACAAGAGGAGAAAGAGTAGAATAAATTAAAGGGGGAGGAGCTAATGAAGGCACTTCCCCAGTTAATGGAAGCATTTATTCAATGCTGTTCCCCTCGCCCCTGCCCTAGCCTCAAGCTTATTCACAAAGAGTATCTTCTGGTAACTGGTTATCAGTGCTGGCTAATCACTGGGGGCATTAAAATAGTTGGGACACTCCGGGCCAGCTAAACCAGATTCTCTAGGGTGAGACCCAGGTGACAGCATTTTTAAGATCCCTGTGATTCCAGTGTGCAGCCAGGATGGAGAACCTTGGGGATGTTCCCCACCTTGGGCATAACATGGCCAGAGGTGAACAGTAGGAATTCTGGAGATAAGTGGTAAAAATCACAGTTGGGGGGCAGCTGGGTGGCTCAGTCGGTTGAGTGTCCCACTCTTGATTTCGGATTAGGCCAAGATCTCATGGTTCTTGAGTTTGAGCCCCGCATAGGGCTCTGCACTGACAAGCAAGGAACCTGCTTGAGATTCTGTCTCTCCCTCTTTCTTCTGCCCCTGGTCCACTCACGCTCTCTCTCTCTCAAAATAAATATATAAAATAAAGAAAAGAAAAGAAAAGAAAAGAAAAGAAAAGAAAAGAAAAGAAAAGAAAAGAAAAGAAAGGAAAAGAAAAGAAAAATGAAATCACAGTCTCTATTTAGAGCAGTGGCTCCCAGTTGGGGGCTGTTCTAGGAAATTTCTTCCCACAAAGCAGCTCAGTAATCCAGAAACTGCCATCCCCAGCCCCTGCTGAGGACTGACATTGCCTTCTACTCACATGCTCTAAGCAGAAGTTCCCACCGGGGGTGATCTTGTCTCCTGGGTGGCCTTTGGGAACTCCATGGGGGTGTTTTCAGATGCCACAGTGATGAACAGTTTAGGGCTTGGACAGAAACTAAGCTGTTAGGATGGGTGAGGGAGGGGTGGGGAAGAAAACTAACACTGGAAACCTCTGGTGTGGTAGGCACTCTGATGGGCCCTTCTGAGAGGTGTGAGCCCCCACCTTCCCACCTCTCCACCCCCAACGCACACATGTGCACACCCCCATCCACGCACAACAGCCTTATACAGCTTTTCTGAGTTTAGGGAGAAGAAATGTGCCAGCTAAGAGGTGGAACCCAGGGACGAGATGGGAGAATACTCTCCTTGCATAATAGGGCCAAAATAATTAGCTCACACAGCACAGGGTCAAAGTTCAGTCAACAGAAGCATTATGAATCTCAAATGCAGACAGATGGGGTCGGGAAAAGAAAAACCTATTCTCACAGCATAAGGTCTGCTTGGCTTTAGATACTGTGGGATGGAAAGAGCGGCATCCTGAGCAGAACTCCACCGTTCTTTAAAGTTCATATCCCTGTGTGCCCCATGGGGCAGAGTTCACTTTCCCCAGCACTATGAGCTGTGCACCCGTCCAGGCCCATGTGTTCCTCTGCAAGGGCAACCCTTGCAGATTCTACACCTGTGTCCCCAAGGACTGACCTTTACCAACCCTGACCATCCCTCCCAAACCCTTTTTTGTTGTTGTGGTTGTTAATGTTGTGTCATCCCAGAAGCATTGCACCTCCTTTTCCCATAGAAACCACCAGAGCTTCTTCCTGGGCCAGACATCTATCCAGAATGGGTGCCTCATCTTTTCAACCCACCCACACACAGTCTTACCCAGCTTCCTTCTTTTGCAAAAGTCCTTGGTAGCACATCTAGGGGAAGTTGCTAACTCTTCACAATATAAAGTCAAGTCTAGATCCCTTGATGACAAAACATGTCTAGAAATACACCACTGTGAGTATTTATGCCCATTCCCCAGCCTCACCTCCTATAATCTGGATAGTATGCCCATTTCTCAACCACAGCTATTTTTTGGGGGGTCACCAGGGCTCTCCTAACTGCCTACTCTAGTGGCCTCTTCTCAGGTTTTGTTTGTTTAATAATTTTTTAGATTTCTGAAGTTTTCCAGTGGACAGAAAAGTAGAATAGCATAATGAACACACATACCCATTTCTTAGATTTAACCCTAACATTTTGCCATAATTGTTTCCTTTTATTTTGCTGAATTATATAATAAATTACAGACCTTCTGACATTTCACCCTGAAATAATCCAGTACGCACTTCTAAAACATAAGAACTTTTCCCCACACACCTCTAGGATCATATCACCCCTAATAAAATAAACAATAGTTCTAGAATATACGTTTTCCACATTTCAATTTCCTCACCTGTTCTAGATATGTCTTAAAGGCTAGCGTGTTCAGACAAAGCAGCGATCGTGAATGTCCATTGCATGTGGTGGTTGTGTCTTGCTTTTTACCAGTGACCTCCCTATAGCATTTGCCTCCATTAAGCTGTTCCTTCTTGGAGGTCCACACTTGGTTTTCCTAATGTCAACTCTCTCATCATCGTCTACTCCTGACCATCTGTTTTCACCCTTCCTTTGTCGCTGTATTTTCAGTATTGGTGCTTCACAGAACTCTGTCCTTGGCTGTCCATTCTCACCTTAAACTTATTTCCCAGGCAATTTTCCTGAACAATATTCCATTGTATGGGTATACCACATTTTGTTTATTTACTTATCAGTTTATGGATTTGGGGTTGTTTCTATTTTTTGGCTATTATGAATAATGCTGCTGTGAATACCATTTGTATATAATCATTTGTATTTGTACACAAGTTTTTGTGTGGACAAATGTTCAATTTGTCTTGGGAATACACCTGGGCATGAGATTGTTGGGTCATATGGTAGTCTTATGTTTAACACTTTGGGAAACTGCCAAATTTTTTCCAAAGTGCCTTTACTGTTTTACAGTCCCACTAGCAATATATAAGGTTTCCAATTTCTCCACATCCTTGTCAACACTTGTTACTGTCTGTCTTTTTTATTACAGCCATCCTAGAGGGTGTAAAGTGATTATCTCATTGTGGGTTTTTTTTTTTTAATGTTTGTTTATTTTTGAGAGAGAGAGAGAGACACAGAGTGTGGGAGGGAGAGGGGCAGAGAGAGAGGAAGACACAGAATACAAAGCAGGCTCCAGGCTCTAAGCTGTCAGCACAGAGCCCGATGTGGGGCTCGAACACACGAACTGCAATATCATGAATTGAGCCAAAGTCAGATGCCTAACTAACTGAGCCATCCAGATGCCCCTCATTGTGGTTTTGATTTGTATTTCCCTAACAGTTAGTGATGTGAAAATCTTTTAATGGGCTTATTGGCCACTTGTACATTTTCTTTTTTTTTTTAATATTTATTTATTTTTGAGAGAGAGTGAGAAAGCATGAGTAGGGGAGGGAGGGTCAACAAGGGAGAGGGGGACAGAGGATCTGAAGCAGACTCCTTGCAGACAGCAGCAGTGTGCCTGATGTGGGGCCCAACCTCAGGAACTGAGAGATCATGACCTGAGCTGAAGTTGGACGCTTAACCGACTGAGCCACCCAGGCATCCCATTTTCTTTGGAAAAATGTCTATTCAGATTTTTTGCCAATTTTTAAATTGGGTTGTCTTTTTATTATTGAGTTGTAGGAGTTTTTATACATTCTAGATACAAATCCCTTAGCAGAGATACGATTTGTAAACATTCTGCGGGTCGTCCTAGGATGCTTTTTAAAAAAATCTCATGGGAGTGGAACGCGTACGTATGTTTCTTGAGGTTTAGGACACGGCTTGGGCTCCAGCACAGTGGGTATTCAATAAATATTTACTGAATCCAGTTGAATTCCTTATAGGTCTTTTTAGCAAAGTCTTTGACCCTCTATTTTACTCTCCACTCAATTTTACCTTTCTTTCTTAGAGTGTAAGAAAATACAAATAAAACTGAAAAATATATACAATTTGGGCTGGATACATGCGTTTAAAAAATCTAAAATGTAAGTGGTTTTTAAACAACAGATTTTAACAAATCACTTAATCTCTCCATTTCCTCAGCTGCCAATTGGAGAGGAGTTTTGGGGTTCGTGTGTGATCATCTCTATGCTTGCTCCTACTCTACCACTGAATAAGTTTGATAATAACAAGTTAAGACCATTCCTGGTGGCATTCTGGGCTCAGAGGAAGTCACCTGGAATAATCACCATGTCTGTCTTGCTCTCTGCTACATTCCAAGTATGGAGCACTGTGACACACACAGCAGGTAATAAATTGAGTGAATAGGTCCCCAGTAAGCCCGTACCTCTTCAAATACATTGGTGAGTCCCACATCTGTATCTCTGGCCTGAACTCTTTTCCTTTCCCTGATGGTCCCTTTGCTGATTCAACACTTCCATCTGCAGGGTCAACAGGCATGATCACAATCACAATGTGTCAAAAACAGAATTCATGATTCTCCACTCTTCCCCAAACTTGTTTCCCTGGCTCCCCACCCCACACTGGGCTTTCTAATTTCAGTAAGTGGTACCACCTCCAAAGACGTGCTCAGGCAGAGCCCTAGGAGTCATTCTTAACTGCTCTTCTTCTTCCTCAAAAGTTATCCAATTTGTCAAAAAGCCTTATCAGTTCTAGCTTCAAAACATACCCCAAATCCGATCCCTTCTTACCCTCTCCACAGCTTACCACTCTGACCCGAGCCGCTATCTTTTCTCCCCTGGATTCCTACAGCAGCCTCCTACCTGCTGTCCCTGAATCTACTCTACCCCACTACACTGTTTTCTTCGCACAAGAGCCAGGATGATTCTCTAATACCTTAAGCCAGTTCATACCAATCTCCTGTTCAAAACTCTCCCAAGACCTACCATACTCAGAGTCAACCCAAAGTCCTACCAATGGCCTAGAAAGCTCAGGTGATCAGGGCCTGGCGTCCTCTCTGATCTTACCTCCTCTTTCTCTCTCTGCCTTGCTGGCCACCTTATGCTCCTTGAACATGCCTAGCATGCTTGACCTCAGGACCTTTGCACATATTGCTCTTTGCCTGCAACACTGCTTCACTTGAGGTTTCAGCATGGCTTACTCTCTTGCTTCATTCAGATCTCTGCTTGAATATCTCCACCTCAGGGAGGCCTTACCCAACAGTCTTTCTAAAGAAGCCCTTTGAGGGGTACCTGGGTGGCTCAGCTAGTTAAGCATCCGACTTCAACTTGGGTCATGATCTCGTGGTTTGTGAGTTCTGTGCTGACAGCTCAGAGCCTGGAGTCTGCTTTGCATTCTGTGTCTCCCTCTCTCTCTGCGCCTCCCAGCTTGCTCTCTCTCTCTCTCTCTCTCTGTGTCTCTCTCAAAAATAAACATTACAGAATATTTTTAAAAAAAAATAAAGAAGCCCCTTTGCAACATACTGTCCCCTTATTCTGTTTTATGTTCATTCATGGTATTTAACATTCCCTAAATTACAGTATGTATTCGTTTACTTCTTCTTTCCCCCACTAGAATGCAAGCCCTATGACGGCAGAGATCTCACCTTTGCTTATTACTGCATTCCTAGTGCTGGGTACCATTTCTAGCACATTGGAAACACTCAGGAGATGTTGCTGGATGAATAAATAAGCTGATGATATCATCATTTGTCATCTGAGAGCAAGCCCTGGGTTTGTGTCTTGGCTGTGCCACTTACTCACTGAACAGCCTTGGGCAAATCATCTAATCTCTCCAGGCCTCAGTTTCCTCATCTATGAAAATGAGCTAGTAATCCCTACTGTGTAGGACTGCTGTGAGGTTTAGAGATAAGGGATGACAGTGCCTGACATTAGGTGCTCACTTCACAGACTTGTAATTAACATCCTTCTTCACGCATTACTTGGTTAAGGGACAGAGGCGATCACCAAACTGGCTCCCTTAGAACTAGAGATTAATGATGGAAAATGGCACACTAGAGGCTAAGGAAGAAAATGAATCCATTTCAGTGCCGAAGACTCAGAAAGCTGGGTTGATACACCAGCCAGAAGAGCTGGGCTTCCAGATACTACTTCCAAATTCAAGTCAAGGCACTGCTTTGTTCTGTGGACAACAGCGGGGTTGGAGGCGATGATTCAAAATGACCTCAGCTTTTGTCTCATCTGGTCCTGTGACCAGACCGCAGGCAACGCCTCATCCAGGGTAGTAATTTCCTTTGCAGCTTTCTGCTAAGAGGCTCTTCGACATGGTAAAATACCGTGCAGCTGCTGCACAGGATGAGGCATTGCTACGTGTTCTGACATGCAAAGATCTTCCACACGTGTTGCCGAGTGAAAACCTCCAGTTGCAGGTGAAATACACAGTAGAATATACATGAACAGCAACACTCCGCTATACGTGCGTACAGGTTTCTATGCGAGTATGTAAACACATAGAGAGAGGTCTGCAAGGGTGGAAACCATATTGGTCATGCTCGTTTCCTCCTAGAGGTGGGGAGGTGACTAAAACTAGAAATGGGTGTCAGGAGAGACCAGCTTTATCTAGAATCTATTTTTACAAAGAGAACGTACTACTTCTGTAATTGAAAATTAATTTTTTAAACTGCCCAAACACGATGATGCTAAAACACCACATTTGAGTAAAATGAAGTAATTTACTTTCCCCTAACTAGCAGTTCTCAAATGGAGCGGTCACCCTCAGTGGGTGTGCTTGGTGGCGTTTTTTTTGGTTGTCAAAAGACTCCAACGCTATTGGCATTTCGTCCCCTGGGGATGGCGGATTTAACTGCCCGAGTGTGTGAGAAAGTCCCACAGCACAAAATAGTATGCCAGCCCAAATGCCGAAAGGGGTCCTAGTAAGGAACACTACCCAAAAGCTAGGGTTGGTTGTAATTATGAATTCATCTGTGACCTGCCACTCCCCTCCCCCATTAAGAATTTTCTGTCTTTGCTTTGGGCTACTGAGATGCCTTGCCCATGTTCCATCGATATATAAGACAGTACATTTTATCATCAATGGCCAAGAGAAGTAAATTGAAAAGCATGGGAAGCACAAGTGGCTTGGGTTTTATGCCTCCCATCTGGAGCATGGGGATATTTCTGAGAATCAGGGTTGTCCAGGCACCAGCCACCCTGTACTCTGTACTAAGTCTTTAAGACAAATGTCCCAGGGATGCCTGGGTGCTCAGTCAGTTGAGCACCTGACTCCTGATTTCAGCTCAGGTGATGATCTTGTGATATATGGATTTGAGCCTCAAGTTAGACAGCACGGAGCCTTCTTGGGATTCTCTCTCTTTCTCTCTCTTTGTATCTCCCCTGCTCTCTCCCCTGCTCTCATTAAATAATTAAACATTATTTAATGTTTAAATAAATAAACATTAAAAAAATTGTTTTTTAAGAAAGACAAATGTCCCCTTGGCCAGCAGCTGGGCAAGGGCTGAGAACCTTTCAGGACAAGTTGGGAAGGTCCCTTTTCTCACAGTTCTCACACAGGACGGTCTGCCTTCAGACCCCTCTGCCTTTGAGAAGCAGCTTCCAGCCTACAATAATGATGGAAAAGTGATGATAGACAAAAGAGAAAGAATGTGTTATATTCCCCCTTCAATTCCACACTTAGGACACTGTTGTGGTGTGTGCATTCAACAAGTATTTATGGAGCAACTACTATGTGTCAAGCACTGTACGAGGTGCGGGGTGTACAGAGAATGAGACTGTGGTGAAAACTTAATAAATAAACAGATCAGGGGCACCCGGGTGACCTAATCAGTTGTGCGTCCGACTCTTGGTTTCGGCTCAGGTCATGATCTCACAATTCATGAGTTCCAGCCCCATTAGGCTCCATGCTGACAGTGTGGAGCCTGCTTGGGATTCTCTCTCTTCTCTCTGCCTCTCCCCTGCTCTGTCTCTCTCAAAATAAATAATAAAATAAATAAATAAATAAATAAATAAACAAACAAACAGATCCACATAAGTCAGATCATTTTAAATAGCATGAGAGATGTGGTCACTAGCAATTGGAGGGGGTCAATAATATGATAGAACTCAGCAGAGACCTGTCCCCTGGAGGCAGGCTGAGCCCTGGGGAGGAGGAGGGGGATGGTGCTGGGGGGGCCACTGTGGAAGGCGTGTACCTGTGAAGCTGTTCCTGTCTCTTCCAGCCCAGCCGGGGCTGTGCCCTCTGGGACAGCAGGTATGGTCCAGGTCCTGTGGGTTGTCTGTGCTCCTGGGCAGATAAAATTATCGTGAGTAACATTCATGCTGCTTCGTATTTTGCTTTCCAGCTGTCTCCACCCAAGATTTCGCTTGCATCTGAGGAAGCTGATTTCATGTGCTTCAGAGGTGTGCTGGCAGATAACCGGCATGGGCTCTCAAAGGCACTGTTACTTAAAAACACACGCATGGCACTCACTTTGTGTCAGGCACTGCTCAAAACACTTTGCAAATGTTAAATCATTTTGTCCTTACAAGAAACCTACATGCCAGGTGTTGAGGAGTATTACTACCCTCCATTCACGCACAAGGACGTGGGACTGTTCCTCCAATCACAGCCCTTCCCCGTCACATGCAGTGTAGCAGTAACGTTAGCATTGGGGGAGGACTAGGCATCAGCAGCCATGGTGTCAGAAATGCAGATTCCTGCCCTGCCCTCGAGCTACTGAATCAGAATCTGTTTCTTCAGGTCACTCTTATGGATCGCCAAGTTCAAAACCACTGATCCAGTCCATGTTTTCATTTTTTGGGAGATGATCTGGAGGATGTGCCTTCCATGGTTAGCTAATCCTTCAAACTCCAACAAGTGTTTGTTTTATGCACCCTTTTTCCTCCTTAGTTAAAGTTCATTTCTCAGTTAGGAGAACCAAGCATAGCAGGGTTAGAGTCGGCCAGTAAGCAAACAACTAAACAACATGAAAGCAGGACACTACGTACAAAGGGCTGGGTTCGGGGGTGCCTGGGGTTGGGGAAGGTACAGCGGAGATGCCGCAAACTATAAAACACTGTCCCAGCCTGAAAGAGTGCTTTATCCCCCTGTGGAGAAATGATATATAAATACCAGATGGACAGACAAACAGGGGTACTATACTTTTACAGTGACATCGTATCCCACAAACAACTAGTCATCTATTTAACTATATATCCCTGAAAGAAAAGTGGAAGGAAGGCAGGGAGGGAGAAGGAAGGAAGGAAGGAAGGAAGGAAGGAAGGAAGGAAGGAAGGAAAATGGGGGAGGAGCGGGGAAGAAAGGAACAGGGTAGGGAGATTTAACGTTGTGGGGTATTCCCTCCACACTCCTCTGATGAGATGCCTCAGAGGGAGCCTACATTTCCCTGGGGTCCTCAGCTACCATGGGCCTCTGTGGTATAGCTGCCTCTAGCTGAGAATGGATCTAATATTTAAAAATTTTTCATAAAACATAGCCCCTGAATGCGAGCCAACCACACTGCCTGGTTGTCAGCCAAAAAACATGGCCTGCTGTGATGTTAGAAGAAAAATTGGCTGTGTGGGGCTTAGTGAGAGATGTATGTGTCCCATACTTATTGGGTGATTTAAAGGATTTTCAAGAGACATTTTGGTTAAATATGTTTTCATCTTACGTGCCGATTTCAGACACGACCCTTTACTTCAGATGTAACTGCACTGTGCACGAAGGCCTCATATTTTCTGACTTCCTCTGTTGCCAAGGCTGAGAAACTGGCCAAGCAGACCCCATCCTATGTTGTAAAGTCCACAGTAAGGAGAGGAGATGAGGCTGCAGCCTCCAGAGGAATAAGAGCATTACAATTGTTGCTGGGAGCTGTCAGTGCATCATCACCAGGCTTGCGCCGCAGACGCGTGTGTTCCACCCCCCTGCAAAGTACAGGGCTGGGTGTCTCTGTGTCAGTGAGTGTGCACTAGGCAAGTGATCACTGCAACGCCAGTCACACCTTTCTTGTCCTGGGGAGCCTAGGCTCCCATACTCTGCCTCCTGTAGCCAGCCTGCACTGTTAGTGCTTCTTGACCTCACAGTGACTCCCCTCCCCCACCACACACGCACTGATTGGGTAGGGAATGGACCACTTAGCACGGGCTGGACCCAGATCCGAGGGGTGGCCAGTCTGAGGTCAGAGGCCAGTCTGGTAGCAGTCTCTGGTGCCACAGGGTCCTGCAGATTCAGGGCCGGTAGCCATCTTGAGCACACAGAGGTAGACAACAGAGACGGGCAAGAGAAACAGGGAGGGGGCGCCTGAAATGAGCAAGCAAGCAGGTGAACAGTTTTCCCCCTCAGGTTTCCTGGGCCTGGCTGCACCTGACTCACTGTCCTAGGTGTCCTTTGCCTATGCCCTGACACCACCTCATCACCTTTCTATTGAGCTGGTAGGCCTTGGTGCTTTTGCATACAGACAAAGATTTACTGACTGGGCTTTCCACTGTCTTCTGTGGGCTTCAAAGACCTGCACAGAGGAGACAGTCTTCTAACCACTGTGCAGCTTCAATCACTTGTGACCTTTTGTGACCCAAAATGCAAACTTCTAGAATTCACATGGTTTTGGCAAGTTCATTTGTCTACTAAATCCCTTTCTGTAGGACAGTAATTTTTTTTCTTGGCACTGTATAAAATGCCCACTCTTTGGGGCATTTTGGGACAGTTGGGCGGCTCAGTCAGTTGAGCATCCAACTCTTGATTTCAGCTCAGGTCATGATCCCAGGGTCATGGGATCGTACCCCGTGTCAGGCTCTATGCCGAGTCTTTCCCTCTCCCTCTGCCCCTCTCCGCTGCCTACACACACTCTCTCTCTAAAAAATAAAAAAATAAAATAAATAAATGCCCACTCTTTGGATCAAATTCTTCCTTTCCTGATGGTCTCCTCAGTACTACTGGCACTCCTTTCAAAGGCGAGCATGAATTTTCCCTACTGTTGACCACATTAAGCATGGACATTAACAACGAGTCCAATGGCTTTCAGATTTTTAGCACTGAATTTTTTTTCTTTTTCAAATGAATGCTACTTGAAGCAATACAGAAAAGACATAACCCCAGCCAACTCTGGATTTCTTCTCCCTGCACCCCTCCCCCAACTCTCAGCTGTAGGCTCCTATCAAACCCAAGCGTTCTGGGAACAAACATTTGGTGCACTGCTCAGGGCGGCAGATTGTTTCATCCTTATCTTGGGCAAACATCAAGGATCACCCACTGCATATTCGGGATACACCACACAGTCCATCCCAAGCTCTGCAAATGCTCTGGAAATACAGTGAAGTGAAAGACACATCCCCAACACAAAGGAAAAGCTGGGCAGATAAGACGCTAACGGCCATCACACAGAGCGTATGCCAAGTACAAGGGTATCACAAGTACGGTTAGGACAATGGGCTCAGAGGCTGGAGGAGCGGCCAGGGCTAGAGCAGCTGGGGCAGGGCCCCACAGAGCAGCAGGAGGGGCTCCAGCAGGATTTCAACAGACCTACAGGAGAAGAGAAAGTAAAATCTGAGGGGTGGGGGTGGCGGGGTGCATCCAGACGAGAGGACAAGCACAAACAAGGGTGGAAGTGTCTGTGATGGACTCAGGAAATGGTTAGCTGATGAATTTGGTGGGATGACAGGGCGTTGCAAATGGGAAAATGGGAAGGGGCCAGAACTTGAATAACAGGCTAGGAAAAATCAACTCATTTTGGAGACCATCAAGAGCCCTGAATGATTCGATTTAGAATTTAGAAAAACAATGGAAAAAAGCAAAACAAGATAAGAGCAGAAATCAGACGTCAAGCTTCTTGGATGCGGAATCAGACATGGGTCTGCAGGAAAGACAAAGGGTCAGCAAAGGGAAACACTGATGACACATTTCCCCACTGCTGATCCTCTCCCCAAAAGGGTCAGAAGGCTTTGAGACTGGTGAAGGCAAGCTGTATCATCTTCCACTTATTCATCAGGCATCGAGAAGCCCGTGACTCCTTTGAAGTCATCTAGGCGAGGACTCTGGGGCTCCTGACTCACAGGCCTTCCCAGAAAAATCCTCTCCAGCAAGAGCAAGTGATCATAAGACACTGGCTCAGGGGCTGGTGAGAGCAGTCTCCAACTAGCTCAGAGCTTCTCAGGCCTTTCTCCTCCTGTCCAAATCCAGGGAACGAAAAACTCAAACTCACCCCCGGTCTCAGCCTCAGCTTATCACAACACGCTTACCAAAAGAATGCAGAGAAGAACGGCCTTACAGTGAAACTCCTCCAGAATCATTACCAGCAACACACACCATGCGCAGGCACACACAGCCATTCTTGGAGAAGGTGTGAACATCAGAGCTGAACCGGGTAAACGTGAGCGCTGAATGTGGTCTGCGCCGAAGGAAGGCCCAATGCTACAAACTTCCGAGGGGAAGGTGGTATAAGGTGGTCCCTCACCAGATGCCTATTGATGGTGACACATCTGGGCTGGCCAGGTCTCTCTGTCTCTGCCTGTCTCTGTCTCCTATACAACAAAGAACCCAGAGACGTGGGAAGGGCATGTTACGGGAGGGCAGGAGGGAAACAGGGTGTAAAAAGTCTGGGTGTCCCGCACAAGGTCCCTGGACAAGGCGGTGTGTGGCCACCTTCTCACCCAGGTCTTCCAGCTCCAGAGGCTGTGTTCTGCCAACAGCTCCATGGGACAGATGAGAATGACATCATCAGAAAAGGGGACAAAGAGAGAAGAGGACAGCCACGGCACATTCCCTGTCAGGAGAGGAAGGCTTTCCGGGAGGTTGTGTTGGACTTGCCAGCACCTCCGCTCTATTCCCAGAGGTCTGTCCCTGAGGCTTTGGGGACTGAGCGGGAGGGGGCACCTGTGGTGGCCTTACAGTCAGGACAACGTGTCAGCCGCAGTTCAGCCAGTGACTCAGCACTGACGGGAAGGCCAGACCTCCCTGAGGTCACCAGCTGCAGTCAACCCTGGACACGTCCACCTCCCGGCACGTCCCCACACATAAGGGACTCCAACTAACTTCCCAGTGACTGCTCCCTCACCATGAAACAGTCTACCTCCCCTTCATTGATTTCTTTTTTTTTTTTTAAGTTTATTTTGAGAGAGAGCAGGGAGGGAGGCGGGGGGGGGCGGAGAGAGGAAGAGAGAGGGAAGGAGAATTCCCAGCAGGCCCCACACTATCAGCGAGGAGCCCGACGTGGGCTCGAACCCACAAACTGAGATCATGACCTGAGCCAAAACCAAGAGCTGGACGCTTAACTGACTGATCCACCCAGGTGCCCCTCCTTCAGTGATTTTCTAGTCCAACTAGCTTTCTAAAATTTATAAATATAACGTGTACCTGATTTTAAAAAATTCAAACAGTACCAAAGGCTGTCCAGTAAAAAGAAAAGCAACAGAAATTTAAGTATAATTTTCTAGTTCTTGACCCACCGGTGTAAAGAAGCTTTGTGTGACTCCCATTTTTGTAAACAAGGAAACTGACCCACTTTGTGTGTCCTTCCACTTCTACTCTCTGCTGCCCAATCCCTAATGCCCGGCACCCTTACTATCACGGTTACATGGCACCGAGGTTTACAACTTTTATGTTTTGTTCTAGAAATATAACTGTTTGTGCTTCATCTGGAGCTTGGTTCTTTTTTTTTTTTTTAATGTTTATTTTTTATTTTGACAGAAAGAGCATGAGCAGGGGAGGAACAGAGAGAGAGGGAAGCACAGAATCTGAAGCAGGCTCCAAGCTCTGAGCTGTCAGCACAGAGCCCAACACAGGGCTCGAACTCACGAACCGTGAGATCATGACCTGAGCCGAAGTTGGATGCTGAACCGACTGAGCCACCCAGGTACCCCTAGAGCTTAGTTCTTAAAATTAAAAATGAACCGCCAGCATTTATAATATACTGATTGTGTAATTATTATCGTCTCCAGAGGCAAGTGAGGACCCTCAGAGAAGAAGAGCGGATGAGTCACTACACTTGTGCTGCTCAAAGTAAAATGAAATTAACTAAGTTGGAAGGAAGACTTGGGGAAGGATGGAGTGATATTAAAGTTCTTTCTCCTCAGCATGTTGAAGGCATTTCTGGGGCTCTTCTATTTGGGTTGGCTTGAAGGAGGAGAGGAACAAAACCAGGGGTCTTCATTCTTGTATTCATCTGTACTTTTTGAACACCAATTATGTGTTAGATACTATGCTAAGCACTTAAGATGCATACAAAAGCATTTCCCACCTTCAAAGAGTTCCAAGGGAGAGCCAGGAAAATCAAAGACAGAACAACTAGAAGCTCCAAGGCAGGGTTTTTAAAATTCTGTTTTGTTCACTGCTGTAGTTTTAGTATTTAGACAAGCCAATTACTGAATGAATGACTGAATGTAATGCCTGAGTTACACGCAGCGGAGGTGGTGTGGGTTGGGGAAAGGGGTTGGGACTGGGAGGGGAACCCAGAACACGAAGGAGGAGCCCTGGAGGGTGCCGTGGGCTTGAAGGCTCAGAGAACATTTCCAAAGAGAGTTTGGGTTGACTAGTGAAGTAGGAGGAGGACATGGGAAGAAATCAGGAGAAGGGATCCCCAGTAGTATCATAGGAGCAGGAGGTGAGTTTGGGAAGTGGCAGATGAGGTGAAATGACAGGAGGAGGCAATCTGTGAAGACTTGTATGCAGGGCTGATGGCCTGGCCTTTATTCCAGGGTGCTAGGGAACCGTGGAGGGTTGTTGGCAGGGTGGTAGTGTGGTCAGCTCTGTGGGCAGGGGCAGGGGTGGATGGGGCTGGAGATGGGAGTTCAGCTAGGGAATAAGCTGTCTCTGGGAGGAGGCATAATGAGAAGCTGGACTGAGGCTCTGAGGTTGGAGAGAAGGGCTCAGCTCTGAGAAAAATTCAGGAGGTAGAATCTGGACAATTTGGTAACCGAGGGGCTTCATGGGATAGCTCGCACAGGGTGAGTTCCTGATCTGGGTGGCTGACGGGGTGGTGGCATCATTCACAAAGAGAAGGATTAAAAGAGGGGTGCATGGGTGGCTCAGTCGGTTAAGTATCCAACTCCAGCTCAGGTCATGATCTCACAGTTTGTGAGTTTGAGCCCTGCGTTGGGCTCTGTGCTGACAGCTCAGAGCCTGGAGTCTGCTTCGGATTCTGTCTCCCTCTCTCTGTGCCCCTCCCTGGCTCATGCTCTCTCTCTCTCTCTCTCTCAAAAATAAATAAACATTAAAGATTAAAAGAAAAACAATGGGTTCAGCAAGTTTTCAGGAGCACTACGTACTGCTGCATGTTGTGCATGTGGGACACCTAAGTGGGGACATCTTTGGACAGGTGGATCCATTTACACATCAGAGAATTATTGGCAAATGAATGATATATAAAGCCAAGGATGCAGAAATGTAGGATAATAGGTACATGAGTGTATAAGAGAAATACCACCTTTAAGGATGGACAGATACAAACAAGTCCATGAAGGAGACCAGGAAGAGCTGAACCAAGGGGATGGGTATCACTCTTTCAGTGCAGGGGTATGGGTGAATGAATAAATGAATGAATGAATGTGTATCTTAAATTATTTATCCCTGCCTTTCCTTCTGGATTCCCCTCTTGAAGTACCTTCAAGCACTAGACTGTACAACAAGAACCTGTCCCCATTATCTTAGGGCAAGAACCACCAGAAGTTTTCCCTATGATATTTAGGAAATATTGAGAGTCATGAAGACTCTCAGTAGTTTTCCAAAGAGTGGTTTCTCTGGAAGTTAGCTTTCTTTTTTTTTTTTTAAATAAACTTTTAATTTTAGTTTTAGGTTTAGAGGAAATTTGAGAAGATGGAAGAGAGAATTCTCATATACCCAACACCCAAGTTTCCCCTATTGGTAATGCCTTACGTTAGTATGGTGCGTTTGTCATAACCAGTGAATCAAAACGGTTACAACATTTTTAACTTAAGTCCATACTCAGATTTCCTTGGTTTTTCAATAATGTCCTTTTTTGGTTGTTGTTCTAGGAAAGCATCCAGGGTAACACATTACTCTTAGTTGTAATGTCTCCTTAGGCTCCCCTGGGCTGTGAGAGCTTCTTATATTTTTCTTGTTTGTGAGGACTTGGACAGTTTTGAGGAATACTGATCAATTATTTATAGCATTTCCTACCACTGGGGTTTGTCTGATGTTTTTCTCGTGATTAAACTGGGGTTATAGGTTTTGGGGAGGAAGACCATAGAGGTAAAGTGCTATTTTCATTCATATCCTATCAAGGTACGTACTGGACATGGGCTAGCCAGGTTAAAGTCATGCTTGTCAGTTTTCTCCTCTGTTGAGTTTTCTCCTCGCCTCCCTTCCGTACTGTACTCTTTGGAAGGAAGTCAACGTGTATATCCCACAGTTAAGGGATGGAGAATTATGGTCCTCCTCCTCGAAGGAGCAGGCAGTTCACTTTAAAAGTTCTCATGCTGTCTTTTCATTTGAAGGAAGTTTCTCTCCAGCTTCCTTTTCTGTCTTCCAGATACTCTTTTAAGAACACACAAGGCTGCCAAACAATGGAGCCTGACTTCAAAGGATCTTTTATGGGACTCAACATTTCTAAATGTATCTAAATACATGCAATCTCAATATACCACACGACCAGAATTTTAAAATGCAAGCAGTGGCTCCCCTCCAGATAGGCACTGGTTTACTACTGCTTCAGGCATGATGACTCCCTTTGAAGCAAGCCCGGAACGGTGTCTGATATGGGGCCCACCCCTTGTCCACCCTGCTGGTATTGTGGATGAGGCTGGTCTAACTTAAAAGTCAGGAATAAGTGAAAACCCCCCAACAAGAGGAAGATTCAGAAAGGAAGTACTGGAAAATATTGATGATGTTCATTGTACTGGACACATAAATAATGTCCTACCACGTTACAATAACAGCACTCTCTTCTATAAACCAGGAGTATCATGGCAAAGACACACAACATAATCAGAGATCACATCCCTACAAAAAAGTAAGGGAAAGAATTTCACACCAAGGAAAGATGATTATTTAAAGACATAATGAGACTCTATCAAGAATAGTCACCATGTGAGTCGGGAAACAGAGCACTTGTATCTTAGCATAATAAATTTTTATAACTTAATAAAAAGCTGTTGAACTCTGGAAAGATAAGACCCAACCCCACTCTTTTGGTTCCCTCCAGTGGTTGTGTCCTGCTGCCCCCTTGGGGCCTTGCCACAGGGTAAGGAGGAGCAAGGAAGTGACACAAACTGTTTTTCTCTCACTCTCTTTTCCTCCTTATTATTTCCTGGACTTTGAAGTTCAATGCCATGTAAATATTAACTTGCTTCTTACATAAAGCTTCAAAGAACAAACTGTAATCTGAGCATATGATTTACCCTAACATTTTCCCATGAGCTCTAAGGATTCTGATTTCTTCTCTACCAATATGTCTCTATTTCACAGAATTAGTTTGGAAACAGTCTTTAACTACTACTTCTTCTTCTTCTTCTTCTTCTTCTTCTTCTTCTTCTTCTTCTTCTTCTTCTTCTTACTATTATTATTAATCATCCTCCTCCTTCTCCTCATCATCATCACATGATGGAAGTATTTTCCAAAGAATGCCTGAGATGATTTTAGGTGGTAACATCCACTAAGTTTCCTTTTAAATATATTTAAGTTAAAAAGCTAATTTGAGGGGCGCCTGGGTGGCGCAGTCGGTTAATCGTCCGACTTCAGCCAGGTCACGATCTCGCAGTCTGTGAGTTCGAGCCCCGCGTCGGGCTCTGGGCTGATGGCTCAGAGCCTAGAGCCTGTTTCCGATTCTGTGTCTCCCTCTCTCTCTGCCCCTCCCCCGTTCATGCTCTGTCTCTCTCTGTCCCAAAAATAAATAAACGTTAAAAAAAAAAAAAAAATTAAAAAAAAAAAAAAAAGCTAATTTGACTTGAGGTGCCTGGCTGGCTTAGTCAGTAGAGTATGCGACTCTTAGTCTTGGGATTGTGAGTTCAAGTCCCATGTTGGGTAAACAGATTACTTAAAAACAAACAAAAAAAAACAGCCTAATTTGACTTAAAGAAAAAACATGTCAGTGGTAGTACAACTTGTAAAAGGTAGGGCAAAAATTATCACTGGCTAAAGTTTGGGACTTACTCAACTCTTGAAATAATCAGTTTCAGAGGTGAAATTTATTGCACAGGTAAAAGTGGAATTATATTATTATAACTTCAGGAACAACTCACAGCAATAAGGTCCATGGGTTTTTTGTTCTGTTTTGTTTTGTTTTGTTTTTTGTTTTTGTTTTTTTGTTTCTTGTTTCTGCTAGTCACATTACCAACAGTTTTCTTTTATAATACAATCGTGCCGACCATGATGGTCTAAATCACTCTGACAAACCTTTCAAACCAAATTAGACACCCCATTGACACAATCTTTGCAAAGCTGGTCAAAAGAAAGTCTCTCGGAATTTGTTTTAGAGATGTTTTGGATTTTCTCCTAGGTTATGTTTTATTTTCCCCAAATTAAAATAATATAAAATAATTATGGCTTTTCCTAACATTGAGAACCTTAACATATGTTACAATTTGACTTACTGAAGAAACAATCCCTTAGTTATGAGATCTTGATTTTATAAAAATTATGTCTTATTATTCCCTTCTAGCTCCATCATGCTGATGTGTTCTTTTGCAAGGTATGTGTCATCTAGAGTTGGCTTGCTGGACCTGAACTGTGTAGCCAGTATGATCTCAATAAATGAAAGACTGATACTTTTAAAAAACGCTAATTTCCTTAATCTTTTCACCTCCCCTTGCACTGAGATGTTTTTCCTTGACACATAATTAAATGCTTTTGAGCGTTTGCTGAATTACTGTGTGGTTAATCCCTCTCAACAGCAGGAAGCTTAGATATTTGTAAATTTCCTCAGTGCACCGTTTCTGATTAGTTGACCTTTTCTAAATACCAAACCAACCAGTTGCAGTCAGTTCTATCACTCCATGATCAGCCTGCATTTATCCATAGATAAAGTTCTTGTTGGTTTTCATTTGTTTTGAGAATTGGTATAGACAGAACAAATGGCTGTTGCATTAGAGTTTTGAATTTATCTTAAACCGTAATCACTGATGTTATCTTTCTTCATAAGCTCCAAAGAGTACCTTTGTTGTTATTCTGGTTTATACTAATACTTTATCTTTATATATACACCCTTCCTTTTGCAAAGTGACTTAATTTGTTTTATTGATTGTAGGTATCAGTGATAGTGCACTTAATTACCTTTCAAAACACAACTATGTTATCATCACATTATTTCTGACAAATACATGAACATTCTTTCCAGCCATGCCCATTCTCCAATCCCTTCTTCTCTCTCTTTCTCTCCTGCCCTCCTTCTGTTCTTTCCTTCCTGCATCAAACATTTATTGAACATCTACATGTCAGGCACTGTGCTAGATATTGCTAGAGTCAATGGTGGAAAAACTCTTGGTTCCCCAGAAAGATTATTCTATAGGTTTAAAATCATTCCTTCCTGTTTATTCCAAAGATCACTCGGGATGAAAACACACTAATGAAATTCATGGGAAAGAAAGCAAACATGGACTGCTCCTACTGAACTGGAGAAAAAGCATGTTACCCACCTTTAGCTGCTGCAGAATAATCTTTCTTCCTTGTGGGCTCTGGCTATATCAACAATCCTTCTTTTCCCCCCAAGAACTGGCTCTGGAGAGGGTGTTCTTCCTCCTCTAGCACAAATAGCCTTCAGTGGGAATGTTGGGATGGACACCAGTTGAATGAGGCCCAGAGCAGCTGGAGTCCTCCTAGAAAACTTAGATGCCCACACTCATTTGGTGTGGCTGCCTGAGGCCTCTGGTGGAGAGCTCCTGTAGGAAACCACAAATGCACAGGAAATTGGGGAAAATCAGATAAAGGCAAACCTTTAAATGACATATGTAAAGAAAGGAAACAGTTAAGAATTAACCCAAATTAATTTAAGGCTATAAGAACAAGTGGTGCAACGGTTTAGTTAATAAGTAACTAGTCTGCAAAGCTAAGGCATTTGAGCCAAAGGACTAAGGGCCTTTAGAGCTGTAAGAGGGCAGGTGGATGGAGAAATGGACCTATCACAGAGTCACAAATTGCTGTGGGAAGTAGGAGCAGGCACTGCACAGTGAACCAATACAGACTTGTACATACAACCACCTACCTGTACATACATCTATTGATCCATTCAGAAAACACTTGTCAAGCCCCACTGTTCTAGGGATAATATTGAAGATATAGCAGTGCACATGCTTTCATGGACTCTAACATTCACCAGCATGCAGGAGGTACATTGAACAACAAACTGGAATTTGGGTAGGTATTATATAAAGAAAAGGCAATGTTAAAACTTGAGTCTGCTAAGTTTGGCTAGTTTCTTTGGAATAGCAGGGACCAAAGAACCTTCCAGGGGAAAAAGCCGTCACCTACTTCCTTACCCTTTCTCTAATCTCGTTATCTCCCCCTCCTTTCTTTCTTTTAGCTCATCAAGACCATGTCACCATCCACTTCTTTAGGCTCAGGCTCATCTATACTCAGACCTCTAGTCCTGCCCTAATAGGAAACATGAGACCCTTGGCTGTTCTGCACTTGGCTTCTTGAATTTCGGATTTACTTTTTGTTTTTGACCTCTAAAAATTGAATTCAAGTTCCTGGAATTCAAAGACTCAATATTTATCTGTATCCTGTGTTTAACTTATACCCATCAATCTACATGATGCACTCAAATCCCTAATCTAGCCATGAAGAATTGGGAAGTTGGACGCTTAACCGACTGAGCCACCCAGGCGCCCCTATAGCTCTCGTTATTAAGCTAAAATTTCAGTTGATTTTTAGAGCCAGTGTGGAAATAATTTACTTGGACCTGAAATGAAAAAGTTTTTGAATCTACAAAGCCAAGGACTAAATCTTTGAGCAGTTAGAAGACATGCTGAGAGATACAGCCAGACTGGCCAGACATCCCTACTTTTCCTTACCAATTTATGATTGGTAACTGGCTCCACCTGATGAGGGACAGAAGCAGAAAAATGTGCGCATTTAGCTCAGAAGTCTACCTGTAGACTGCGTAGTTCCAATAAGGATCAAATATGTGCTAGTTGCTACATTCTTAAAGGGTCTCATGATTGCCTGTATATTTCACTGATAGTTAATACCCAACTGAATGATAAGCACCAGAGAAGTCCTACAAAAGTAGCTTTATTAGTAGAAATTCAAATAAAACATTTATGATCTAATACTCCCTGCACATCTCCTCCCCCTTGAGCACTATGCATATAACCACCAGCCGCCCATGGGTCCTTCCCCTGTCCTCCTTAAATAAGTTTACTAAGTTGCACCATACAATGTCTCAAGAATTCCACCTTGACCATTGCACTCAACAACCCCATAACATTTTTGGTGGCCTGTGCAGGGATTATGGAATGAATACAAGAGCTTCTGTGCAACTTGGTAAGTCTCTTTTACTTCTCCAGCCTCTACTTCTTACTTGTTCTTTTCTGGAAATGTCCTGAATAGTATGACCCTTGGGAATGAGTCTTGCCTGAGTGCTCAGGAGAAAACCTCTTGCCCGTGGCCACACTATGGAAAGGGATGGACTCCTGCCACCCAGCTAGACATTATTACTTTGGCTGTAATGGTTTTGGGCTCAGAAATCAGACTTTCCTTGGGGTGCCTGGGTGGCTCAGTCGGTTAAGCGGCCGACTTCGGCTCAGGTCATGATCTCGCGGTCCGTGAGTTCGAGCCCCGCGTTGGGCTCTGTGCTGACAGCTCAGAGCCTGGAGCCTATTTCACTTTCTGTGTCTCCCTCTCTCTCTGACCCTCCCCCGTTCATGTTCTATCTTTCTCTGTCTCAAAAATAAATAAACATTAAAAAAAATTTTTTTTAAAAAGAATCAGACTCTCCTTATTTTTCCTGTTATTTTGATGCATATATTATCGTCAGGTTTAGGATGGCCACCAATCTCAAAACTCCCGCATAAGGTTTCTACCTATATAACCCAGTGTGATCCCTCGATTAGCATAAAATCCAAGATATGTCTGACCATGTACTTCTCAAAAGGGACCAGTCAGAACTACCCAATGGGGAGCTGGACTGTAAACAGAGATCCTGAGTAAGTTGCCTGGATTCGATAGGAACTCCATGCTTTTATTTTTTTCAGGTCTCTCATTTGTCCTTACTCAAGGGCTATTTGACATTCTTGGTCCTCCTCTCAGATTGAAAACACTTCCAGCTGAGATATATGATGCTTAATACATCATGAAAACCCCATCCATTAATACCAGACCTAGAGGCTTACAAAGGTTATTATTGATCGCCAAATATATTGACTTCTTCAACATGGAGACAGACCCAGTGTCTGTAGCATCTCAGTCCATTCACCAGCACCCACTGTAGTCCAGAATGCAATTGGAAAGCAAAGGGAGGTTGACATCGCTTCTCAGGTAGTACAAAGGTGTCAGAGGTTTAGGAATGAGGGATGCCTCTCAACACTCTGAACCCCAGATACCTTCAGCAATATTCCTGGTGGGATGCCATTTGGAAGTTGAGGGGGATTTTGGCAATGGTTTTAGTTATGTGGTCTCCTCGTTTTATAGGGATTAACTACGGAATCAACTTCCTCAGTCCCAGGGGATTCCCCTTTGGGCCATCTCATAGCACACTGGAGTCAATTTGGACAACAGGATTTAAAGAAGAAGTGCTTCATCTTTTTTCTACAAAAATGTCTGGCTTTAGTATTCTTTGGATGATGATGAAAAATGGCCCATTAACAGGTCCTTAAGCTTCAATACTATTTATCAATTTGCCTTTTTTTCAGGCAACAGGGAAAATGAACCAAAATACCCTACATCCAGGTCTTTATGGCACTGAGTCAGGATCTTAATCTAAGAAGACTTGTAGGATGTGTCTGGCAAGATTCCAGGCTCCCCACCTTTAGATATTTCAGACAATGATTGTTTAAAAAGACCACCATAATCAAAGAAACCAACTCGGTCAGACAAACAAGAAAATCAATGAGCAGAAGAAAAAGTGAAAATGAGCCTGTAAGCAAGCCCCAGTCCCCTAGTAATTCCCGCTCCACATAAACCTTTGGAGCCTTCTACTCCTAGTTCAGTGGGACATAAACTAGAAACAGAACATCATACTTACCAAACACGCAGACTAAGGAAGGATTGTATCCACTTCAGAAAGTAGCAAATGAGGAAATGAGCACAATTAAGGTACATATTCCATTTTCCATGTCAAATCTGGCTCAAATAAAACCAAAGCTAGGATGATACTCAGAGGATCCACCCAAGTTTATAGATGGATTTCACCAGGTGTCTCTAACATTTGATTTAACCTGGAAGGATATCTATATTATTCTAACACATTGCTGTACCCCAGAAGTAAAGGCCTGGACTTGAACTGGGGCACAAGAATTTGTAGATGAGGGGCACATGGGTGGCTCAGTTGGTTAAGCATCCAACTTCTGCTCAGGTCATGATCTTACAGTTCCTGAGTTTGAGCCCCACGTTGGGTTCTCTGCTGTCAGTACAGAGCCTGCTTCCTGATCCTCTGTTCCTCTGTAACTCTGCTGCTCCCCCACTCATGCTCTCTCTCTCTCTCTCTCTCAAAAATAAATAAACATAAAAAAAAAAAAGGAATTTGCAGATGAGTTGGCAACTAGGGGTAGAAACCATTATCCAGCAGGAGGAGAGGTTGTTCCTAATATTGAGTCTTACTGGAACTACCAAGAGGACAGACCTGGCAGGGAAAGACGAGACTATGTGGTCACCTATTTATTGGAGGGAGTGTAAAGAGGATTTTCTACACCTGTCAATTCTGATAAAATTAAGGAAGTGACCAAGGCAAATGCTGAAAATCCAGCCTTATTTCAGGGGTGTTTAATAGAAGCAACTTATAAATACACAGATTTAGACCCAAACACACCAGAAGGGATGGCTATCCTAAATAAGCATTTTATGAGCCAGTCAGCACCATTCACTGTAAACTGGCAAAGATGGCCCTAGGCCCTCAAACTCCAACCCAGTGGCTGCTGGAAGCGGCCACTGGAGTCTTTAAAAACAGAGATATGGCTTTAAAACAGGAGAAGGACCGCAGGGCTAAAATAACAGAGTAGAATGAAGGTTCAAATATTGGCTGCCATTATTGTGGATCCCCAACAATGCCAGGCTAACCAGGGGCAGCAGAAGAAACCGGTCTCAGACAGAAGTTCAGGTAAGACCTCATACTATAGGTGTGGCCAAACTGGACACTGGAGTAAAGAATGTCTGAATAAATGCTCTCTGTAGGGGCCAATCCCACTTGCAAAGCAGAGGGACACTGGAAAAGGGACTGTCCTTATCTCCAGAGAGAGGGGAAGACAGGAACTCATTTCCCAGCCTGAGAGCAACAACCTGAACAGATGGCATTATGGGGCTGAGGCTGGTCTGGCTTCCCTGAACATCAAGGTGGCTAAGCCCTGGATTACCCCGGACGTGGGAGGTAAGTTCACTGATTTTCTTATTGATACGGGAGCCACTTACTCTGCCCTTGTTCAGCACTCTTGCCTGGCCTGTCTTTCTAAACATAAAATTACTGGAATAGAAGCAGAACCTAAATCATGCTAAGTAACTTTTCCTTTAACCTGTAAATATGAAGACCAATTAATTACCCACTCTTTTCCGGTTCTCCCTTCCTGTCTCACTTCCCTACTGGGAAGGAACTTCATGTTTTTTTTTTTTTGTTTTTTTTTTTTTGTTTTTTTTTTTTTAAATTTTTTTTTCAACGTTTATTTATTTTTGGGACAGAGAGAGACAGAGCATGAACGGGGGAGGGGCAGAGAGAGAGGGAGACACAGAATCGGAAACAGGCTCCAGGCTCCGAGCCATCAGCCCAGAGCCTGACGCGGGGCTCGAACTCACGGACCGCGAGATCGTGAGCTGGCTGAAGTCGGACGCTTAACCGACTGCGCCACCCAGGCGCCCCAGGAACTTCATGTTTAATTAAGTTGGGAAGCTAGTTCAAACTAACTGGGTAGGAGGATAGTCTCTTTTCCCTGAGGGCTGAAGAAAAACCAGGCATTCATCCTGGAATTCCCCTTAATGTTTGGGAACGAGTAGACCCACAAGCATGGAACTGTGACATCCCAGGGAAGGCAATATGGGTCCATGCCATCAAAGTAGGTCTAAAGGATCTTGCTATTATTCCACACAAAAAAACAATATCCTCTTAAGAGAGAAGCCAGAGCTAGACTCCAACCACTTACAGGTAAATTTCTTAAATATGGAATTCTTAAACCTTGTTTATCCCCTTTTAATACTCCCATTTTGCCTGTTAAGAAGCTTAATGGTGAGCACAGAATGGTACAAGACCTCAAAGCAATAAACTAAGCGGTAGAGTCCCTATTCACCCTCTAGTACCAAACCTTTATACTATTATTGACTCAAATTCTGGGCAATACAGAATGGTTTACAGTGCTTGATTTAAAGGATGCCTTCTTTTGTATCCCCTTAAGAGAAGAGGCCCAGACTCTATTTGCCTTTGAATGGACTCCTTTAGGAGAACAAGCATGGCAGCTCACAAGGACAGTCCTTCCACGGGGATTTAGAGATAGTCCCCATTTGTTTGGCAAGGCACTCAGTAGAGAACTTAGATATCTTGCATTGCCTCAAGGAACAATATCACAATATGTTGATGAAATTTTAATATGCAGCCCCATAAAAGGGGCCTTGGGCTATAATTCTATTGTGTACTAAACTTTCTTGGAGAGAGAGGATACTGAGTATCACCTAAAAGGCTGAAATTCTAATTTCTAATTCTAATTTCTGATTTCTAAATTTCTAAACAGAAAGTACAATACTTAGGATATTGTATGAACTCCTGGAGATCATTCCCTGTCAATTGAGAGAAAAAGAGCTATAATAGAATTGGGACCTCCTGCCACAAGAAAAAACGACTCCAAACCTTTTTAGGAATGGCTGGATTTTGCCACCTATGGATTCCAGGGTTTGGAGTCTTTGCTAAATCTCAATATAAGGCCACTAGGGGGCCAAATAAGAGCCTTTAAAATGGGACAAAGAACAACAGGGGGCCTTTCAACAACTAAAAACTAAACTATCTTCGGCCAGGCCCTGGCTCTACCAAACTTAGAAAAACCCATTTACCCTATTCATTGTTGAAAAACAGGGCCAAGCCCTAGGAGTACTAACACAAAAACTACGGGCATGAATTGAGACCTATAGGATGTTTTTCCAAGCCATTGAAAGTACAGCCCAAGGATGGCTAGCATGTCTCTGAGCAGTAGCAGCCACTGCATTGCTAGTAGAAGCATCTAAACTTTCAATGGGACGGCCATTGACAGTGATGACTTCTTATCACTGTCCTTTAGAAACTAAAGGACATCAGTGAACGACAGGGTGATGACTAAAGATCAAACTATACTTTAGATTCCCCCAGTACTGTTCTCAAACCTGTCAAACCCTAAATCCAGCATTCCTCATGCCTGGACGAGGCCATGCTACTACTCTGCCTGAGCATGACTGTAAAGAGGCAATAGAATTAGTCTATTCCAGCTACGTCTGGATCTGAAAGATCAAGCCACAGATAGGTGGTTTATAGACGACAGTAGTTTTACGTAAGAAGGACAAAGTAAAGCTGGGTATGTAATTGTTAGTTTCATGAAAGCTACTGAAGCCAACCTGTTACCAACCAATGCTTCAGCTCAAAAGGCAGAACTGATAGTTCTCATGCAAGCTCTTCAGTTAGCTAAAGGCCTAAGAGTTGGGGCACTTGGGTGGCTCAGTTGGTTAAGCATCTGACTCTTGGTTTCAGCTCAGGTCAGGATCTCACAGTTCATGTGAGTTGGAGCCCCACATGGTGCTCGCTGCTGTCAGCACAGAGCCTGCTTGCGATTCTGTCTCTCCCTCTCTCTCTCTCTGCCCCTCCCCTACTCATGTCCACACTCTCAACAAATAAATAAATAAATAAACATTTTTTAAAAAGGTCTAAGAGTGTGTGTGTGTGTGTGTGTGTGTGTGTGTGTGTGTATGCCTTCCTTGCACTTCATGCATATGGTGCCATCTGGAAGTAAAAGGGATTATTAACTAGTCATAATTCCCCTATTAAATATGGACTTAAATTTGTAACTCTGTTAGAGGCAGTTCATCTCCCTAAAGAAGCTGCTGTAAAGCATCTTAGAGGACATCCAAAGGGAACAAATTTAGAATCTAAAGGAAATAATTTAGACAATTTGGCAGCCCAAGTGACAGCTTGAACTAAACTAGTTCTGAGTCTTAGACCAGTCTCTAATCTCTTAAGCACTGTGGTTTCCATTTATACTATGGAAGGGAACAACAGAACACTTGGGGGAAAATCTACTAAAACTGCTGAGGGATGGTATAAGAAGTGATAAAGGAAAAATCTTTGTCCCTAAGGAAAAACAATGCAAATTAGCAACAAGATTGCACCAGGCTACTCATATGGGAAGAGAAGCTTTATGGAATTTCACCAAACCCTTATTTGATGGAATAGGATTAAGAGCCGTTTTATAAAATGCATGTAAGTCTTGTGCAGTGTGTGCCCAGGTTAACCTTGAAGGTGCACTATAACCACCTTCGTTTTTTAACACTTGCCCAAAGATGTGGAAAATACCCTGGGGAAGACTAGCAAATTGATTTTACAGTTGCCACCTTATAAGGGATATAAATATTCATTAGTCTATATAAACACCTTTACTGGATGGATGGAGGTCTTCCCATGTGAGACAGAAAAGGCTACTGAAGTAACAAAGACTTTATTAAGGGAAATCGGTCCCCAGTTTGGGCTCCCTTCATCTCTTCAAGGTGACAATGCCCCATCCTTTACAGCTCAAATAACTCAACAGGTAGCCCAAACCCATAAAATTAAATATTTTTTACATATAGCCTGACATCCTCAATCACCAGGCACAGTTGAAAAGGCCAACCATAATTTTAAAAGATACCTTACTAAGATGAGGATAGAAACACAAGAAAACTGGGTAACTCTTTTACAAATAGGTCTCTTAGGAATAAGAACTACCCCACAGGAAAGATTAGGGTTAAGCCCTTTTGAATTAATATATGGTTGACCCTTACCATTGACTTATCCTCAGTCCCAGACTAAAGTAATGTTACACTTCTCATTAGACACTAGATTAGTCCATAAAACTCTTAACAAACACGCTAATAAAGTACTGCCAAAACCGGACCCTAAGGAAATTCAAAATTCTTTATGAGTAAACCCCAGAGAACTAGTCTATTTAAAATAGACTGGCAGGCAAACAACTCAGGAGAACAAATTCTTAAATGGAAATGACCTTACAGGGTCATTTTAAGCACTCCACTGCGGTAAAACTAGAAGGTCACTCAACATAGACTCATATTTCTTGAATTAAACTTATACCCCTTCAACAGAGAGTGACAATGAACTGGTCGATGTGCCCTCATATTCCTGTGAACCAGCAGATCTCAAATTCCTTTTCAACAACGAGATAAGAAAACATGAAGGTCTCTTTTCTTTTACCTGCCATCTACACACCATACCTAAGTGGTAACTCTTTTTTACAGTCGGTATAACATTACGTGGAGCTACAAAACCAGTATTCATGCTGGATTTGTAGCTCACTGCCCGTATCAAGCACTTCAGGCCTTCCTTGGTGGGTTTCTACTTTACAAGATACAGATTGGCATTATTTACATCAATACGTAGCTGATATGATACATCACCTCCACACTAGCACATAGAGGGATATTTCTATTACTAGAAAGAATGTTTCTTGCTGGCCTATGGTAGATGTTACATGTGACTCTCTAGGCGATAAGATGCCCTTCTCTTATCCTCAAATCTATTAAAATTTTAACTGAATATGCCAACCTACAGGTAGGCTCATAACAACAAATTCCTCAACTACACAGTCCTTCCTGTCGATATCATCCAGGAAGGATGATACCAAATATGGGATGAATCGATGTGGCTTATTACCACAACAGGACAACTAAGCCAGAAGACCATTTATGCTGGGAACAGAAAACATCATACCCTTGATTCATGGCTGAACATACTCACCAAATGGGATGGCTCCCCCAGAAGCCTGTGAACATACTGTCACTTTATAGGCAATTGATTGGTTTGCTACTGACTGGACAAAGTGACCGGGCATCAGATGGCTAACACCTAATGCAACACAACGGTTATATGGGCCAAATATGCAGCCATGGCTTCCACTAGGCTGGAATGGAAGATGTACTATAGATTACGGCTAGATGCATGGCCATAGCACTAAGACTATCACAATTCCAGCTAATCTTCCATATCTAAAACAACAATGGACAGGATCTGTGTTCCATTGGTATGATCATCTGACATCTATTTTTCTTCTATCAGTAGGTTTAGAAAATGTCATATGGCACATGGAGGCCCTTGACAAACACAATTAAGGCCTTAAATGACCCTTAAAATAACATTGCATTATTAAACTCTGAAATAATTCATGTATAAAGCAGTTCTACAAAATAGAATGGCATTAGATGTCTCAGCAGCACAAGGAGGAACATGTGCCGTTATTAAAGTGGAATGTTGCAGGGCACCTGGGTGGCTCAGTCAGTTGAGCGTCTGAGTCAGCTCAGGTCATGGTCTCGCGGTTTGTGAGTTCGAGCCCCACGTCGGGCTCGGGCTCGGTGCTGACAGCTCGGAGCCTGGAGCCTGCTTCGGATTCTGTGTCTCCCTCTCTCTCTGCCCCTCCCCTGCTTGCGCTCTGTCTCTCTCTCAAAAATAAACATTAAAAAAAAATAAATAAAGTGGAATGTTGCACCTACATTCAGGATTATGACAAAAATATAACAAGATTACTTACTGATATGAATAATCAAATTGGTGCTCTTAAAGATCCTACATTGTCACTTAATGACTGGTTACATTCCTGGTCAGGAGGTGGACTGTGATCCACACTAAAGGGTCTTCTCATTGCTCTTATTTTCATAATAATAATAATAATAATAATCCTAATGTGTTGTCTCGTTTGCTTGGTTCTCTATTCTTGAGATACCTGCAAGTAGTTCCTGACTCCTTCACCCAGCCGACATATGATCCTTACTACTTGAAACAAATTCATCCTGATGTCCACTCTGGACTCTACGGCAACAGCCTTCCATAATAGTTACTTGCAGGGACAGAGAGTGACTAATTTTGGTCCATAGGTTGGGACATCTCTATGACCCCTGTCAGCCTGAAGAAGTCACAGAAGATGAGGCCTTCACCCTTCAACAACCTTCAAGATTTAAGGACCGAAAATTGGCCAGGGGGGAAATGATGAGGGACAGAAGCAGAGAAATGTTCACTTTTGGCTGATCTACAGCCTGCACAGTTCCAGTAAGGAGCCAACATGTGCTGGCTGCTACGTTCTTAAAGGGCCTCATGACAGTCTATACATCTCACTCATAGTTAATACCAAACCGAATGATAAGCACTGGAGAAATGTTACAAAAGCGGTTTTAGGAGTAGAAATTCAAAGCAAACATTTATGATCTGACACTCCCTGCACGTCCCCTCCCCCTGGAGCACTAAGTATATAACTACCAGGTTCATACAGCAAAAAAGCGCAGTCCTTTCTGCCCATGGGTCCTGCCTATGTGCTGCTTAAATAAACTAAGTTACACCACATAACATTTCAAGAATTCTTTCTTGATCCTTGCACTCGATGGCCCCGCAACACCCCTGGGAACTTTTCAGGCCCTGTAATAGCAGACTCCACATTTCCTGAACAAAAAACAAATATGTGTATGGGAGTGCAGCAAGGGGCTTCTTCCATGCTCAAAGGAAGCACCTCTAAACAGTTCCCAGTAATAGTTAACTGGAGGACTTGAATTAATTTTTATTTTCCCAGACCTGTGAAGGCCCCCGTAATAGTTTTCTAGGGATGGCATAACACAACACAACATAGGCTAGTTGTCTAATCAACAGAAATTAATTCTCTCACAGTTTTGGAGGATGTTAGATCAAGATCAAGATGTCAGCAAGGGCTGGTGTCCTCTGAGGCCTCTCTGCTTGGTTTGCAGATGGCTGCCTTCTGCCATGTCTTCACATGGCCTTTTCTCTCTGCGTGCAAATCCTTAGTGTGTCTTTTTTGTGTCCTAATTTATTATTCTTATAAGGAGACCAGTCAGACTGGATTAGGGCCCACCTAAAATGGCCTCATTCTAACTTAAATACCTCTTGAAAGGCCCTATCTGCAAATACAGTCACATATAAAGTACTGGGTTTAGGGCTTCAATGTGTGCATTTTTAGGGCTGCAAATTCAGCCCTTTACAGCCCTGTCCCTTTGCCGATTCTTGCTATCTGGTTGCCCTGTGGTTCACTGTGTGGAAAACAGCATGAACCACAGAAGCCAGGGACCACAGGGCCCTCTATTTGCTAAAAGAACGCTTGCCTCAAATCAAGAGAGAAGTGGAAGAGTCTTGGGACTTGCACCCCTTTATGCCTACTTCTTGCATTCTATTACAGAGAGACCCATTGTTGATGCCTTCCCAGGATTTGGGGGCATTTCCGAGTTTTAAAAGTGACACAGTAACTTTCTACTTGAAGCAGCTGAAATGCCTATTTTGCATCTGAGGATCACATGGGAAAGATACAAGCCATTCACCATCAGAAGTTTCAGATTAAGGAGTTTTTAAAGATCTCAGGTTGCGTTTAGAAACAAACTACAATGTGAAAACAGAGCCAAGAGGAGAGGAAGTAAAAGAACCTTGCAAGGCACAGTTAGTAGCACTCTGAAAGTCAGTATTTCCTGTTTGCTAACAAACCTCATTCTTCCACAACGGCCTTGCTCAATGATAGCAGGTCTTGTAATGCCAGTGGCTCTAGGTCAATTCACTGAAAGCCAGGTGTTTCTATTTTACCTTCCTAATCCCTGCGGGTCCCCATCAAGTTTCTCCCATTGTTTCTAATCCCCCTTAATCCTCCCACTGCCATTTGTTCTCACTTCCCCCTATCCTTTCAAGTGCCTCTTGGTTCCCCCAAGCCTTTGTCCCTTTCCCTCTCCGCCAACCCCAGTCCTTTCTAATCACTCCCGGTCCTACAGATCCCGCCCTTTACATTCCAGTCCTTTATGCCCTCCCCTTAACGCCCATTCCTCCAGTCCCTCCCACTACGTCTATTCCCGTAGCCCCGCCCGCTCTGCGTCAGCCCCTCCCCACCTCAAAGGGAACGCAGGCGTTTTAAGGCTGGTAAATATAGCCCATTGCCTACTAAAAGCACTGTGCCGATATGCGCTCACGTCAACATCGAATTCGATGAACAGGCTTGATGTCAGAAACATCATCAGCAACCCTATTACTCTTTTTAACTATCTGATAGCATTTTTTGGTGAAAATAAACAGCTTGCTGTTTTATATTGTATTTTTCTCGATTACTAGTAATGTTGGAAATCTTAACATGTGTTGTTTTGGTTAACTATTTCTTGTTCTGTGAATTGCCTGTTCATATTCTTTGTCCATTTTTCAATTGGGTTACCTTTTCCTTATTGACTTATATTTGGATTATTAGTCTTTTATATATTTCACTAATATTTTCTCCTCGATGTCCCTTTTAACTAGGCTGAGCCGGACTGCATATTCCTTAAAATGCCGTTATGCAGATGTAATGGAATACTGACCAACTAAGATTCTGCAGAAATGTTCAAAAGTCGTTAAAAGAATTCCATCCAGTATGAATTCCCGGCGAAAGACAGGCAATGCAGGGAACAAGGGTACACAGGACTGCCTCGCTATAGGCCTCTACCTTCAGAGACGCCCGGGGGTGGGCAGAGAGTCTGTAGCCTCCGCAGACAGGCAAGGCCAGAGCAGGCGGAGAGAGTGCAAAAGCTGAGAAGGACCGGCAGAAGAACCGGCACACCGCACCAAGAAGCGCGGAAGGACTGTGGCCAGGTCTTTTCCCTCAAAGGCCGGGTTTCTGTGACTCACGAACGACCTCTGGAGGCAAACACTCTACAAACTTCGCTCCGTTCTACCCATTCAGAAACCTTCTCCACTGCTAGGCTAGTCCCACGTTTTGCTTTCGCAAAAGAGCGCATTTCCGGGGTGGGGACCCCGAGGGCCTTTCTGGGAAATGGAATCTTGGTCAGGAGGATTCTGGGAGTCGTAGTGCCTACTGTTCTCTTTGCGCACGCACATTTCCGTTTTCACTTTGCGGCTGCTGTTTCTGCGCCACGGGGGAGTCGTGTACGCCTGTGCTGCTCTGGCTCTTTGTATCTTGGGGAGGAGTCCCGGGTTAGAACGGACTTGGGACCTCTGTCAGTTACAATTGCAAATTGCATTTAGGCAATTACAGCGGTTTGTGATATCTCTGAGCTGTCAGATGTAGGGGGGCAGCGCCTCATGGCCTGGAGGAAGAAGCTTCGGAGCTAAAACCTTGGGGGTGTGGCTTAGGAATAGGCTGAGGGGCCATGCGTCCAAATTCTGGGGCCTCGAGAGCTCAGAGTCCCCAAGGAGCAGAGCAACGACCTTAAAAGGACCTTCGAGTTAATGAGATGGCGACATCCCCTAACAGTTTAAAGCTGTTCGCCCTTTCAGACAGGGGTGCACTGCGACCCTAATTTCATTTTATTAAGGTCACTGTGGTTGTGGTTGGGAAGGTTCCCCAGGGGAGGGCATTGAAGACCGAGCTGTAGTCTAGGGAGATGTGATAATAACCAATGGTGACAATGGCAGTGTGGACTGAGTGGGTGATAAAGGCTCACGGGGAGGAAGGAGTTGAGGGTTCTCAGATTTCTGATGTGGGCTGCTGGCATGTCTGCAGATGATCTCACCTTACGAAATTCTTGCTCCTAATCTGTCTTAACTCCAAAAAACACTGGAGGGATCCTGGAGTGAGCACACGTGTAATTCTATTCACAAAGCCATTTAGATGCATACTTTGACCCAAAGGACACTCATTCCCATAGCCATACAGCTCTGCCATACCCACCCTTGTGAGCACACTGCTGTGTAAATACAGCCATATAGCTACTCATGATCATACACTTACACATACTCCATGCTCCAGACAATGGCCCTGATAAATGTATCCATCTCAGTTCAAAGAGCCTCTCCCAGAGGAGGTTGTGCTGTTACCTTGGGCTAAGTGTGGCCTCCAGGCCAAAAGAACACATGTTGATTTCTTTGGGCCTCTCTCTGGGAACTTCACACACAGCTCAGCCATTATCCTTCCTACTACATCCATGTCGATTATGACTGGCTCTTCCTGGTTACCTTCCTATCACTGGCTTAATGGGAGGGATAAATGGAGTTTAAATTCAGGTAAGGGGTTTGCTTATCTGAATGTTTGCTGAGGCCTTTTCCAGAGCAGTAGTTCTGAATGTGTCTGCTGGACTCTTTTAAGAATCCAGTGAAAGCTGTGAACACTTTTCCCAGATAAACATAGCTGTGTAACCACGATTTTGAAAACAAAATCAGAACCTATCTTTTGGTCCCTAATTAAGAACTTCACTAGAAGTAAATCAGAGGATCAGTTTCCTGGTTGCCCTTTCTGTAGTTTTGAAGTGGTGCTAAAGGAGATAGAGTAGGGCTCCAAGTCCCCAGAGGATGAAGCATTGGGCCTCATCAAGTCTCAGGCCATGAGGATGGGGCAGTCTCTCTTTCCGTCCTTCTGTTACCCTTAGTTATGGAGCCAGGCTGTCAGTCTGCAGGTCCTCTGCTGGGCCATCAGTCATTCAGCTGGTTAGTGGAAGAGTTAGCAGGCGGGCAGTTCAAGCTTATCAGATATTTACTTATTTAGTGTTAGAAGGTCAGTTAAAAAGCCAGTAGGTCAAGTGATTTGTGGTTTAGAAACTTAATCAGCCAACTGGCCAGTCACTTAGCGTTAACTTTTTAGGTGGACAGTAGTCCGTCAGGATTCATCGGTCGAAGGTCGATATAATGATCAGTCCATTCATCAGGGAGCCAGTTTTTGACAATGCCGAACAGCTGGGTCACCAGTGGGACCAAAGGGCAGCTGGGGTGAAACCATTTGGATACAGAGTGTGTTTCTACTTGCTACATCCTGAAGACAATATGGTAGCGCTCCCCCCTCCTTATTTGCGGTTTTGCTTTCCATGGTTTCAGCCCCCAGTCAAATGTGATCCAGAAGCAGATGATCTTCCTTCTGAGTTATCGTCAGATCAGTAGCAGCTTAATGCTACATCACTGTGCCTACGTGTTCACCTCACTTCATCTCATCATGTAGGTATTTGATCATCTCACAGCATCATAGAAAGGAGGGGGAGTGCAGTACAATATTTTGAGGGAGGGAGGGAGAGAGAGAGAGACCACATTCACAGAACTTTTATTACAGCATATTGTTATAATTTTTCTATTTTATTATTAATATTGTCTTACCGTGATAATTTATAAATTAAAATTTATTATGTGCATGCATGTACAGGAAAAAACATCGTATATGTAGGGTTCAGTATCTGCGGTTTTAGGCATCCACTGGGGGTCCTGGAATGTATCCCTTAAGGACAAGTGTGGGCTACTGTATAGGCAAGTGGAGAGGAGAGGTGACTCCTCGGCCACCAGAGGGAGCTTCAGTTTGCTGGGACAGAGGAAACGCTATAGAACAAGGGCCAGGCAGAGTTGACACTAGACGGCAGTGTGGCGCCCCTTCCCAACGGTGCCCTGCACACTCCAGAGCTAAACCTCAGGCTTGTGGCAGCCCGGTCTCCGGCCAGCTTGCGGAAAGGCTCCAGAAAGGATTTCTCACCTAGGAAGTGCTTAACCAAGACATGCTTGACTCCCGAGCTAGGAGGAAGCCAGCCAGCTACGACCAGAAGGACTTGCCACTCCGAGGCACCACTGCCAGGAGCACACCAGCCACGGGGGAGGAGGGAGAATGGAGGAGCATCTTACCTGTCTCTCCCAGGGCACAGAGGGTAGCAACTCCCTAAAGGTGAAGCACAGAGGGCAGGATCTGTCTTCGGTCGAGGTGCGTGCCACTTCCCGGGCTGCTGCTTCAGCAGCTGCTTCTCTAGGGGCTAAGGAGGGGCTAGACCAATCGACCTAAAGCCGATGACTCAATTCCTTTGCTGGACTCTGATCAGCTGCTCCTTCTGCGATGGGCAGTAACTCTAACGCCAAAGAGGGAGGTTAGATATAGATAATGAAGGAAACATGGGGAAAGGATGAGCTATGAGCTTAATTTCCCTTTGGGAATAGCTGAGATGTTCACGTAAGGTGTCAAATACGGCATTGGGCACAAAGGCAGGACTCAGAAGATTCGAGTTCTTTTCACCGCCAAAGGGAAGTGCAGGAGCCCAGGTAGTTGTATGCCTAGAGCATGATATTATGGCTCCAGATGGGCTTTCTGGCTTAACGGGCAGGAGCATATCCCGGCTCCAGCTGGTTTCCTTGTGTCAGAGCAGTTAAAAGAAAGAATAACTTCGGGACAATAGTGATTATAGAGGTGTCCTTGTGCCTAGCACTTTATGTACACTCTCACAGGAGGTATCACCCCCAGTTTACAGATGGGGAATCTGTGGTCTCACAGCTTACAATAGGAAGTGATGCAGAACTGGTTTTGAACTCAGCCTGTGTGGTTCCAAAGCTCTTTCCTTTTCTGGGATATCCTACTTCAGACACAAATGGGGAAGCAGAAGAAAGTGAAAGACTGGGAGGTTGCTAGGTCCTGAGGAAGACTGGCTGGGGGGCTCCGGACAGGACGGTCCCCTTCAGAGATTCTGCAAACCTGGCATCCCACATGGTGACATTGGCCCTTTTTCTCTCTCCCAGGCATGCAAGAAACGTGTCAACGACGGCAGTCTGTGCACAACCCCTTTGGCCTTGTGAGTCACCTCAGGGAGCTTGGATTTTCTCTAGAAGGTAGGGGAGGACCAAGGGGTTTCAACAAGGAGGGGCGTGGTTTGATTTGTACAGTCCATGCACCAGAGAGAAATATCGAGTGTGGACTTAGCATGTATTAGTAAACCCTCACACACTCACGTGGGGCCCGTGAGGAATGTTTACTGCGAAGGTGGAGTGATGATGAGCAAGGGCTCGGGAGTCTGCTGCTTTGACTCCCAGGTCTGCCACTTCCCTGCTGGGAGGCCTCGGAGGATGACCTCTCCTCTCAGCTTCTTTCTCCAGCTTGAAAATGGGAGACAAGAAGGATGATCTCAGGGCCACAGGATTGCTATGAGACAGAAACAAGGCTTTGCTTGCAAAGCACAGCACAGTGCCCGGGACCCTGAGGCGCTCAGTGAACACTGACTCCTCCTCACGTCGAACACGTCTCCTGCTGCCTTTCCCCATCCTCTCTCGGCCTAACGTCTCTGTACGCCCACTGTTGTGGCGACCGAGTCCATGCAGGCCTTGACCTGACAGCATCTTATGCTCTTGCTTTCTGCCTCAGGGCTTCTCGGACGCCAGGGTGCCCAGGTGAACCCTCTGCACTCCTGCGGGTCCGACCCAGCAACAGGGGGCAGACAGCCGAGGATGGGAGCAAGGGGTCAACGTCCCTCTGGTCTTCCTCCAGGTGAATGGTTCAGATGCGTCTCAGGTTTGTCAGGAGGTCGCGTGGGCTGGAGCCACCGGTGACCGTGGTGGCTCGGCCCACAGCCCCACTGCAGCTTTCCCTCTTCCCTTTGTCACCTTCCCTGCCCTTCGCTCCTGTCCTCAGGACAACATTCCCTCATAAACACCTACACTTAAGGGTTTTTTGGTTTTTTTTATCCCCCTCAGACTGCTCTCGGAATGCAGGCTAAAACAACCCATGAGAAGATGATCCTACTTTCTTAGAAATGCTGCCTTAGAAAAAAGCGGGAAGAGAAATGGAGGGAGCTGGAATCACGAATGTAACAGAGATCATTCCCTGGACTAAGGTTGACTCAGCTGTATGGCAGTTTTCAGGCTTTGCTTATTCACTTGTAGGAGGGTAGTGGAGTAAGGGGGCGGAGGAAGCTGAGCGCCAAGGGAGCTGGAAGAGGTCTGTTGTCTGGGAAAACCCACGCTCCAGTCCTGAATCTGCCACTTCCTACTGACTGTGGGATCCTGGGCAGAGGCCTACCTCTGGGCCCCGGTCTCCTTACCTGTAAAATGGAGATAATAAATGCTTACACAGCCCATGAGACATAATGGCTCTCCCAGTGTCCAGCCCCTGGTATGTGTTCAATAAATGGGAAGTCTTGGTAGAACAGTTCTGTGTAATCAGCTTTGGGCTGTTCAAGATCAAGTTTCTCCTATTGCTTCTTGTGCACTTACTGAACTGCCACACTAAGCCCCTCAAAGGCAGAGATAGAAGAAATTCGTCATCAATAGATATACTATCCCTTTCAAGCAACTGACCCCGTTTTACTGCCCAGACTGGCAGAGGCCTTAGGCCCTAGGCTTTGCTTGCCTTCTGTTGCAGGTCTGTTCCCAGGAGCCGACTCTGAGAGGGATGCATGTGGGAAGTTTACTCGTGAATGTTCTTGGGGCCAATGCTGCGGAGGAAGGGGAGGCAGGAGATGAGGCAGAAGTGGACTGTGATGCAGTCATGAGGCCTCCGCTGATGCCATGGGGAGTGCTGAAACAGGGATGGCCCCTCAGCGTTGTCCCCAGGGTTTTCAATCCCTGCCTTGCCTACTCATTGGATGTGGCTGTCCCAGGAAGAAGACACTGCCAGCTGCTGGGGAAGAGTCGTGAAGTGGTCTTCCCAATATCCACTCCCCGTTCTTCCTTATTAAGAGGCACCTGGGGGCGCATGGGTGGCTCACTTGGTTAAGTGTCCGTCTCCAGCTCAGGTCACGATCTCATGGTCCATGAGGTCCAGCCCCGCGTCAGACTCTGTGCTGACAGCTTGGAGCTCGGAGCCTGTTTCAGCTTCTGTGTCTCCCTCTCTCTGTGTCCCTCCCCCACTCACACTCTGTTTCTCTCAAAAAATAAACATTTAAAAAATATTAAAAAAAAAAAAAAGAGACAGCAGTGTGCCCAACAAAAATATTCACTCTCCTAGATTCCTTTGCAATGGAGGTGGGCCAATGGATCCTGTTCCAGCCGGTAAGATGTAAATAGCAGTCTGGGTTTCTGACGCTCGGGCCACTGGGGAAAATGAAAGGCTTTATTTGCTTAACCATTGTATTCAGGTTTCTGTGGCACCCAAAGTCCTAAATGGTTTTGAGAGGCACTGTCGTGTCCTGCTTAAGAACATGGTCCTTCGAGTTAAACGGGCAAGAGCTTTGAGTCCTACCTCTGCTGCCTACTGTGTGAAATCTCAGATGGGTCACGCCATCACACTTACCTGTTTCTATAAAGTGGGAATGATGGTACTACCTGACACGTGTCTCATGTAACCCTGGGGTAACCAGCCTGTCGCAGTTTGCCTGGAATGTGCTCAATTTTAGCAATGAAAAGTCCCTCATCCTGGGGAACTCCTTAGTCCCAGGCAAACCGGGACAGCTGGTCTCCCTATTCAAACACGCGCCCCAAACTACCCTATCTCCTTTACAGATGGAAGACTGGGCCCTCCCTGAAGGCTAGACATTATGTTTGATGCCATCCCCTAATGGCTGAGTATAACATCACTGCAAAGATTAGTTTTATATTATGTGGTTTTTTCATAAGAAAAGCAGCAACCACAGATGGTCAGAGGCACAGCTGGAATATTTTCCTGATCATTTAAATTTTTAACAGTTGTAACCCCACTATGTTTTAGTACTCATTGATATTCACCGGCAAATATGGTATCTTGTAGGGCTACTGGGAGGATTAAATTAGTCTAGGAAAAGACTTTTCCATGATGTGTTACACAGTACAAGCGCTATGAAGTTGACCGGTGTCACACACACTTGGGTTGGACACTAGGCTTGGCTCTTCTTTTGGAAAAGTGACTTCACTCCCGTACCCCACTCCAGCCTGCTTCCCCATTTGTGTTAGGGGTAACAGGAACTTCTTGAGAGCATTTAGATTGATAAAGAAATGCTTGTGGGGCATTTCTCAAGGAAAGTGTGACCCCAAAACGGTGCCTTTACTGCTCCCAGGTATCCAGAAGCCAGGCCTCAGGCCGCCCCCTGCTGAAGGGCTCCACAGCTCTGGGAAGAGCCAAGTGGACACTCCAGTGATACCTGCTCCTCACATCAAGGCCAGTCTCAGCTGGCAAGTGGGTTTGAGAGGCCAGGACCGCCTGACCAGACACTCTGAATTCGGCTGGTTCCTCTCAAGCACAAGTATTCATGAGATGGCTACAGGGCAGGTACCAACATTTAGTTCAGTGGCCTTGAGCAATGGGAGTTAATTGGGGCCCAGGCCAGAACTCTGGCCACTATCAAAGCCAGTACTGCAATGTAAAAACCCTAGCTGTTTTCTGCTCTGTACTTGGGGCTGTGTTTAAACACACCCGGGTACACCCATACTAGCTTGGGCTGCTAAATCTGTTCAGAAGGCTTCCTGAAGACTCACAGAAATGGAAGCATGCATCCCTGCCTCTCCTGTATCCGTTTTTAGGGGTCCTAGGCAAAGGAATCACTCACATCTTTCAAAAGCCTAATTCTGCTATAGCCTCGAAGATCCTCAAATAGGGTTAACAGCAGTATTGAGTTCTCCAATTGTTTATCAGTGAAATTTGAGAAACACTCTAGTCATGTTAATATCTGCAGCTGTACTGAAAAAGGGTTAACTGCTCAATTGGGCTACAAAATTAACGTGTACAATCGCTGGCTTCTGCTTGTTCTGTGTACCTCAAAAGCCTGTGGTCTCATTTTAGTACCTTTAAGTTTCAATTTCATTCATTTAATATTTTAAAAATATGTCTTTAGGGGAGCCTGGGAGGCTCAGTCGGTTAAGTGTCTGACTTCGGCTCAGGTCATGATCTTGAAGTCTGCGGGTTCGGGCCCTGCATCAGGCTCTGTGCTGACAGCTCAGAGCCTGGAGCCTGCTTCGGATTCTGTGTCTCCCTCTCTCTCTGTCTCTTCCCAGCTCGTGCTCTGTCTCTCTCGCTCTCTCAAAAATAAATAATCATGAAAAAATTTTTTTCAAAAGTCTCATCTGTATCATTAAATATTATGCAAATATTAGCTAGCTACCTACCTATCATCTATCTCAATGTGGAAATACCTCCAAGACATACTGTTAAGGGAAGTAAGTTAATAAGAAATATATTTTAAGGGAAGCAAATCACAGAACAATATATACAAAGTGATCTTATTTAAAAATTACATATATTTGTACATCTGCATGGAAAATTTCTGGAAGAGTATCTGTCAAACAGCTCACAGTGTTCTCTCTGGAGGTGAGAAAAGAGAACTTCACTTGAAGCCGCTTTCAGTATAGTTTGATTGTTTTCCAGTGAGCATGTATTAATTTTAATCATAAAAACAAGACAGCTGAATTTGCACCCACACCTGCCATGAACTAAGCCATTAAGACCACTGCCCAGAAACGAAGAACTAAATGCATTAATCTCGGCTCAGTGCTCAGTGTTTGTTTATGGAGAGATGTCTCAGTACTTGATGCTGAGGAAGGTATATTGATGATGTACATACCTGATGTCTTGGGAGGCAAAAACCTCTTACCTATGCTTTTAATGTTGACTTTTATCCAAAATATTTACCTTTATCAAGAGACGTTTCCAAATGATTTTTAAAACATCTTCTGATTCACTTTTGGTTTTAAATCTTCAAGCTGTGTTTAGCAGTCCTAATTCAAATATACCGTGAGTGGAAGCAAACCCCAACTGATTAGGTCTAAGTACTCAAGAGACAGCACGATTTTCAGCAATGAAAGGAGCTGTGTAAATGGATTTCAAACCAGTCCAAGGCCACTAGCTGTGCATGTCCCCTGGGCCCCATGCGCAGCCTGCAGCCGGGCCACGGGTCCTGGCCTCTTTTCTCCGCAGGTACTGGAGAGTTTTCTAATTTGCAACATTTTTACTTACAACAAAAACAAAAGGATACATTTCTAAAATACCAGAACTTACTTGAAAAGACCCATAGGTACAAACCATGACTTGTATGTACCGAGTATTCTTCAAAAATTTATTTATAGAAATGGACGTATGTATCCAAAGGCAACATTAGACAAAAACAAAAAGTTTGGAATGCCAACGACACAGGAAAGTCTCACCTGCACTTTACATTTCTTCACAAGGAACTAGCACCATTTTAGTTCAGAAACCACAGATTTCATTATAATTGCTTCTAATATATAAAATACCTTATAAAGCTTATTTAACTATCTAGTAACAAAGTTCTTCCAAAAACTTATTTAAAAATCAGTTAGAATTTACCATTTGAAACTGACGAAAATGGTTTAAAAACTGATCTAATTCTAGGGCTGGTCAAAGGGAATGGGCCATAATTAGTTTTATTGGAAGAAAGTGCCCGAATTCAGCTTCTGGCTTTCCTTCTAACCACCAAGCAGGTACAGTAAATTGAATATCACATAGGAATAAGAGCACATCTAAAACTGGCCTTAGAAAATATTTTCCCAGACTATAAAAATACTAAATGGAATACAAAAATCTCAGCATATACAGCAAATAGACTACAGCAGACAAATATTTAAAACATACTTAAAATTATCATCTACCACGATCATCATGAACATCAAGTATTATTCTAACAATTTTTCTATGATTCATTCGGATTTGATATTTACTTCCCCTCAAGTTTTATTGTAACACCAGATATAGACCAAATTCGGTGTGTCTAGTGGAGGTTACTGGAGGCACCACTGAATAATTCTCTGCGTTCAATTGCTTCTTAAAGCGCTGAAAGTGCAAACTGTAGAGGAGCCAGTTTTCTGAGGTCAGGGGTCAGCACACTGCAGCCCATGAACACAGCCACACTCGTCTGGCTATGTGCTGTCTGTGGGTGCTTTCATGTTCCAAGAGCAGAGCTGAACAGTGAGGACTGTATGTGGCCTTTGGGTGCTCAAAGTCTGAAATCTTTACTATCTGGCCCTGTACCGAAAAAATTTGCTGACCCCTATTTCAGATAAATCACTTCAGGAAATGTTTCCTTGAAGTTAGGACAAGGTAAAATTGTCCCAGGTGAAGAAAATGCGGGCTGAGGTTTGCTGGTTCCATCATATAGTACCATGGCGGATCAAAATAATATACATGTGGATCGCCAACTTTGAGTATTGAATTATTATTCTGGCGTTGTAAGCGAAGTCTGGCTCTGATAAAAGTACCTTCCCTTTCTCTGTGAACTGGCCATTACGTACCAAGTAACTAACTCGTGTACCCAATTATAGTGACGTACTTACTGTTCAACCCAACCATCTACGTGGCTCTAAAACACAATTTCTAGCCTTTATAAATCAATAATCTTAAACCCTTGGCAACAGACAGAACTAGAAGCAGACCCTTCCCATCCCTCTCTATTGGCATAGATTCTATGAGCACTGTGCTGCTCACCTTTTAGAATCCTTCCCTGTGACATGCATCATAATAATTAGTACTAGTACTACTCCCCAGGCCCACAAACATGTCCCTTTTGACAAAGCGGACTAGGTTTTCTAGGGGGCACATGGGCTTGGAAGAATGCTTGTGGTGGTCCTGGCAAAAAGAGGTGTGGAACGTGACATCAACACCATTATAAAGAATCCGGACAGAATGCTCACTGGGCTTTTCTCTGTCTTGCCAGAGCTCAAAGATCAACCTGGCTGCAAACCTTGGGAATCTGGCTTCCATAAGGCCCAAGGCACTGAGAACTGGTGACAGGGTGACATCGTGAGCAGAGTAGAGGGTGAAGACCTCTTCTTTCCTGCCCTCCGCAGCACGCTGCATCCGAGTGACGGTCTGATTGAGGATGGGGTGGGCGCCCAGGAGTGCATAGCCCAGATACAGTTTCTTCTCCCGCCTCTCTCTCTCGTCCTCTATCTGATGTGTCTTGATCACCTTGAAGTGCTCCATGTCAATACAGCCATTTCTGGTGCACGGGAAGCTGACGTTGTGGCAGAAGTGGCAGAGCATGGAGTCTATGGGGTTGGCTGCTCGAAGCTGTTTGGTGGGGACATCCACAATCCTGGCCATGTCCTCGTAGGTCCTCTCCAGCTGGCTGTTTTTCAAACGTAAGAGGTATTGCCGACGCTGTTCCTTTTCCAGATACTGGTTTCTCAGGGGACAATAGCAGTTTCCGGAGCAGAAGAGAGCACTTGGCTGGTGCCTAAAATGAATCTTCTTCCAGTCAAAATCGGGGAGAAAACCATAAAGCAAGGCCAGCCCACTCTGGAGCGTTCGGCTTTTCCCAGTGGTCTCCAAGTAAAGTTGGTCTGTGGACCAGTTATTCGGCAGGAGTTTGTGTTTCTTTAGATAGATGTCCCTCAGCAGCTGGCCATTCTGCAAATGCTGCACGACTCCTGAAACACAGGGACACGAGCTGCCCTCACTACTAGCTCAGCAGAAGGAGTAGCAAAGGGAATTCAAGTCTGTGGCCAACTCTACAATGCTTTACATCAGTGCCTGAGAATATAACCAAAACCATCCCCCAGCGTGTGGAAGCTCCATCAGCTCATGAAGGGAGCCCCTTGGGGTTATCATCCATGAAGGGATGGGCAGAGCTGGGGAGCACCAATCCCTCCCTTCTTGCCCAGCCCCTTCCCTGGGAAGGGGCATCGTGACTGGTGGGCCTCAGAAGGCAGGAAATGCCCTGCTGGTAGGTGTCAAGGCTGTAATTGGCATGGGCCTAAGGAGAGCTTTCTCCAACCTGCCCAAGGACACAGCATTCTTTAGTATGCAGTGAAGGCCCATGGGAATCACTCAGGTAAAGAAAAAAAGTTGTTTGCTGGCTCCCTAGTCCCCTCACTGCCGTGGAGTTCTCTCCCTCATTCTCCCTACTCTCCCAAGCGAAGGCTCTCTGCTAACCTTCTAGCGGCATTCCGTCTAATCCTGCCGCAGGGTTACCAGCCCATCAAGGATATTTTGTCTGCACAGATATGGAATGATTGCTCAGATACCGGATAGAATACTTGAAAAAAAGCAAAGTGCAGAACAGTACATTTATTATAGCCCTTTTAAATAAAAATGAGGGAAAAGTAAGAATGTATATTTGTAGTTTTGCATAAACTACAGAATGTGTCTGTGTTTTGCATAAAGAACCTTTGGAAGGACATGCAAGAAACTAATACCAATGGTTACCTGGGGATGACAGGGGCACAGAAATGGGATAAATGGAACATAGGAACAAAAATTTTAAATTTACCTGTTAACTAAAAGTTTAACAAGTTTTATTTTTGAACCACCACAGTATGGTAACACATTATCTTGAAAAAAAAAAAGGAAAGCCTTATCTTCAAACAGAAAACAATCTGCAAGCTCACCCTCCAAGCAGTAGGATGTAGGGGTGATGGAATCTCAGCAACAGATATGAATTCTCGGAGAGGGTAAGCCACATGCAGGCCCCATGACCAGTTCATGACCAATGTCACTTATTCAGATGCCCAAATGATATGAAAACCTGAGACAACTCAAGGCTGAGGTGCGTGAGACAGAGGGAACTACTTTGGCCCGGGAAGGGGAACAGCTAAAGAAAGTATCATGAAGGGTGTCTGGGTCCCGTTCTGAAGGAAGAATATCGAGGGAATTCCTTCAGAGATCGGCGCTGACACAGGTCTTAGGCATTTATTTCCAAAATGATTTGCATAAAGAGGCAAACCATGAGTGACAAAGATTAAGAATCTGTTAAGAATTAAGATTAAGAATTGGGCCACCCAATTCACCTCTGGGTCTACCTATGTCTAGGCTACATACATCAAGGCTGAGTGCTTCCCACATGCCAGATCTTTCTCCTTTCATCCTCACAAAAACCTGATAAAGAAAGCATATTATCATCATACCCAATTTCCTTATTTTACAGCTGAAGAAACCGAGCTGTTAAGCGGCAGAGTTGGAACTCAAGACCCCCAATATCCCCGCAGGCCCAACCTCACCCTCCTAGTCCCTGCTCACAGTGCCTTCTCCCTGCATTTTCATGCAGAAATACTATGTTCTAGCCATTTAGGGTCTCCTATCCTCTCCCAACATATATCTCTTCATGGCTTTGTTCATGCCCTTCCCCTTGCTCTGCCTAGAGAAATCCTCATCCAGTCTCTACCTCCAATACTGCCTTCTCTGTAGTCTTCCTTCCTCCTCCTCCAGGTCAGATCAAGAATTCCTTCCTGGGACACCTGGATGGCTCAGTTGGTTGAGCGTCTGACACTCGGTTTCGGTTCAGGTCATGATCTCATGGTTCGTGAGTTTGAGCCCCGCATCCGGCTCTGTGCTAACAGTACAGAGCCTGCTTGGGATTCTCTCTCTCCCTCTCTTTCTGCCCCTCCCATGCTCTCTCTTTCAAAATAAATAAGCTTAAAAAAAATTCCTTCCTGTTCCAATTTGTCACTGGATCTCCAGGGCTTGAGCTGTAATCACTGAGCTTAGAGTAGGCTGGCACCGTGCTAGGCATTTTACACACGCTAATCTTGCTCACCACCTCACCGGCCCTGTCGGGCGGACGTCAACGGTCCCGTTTCACAGGCCTGTGCACTCTACAGCCCTGGGTCTACTCTGTAGGACCGTGCAGCTTGCAGCAGCATGCTGAGCTGCCTTCTTGCGTGCTGTCCCATGGCAGCTGCAGGTTCCTTTAGGACAAGCCGGGGAGCATCTACTCATCCAGCCACTCCTCTCTCCTACACTCAGCAGCTGCCAAAGCGTCTTGAATAGAGTAGGCACTAATGATCAATCTTATATAGTTACTGTGGGGGTGCCAAAAGTGTTTCAGTTATAAATGGTTATTCTAACATCCATATGTTTTTAACGAAATTTAGAATAGAAGATAAAAGTGAGCATTAAAAAAGAGAATAAGGGAACAGGAACAAACAGTACTGAGAAAATGATTTCTAGAGTAATGTTGATTTAGAAAACGATGTAGATAATAGACCAATTGAGAAGAGAGGTCAGAATGAACAATTGTCTCTAAGTGTGTAAGGGCCACCTCCCCCAACCTCTTTTCAGGGAACAGCTCCTGGATCTAGCGGCTGGGCCCCCACTGCTCAATGCCTAGTCACCCTGACCTCCTAGCCAGCTGATGGGCACTGACCCTGAAGGACCCCATCAGACACACACACACTCTCTCTCTCTCTCTCAAGAATTTGGACTTGGGGCACTCAGTAGTCGGGTGAACATCTGACTCTTGATTTTGGGTCAGGTCATGATCCCAGGGTTGTGGAATGAGCCCTGTGTCTGGCTCCATGCTGAGTATGGAACCTGCTAGAGATTCTCTTTCTCTCCCCTCTACCCCTCTCTCCTGCTCGTGCTTTCTCTCTAAAATTAAAAAAAAAAAAGAAGACACCCATGAGGGAAAAACAGAATTTGGACTTGCAGTTCATCTCTGGGTGTGGCTAAGACTGTCACTCTGTGGAGAGAGCAAAACCACAGAAGCTGGGACAGACAGCTTTTTTTTATTCCTGGTTCCAGTCTCTGGAGGCCTGGTCATATTCTTGCCCTTAAATCTAAGTCTGTGAATCACCTTGAATCCTTACAATAAATGTACCTCTTTAGCTTGAGTTGGTTTCTGTTGCTTGCAACCAGAGAGTGTGACCAGTGGTTCTCAGCAAGCATGGCTCTGGTCTCAGGGAGCGTTTGGGGGTTTAGTTGTCACAATAATGTGGGGAAGAACATTCTTGATACTTAGTGGGTGGGGGCCACGGAGCTAGACAGTCTCCACAAGGAACTGTTCTCTGTCCCACCTAACTTTTGTGTACCACAAAATATTCCCACACATGAAAAACCTGTTAAAATACTTTAGCCTACAACCTGTTTCTTTGTGTCATAAATATAAAACCATTTTTACATACGATTAACATCCACTGATTTTTTCCAGATATGCAATATAAATTAAGGGACGTCTGATCTTACTTTGATCAGAACTTGCCAAAAAAATCATGTCCCAAAACATGGTTTTAGAGTCCCCGGTGTAATATCCCTCAGTCAGACTGCATTTACAACTGTCACAGTTGTCACAGTTGTCCGCATAAATAACCGACTGTGTCATTCTATTTGCTAGTGTGGGTGTGCTCAAGCTTTTATATTGAGACATAAAATTATATAACAAATTCATTTCCTTTTGTTTCTTCTTTATATTATAGTTAGGGTATCTGATATAATTGCCCTTCTTTAAAATAGGTCATATTATATTTGAATTTCACTTCAGGATGGTTAAAGGAGCACCACAAAATACCTGTTAACAAAAAGGGGTGCTTGGTCTGATAGGATGAGAACTCCTGTTTTAAACCACTACAGGCCTGGGGTGCCTGGGATTCTCTCTCTCCCTCTCTCTCTGCCCCTCCCACACCTGAGCACACACTCTCTCTCAAATAAATAAACTTTAAAAAATATGTGACAAATCCACAGGGCCAACCATAGGACACAGACCTTCCTTCCATCAAAGCTGAGGTCCTACAGTACTGGTGGGACAAGGCAACAACATGGCCGGTAGGTTCTCCCGATTCTTCCAAAAAGACTGGTGACCATGCAAAAGGTCCTCTGAGATCCCAGACTGAAGTAGGAAGAAACCAGAACCTATTGGGGGATTCCCAGTTCCTTCTCTTCTCAACAGAGGTGACCCCACAGTTAACTCGCCAACCTAACCTGACAGTGAACTGGCTGTGTAGTGGTATGAACAGGGCTACAGAGAGAAAGATGGGCTTCTGTGAGGAACACTCTCAGCCAGACAAACTCCGTGCTCACTGGGGATCTGCCATATGTGTTCGTTCCTGAGATCTCTCCCATCCAAACTTAATCAGGTTATTTTCTTTGAAGTATCGAAGGACATGGGATTGGTTACAGAAATTATGGCCCAGCAAGAGTGGGATAATAGGCAGACATCAGAAATGATGCTGTTAAAAAATAATATAAAAACAGGGAGATGAATCATAAGAGACTCTTGAATACAGAGAACAAACTGAGGGTTGCCGGAGGGGTCTTGGGTCGGGGGATGGGCTTGGGCAAGGGGCATTAAGGAGGACACTTGCTGGAATGAGCACTGGGTGTTGTAAGTAGGTGATGAATCACTAAATTCTATTCCTGAAATCATTATTACACCATATGTTAACTAACGTGGATTTAAATTAAAAAAAAAAAAAAGAAATGATGTTGTTGACAAATATTTGTTGACAGGGAAAGACTATCACAACGTACCGTTAAACGAAAAGGTGAGTTACAAAACACTGTGTTTAGTAAGCTACCGCTGTGTGCGCGTAAGCATGCACATAAACGAAAGAAAACAGGATACTAATTTCTTCAGTGGACTAGGGTTATGGGTACTTTACGTTTTTCTTCCTTTTGCTTGCTGTCTTTCCTAACTTCTCTTCCATTGACTATACTGCTTTTGCAATATAAAAAGGGTTATTTTTAATTTTTAGAAATCGTGTGTGTAGAGACGTTGGTGGACTCAGAGCGGCTTGAGGTACTAGCCCTTATTCACTCCCGTGAGCCCAGAGCCTAGCCCAGGCGCATCTGCTCCGATGTACGCCAAATGGAGGAGCACACAGGAGAAGGAACGAGCAAATGGCCGCTGTGCATACCTGTCTGCGTGAGTTCGCCCATCTCACACAGTGCGTGATTGGGGTAAAGCGGCAGGGAGTGCAGGGGGCTTTCGAAAGAGGCTCCGGATCCTTTTGACATGTGACTAACGAAAGCTTCCAGTTTAGGGTGATACGGTTTCCTAAAGAGACAACACAGAGAATTAGTGGTCACCGTGCTCCAAAACGGTCCACAAGGGTTTCAACCCCAGCCAGCAAAATCTCAGGCGTGGCACGCCCTGCTCACCCACTGTCATAGGTACTGGCTTAATCGCTTCTAAATTCCAGTACCATTATTACATGACCACTGACGTTCCACAAGGCCAGCCTGAGCCCCTAACCTCTGCTGAAGCAGCCATCATTCCCAGCACTATGGGTGTCACCTTTGCCCTCCACCACCCAGATCCCCAACCTGCGCCCCTCCCATCTCCCTCCCCAGGCGGCTACGGAATCCCACCGGGTAGTCATGTCCAGGCTGGGAACCCTTCTTGACTTCTCCCTCCCCTGTTCCCACACATGCCATCTGCCACCCAATCCTGCAGACGTGTCCTCCTGGGGCTTCTCTACCCCCCTTTTCCTGCATCCTTGCAGCCACGACCTGCAGCTTTTGTCCGTATGGCACGGGCTCCTCTTTGGTCTACATTAGCCTAATCTTGCTCGTCTAATCTTGCCTTTTTCACAGCCGGGGATCGACCTAAAGGCAAGGCCGACCGTCCCTGCTCTTGTTCACTGCCATCTTCCCATGGAAGCGGTGTGTGGCCCATCTGCCTGTTCCAACCCTACCTCACTTGAGGTTCAGGGCTCCCCACCCTCTCCATTCTAATGCTGGGCTCTGGTCACACGCAACCAACTGCCTTCTGTACCCCCAACATATCTTGTTCTTTCATGCTTCCAACACTTTCCACATGCTGCCCCTTCCTCCTAGCAAACCTACCTCAACCTGCCCCTCAGTAATCCTTAACTGACCTGGGGGAAAATCTCCTTTGAAGAAAATTAACTGATTAAGGTAACCAAGATCGCCATAGTTCTCTATAGTTCACATTGCATTTTGCACATACAGTATTTCATTTCATGGGAGGGTGGTTATGAAGAGCTAAAAAACATCTTTTTTTTTGTAATATCTGACGTTATTTATATTTTTGCCATGAAGTACATGGGTAAATCAAGATTTATCTTTCTAACGGCTGATATACAATTTCCCTGAATAATGAAATGACCTGTGAACGTATATCCATTCTCCAACTGAACAGACATGAACAGATAAGACTAGTTCCCAGCTAAGCTAAAGCAGCATGAAAAGGAAGCAAGGATAAATTGTCCCAATGGCAGACCTCTCTTGTCTGAAAGCCCAGTTAACTTTGACAATGCTTTTAAAGTAACTACTAAAATGCTTCTATTATCTTTCAAAAACATAACGGTAAAAAAAAGTCCATCTTTAAAAAAATGTTTTAAAATTAGAGAATGCTGGGGCGCCTGGGTGGCTCAGTCTGTAAGGCTTCCGACTCTTGGGTTTTGGCTTAGGTCACGATGTCATGGTCCTAAGATGGAGCCCCCAGTTGGGCTCTGTACTGGGTCTGGAGCCTGCTTGCGATTCTCTCTCTCCCTCTCTCTGCCCCTCTTCCGTGTGTGTGTGTGTGTGTGTGTGTGTGTGTGTGTGTGTGTGTGTGTGCGCGCGCGCGCGCGCGCGCGCGCGCGCGCGTTCTCTCTAAACGTTCTCTCTAAACAAACAAACAAACAAACAAATAAACTTTAAAATTAGAGAATGCTAATCCTAATACAGTCTAATTATCCTGGATTGCTGCAGGGCATTGTGTCTTTTCATAAACACAGAGGGTATGTTGTTCCTCCTAAGGCTAAAACAGATAAACATTTGCAAACTGGGGAATAAGGTTTCCAGACTGACAATGAGGCTGCCAATATGAATCCACACAAACAAAGGCTATCCATCAACAGGAGTCAAATGTTCTGTTCCAGGTCATTATTACGGGCTGGTGATTTTTGAGGATCTGAGAAGGCTTTGCTGCCAATTTCAGGAATGAAATTTCACTACGGGCAGTGTTTGCAGAGCTGGTGCAAGTTTTCAGGGCATCTGACTACTTAATGGTATGTTAATATCTAACTATACATATGAAAACTTGTTTTGGGTCTGGAAAGACAGGTGATTCATGGAAGAAAAACTTCATATACAGAAGAGATGGCAGATGGCTGGATCTTTTTAACAGGAAGAGGACCAGGTAACCTGAGTCCCAGGCCTGTCCTGGATCTGAGTGACCAGGTCCTATCTGCCAAGGCCATGGCTCCACCCCTGCAGCCAAGAGGGTACCTAGTACGTGGCAGATACTCCAAAACACGTGTGAATGAATTCAACTGGGAAGTGCCCCAACCTTAGATGCTTTATGAAAAGTATAAGCCTCCCATAATCTGTAGCAATGAATATGGCAAGTTCCTACAGTGGTTTATTAAAATATTCAGATTTCAATGGAAGTACTATGAGTGAAACTGCTAATTGTGCTAATTGTGATTCTCTTTGAGCAAACTATAGGTAGGCTCCTCTGAATCGTCTTCCCAACTAGGCCTCAACCTTTGGACTTCCATGTTCTTTTTGGACTTATGTCCCTCTTTGCATCATTCAGTTTTAGAAAACATCCTGCTAAGTCAATGTAGCCAGAGTCTCCTGCTCCTGATATCTGATCAAATTCCTCATCTCCCAGGTGATATCTGCTCACCCTGGTCTGCCTTCAGCAATCTCCTCACCCCTGAGGTTTCTCTTTAGTCATTTTCCATCCACTGACCCCCACCCTGGTCCTTGGCTGTAAGTTTCCACTGCCCATGTTGTATTTGGATTTGAGCCCAGTTCTTTTTTTTTTTTTTTTTAATCTTTTTTAATGTTTACTTATTTTTGAGAGAGACAGAGACAGAGTATGAACAGGGGAGGGGCAGAGAGAGGGAGACACAGAATCCGAAACAGGCTCCAGGCTCTGAGCTATCAGCCCAGAGCCCGACGCGGGGCTCGAACTCACAAGCCATGAGATCGTAACCTGAGCCGAAGTCGGACGCTGAACCGACTGAGCCGCCCAGGCGCCCCAGTGCCCAGTTCTATGCTAAGGTCTCTGCTCTCCTACTGCATTAGTTCCTGGATAAAATCTGTTTTTGCTACTACTACTGTCTGGTTCTGCTTTTTCTTTTAACAGTTGTACACTAAAATCTGTTCTCCTCTTCTTGGGAACTTGGTTAGATCCCATGTCTGAGGCCCTGGTGGTTAGGTAGAGCCACATGGTATTCTTCACCAATGGAATGGAAGGATGTATCCCACTTCTGGGTTTAGGTTTTCAGATCATGGGGTGCCCCTTCACACTCTTTTCCTTCCCACGGGCCACTATTTAGACATGGCAGCAGTCCTAGTTCAATCATGTAGACATCCCTAGGGCACGATGGGGGCAATGACCTGGAAGGAACCTGGGGCCCTAAATGACCAAGTGGAGTCCCGTCCTATGACCTGGATCACTCATCTCAGACCTTCACAGAAGGAAAAGATAAACCTCTTTGTTATTTGAGGCAATGCATTCTTCAGTCTCTTTGTTACAAAAGGCTAGCCTTACTCTGACTAACATAGAAATGATGATATTTGTGATGATGAATTTTTCTTCGGGAAAAACTCATGTCATTGTAGTCTCATTGGAAATCAGCTTTCATATTGAAAACTGGAAGAATTAAAAGAGTTACTATCTTAAGGCTTCAAACTGTTCACGTCCAGAATAGTTGTTTACATTTTTATATGCATTATTCACTTCTCTCTATGCCACAAAGCTCGAGACAGAACCCTGAGGCTAATCTACACACCCATGGGAAAATTTATTGTGCTTTAGCTATAATCTGAGCAATTTCTGAGTCCTGCACAGAACAGTAAGACAGAGAACAGGTTTAATACCAGTGATACTGTTATCAGAAAACAATTCAAGAACGTTTACGTGGCTAGAAACTGGAGTGAGTTCATACTACAGATTTTTACAATTTATGCAAAGGAATTTATATTATTAATGAAATGAAATTCTACAAGGATAAACTCAATATACTTTTCTCAGTCTGCCTTTCTGGAACTTTGTGCATTAACTGACGTGATTACTCACCCCTCACCCTTTCCGAAAACTCTCTCCTTTCTTAGCTCTCCTAACATCACTACTGTGTTTGCAGTCACCACCTCCTCCCGGGATCCTCCTTTCTCTCTGTGCTATGTTATAGGTTGGCATTTCCCAGGACTGTTTTTGGCTTTCCCTCACTCCATAGGCTCTGTGATACCAGTCAAGCTCATGGCTTCAGCTGCCATCAACATGCGAACTCTCAAATGAACCTCTACCTTCCAGCAAGACAATGCCCCTGAGTCCACACCTACACACCTTCTAGAAATTATCACTTGGATGCCTGATGACAGCTCAAACTTAGCACTGAGACCTGTCCTCATAACTTACCTCCCACTCCTCCTTCTTCTGCATTTTCTATTCCAGAGAGGGGCACCACCACGAGCCAGACACCCCATCAGAAATCTGGGCACCATCCTCTCTGTCTCTGTCTCACCCCCATCCAACCTGTCACTAAGTCCTACCGACCCCACCTGGTGCCCTTCTCTCAGATCCAAGACTTCTCTCCAACTCTGCTGCCACTCCCTGAGTTTCAGCCTCTATCATTTATTCATTCAACAAATATTTAATCGTGCTCCTCCCATGTGCCAGGCACTGTCTTGGGCACTTGGGATATAGCAGCATTGAACACTGCCCTCAGGGAGCTTAGGAGCCTGGAGAAACAGACAACATACAATGAACACTAGAAAGAGAGAGAGTGTATGTGTTTACGCATGCGTGCATGTATGCATGCATGCACATTAGAAGGTAACAGATGCTATGAAGCATTGATGCGTTGAGCAGGGAAAAAGGGGACCCAGGAGACTTGGGTGGAAGAAGTGCATTGTAATTGTAAGTGAAGTCTTCTGAGTGGTCTTACTGAGAAGGTGACATTTAAGCAAAGGCTTGTGGGAGGTGGGGGAACCGGCCAGCGATGAAGCCACTGGGGAACAGCTATCTGCAGAGAGGACACAGTCAGTGGGAAGGAGAGCTAGGGACAGTGTGGCTGAGGCTGAGTGAGGGTGAGGAGAGCCACAGCGGAGGGCAAAGCAGGGCAAGGGGATGAGGAAGAGCACAAGAGGCCTTGTAGGTCATTTTAAGGACTTCGGCTCGGACTCTGTGGGAAATCTTTCTTTTGGATCGCTGTCCCCACAGGAACATAAACATCACTGCCGGCGTCTAATCCATCCTCCACATCATGGCGGCCAGAGATCTTCATAATTTCATCCCTCCATTTCCCAGCTCCCTCACTGCCTTCGTGCCTGGTGTCCATAATCCTTAGCTGGGCATTCAAAGTGTCAGATAACCTAGTCCTTCGCCACCTCTCCACTCCAGCCTGTGGGCTGAGCTGTCCACCTCCCCCCACCTTTGCACAGGTTTCACCGCCCCAGGTATCATTTATCATCAGCTGCCACCTGACTTGTTCCTGCACACCCTTGAGGTCCCTTTCTCTTGGTGGCCTTCCCTGACCTGGCATCCCACCTATCCCACCTCTCCCTCTGCCGCAAACTGGGTCAGGCTGCCCTCTTGTGGTTCGTGCCCCTAAATATGGCTCCAAAACTACTTCTGCTTCTACTTTTTCGCCTTTGTCTCTAATACCTTTGCCGTTGCTGCCACCATTCGTGCTGGCCACCATTCCCCGAGGGCTCACCATGTGCTAGGCATCAGATCTGTCTCTCAGAGGGGAGTGGGCCCCGTGGGGCAGGAGCAGCCTCTCTTCCATGAATCTTTAGAAGCCTGCTCTCCCATTAGTCTTCCAGTCCAGCCACATAACTGGTCTTAACTGTTCTCCTACATGTGCAGCCCCTCCAGCCTCAGGCTCTTTGCACTTGCTGTTCTGTCTTTCTAGAACACCATTCCCCCAGATCTGCACAGGGCTGGCTCCTTCATCTTATTTAGGTGCCTGCCCACATGTCACCTCCTGTTACATAACATAGTACCTGACATATAATACGTGTTTTAAAATAAAATGTAATGGGGCACCTGGGTGGCTCCATCGGTTAAGCATCTGACCCTTGGTTTCAGCTCAGGTCACGATTTCATGGTTTTGGGGATCGAGTCCCAGGTCGGGCTCTGCACTGACAGCATGCAACCTGCTTGGGATTCTCTCTCCCTCTCTTCCTCTGCCCCTCCCCTGCATGCACTTTCTCTGTCTCTCAAAATAAATAAATACAATTTAAAAAAATAATAAAATAACGTGTTGAATACTGGTTGAATTGAATATTCTTTTCTTCCTTGAATGTAGAAAACAGTATCTGATTCATATTCTTCAATGCAGAAGAAAAGCATTTAATACACATGGCACATGTATGGCTAACAACCTTACTGCTGGCTAAATCTTGTCCTATGAGGGTTACAACAGCACCTTTGTCATGAGGCACAGGGCATTCGTTTTTTTTTTTTATTTTAAATTTTTTTTTTTTTCAACGTTTATTTATTTTTGGGACAGAGAGAGACAGAGCATGAACGGGGGAGGGGCAGAGAAAGAGGGAGACACAGAATCGGAAGCAGGCTCTAGGCTCTGGGCCATCATCAGCCCGGAGCCTGACGCGGGGCTCGAACTCACGGACCGTGAGATCGTGACCTGGCTGAAGTCGGACGCTTAACCGACTGCGCCACCCAGGCGCCCCGAGGCACAGGGCATTCGTGAAGAGGCAGCTTCCACTACAAAGACTCGGGAGAGCCATGGAATGTGTCACCGTGAAGGGAAACACGGGGCCGCTCCCTTGCACCGACAGTGGCACTGATTACTCAGCTCACTGCAAGCCTGCCTGCTGGCCCCGATAAACCCTGTCACTAGACTGAAGTAGCAGGGACATTCCAGGATCCACCGCCTTTAAGATGCCATAAAAATTAATGATTTTTGAAGCTGAACTAGCACCTGGGAAGGCACAGGCACAACTGGTGACCCAGACCCCACAGTCTCAGGGGATTCAGAGGCTCAAAGTGGGTCCCTGTCACTAGGAGTCCTGCTCACTCTTACTCTAAGTGGGTATTTATAATTTTTTTAAATATTGTATTTATTTTTTGAGAGAGAGAGAGAGAGAGAGAGAGAGAGAAGGAAAGAGTGTGAACGGGGGAGGGGCAGAGAGAGAGGAGGACAGACGATCCAAAGTGGACCCTGTGCTGATAGGCTGATAGCAGCCAGCCCGATGCGAGGCTCGAACTCACGAACCGTGAGATCATGACCTGAGCCAGTCGGATGCTCAACTGACAGAGCCACCCAGGCTCCCCAAGTGGGTATTTATGACAAGTCAACTTCATGTTTTTAAAAGTAGAATTAATGAAATGACATTATTTAATTAAACATGCACACTCCACCCTCTTTCCACAAAAGACTTAAAGCAGCTCTTAAAGATACAGAATGTTCAATAAAAGTAGGCCAAAAGATCAAGGCCAGAGACAATGACAGCAGAAGCAGCCTGGGCAGCTGGTCCCCAGAATAGCGTCTCTCAAATGGGAGCTCCAGAAATGGCCCTGTCAGAGGGCCCTGTCCTGGCTGTGACAGAATGAGGGACCTTGGGACCTGGCCTGGCCTCATGACCATGACCATTCAGAGTGGGAAAGAGGCCAGGCCCCAGAAGGCCTGCAGGCTGCTGCAGTAAATGAAACACCATCGTTTGTAAACCTCTCAGTATGACCAGCTCAGTGCTTAGTCCGTCCCCTTAGTCAGACTTCATGAGGATGTAATAAGGGATGGACTATTGTCCCCATGTGCCAGGACAGAATACTGAGGCTCACAGAGGTGAAGTGATTTTTCCTACAACCAAAAGGTCACAAAGTCCTCAGAGGATTCCAGGGCAGAGGCTGAAATCAATTGAGGCACTTGATTAGCAATTATGACTTGTGATTCTCACCAAGGTCCTGAATTCACTCAGCAACCAACCTAGTCCAACACCTACTTTATGCCAGGCTCAGACTGGGCACCAATGATACAGGAAGGAGCAAGACCCAATGCCCTTAAGGAGCCAGTGATGTGGGAAGGGCACAGATAATCATGCCGGAAGACAGGCTGCGAAGCATGTAGGTGCAAAGGGGAGGTCCTGCCCACTGCCAGGGGGCTATGCCCAATGGGCACCTTCTCCAGGAACAGCGAGGGTAGCCTCCAGAGCTTTGAGGTACTCAGGGACCCTGCAGCACTAGCTGACTGGTCTGGGGACAGACTCCTGGTCTGAGCCAAGCCACTGCAATTCTCACATCTGGGAATGTGAAGCCCAGACAGAAAAAGAGGAGCAGAAGCCGGGAGTCATCAGGGCAGAAGCGTGGAACTGTCCACAAAGTCCCTGAGGCTGCCCTGAGGTTGCCCAACTCAGAGGTCTTTTCCTGTCCATTCCTGGGCAGTTCAAAGGGCAGATATCCAAAGTCTGTGCCAGTGGAGAAAAGCCCCTTCTCTGAGCTGTCCTCCCTGCACCTCACCCTATTCCTCCAGCCAATCCTCCAATCCAGAAACCAAAGGGTTAACAGCTGGCACAGCAAGTGGCCTCTACCCTTGCCCTAGTCCTAAGGCCAGTTTAGGTCTGGTCATTAAATATTTTGCTTTGAGACCCTTCCTGTACATCCCTCTTCTCAGTTTGAGTGAGGCAGTGGCAGTGCCCAATACAACCAGAAACCCGTCCTCACACACCAGGAGAGGTTTCACAGAGGAGGCAGCTTCTCAGGGGAGCTCCTGAGGAGCTGTAGGAGTGGGTCACACAGGGACGGGGCAAGCAAGCTAAACAGCAGGTACACAGGCTTGCAGGGGTGGGGGGCCGGCAAAACGTGGGTAGAGCAGCACAGAAGACCCCAGGGGAAGGGTTGGCACAGAAGGCTAGAGACTGGGGGAAGAAAGCCAGTGACTGCATGGCCTTCTGACAGGGGCCAGACTCAACCCTGGGGCTCTACCAACTCACGGGACACTGGGACATGCACCCATGCTTGCTAAACACACAACAGACGACACAAGCGCCCAGGCTGTGAGCTTTGTGACCTCCAGCAGGAAAGGAGAAAGTGCATGGAAGCCTATAGTCATACGGTATTTCATGATGTGTTTACATTGAATGGTTCACTCCCTCTTCCCCACGATCTTGGACAGTGAGAAGCCTGGAGGCGCAAAGAGTTAACCTGAAACCCCTGGCTCCACACCGCCATCCACTAGAAAGAACAGGCCTGGCTGCAGACAGGCAACCCATGGTTCTGCCAGAGCAGCCCTGCCTGCTGGGCTGGCACCCAGAAGCATTCCATCCAAATAACGTCTTCCCCACTGGGCACTGCCCTCCATCTCCTCTGCTCGTTCAGTAAATCTCAAGCCATGTGGTGTGCCCCCAGACACATTTGCAGAGGCCTGGCTCGTCATTTCATTAAAAAAAATTTTTTTTAAATGTTTTATTTATCTTTGAGAGAGAGAGAGAGAGAGTGAAAGCAGGGGAAGGGCGGGGGGGGGCGGGGAGGGACAGAAGACCCGAAGCAGGATCCGTGCTGACAGCAGTAAGCCTGATGTGGGGTTCGAACTCATGAGCCATGAGATTATGACCTGAGCTGAAGTCGGACACACAACTGACTGAGCCGCCCAGCTGCCTCTCGTCATTTCATTTTAGAGCTCTGCCATTTTCTTTTTTTTAACATTTAAACATTTTTTTAAAATGTTTTATTTACTTTTGAGAGACCGAGCATGAGTGGAGGAGGGCAGGGAAACAGAGAGAGGGAGACACAGAATCCAAAGCAGGCTCCAGGCTCTGAGCTGTCAGCACAGAGCCCGATGCGGGGCTCGAACACAGGATCTGTGAGATTGTGACCTGAGCCGAAGTCAGATGCTTAACTGACTGAGCCACCCAGGCACTCCTAGAGCTGTGCTATTTTTATACTCAAAATTTCCACGCTCTGTTGAATTATTTTTTACCCTAAGGGTTCTCAATCAAGAACGTGCTGTCTCTATTCCCATGAACAATTAAAAGGTTGAAGTATATCTTACATTTATATGGCTCTGCAGCTGGTAATGCACATTCCCCTCTGTTACTTCACTTCATTCCTCACCCAGACCCTGCACGGTCAGCACGGTCATTCTCATTGCAGAGACGGGAGGGGGAGGCTCAGAGACTAAGGGACTTACCTGCTGCCCCCAAAGAGAACAGCTGAGCCTGAGGACATCCAGCCCAGTGTTCACTGCACTGTGTCCCAGCTTTTCCTCAAACTGAAGAGCACAGGTGAGGAGAGCAGACCTCACACAGGCCTGGACCCAAATCTCAACTTATCTGCTGTGTGTGGCCTTACACAGGTGTCCTTGCTTCTCTGGGCCTCCTCCTTCGCAACTCTGAAATGGCAATTAACACTCAGGATTGTTCTAAAGATCAGGCTCCTGGAGAATGGTCTGTGCTCAGCGAGTGTAGGTTATTCCTGGCCTGTGTCATTCTCCAGTCAGCACTGTGACTGAGACGGAGGGAACAGATTCTTGAAAATCACTTTTAGAAAAAGTGCAATTTACCTGTTAGCCAGCAGAGTGCAGTCAATTTCTGGTCGCTTCGTTTTGGGAATGACATACAGCGGGTACCTGTCCCCGTGTCGAATGAATACATGCACGGAGACCAGCTTAAAATGATGCGGGGCGTGACCTGTGGGAGAGGAGCATGTGTCCTGGTTAACGCGCAGGAAGCGTGGATCCTTTCCACTCTGCACAAGTGGGGAGGGATGACCATGGTAAGAGGGTGCCACGCTGGAGGGTGGGGTGGCTCACAAGGCAGGCGGAGGAACATGACAGGGCTGGTTATACATGTCTCTGACCTCCAGAAGTAACGGGGAGCCTCTGGGGGTGTGGCTGGGGGCTGGAGACCAGTGAAATGGGGGCATGTCGATTCGTGGGGCCTCCCTCACATCCACAGACTAGGGGGAGGCCCGCAGAAGTACTGGAAACGATGACTTCTGCTTTAAACCTCCACGAAACAAATCAGGGTACAAACTGAGAAAAATATTCAACATCATTCTTTGATACACTTTCAAAAAAGCAAAACTCAACACAGAAATCATAGTTTCCTGCACGTTTTCTACAATACACCAACAGAGCATCCAGCATCCTGTGGATTTCCTAAGCCCTGAGAGAGCTTACTGGAAAAGAGGGGAGCTGGGGGGGGTGATGCCCTAGAGCCCGCCAAGCCCACCTTTCCATCTCTGGTGTCTCACCGAAAACCATGATGGCAAACATTTGCAGAGGGCTTATCCTGAGCCACGTGCTGTTCAAAACAGTTACTTCAGGCCTCGGGCAGCCCTGTGAGTAGGTACTGCCGGTTACCCCCATTCAGCAGAGGAGGAAGCTAACTTGGGAACTCATTCAAGGGCACGACCTAGTGGCAACCACAGGATTTGAGTCCAGGCCGTCTGGCTCCGTACCGTGGCGCTATGCTGCTTGAAGAACTAATTCCCAGAGGGGTGCTGGGTACCAAGTTAGGCGGCACAGGCAGGCCTACCTTCCATGCTGCGCTCAGCCACACTGGGGATGTTGCAGTACAAAAGAGCTTCGTAAACGGGGTCCATCACGGGAGGCTCGGTCACTGGGTCAGGCATGATTCTCTTTCGACTCTTGCTACTCACTCCATTCTTAGCTGTGGAGACCGGGGTCAGGTGGACTGCAAGGAAGGCAAGGCAGGTCATGGCACGTGCAGTCACAGGAGGAACCAGGCCGGCTGGAGGGGCCCAGGGTGTGGCTAGATTCTCACTGAGCGACTATTCTCTCCCACAGCATTAGGGTGGACTTTAGTCCAGCAAGAAGTCAGCTTCTCATCAGGAAATGTGCCCTGCCTCTTTCTTAATGCCATTATCTTTTTCTGACCAATAATTACCTGTGCAACCATGGGTGGGCCACCCCAGAGAAAGGGGCCTCACTCACGGTGGTAAAGGAAGAACCTCATGCAAACTGATTGCTTCATTCCTAACACCCTCTGAATTCTAGGAAATACCAGGGAGGAAAACCATCACCTATGGAGTGCCTACGAAGTGCGAGATGTGTTGTCTGACAGATCTCATTGATATCACCTGCTTTGCACTTCGCGGTTCCCAAGAGCCTGATCCAGACATCACTCATTAATCCTCACAAGTCCACTTTATAGAGAAGAGAGCCTAGAGCCCAGGGGGAGACTGAGGCAGCTGCCAAGGCGTATGTGGTGGATGGAACCGCATCTCAAGCTCACTCCTCTGCCTCCAGGCCAGGTTCTCCCTACCAGTCTTCTGTAGGTCATACGTGGGTCCTGCAGTCTGTCCAGCTAGCATCCCCCTTTCTGTTGATGAACTGCTCCTTCCTCTCCTGGTTGTGGCTGAACTGTCAATCACAGTGTCTCTGACCCTTGGCTGGGGTGGACGTGTGACTGAGTCAACGAGGACAGTGATGGGGCAATTCGTCTCCTTTTCCTTGGCAGAGGTGCTGTGCAAACACTAGAAAAGGGTCTCTTTTGTATGATGATCTCTAAGAATGGAAACCTGGGCCTGCCCAGCCACCAATCCATCCTCGCACAACCTCTGCTTGCTGTAGAAGAGAACGATACTAAGTACAGACAAGCAGACCAACAAATGCAGAGACTGAGAGAGACAGAGAGAGAGAGGAGAGGGAGGAAGGGAGGGAGACCTGAGGATATCCATCCTTTGAGACCCTGGGTGATGTGGATGAAGGCAGAACCTCTCTTAGAGGTCCCAGTTATATACATATTACATAACCCTTCTTGCTTAAGCTATTTTGAGTTGGGTTTTCGACACTTTCAATCAAATGAGTCCTGATTAATAAACTTTTATGAATTACTTATAAGCGGATTAAGTCCATCTTCTGGGTCAATGGTCTCCAACCTTTCCACGTATGGGGAATCTCTCTGCAGCATCACAGACTTTCTGGAACTCTCTATACAATGATAGTGGCATTTTTAGCATCCACCCACTGAGAAAATGCACAGAAATAGGTGTGCCCATGCACCATTTCTTTTTTTTTTTATAACTTTTATTTATTTATTTATTTATTTATTTATTTCAACGTTTATTTATTTTTGGGACAGAGAGAGACAGAGCATGAACGGGCGAGGGGCAGAGAGAGAGGGAGACACAGAATCGGAAACAGGCTCCAGGCTCTGAGTCATCAGCCCAGAGCCCGACGCGGGGCTCGAACTCACGGACCGCGAGATCGTGACCTGGCTGAAGTCGGACACTTAACCGACTGCACCACCCAGGCGCCCCCATGCACCATTTCTAAAAGGTTTATTAATCACCATAATATACATACATACATTTGAACAATAGCTAAAACAGGACCCAATCACCAATCTAAATCCATTTAAATTCCCTAATTTACTCTACAAATTCTTTTTCTTTTTAATATTTATTTATTTTTGAGAGAGAGAGAGAGAGAGGGCAGGAGGGAGGGGGAGAAGAAGGGATAGGGGGAGGGAGAGGGGCAGAAAGAGGAAGAGACACAGAATCTGAGGCAGGCTCCAGGCTTTGAGCTGTCAGCACAGAGCCTGATGTGGGGCTCAAACTCATGAACTCATGAACTGCAAGATCATGAGCTGAGCTGAAGTCGGATGCGTAAAGGACTGAGCCACCCAGGAGCCCCTACAAATTCTTCTAAATAAATACTTTACACTTCCCTTTGGCAAACCGATGTTATAAACAAAAGGAAAGGAACATATATGCAACATGCCTAACAGACAAATTATTAATATCCAAAATGCATATGAGCTCCTGCAACCATAAAATCAGCAAGGGATATAAGCGGGCCAAGTACAGAAAAATAAATACCAATGGCAATAAGCATATGAAAAGATGTTCAACATTATTCATACTTAAATACAAAATAAAACAACAGGATGTGACACCCTGCCAACAGACTAGAATATCACGTTTTAATAATCCTGTCAGTACCCGCACGGGTGTGAAACTGTCTTCCACGTGCTGCAGGTGGCAGTGGAAACTGGAACCTTTGGAAGAATTTGGCAGCATTCACCAGAATGTTCTATGTGCTTTATTCCTGATCCCATTATTCTACATCTTGGAAGCTACTCAACAGAGGTATCAATTTGAATCACAAACAGGTATGGCCATGGAAATTCACCAGAGTGCTGTTTGTAATAACAAAAAAGGGAAATCAACTAAATATCCATCATGAACAGAACAGAATGCTGCATCCATATTGGGGAATATTCTGCCATGACTAAACCGAATGGAAAAGAATCAAAGGTAAATGAAGTGAAGTGAATAAACCAAGTCACTAGATAAGAAAAAAAAAACTATAAATGTATGAATCTACAAGCATGTTATGTAAGTGCATAAAAAATGTCTATAAGGACATCCTGACAACGCAGCAGTAGTTTCTTCTGGGGAACAGGGGTATGGGGTGTGAAGAAGTATTTTTACTTGTTTTTCCATAAATTTCCATATTGTTTTATGTATTTCGCACATACATACTTACAGTAAGCATATGTTATACATATCCGATATGTATAGACATATATGTATCCTGCTATAATGTCTTGATATACTATTAGCAGAATAGTATCAGTATAGTTATTAGCATATTTTCATTCATTACTTGTATTACTTGTACTAAAACAACAATCACAGAGCTACAGAGTTGGCTCTTCCCCAATTCAAAATTAGCTCTTTGGTCCTACAGCAACGTTCTTCCCCGCACCTGGAAGGGGCCAGAACTGCTAACACACAGCTCGGGTGTCTGGAGGTAATTTACTCTGGGGGAATTTGTGCCAGAGCAAGCGAATGAGAAAAGTATATGTCTGAGGGCAGCATCTTAATGACCCAGCAATTCTGGCCGTGTGGCAGCCCTCAATCCTTAACTCTGATCTTTTACGGAACGGTGCCAGATTCTGGCTTCTTAACCCTGCCTGTGGGCACACTCCCTTGGAGTCTGGGTCAGAGACAGGTGAAGCTAAGGACACATGATGGTGGAAGTGACACAGAGACTGGGGGCCATTGGTCCCTGGGCATCCCAGAGTCCCCACAGTTTGCTACTTTATCTGTAAGCACATGGGGTAAGGCCTATGGGGGCTACCACTTGGGAACTGCTATATACTGAATGTCTGTGTCCCCTTAAAATTTGCATGTTGAAATCCTAACCCCCAGTGTGATGATATCTAGAGGTGAGGCCTTTGGGAGATGATTAGGTCAAATGGGATTAGCATCCTTATAAATGAGACCCCAAAGAGTAACCCCGACCCTGCCCCTCTACCGTATGAGATTGCAGAGAAAAGATGCCTTCTAAGAGGCGGGTCTTGACAGACGCCGAATCTGCTAGTGCTTTGGTCTTGGACTTCCCAGTCTCCAGAACTGAAAGTAATACATTTCTGTTGTTTAAAAGCTACCCCGTTTGTGGTATTTTTACTAAGCAGCCCATGGAATAAGAAGGAACCATAGTAGCTGGGTTCAAATGACCCATTCATAACCCCGGGAAGCAGTGGTTTGAAAGACTGGGTAAAAATCACAGACCTTCCATCCAGAAAGACTGTATCTGCTGCTTCTTCCTCTGACATCTGGGCCTGTCAACCTCACTCACTAGCTTCTGATAGCACCCTGTGTTGTTTACACCTTCCTGAATCATCAGAATGCAGGGCCAGGCCACATGGGGCCCTTTGACGGGTCCTCCACACACTAGACATGTTGGGGAGGTTCTGATGCACAGAAGCTTGGGGTGAGACATCCCCCCAGATCCACCCTCCTGCACACTCGCCCCTAACTTGGTTCTCACTGTCCTGAACTGCTCAGAGCTGTCCCCACTACCACAGGTGTTTCTCAACCACACTCCCCCCTTTACATCTAATTACCCTCATCTCACCGCTGCTCCCCAAATCTGGCCAACTCCATAAGGATCCCAGGGTCACCCCTCCAGGAATCCCACCCCGACATCCCTCTTCCATGGGCCCACCTGGTTCTTGCTGCCATCTTGGCTCACACCACAGTACCCATAAGCAGGGCTGTCCACAGTTTGTCAACCTGCCACCCCAAACATCTTGAGGGTTAGAGCTATGTCTTTTTCCTATTTATAAGACTGCCCATCGGACCAGCACAGGGCAGGCCCTCCATAAATGCTTGCTGAGCTGGAGGACTGCTCTGAGCCAGGGACTGTGCTCTCTGCTTTTGATGAAGTGTCTCACTGGGCAGAGAAAAGAGATATAAGGGCCCAGGGTCAGGATCAGATCATTACTTACCAGCACATGACCCTAGGCTGTAAGCCCCTGTCTGGCCTTGGGCCTCAGGCCGCTTAAGTTACTTTGACAACTTCAGTGATCCACAGGATCAGCAGGTAGTCTCACAGACAGATGTCTGCTGCCAGCTCATTACCTGGGAGTCACTCTGACTTCCATACGGACAGGCTAGTGTCCTTCCTTGAGGGCACCAAGCCAATGCCCACAGTCTCTAGCTCATCTCCCCATATCAGGGCTCTGACCCAGGGCAGAGAATAAAAATCTACCTATACACTTGGCCTTTTCCCACAAGGTCTGGCCTTAACCCCCTGTATGCAAGCCCTTTACAGGTGCTTCAAATCTGACTTGACTGAGTACTGTGCCTCCACTCCGCACCTGTGTTCCTGAGCCAGATCACCTCCTGTCCCTCCCTTCTGTGGAGTGGCAACTCCCCCCATGCCAACCCTGTGGCCTGATAGGGGACTGTCATGCTGCTCCTCCAGGGCTCCGCCCTTGCCAAACTGACTGGGGTCCAGGGATAGGGACCTGAGTCTAGCCAACTGTGCCAATAAGAGCCCTTTCCAGGAACGAAAGGCTTCCTCACCTGATAGGAGCAGTTTCACAAGGACTCAGGTGGCCTCCTGCCATCCCTACCCTAGGCCCTGGGCTGCAAGATGTCCCCTACTGTCCCTGTGCTTGTGTCATTTATTTGTCAGCTCTTCCTCTTGTTACACGGGCACCTGGAAGGTCCAAGGCCCAGGTGTCACAGACCCAGAGGCGTCAGCGTGGACCGAAGCACAGCAGGGCTGAAGTGCTGGCTCACCTCTCCACCAGTGGCTCAGCTGCCTGAGTTACACCACGGACTGCAGCGGCAGAGAACCTCATCGGGCCAAAAGAGTGGCCCCTCCATCTCCTTTTTACCATCCTAGCTCCAGGGCCTGCCTCACCATCAGCCCTGGGCTGGTCATCTCCCTAGGGGACTGCAGTCACCTCTTTCGTGGGGCTCCTCCTTTCCAGGGCCACTGAAGTCTGTCCTCAGTCACCCTTGTTGCCCATGGTTCTGACTACAGACAGGTGGTATGGGACTGGGGGCCACCGAGTCACAAACCTGGGTTCAAGTCCCAATTTTGTTACTTCCTAGCTGCATGACTTTGGGCAAACGTTCCTGCCTCACTATGTTTTATTCCCCTCACCTGTAAAATGAAGATAATGGCATCCCTACCACAGTGGTGGCACGGATGACCGAAGACCTCGCCTGTGGAACACCATATAGTGCCTGCAGTATGGTAAGGGATAAGAAGTGTTATTTGCATGTCTGGCCCCTTGAAATGATTATTCTGGCTACTTCCAGGCTCTTAAAAGGTGCTCTCTTTAACTCAGGATCTGGAAGCGATACAGACCCTCTGTGTCCACACCTTTCACAGAAGCACAATGAACGAGTCTCCCTTCTCCTCTCGACTACTCAATTAGGAGCTTTTCTGACTCCTTTAAATACATTCAGCATATCCAAGATGACACCTTTTTTTTTTTTTTAAAGTAAGCTCCATGCCCAAAGTGAGGCTCAAACTCACGACCCCAACATCATGAATCGCATGCTCTACCAACTGAGCCAGCCATATGCCCCCAAGATGGTACCTTCTTACAAGCTAAAATACCCCTGGGTCCTTGTACTCCCCAATCATCCAAAGGCTCTTGAATTCTCTCTCCTTCACTGGCCTGCCAGAAAATAATGATTTGCTCCACAGGCAATTTCCACAATTCCCTCAGTGCTCCCCAATCCACTAGATTGTCCTAAAAGCCCATTGTGCCTCTACCCAGCACTGAATATATAAATATCTATATGTAATTCTCAAATATAAGACAGAACCACAACCAAAGACCAGTTCGGTTATCTGCCTTTGGCCATTTACTTTTATTTTATTTATTTATTTTTTTTTAATTTTTTTTTTTTCAACGTTTATTTATTTTTGGGACAGAGAGAGACAGAGCATGAACGGGGGAGGGGCAGAGAGAGAGGGAGACACAGAATCGGAAACAGGCTCCAGGCTCTGAGCCATCAGCACAGAGCCCGACGCGGGGCTCGAACTCACGGACCGCGAGATCGTGACCTGGCTGAAGTCGGACGCTTAACCGACCGCGCCACCCAGGCGCCCCGGCCATTTACTTTTAAAGGCAGGAGTAGAAATCAAGCAAGGTGAAAATCAAGTCCACATTTACTTTGAGAGACTGGATTTTACATGGACAAGATTGATCAAATAGCTGAAATCTGTCCTTTCCGACCTATCCAGTTTGGGCTGCAATATAACCAACCTTTCCTGTTCTCCTCATTCTTAACCATTCTTCATTCCTTATTCTTGTTGGCTCATGGTGAACCACCGTTAGGTAGGAATCTAGTAAATGCTTTTGTCCCAGTGATAAGCCTGGTCCCATTCAGGGAGCCAGTAAACCACAGCAGGTGTAGCTCATGGGGTTGGGACTCACATCAGATCAGGCTGGAGGTATTGTCATAGACTGTTCCCAAGCTCTTAATTCCTCCTTGCCTGACCTCCCTCTGACATGGGTAACTGAACCCTAAGTCCACGGACTGCCAGAGCACAAGGACTGGGTTCCCCCTATGGCCCGAGCGTGAGCCCAGCTGTGGTCTCTCAGAGGGGCCAGGAAACCTCACTCTCCTCTGAGGCAACTGATAACTGGCTTGGCCCAAACAGAGTCCTTTGGATGAGATGACAGAAGCACAAAGGATGCCAAATCATGACAGAAACTAGAAATCGGAGAGTCATCCAAGGACAGGCTCCCAGAAAGAACTGTGAAAATAACTATCAGCCACTCTTAACCATCTCTCAGCCTGAATCCCCTCTGCCTCACCTTTGAGAATCTGATAAAAGCTACTGCTCCTCTACCCTGAGAAAGGACTGCAAACACGAGCTTCTGAATCCGGCAGTTCACAGGGTTCAAAGGATCCCAGAAACCACACGAGACAATGTGGACATCTGTAGACTCAGGCTAACAACCCTAGGTGCCTGGAAACAGGTTTCTGATTTCAACACCCTTGACAGGAGATTTTTCTTTTTTCAAAATGCAAAAGGAGCTGTACAACTCACATAAACATGTGTTCATCCTAAAATAGCCATTCAACACTAAGGTATAAAAAGAAGTGAAAATCACCCATAATCTTATCACCTAGAACAACCCACAGTCTACATTTTAGCACATATGTGTGGCTGGATGTCCTGCCAGAGGTTAAATCCATGCTTCTATCCCTGCTCTGGTGAGAGTCACTAAGGCCCAAGGACATTGTTTCCTCTTCCCCTTGAGAGGAACAAGTAAGTTTTCTGTCTCAAAGGTCTACCTTTAGAGGGAAACTAAACCCCAATGAGGCCAACAAACCAGCTGCGCAGAAAGGCGGCTGGTCGTCTGTCTGTGGGAAGGGTCACTAGGAAGAGATGGCCAGGGGTGAGGGAGAGCTTTGGGGAAGCCCCCCTCACTGAGAGCCAATGCTGAGGGAGGGACCTGTGCCCTCAGGTACCTGGAGTGACCAGCCAGCCCTTCCTCTGCTGGATACCTGGGGCTGGGAAGAGGCAGAACTCTGGCTGAGTTCCAGATTCTCCAAGAGGCAGACCCTTGGGCAGTGGGGTCCAGCCCCTCAGATGATACAGGAAAGACAGGAAGGGAGGCGGCGGGGGGTGGGGGGAGGCGCAAGACGTGATGCCGCAGCCCAAGCCAGACATATCAGAGAGGGGCCACACATCATGGCCGACTCCCTGTCCCTCCCACCCGGGGTGGGGGGCAGGGGGCAGCCTGGCTCTGCCAGGCGGGTGAGGCACTGTGTGTGGACAGTGAGACCGTCAGAGAGTTCTTCCTGGGTGCAGCCTGACTTCACCCTCATATGCCAGATTCAGATTCTGCTGTCAAGACTTCATTCCTGGTAGTTTCTTAACCCACCCATCCTCCCCTTCCCCTGGGGCAGAGCTGCCGTCAAGATCACAGGGCTCCACCTCTGATTATGACTTATCTCATGCCACTGTGGACTTTCTTGAGTTTTGGGGGTTTTTAATGTCATCAGCTTGGGGCAGGTGCCCTGTTGCCAAGGCAACAGGGAGTGGGGCCCAAGTTCATCAGTGCAGTTGGAGTAAACTCCATCTGGGCAAACTTGCACTGTGTCCTTGGCTCCCCTCCATCCAGCGGTTACTCCAATGTAAACACCTGCAGCTTTCCTCTCCTATTTTGTTCCTCTCCTCACACAGTCCTGGCATATGCAGATATGCTCCGAAGTTCACTGGCTACTTTGGCTAACGTTTTCTAGTTTTACTGACTAGCCCTGATAGTCTCCTCTTCTCTAAAATGAGATTCCCTTCCTTGTGGGTGAAAAAATTCTGTAGGTAAGTGTCAAAATTAAGTGTGCCAAATCCACTTTCGTCACATGTCTTATGCGATGAACATGTTCACGTTGTAGTTACACTGGAGGAGGGGTGAGAGTATCCCATAGCAGGCCCTTCCATGAGCTAAAAATAGACATATTTAATGTGTGGGGGGCATTTCCAGAGTGGGGGCATTGTTTCTCTCTTTCTTTCCCCTTCCTCCCTCCCTCCCTCCTTCATTTCTTCCTCCCTTCCTTCTCTCCTTCCTTCCTAGTTTCTGATCTTAGAGAATTTCTCTTAAAAATAATTAGGCAAGAGGCGCCTGGGTGGCTCAGTCAGTTAAGAGTCCGACTCAAATCATGATCTCGTGTTTCAGTTTGAGCCCCACGTAGGGCTCTGTGCTGAAAGCATGGAGCCTGCTTGGGATTCTCTCTCTCCCTCTCTGCCCCTCCCCTGCTTGCTCTCTCTCTCAAAATAAATAAGTAAACTTAAAAAAATTTAAAAAAAAGAATAATTAGGTGAGAGGATGGAAATGTGCATTCCAAGATGTTTATGAAAGCGTTGCTTATAACAGACACAGGGGGAAGGCAACAGAAGTGTCCAATGGTAAATACTCCCGCAGCCATTACACCATGATTACATATACACCCATCTGTAATCACTTGGAAGGTTGTCCATAATATATTATGTACATATAAAGTACATATGGTATTTTATATGGGAATACATGTGTGTGTCAATTCAACAGTATTGACAGGAAGGGAAACTCAATCTATGTGGTAGTTGGATATGAATCATTCAGAGAAAAAACAAAATTAAACCTCTCAGAAATCAAACAGAAAATAAGTCTCCAAGAAAAGGATTGAAATTTTAAAAATACTACATGTAAAACTTTAGTGATAATGTCGAGATTGGGATATTATGAACAGAACTTAGGATAAAAATGCAAACCCTCATATTTAACTCCTCATTCTTTTTGACTCCAATTCACCAAAATAAAATCCTAGGAGGAACCTTACTGTGGCTTTTAAAATAGAGTACATAGCACCTAAGGACTTTGGCATCCTCAAATCTTTGTCATGAAAACACTAAATCTTCATGAATCTCCTCTTCACACACACCACTGGGGCACACGCTTTCCTCCATAAAATGGACTCAAGATGAAGGGCAGGGAACCACAAGGCCCCCAGTTGGCTGGCAGGGCCAGGCCTGCTCAGCAGCCAGGAGCTCACTCCCAGCTATTATTATCCAAATTTGTGCCTCAGCAAAATCCCTACCCCCATCTACCCCAGACCTTCAAGGGTGCGTGCAAAAAAGCGGAAGCTGTGAACGTCAACAGTCAACTACAAAGAGCAGGCTGAGGCCGGGGTGTGAATAATCAAGGCAAAAATCACAATACCCAGGCACCTGTCGGGGGCTCCTCACTCTCCTCCTCAGAGGCAATTTTCTTTTAATTTACACACGGTTCCAGCAAACTTGGTTATTCCACTTCCCAGAGGACGATCGATCCAAAGTAGCATATAAAAGGGGAGGGGGTGTGAGGACTGCAGGCTGTGGGAAAATGGTGGCCCTGCCGGAAGAGAGCTACCTGGGAGACTACTGAAGACACATGTACACGCCACCACTCATACTACGCACACACAAATGACTCACACACTAAGCCGGTTCGGCTGGGGTGCCTACTGTGCGCGCGTGCGCACACACACGTGATTAAGCTGAGGCTCCTCATCTGCCCACCTGTTTCCCTTGGCTTTGGAAACCCACCTCTCTGCTGCCATTCTTTTTTTGTTTTTGTTTTTAATTTTTTTAATGTTTATTTATTTTTTTGACACAGAGAGAGAGAGAGAGAAAGCACGAGCAAACATGAGTGGGGGAGGGGCAGAGAGAGAGAGGGAGACACAGAATCTGAAATAGGCTCCAGGCTCTGAGCTATCAGCACAGAGCCTGACACGGGGCTCGAACTCACAAACCGCGAGATCGTGACCCGAGCCGAAGTTGGCTGCTCAACCGACTGAGCCACCCAAGCGCCCCATCTGCTGCCATTCTGTCTCCTTCATGGCTTCCCTTCCTCTGTCTGCCCAGATTTCATCTTTGCCCTGTCCTCTCTTTCCTCTACCTGTGTGACAGGGCACAAACTCCAAGGTGACAGGGCTTAGCAAGTGGAGACTGTGGAGAAAGGAGAGCTTGCACACCCCCATGGGGAGCGGCCACTACCTCGCTGCTTGCTCTAGCTACTCTCGCTGCAAGGGACCATGGGTCTCAGCTTGCTGGAAGTTTTTTTTTTTTTTTTTTTAAAGAGGGGCTGGAAGTTTAGGTGAAACTGCCTAAGTTCTAAAACATTCATAAATAAAAGCAAAAATGTGAAAACATTGGTTGGGCCAAACAAAACTGTCAGTCTGGAGTGGCTTCTACATGCCCCCAGGAGACCTGGTCTCTCCAAGTCATGGCTTCAGTGAACACAGAGTGCCCCAGCAGGGGGTCTGGACAGAGTCTCTCTTAGGCTCAGATCCTGAAACCCACTTTCCAGCAGTACGTAGTACCCAGTCAGCCTTTGGGGACCTCCAATGACCTCCATGCACCTCAGAGACACCCCCCAACTACCCGTCCTGCTCTGTGACCAGCTTGTCCACTTGTCTGGGCCTTATTCAGTCCCACGGAGCCATCAGCTCCACGTGGTTACCTCCCAGGCCATGTTGTGGGCAGGCCATGTCATGGGCTGGGCCTTGAGCCTTTGGCACACTTAACCCAGGGGGAGATGAGGATGTTTACGTGAATGAACGCATGAATGGATTAGTGAATAAGGCATTCACCGAACTACCCCAGGCAGACTCCCGTGTGTCCTGATGGGGTCTTCCCTCTTCTCCCATCACCGTGACCTACTCTACCAACCCATCACCTGCCGTTTTGGCTTTGCTTCTTCTTCCCTGGGCCAACACCTTCAGGGTGCCACCCTCAGACGTTTATGGAGGCAAAATGGCCCGAGTTGCCTCCCGGCTTCGTGCTTCCATCAGCCTCCAAACAAGGAGTGTCCAAAATTTGTGCTCACTAGACTCACCCAGGGAACTTGTCAAAAATGTAGATTTCTGGGTCCCATTCCTGCCAAAATTTGGATTCTGGAGGAAGGGCACAAAATGTGCTCTTTTTTTGTTTTTGGAATATGTACTCTTTACAAGTCCCCAGGGCCAGTCTGCTCAAGGTGCTCAGGAGCCCACACTTGGCAAACACTATCCCAGACTGTGGTCCTTCCAAGACATAAATCTGCTGGTGTGTTCCCTCCTTCAGTGGCTCCCCAGAGGCTTCAGGACGTCACGTGGGGATGGAGGTGGCCCCAGCCTTTGTCCACGTTAATAGCTACACACAGGTGATTAAACTGGTCCTGCTCTCTCACTGCCTTTGCACACCATCTCCATCTGCAGGAATGCTCTTCTCACCTTCCTCCACGGCCAACGTCTACTCATCCCTCAAGGAGGTCACCTCTGCTGGGGAGTCTTCCCTGAACTCCCAGTCTAAATTAGCTTCTCGTCCTCTATCGTCCCATATCACCCTGCCATAAATGATCTCTAATCCACTTTATTTAACAAACATACATACACCAATCACTATGCGCCAGCCACTGTTCTAGGTGTTTTATAAACATGACCTCACTTAATCCTTTACTAACCCTATGAAATAGGAACCATCATTATCCCTATTCTACAGATGAGGAAACTGAGGTATGGAGAGGGTTAATGATATGGCTGAGATCACCTAGCTGGTAAGTGGCAGGACAGGGATTTGATCCAGGCAGTCTAACTCTTTAGCCATGTTCTTACCCCCTCTCACCTTACATGCTATCGCCTCTTACCTGTGTTAGCACAATGCAATCTGTATTCCAAGTGTCTGTCATGATTCTCTTCCAGTAGACAAATGGCTCCTGTGGCCTTTGAGGGATTAAGCTACCGGCCCAGGATCTAACCCGTGGTGGAAACGCAAGGAACATTTGCTGAAGGACAAAGTTATCCATACTCATGGCACTGGATCAACCAAAAAAGGTAAAATTCATGAAACTTCGAAGCTTTAAGAGACCTTAATCAGGCCCAATGACCTAATATTCTTCTCTTTGCAGAGTAAGGCTCCAGAATTTGCACACTCTGCATTCCACCTCTGTATGACACTGACCTTTAGGCTGTTCCACCTTCTGCCTAACTGGAATGTGTCCCCATGGTCACCTGGGCCAACAGAGAACAGGTATGACTCCTGCAGAAAAGGTTCTTCAGATAGTGAAGACAGCCCTGGCTTTCACGACTGCGGGTAACTTTCCCTCTTCTGCCTGGGGATCTGAACCTCTAATCCATCTTCGGAATTTCCTTCAGAATCTGCTCTGGTCAAGTGGGGCTCTGCCCAGGAAAATTGCCCCCAGATATAGGTGCCATGTGCCCAGTTGTAGACTGGTTGCTATCTCGGCCAATGAAGTCTAATCAAACCCAAATAAATGTAAGATATATTTCAAAAGCCTCCTCCCTGACAAGTGGTTGAAGGGTCACAAGGCTCGGCAGCCTGTGGGACACCAAGAGCCCTGGTTTCTGAAGATGGTATGTGGTAACGGGACTCCGTGCTATTGCTTAAAAGGTTTACACTGACTATGCTTCCATAAGCCAAGGGTTTCCCTGCAAGGTGTCTGTTCTCACACCAGCATTGCAAAGCAGCAATTAATTCCATTTTACAGAAGAAACACAGGCTCTGAGAAGTCGAACTTGCCCAAGGGCACATGGCTGGTAGGTGTCAGAGCAGCATTCAAATCTAAGGCTGTCATTCCAGAGCCTGCGCACTCCTGTCACACTGCCATCTTGGGAATGCTGGGTGGAACATGGTGAAATGAGCATAAAATAAGAATTAAAGAAAGGCTGAGCCGAAGCAAGAAAATGGACGATTACAAAAGAGCACAAAGAGCAGAAACATAACTAATCTAACTAATCTAATCTAACATAACTAATGATTAGAAAATAACTAATCATTCACAAGTCTTCACGTCCTGGCCCTCTTGCCCAGTTGCACTAACGGAGTGCCTTAATTTGAGAAGTAATTTTTCCACTTGTAAACATTTTAACCAGAACTAAAGATAGGCATGCCTTCCTTGTTCCCTTCTACAATTCAAACATCAGGAATTTCATAATTTCCCTATTTCCAAATTCAAAAACATCAAGGACTTGGAAATACAAAATGAATGATTTTCATTAGAGGCTGTTAGCATTAACGCCATTTAAAAGAAACATATTTTGAGAAACTATGAACTGTGTCTTAACCTTTTTTATATCCTTTCCATACCACCTCCACCCCGACACTGTAGAAAAATGCCCAACACACATAAGCACTTAATAAACATACCCGGGTTCACAGACCCACTTTCTGCACCAAGAGGAAGAAATGCTTATTTAAACAACATGATTTTTAAATTGTAACCCGGGTCATAACTTTCCCATATTCAAAACACCAGAAAAAGAAAACTATCAACAAGACAAAATACATGATCATTGCAGAAAGCAAATAAAACTATACTGTTCACTTAACGCATGAGAAAAACTACGTTATGTTTGACTGCCTCAAAAATATTACCTAAAATAGTTACGTGTGCTAATTTGGCATTCAAAAATTAGTCAAAAGAAATGATGAAAAAAAGTCCATATAATTTAGGGTAGGAATGAACACACAAGCGTTAGTCAAACATATACCTTCGTATTATCAATTAGTGCCATTCCTCACACCATAATAACCAGCAACCCGCGACGCAATTAAATAAAGCAATTAAACTCCATTTCTACAGAAATGGGTAAATTCCAAAGTTACAGTTTACCTAGAAGTAGAACAGCAGTAAGAACATCCATATCTTAATATCTTCCCGAACTCCGATGTAGCCAAGAATAAAGAGCTCAAACCCAGGCAGCCTAATTTACTCTGCAAAATTTTCCTTAAAAAAAAAGTATGGCTGAAAATTGGCTCTCCTAAAACAGAAGGTACTTTCAGAAGAGTTATATAAGCAAAACACACTGGCCAATTCAGTGACGTGGAAACCACCTCATGCAAAAGAAACGCAGCAAACACAAGTAACCCACATTCATGTCTCGGGACCCGTCAGCTTCTCAGAATAAAACTCAAGGTTGATTGTACCCTCCTACCTCTCCAACCAAAGGAGAGAAAAATTTTTCATGACGAGTTATGAACAATTAAACTGCCGAGGGTCCTAGCACATGTCTTTTTAGAAAGGATTCGTATTTTATGGTTCATTAACCATCTGGAGTATCTTTAAACTTCCTATGCCCACCCTCTCTTGACCTCGTTTCCTATCCTGGAAGGATAAAAGGAGTATTTTTAATAGTCTTTAGTATTAGAGATAGCCTGTCACATGTACCGGACGTGTGCATGGAGTATGTCACATGGAGGTGTGTCAGGGAAACCTGCTCAAAGCCTCCTCACTTCAAACCACTTATTCCAAGTGCCAAGTCTGTCCCACGTTCCCCAGTGCACTCAGAACAACCCACTTGCTGAACCACCTGCTCTTCTTTCCATCATTCAAACGGCAACAGAAACGCCACCTCCTCACAGAGCTGTCCTAGGCAGTGATGGGTGCCAACCACTTGTCTCCCACCCATCAGGGTGAGGTGGTATAATGGAGGGAAGGCAGGTGACAGCAAAAAAAAAAAAAAAAAAAAAAAAAAAAAAATTGCCAGCATCTTACATTGTCAGCTTCAAGTACACAGCACCAGAAGGAGAGGGAATTAGGATCAGCCTGTTTTTTGGAGCAGGTGTAGTTCATTCATTCGTTTAATAAACAGTCATGAAACACCTACTGTGTCATTGGCAGTGCAATTCCTAGGGTATAGGGGGAAACAGGACATGGTCCCTGCTCTCAGAGAACACAGAGTTTTATACATATATATTTTAAAGTTTATTTTTCAGAGAGAGAACACGCACAGGTTATGAACAAGCAAAAAAAAAAAAAAAAAAAGCACATGCACAAGCAGGGATGGGGTGGAGAGAAAGGTAGAATTCCAAGCAGGCTCTGAGCTGTCAGTGCAGAGCCCAACTTGGGCCTCGAACTCACAAACCATGGGATCATGACCTGAGCCGAAACCAAGAGTCAGACACTTAACCGACTGAGCCACCCAGGTGCCCCTGAACAGACAGTCTTGTTGAAGGAAGAGACACAAGAACTGAGCATTAGAATACTACATGGTTAATGTAAGGAGGGGAACAGGTTTAGGGCATCCTGGATGTGCATCAAAGAAGCACCAGACCAAGTTAGGGGTGAGGGGGTTATGGAAGGTTTCTAGAGGAGAAAAGGACTGAATGAACCATGTGGAGAAAAGGATGGGAAGGAGGTGAGGAGGATGGCACTCCAGACAGAGGGGCTGATGGGATCTGGGCACAGAGAACAGAGTAAACATGTAGAGAATGCTAAGTAACTCAGCACTGCTACAGCACAGAGATCAAGGGCGGGGGGGGGTGGGGGGGCGCCGGGTGGAGGTGGAGCCTAGAGGGCAAAGAGCCTCCCAGACACCAGTGGAACCCACAGCTGAGGGGTTCCAACCAAGGACGTGCCAGGGCTGGATCTCTGTTAGAGGATGGCCACTCTTGGGGAGCAGTGGGGTGCACAGATTTAGGGCCCAGCCTGAGCACAGGCTCCCCGTGAAGGACAAAGTGTTGGGCGGTGAGGTCCGTGGACTGACTTCATCGGCCCTGCTCTTCCTCACCACACAAGACTTCCCATGCATGGTCCTTGCTGCCCCAGGAAACAGAGTTTGGTACCTAATTCCCCCACCCTCCCCAACAACGGCAGCCCCACAGTTCACCGAACATAAAACAGACACCTGACGCTCAAAGAACCAACCAGCAGCCAAATATCCCTTCTCAAGCCAGACCACTCAGTGTCTCTGCCTTGGGAATCCAAGGCAGAATAACTGGGCAATTTAGTAATCTGTGCAAAAGCCAAAAACGTATCATGAGGCCTAGTGAGCACTCTAGTTCCTTATGGCCAAAAAAGACACTCAGGACAATGCTCTGCAGTTTGGGATTTGTACTCACAACCATTCACCATCAGTACCAACAATAAAAAGACTCAGTTGTTTTAAACTGCATTGTTCATTTGAAAAACAAAGGCTTTGGGGCCTACTTGTTTGCTCCCCACAAGGGCCCTCTATTTCAGAATGAAGCCCCCTCCCCTACCACGACCCAGTGACACCAGGCGATACTCACAGAACTGCAGGCTGAGGCTCACAAAGGCCAGCAGGGCAGCCAGGGCCAGCAGCAGCAAGAAGCGATTGCGGAAAAGCATTATTATTCGTTCTATTTTCCTTTCATGGTTTCACCTCCAATCGGGAACACATCCTGTGAATAAAACAGAGGCAATAAACATGTGTTCTGAGGTGGAAAACCAAGTTTGTCAACTGAAAATAATCCAATTAGCCCAGTCCTCCAGCAGGGAAGCGGGAATCCTAGTCGGAGAACAATAGCCCACTGTTGGTTACGTCCTTGCCCCCAAGTAAGAGCAGCCGAGAACGATCCCTTCACATTAAGAGGAGGAAACCAATTCGTGAACGCTTCGTTGATCTGACATCAAAAGAAAATGAGATACTTTCCAGCATGACCTTTCCAAAGAAAAAGGTAAGGAAATTTATCGAGCACTTACAGTGTGCCAGACAGACAAGTGTTTACTGACCAGCACGTACTCACCCAATGCGGACAACCAACTTCTACATCTTCAACCTTTTTTGGTGAATATTGGGCTAATATGATTCTGGTCTTTTTAAAATTTTAATCCTTCACCTGAATGCCAGTCACTGTCACACGTCCCGCAGTAACGCCTTTGGGGATGGCTGGAGTGTGCCAGAGGACTCGTCCCTACACTCATAGCTCCATCTGCTAATCAAAGGCCTCTTCGCATCTGGACCGGTGACCCTATTTCAGCGGCGTCTGCTGGTCTTCCCACAGCCCCATTCCACCCATGCTTATTTCCTCTAACCACGTCAGAGCAGTGCAAAAGGACGTTAAAAAAATGGTGAATGATGGGCACTGGTGAGAAAAGTGAATGCTGGCTCTAGGTGGTAACCCGTCAGTCTTAGACATCCAGTTTATCTCCTGATTCTCTCTGGGGTTCCAGATAGAACTTGAAAACGACACTCTCCTCAGAAAAGATTCAACGTGGTACAGTAAGAGGACAACAAAAATTTCAAACCTTCTCTTAGTGGAGGCATCTTTTCCTCTTTCGGATACAATCTCCTTCAGAGCCCCAAGAGACGCAACCAGACAAAACTCATTTACTGATGTGGGGAGGGTTGCATACCTTTGCGAATAACATAACCTAAAAGCTATTGAATTGTGCACTCTGGGTGAACTGGATGGTATGCGAATTTTATCTCATCTCACCTATTTTTTTTAAAAAGTGTATTGGTAGGGAATGAAGTATGATCCAGAGCGCTGGAGTCCCTTATCTCCCAGCCCCTAACCCCAGCAAGGGCCCTGCAGGGGATTTTGGGAACCACTCCTTTAAAGACATTTGTCAGACTTTCTACAAAAAGAGAACATTTGCTAAAAGACTAACACAAATACACTTGCACCTCACAAGTGAGCCTGTACTTTGGCAACCAGCATCTCTGTTAACAAACAGGTCCCAACCTTAGACCTTCAAATAAGCACTGCTTCTGTCCCTTTAGTCACCACCCCTAACCAAGGGCCGGTGCCTAGCGTCCCAAAATGACCTGCAACGCCTCCTGGGGACACCCCCTCCCTGCCTTGGAGGGGACTCATTAGACTCACAAGTTTAGCATCATGGCTAAAACGGCATACTACCCTGGCTGATCCCACCCCAGATTTAATGTATTTGGGACCCCAAATAAATGTTCTCTGTTTCCAAAATTCAAACTCCTCATAAACTCTACCTGAGAGGGTCTGAAAAGACACGCGTGGATCTGAAAGCAGCTCAGCAGAATCTGTGCTTGGTGAGGGGCAATGACTTCTGCACTGAACCCCCAAGGAGGGTGAGGTCACAGTAGGAGACAGAACCTGGGTCCATTGGACTATAGCACTACAGGTATTCCTTTCTGTGGCAACAAGGAGGGTGAACCCTTGATGCTGATAAACCCCAATCCCAGAAACAAAGTGTTAAGCCTGGGTGGCTCTGGGCCACCTTGACCTCGGGGGGTGTCTTTGGTAATGCTCAGCTGATTGTTCAACAGTAAACCTCCCCATAGGAAAACAACCTAAGGAAAATCGGAGTCAAGGTTTCTGCCCTCCACCCTAGATAGCCTCTACTGCCTGGCCCAGCTCCCCAGGGGTTGAGCGTGGAAGGCGACAACATTCACCTACAAACACTGGCCACAGTGTTTTCAAAACATACCCCATGTGGGCAGAATAACAATGCTCCCTCAGCCACCCTTGCAACCTAGGTATGAGCCCCTTGGCAGCCTTCTAACTTTGCTCTGCTTCCCCAGAGACCAGGAACTTCTTTAAAAAAAAAAAAATTTTTTTTTTAAAAGAGAGAGCACGTGAGGGGGCAGGGGCAGAGAGAGAGGTGGACAGAGGATCTGAAGCAGGCTCTGCACTGGCAGCAGTAAGCCCGACATGGGGTTCGAACTCACAAACCTTGAGATCATGACCTGAGCCGAAGTCAGATGCTTAACGGACTGAGCCATCCAGGCGCCCTGGAACGAGGAACTTCTAACTGCTCACAACCATCATTCCCTAGGTTTCCATTCACAGAGCACAATGTGAACCAGCCACCATGTGGGGCCCTTGACATGACCTCCTTTACTCTCTGCAGGGCAGATGTGTGTGCTTCTAATACGCAGGCAGAAAACCAAATCAACAGCACACGTTATTAAATCATGGCGGCAAGATACAAACAAGATCTCTGTGCCTCTACAGTTTGTTTTTACTTGTTGTAGTGTCTCCCAATAGGTCTGCACACTGATTCTAGCTGCAAGCTGTGGATCAACACAGAACAAGTTGACTCTTGGCATGTGCTGGCTTCTTAGATACTCGAAAACAGCTGGCAGCTCCTTGTTAAACAGTCTGTGGGTTTCAAAGCCCTCTCCTTACCTCAGTAATTCCTGATTCAATTTATTCCACTTTTTTTTTTTAATTTTTTTTTTCAACGTTTATTTATTTTTGGGACAGAGAGAGACAGAGCATGAACGGGGGAGAGGCAGAGAGAGAGGGAGACACAGAATCGGAAACAGGCTCCAGGCTCTGAGCCATCAGCCCAGAGCCTGACGTGGGGCTCGAACTCACGGACCGCGAGATCGTGACCTGGCTGAAGTCGGACGCTTAACCGACTGCGCCACCCAGGCGCCCCTTATTCCACTTTATCAATGACCTTCTTATAAGGTGATCCTTCTGATTGGGGAAGGTGAGTGGGGTATGTGGGTGGAGATCAGACCACAAAATGAGGAGGAAGTTCAGAGCAAATGTCTCCTGTGGGGTATCTCTCTGTACCCCTGACAATAAATACGCTGGAGCTTTTCTTTATGCCCTCCTCCCCCTTCTGTTACCATGACACCTTCTGAGGCCACCATCTTTTCCTTTACATGAACATCTTCCAGTGTTCCTGCCTGGGAGATGACCTTTGGGGTGTTTCTGAGCTCTACTGTTAAGAGGGCTCTACAGTCCTTGCTGCATAAAAATGTTCTTTATATCTTCTTAAGTTTGTTTGTTGGGGGGGTGGCGGTGCAGAGAGAGAGAGAGAGAGAGAGAGAATATCCCAAGCAGGCTCTGTGCTATCAGTGCAGAGCCTGATGCAGGGCGTGAACCCATGAACTGTGAGATCATAACCTGAGCTGAAATCAAGAGTCAGATGCCCAACCGACTGAGCCACTGAGGGCCCCCTAAAGATGTTCTTTCTTGTGCACCCCACCAGCAGTATGGTGCTGAAAGACAGGCACAGCCCTGGGGAGTCAGACACACCTGGGCCAGAACACTCATCTTAGTGACATAGGCCAGTTCTTTAACCTCTCTAGGACTCAGTTTCCTCATCTGTGACTCAGGACTAATTCCCTCAGGAAAGACTATGCACAATCCCCAGTATGTGACAGACATTCAAAGGACAATGGTTGTTATTAGCATTACTACCTCATCTTTCTCTCAGTTCACTTTGCCACTTCTTCCCTCCTCCTAGGTAACAGGAATAGTTCCCTCACCTGTTTCGTTGGTTCCTCCACGTACGAGAGTACTCAACGTTCACCTGTTCGCGTCCACATCCCTCCTTCTGTAGCTCCGGCTCAAATGCTGACTTCGGCCTCTCTCTCACTCTGAGCCTGGGAAACAACCTTGCTGCTCTGGGAAATCACCCACCTCTGACTTCTGAGCCTGGGGGTACCTCTTGCTTCAGTACCTCAGAGACCAGACCTGCCACTTGGTTGCTCTGCATTTGGGTATGGGAGGCGAGGGTCTTTCTTCTTGTGCTGGGCCAGGTCTGGCCCTTCAACTACTTGCTGCTTCCAGCCTCTCAGCGGATTTTCTACCACACTTTCTGGCAGGTGAGGCCACCAGTACTCCACCTACGGTTTTACCTGACACTGCCTTTTTTACATGAGGATGAACCACAATACTGTTCAGAGCTGTCTTCTGGTGGGCCTTAGGTGGAAACAACCACTACTCAAGGAGTTAAATCTCAGGCTTAGAGTATGGTGGATTTGTAGTAGTGATAGTCCCCAATTTGTTCACGCTTTTCTGTATCCATGGCCTGTGTCGTTTCCTCCCACATGGACTCTAGGCTTGGACAAGGTATTCACTTCAGCCAGTGGAGACAACAGTAACAGCTATAAGAAGAGGCTTGAGAAGTACTTATGCATTGGGGCCTGTCCTCCTTTGCTGCTTCTGGAACACTGTGGCCACCATGGAAAGACACCCGGCTACCATCTGTCTTCCTGGAGGCCGTGAGAGACCACATGGAACCAAAGCAAGGGGTCCCCACTGAGGTTCTCTTCAAACAACCAGCCTGCCCATCACCACACATGTGAGCAAGGCCAGCCTGGCCATGCCACCAGCAGATGGATACGAAGAAAGTCAGCACAGACTAAAGACTGCATGGCCAACCCACAGATCAAAAGCAAATTTAATGGTTGCTGTTTGAAGCCACTCCGTTTTGGGACTTGATACAAAACGAAAGCTAATTGATACGACAAAGAAGAAATGCCTTGCGTCTTTCCTAGGGATTTCTAAGCCAGGCTCTAGAGCTCCATATCGTCATCTGCAGGAAGCACACGCAAAGCTCTACTTGCCTACACTCCTCAATATGCTGCGTGCTTTTTCAGAAAGGTCTATATTTAGTTCCAGATTTAAAATACTGAGGATGTGTCGCGTTAACCAGATGGCAGGGATTGTGTAACTGCCTGACTGCTTCTAGTTTTTAGGCTACTGACATTCTCTACATATCTGTAGCTTTTCCATTTGATGACACGGGCCTCAATCTGGGAACACCCATGCTTTCCCCCCGAACGCTCTCAGGATTTCTGCACCCTCCCCCTCTGACTCTCCTATGGCACCACCACCAAATGCAAATGCCAGGGATGTGGTCAGAGTCTCATTACTTCCACTTGGGCTGGGGACAGGCCTGGTGTGATCACCGCCCCGGGGGGTTGTGCACACAGACTGGAGGGAAGGGGTGGCAACATCCAGCCCCAGGAAGAACACATGCCTTCTTCTGGGGCTTATTTTCCTAGAAAACTTGGAGAGGAAGGTCATGCTTTGTTCTCAATTTTTTTTATTAGATTTTTAAAAATATTTATTTTTGACAGAGAGAGAGAGACAGAGACAGAGTGCAAGCAGAGGAGGGGCAGAGAGAGAGGGAGACCCAGAATCCGAAATGAGCTCCAGGCCCTGAGCTGTCAGCACAGAGCCCCACGTGGGTAGAAGACCATGACCTGAGCCGATGTTGGGATGCTTAACTAAGTCACCCAGGCACCCCTTTCTTCATTTTTTAAAATGGTTAAATAAATTTTAACCAGACAAATGAGTTTGCAGCTAGAGCTAGGACCCCAATGTGTATATGTGTGTGTGTGTGTGTGTGTGTGTGTGTGTGTGTACCCACGTGCAGGTGCCATGTGGGCCCCCGGGCGCATGGTTCAGAGAAAAGTTGCCTTCGGGGAGGATACTTCCTCAGTTGAGAGGAGTCATGATGCAGAGGCAAAAAGGAGGCTCCACTGACCTGCAGATCTGGGTCAATTCCCTGCTCTGCCGCTTACCTTCTGTGTGTCTCTTTGACAACTAACTTCGTTTCTCCGAGTCGAGGATCCCGATGTTAATAAGATTGGGAATAAGAGTAAGAGCGGGAAGGCAGTGAGGAGCAAACATACACACAGCAGCAGCAGTAGGCACATGCTGTGTTTGACTGCCCAGCTTTGGAGGAATCCTTGCATCATTATCTAAACACAAAGACTTGCCTTTTCCCCTGAGCTGCTGTTTCTGCCCCGTGCTGTGGTTCCTCTTCCAAATCCTGGCCACTGGCCACTGGCCACTTCCCTACTCACCAGCCCCAGCCATCAGAGCAGTCAGCCACGTTAGCAGCCCCGTTCCTGACTCCTCCACCATGACGAGCCTTCCCTCAGCTGACTCATCTGTGGTGTCCCCCCAACCCCCGCCACAGGTTTTCCAGCCTGGAACATCTATGTCAGCTTCTGTTGGGCCCATCCTAAGAAGACGAGGATTACCAGCCAATGGGCTCTGTCTCTGTGGCCTGAGCTCTGGCCCATTCTCCAGAGAACCCATTCTCTTTTCCATCTGCAGGGAGGAGGCTCACACAGCCGCTCAGGAAGTCACACAATCCGTGGTTCCCTCCAGGCGTGTTCCTGCGTATTCCTTCCATGGGGGCTGTGTGCACACACACTCCTGGGGTATACTGTGACTCCCCCAGACACTCCATCAGACTTGTCCAAGTCATGCCAAGTGAAAGCCAGGTCTCTGGGTCCATGGCAGAAACCCCACCGCCTGCTCACTCACAGCCCAGAAAATAAAGTGCATGGGAAGATTCACTGCTACAGCAGCAGGATGAGATGCTGGCTCATGACCTACTTCAGCACGGCATCCACATCTCCTTGTCCTCAGACATCCTCAAGTCCCACCCCCTACCTTCCAAGGAAAAGACACTCTAGACTCAATATGGCATGGTGACCAAATCCAACTCCTATAAATACTTCTGTAGAAACAACTGTTTTATGTTTCATATAAGTTACATAGTCATCAGATGTCTACTGGGCGCAGCCTTATTCCCTGCGCTAAAACCACATGGTAAAAATATCTTAAATCCAGAAACAGAATTATTACTCTGAATTCCTGATGAAACAGCAAAAAATAAAACGAACAGAAAACCCAGCCAACTTTAATTTAACTTTACAACAGATCTGAATGGTGAAAGAAAATATTTTAGAATATAATTTTGAAAAAAGGACCAGTCAATAGGCACTTCCCATTATATTGTGGTAAATACTGTTTCTGAATTTAAAAGTAAAAAGGAACATGTCAAAGACATTTTTACAAACTACCATTCTACCACCAGAGATTTCCAAAAACCCAAACCCTGGCCTGCTTTTCTACCTCGTAAGAGTGAGAAATGCCACATCTAGTGACTCTGGTCTCAGGGTTCCCTTCAAAGTGTACAGAATTCACGGTTTTAAACATGACCACAACTGCTTGAAAGAAAAATGTGTATTCAATTATCTCTTATTTGCGTAGTTAAAATACCATTACCAGGAATAGAAAGATGTTATTAAAGAAAATGCTTTAGATGTATTCTATACTTTGTTTTTTTTTGGTCTTAATCACTTTGGCCCAAGTAAATATGGTATTATAATTAAAAAAAAAAATCAAACCCCAAGGCTATAATTGTGAACTAAATATGAACCAAGCAAAGGTAAAAGTTACATCTTAATAGTCCTCTCTACCCCATGTCACCTCAAAGTAGAGTTTCATTGCAAAATCAAAGATGCTTGACTAAGAATAAACCAACCTTAAAGTCTCATAAATAACAGACAGATTTCAGAACCTCCTGGAAACCCCAGGCAGCAGGACAGGCACCAAGGAAGCTGTGGGCTCCTAGCAGCTATTCACATTCTGTTATTCAAATTCCAGCATCCAGAATGCATGCTCAGTTCTAGGGGCTGAAGCCAATTCATTCACCCAATTAGTCGACTCAAAACAACATTATTTCTCAAGAGCCAATATGTGTCAGGTATCATCCACAGTGCTGTGGACACAGGACACAGGATACAGGACACAGTACTGTCATCCTGAAGCTCACAGCTAAAAGGTCCAGAAGTATATATGGAAAAATGATACAAGATCTAGGAACTGCTTTAAAATATTCAGGGTGGGAGCAGGTTGAGGAGGACTTAATAAATCAAGATTGGCAACATGCTGACAACTCTTGGAGCTGGGTAAGGGATTCTTGAGGATGTACTATATGATCCTCTCTGCTTTTGTGTATGTTTGAAATTAAAAGTTAAAAAAAAAAAAAAGAAAGGAAGGAAGCTCACAGACTTGTCAGCGGACCAATGAGTAAAAAGACCATTACACCATATGAAACCGGTGCCATCAGGGGGAAGTGGGAGTGGGGAGAGGAGGAGAACCACGTAGACCTAAAGGGAGCGGATAAGATTTCTGGAAGAGGCTCAGCTAGAGCTCAGTCTTTTTTTTTTATTTTCTTAAAATGTTTATTTATTCTTGAGAGAGAGTGAGAGGGAGGGAGGGAGAGAAAGGGGGAGAGAGAGAGAGCGTGCACACACGGGGCGAGGCAGGGCGGGGTGGGGGGAGCAGAGAGAGAGGGAGACACAGAATCTGAAGCAGGTTCCAGGCTCCGAGCTGTCAGCACAGAGCTGAACGTGGGGCCCGAACTCACGAACCATGAGATCATGACCTAAGCTGAAGTCGGATGCTGAGCTGACTGAGCCACCCAGGCGCCCCTAAGGCTCAGTCTTGAAGAGCAGATTGGAGCTGGTGTGTTTATAATTGCACTTGAGGAAAACAGAATGAACCAAAGAAAAAGCACTAAGTAAAACTGTACTGGCTGCTGGGGGGCAACAGGAAGGTTTGCACTGTTTGTACTGAGTGTCAAGAGCCAGAGAAGGGAGGTGGGTTAGTCCAGGCACCACCCAACAGCTGCACCTTGAGTGAGGCTGCTGTGCCCAAGGAAATCTGGCTGCCCAGAGGCCCCATGGGGCCAGGCCAGGGAGTCCTCACCTCTGGCTGGCACCCCCAGGCAGGTGGGCTGCAAGGGTCTCACTCCCCCTACCCAGACCAGCCGATCTGATGACCCCAAGGAGTCCCACCATCAAGACAATACATGCACTGATGCCCATTCCCTCTCTGGAACTCCCTTTGGGCACAAAGCCACTAATTTCCAGGCCGGAGCAGGAGGAACGTGATCCCAGAATCCACGCCACTAATCAGTGCCAGCTTAAAGGACAGGCCAATTTCACGGACCGCTCTCACTTTCTAGGGCCAGGTTCTGTGCCTTCCTGGCACCGGCCTCCTTTGGGAATACAGGACAGGAGCAGGCCACAGGCTCAGCTCGACTCACAGGGGCGAACACCTTAAAGGATGCCTGTTAGGCAAGTGGTGTGCCTCATCCTGCACTCTGACCCAAAGCTGACCCTCCTGGGGCTCATCTCTTACCAGGTACTCTCCTCCTAAAGAACAGCCTGTCTTTTACCCTGGGATAGTGAGAGATCATGCCCAGATGTGACGCACGTGGCAACAGCCATCCCCTGGCTATGGGGTAACGGTGGGGATGCCAATCCATGCTGCAGATCAATCCCAAGCCTGGCCCCGATGAAGGGCAGCATCAGGCCCAAGCCTCTTTAACCCTACTTGCAGGGTTCACTATGATCTGGCCACACCCCACAAATCCCACCTCATGTCCCAGCCCTTCCCACAACACGTAGTTAAGCATGGGGGCTCAGGGATCGGTTGGCTAGGTCTAGAGCCTTTCTCACACCCTTACTGAGCCACAGTTTCCCCATCTATGAAATGGAAACAACCATAGGCTCCAGCTCACAGGTTGTGTCAGGGCTAACGAGGTTAACAGGTGTAAGGGATCCAGCACAGTACCTGGCTCCTAATAAGTGCTCAATAAGTTAGCAGTGACTTTTTGTATGGTTTTAATACCTGCCACCCACATATGAAGTACTCACTCTGCTTCCACTTTGTCTCTGCCCCAGCTCTATAACTAGAATGCCTGCAGGACTATGCCATAGGAGGTCAGAGCTTGAAGAGGTTTTAAACATCACTGATTCAAGTCCCTTGGTTGACCAGAAGAGAGGCCAGGTCAGGACTGGCATACGGCTCCAGGCTGCTTAGGGAGACTGGACCTGTGACACAAGTCCTTACTTCACAGAGAGTGACACCCAGCGCTTTGTCCTCATTACGCTCTCCCTCTCCACTGTAGAGGACACACTATGTGGCAGACACTTCTAACTGTTCTCAGGTGTCTATTTGCTCTTTTTTCTTACTAATGGAATCCTCTACGTTTTAGCTGGATACATGGCCATTCAGCTAGGGATACTATTTCCCAGAATCCCTTGCAACTAGCTGTTGTCATATGATCAACTTGGCCAATGACTTATGCTTACAAGTATTATGTGCAATTCTGGGTCAAAAGGAGGCTATCAGTCCTATCTCATTCTGACCTTCCTTCTTCCACCATTTCCCATGCTCTGAATCACTGGTGGGGTGGTAAGCCAGCTTTCTTGATGCGCATGGAGATAACATCCTAGTGGATAACCCAGAAGAACCCTGGATGACCTCACTGGGCAGGCTACCCATTTCCCCGACTGCCTGTCAGTCCAAACTGCTTTGGGAGAGAATAAATAATCTCACAACCTTCTAAAATCACTGTTGTTTCACTTCTGTTAAAGCAGCCAAGCCAATATCCTAACTAGAACTTGCCACCAGCACTAAATGACATTGGTCCTCTTCTTGGGGGCTCCTTCTGTAGGTAATGATGAACACGCACATACATATTCATAACAAATTGCATTAGAAAAATCTCATCACATATTTAAGAATGTCACTCTTACATGATCTCACGGTTTGTGGGTTTGAGCCCCACATTGGGCTCTATGCTGGCCGCATGGAACTTCCTTAGAATTCTCTCTCTCCCTCTCTCTTTCTGCCCCTTCCCTGCTCTTTCTCTTTCTCTCTCAAAATAAATAAATAAACTTTAAGAATGTCACTCTTAGATGTGATATAAATGAATCATGGTTATGATAACCTTTGTTCTTTTTGAGTTTTATTTTTTATTTTATCTTAAATTATTTTTTTTTAATTTTTTTTAACGTTTATTTATTTTTGAGACAGAGAGAAACAGAGCATGAACGGGGGAGGGGCAGAGAGAGAGGGAGACACAGAATCGGAAGCAGGCTCCAGGCTCTGAGCCATCAGCCCAGAGCCCGACGTGGGGCTCGAACTCACGGACCGTGAGATCGTGACCTGAGCTAAAGTCAGAGGCTCAACCGACTGAGCCACCCAGGCGCCCCTATCTTAAATTATTTATGCATCTTTGGGGGCACCTGGGTAACTCAGCTGGTTAAGTGTCATACTCCTGATTTCAGCTCAGGTCATGCTCTCACAGTTTGTGAGATTGAGCCCCATGTCGGGCTCTGCACTGACAGTGCAAAGCCTACTTGGGATTCTCTCTCTCCCTTTCTCTCTGCCCCTCCCTCGCATGCTCTCTCTCTCTCTGTCTCTCAACATAAATAAATAAACTTAAAAAAAAAAACTTAAAAAAAACTACTTATGCATCTTTGAAGATGGCTTGGCTGCAGGTAAGAAAAAAATGCTAGCTAATGCAAAGGGACTCATCCATATTCTCACATAACGAAACATAGTTGAGGAATGGCAGCTCCAAGGTTAGTTAATTCAGCAACCCCAAAAGCATCATCAGGAAGCCAGAACCTGTCCCTGTCTGGACTCTCTGCCATCCTCTGTCTTTGTCCTGTCCCTAGGATGACTTCCTTCAGGGGTTTTGAGATGGTGGCCACACTCGCAGCCATCACCACCACACTTGGCAATCTGAAGAGGCAGAAGGGACGATCTTGCATATTTCTACTAGAAGCAAGGAAAGCTTTCCCAGAAACCCTCCAGTGGATTTCTCCTAATGTCTTATTGAAGAATAGTGTCAGGTGCAAACCCATCACGGGCTCCAGCAATGGGCCAGAGCAAGTAAGTGAAAACACCTGGGATTCACCTCCTGCTAGAGGCCCATAGAGGAAGGGAGAGGGTGGAGGCAGGCACAGAATCAGAGTTCTGTTAGGAACGAGGGAGCAAGGGGTGGTCTGCAAAAACCATTGGAGAAGATTTGACAATACACACAATTACTCTAAAAAATAATGACAGTACTGGCACTTTTCAGATCTAGCAATCAAAGCACATACAGTCATAATTAGATGTTTAAGAAACATCAGCGCTGGCTTGCTCAGGTGCAATTCGGCAGTGACACATGGCAGAGTGACATCCCTCAGCCTGCTGACTGTGGTGCCTGTTCTAGCATCAAGACCTTTTATTCCCTATTTTACATGTGTTCAAATATACAACATGAATTATCTAACTACCATTTCTTCCCAGAAAGGATTTGAGGCAGGTAATCTGCAGAGTTAGTGTTTTTAATCCCTGAAATATTAAAGGCTTCCGCCCCCCACCCCCTCTACCATTTCTGAACTACACATGTTCCTGCCACTCTCTCCTTAGAGGTTTTTTTCCAGCTCTAAAAGGATAAACTTGTCAAGGAGCCTGATCATTTCTCGGGACCAGAACAGATTGAAATAACTAATTCATCAAGCCAGGATTTTCAATCTTATGTACTCCCCAGTGATCTCTTTCTGACATTGTAGGAGAAGCCTGTGTTCCATCCAACTTCACTGCTTTGCTCCTCCTCAAGTTGCAGAAGTAGCGACATCTGAAATTGGCATATTCTTACTTTAGAATGTCAAGAGCAACTATAAGTACCTCAACAAAAAAAGGGAGAACATGCAGTTGGCATGATTTACTCATCACAAAGCCACATTAAAAATACAGCTAGCTGATTCTTTTTTATTTTGCAAGCAAACTGTGTCAATTAAAAGTTTGTTAAAATGTCAAGGAAAGCACAGAACATTAAATAGGCAAGGCTGAAAAACTAGAAATACAAGCCTACAATGAAGGTTTGCGTGTTGAAAGCCAAATTTCACAGGCAGAAAATAAAAATAGCTTACAAGGGCCTGAGAATCACAGCTGTGCAACGTGAATCAGGCACACCTGGAAATGGAGGTTGCCAAGGCCACTTCTGCTTTCTGAAAGCTGTGTTGTCTGTGTTAACAATACTACACAGAAACAGGATTTTGTTCTGGACAGACGCGTGAATGAGAGCACTGATGCATGCCACAGATCAAGGGGTTTTGCCCAAGGAGGGCTTTTTTCAGGCTAGAAGCACGCTTACCGACAGAGCTTTGACTAAACCCTGGGCTCACTGCCGGCTCATTCCGTGACTTGATCACGATGAGGCATGGAGTGCCAGGTCCCTCGTAGACAACCACTGCCATTGCCGAGGGCAGGAACTCCATGCCCTCGAAATATGTTTTAGAAAACTGCTGACAGTCCAGAGGGGGTTTGGCAGCATCAGTATCAGTACAGAATGAGCCCTCCTGCTCAAGGAGGGGGTCAAGTGTGGGCAGCCACCTGCTGGCAATGCTGTGTGTGGGCGGGAGGGGGGCTGATGTGGGTGACCTCTAGGAGCCCTTCATGTACCTGAGACCCAAGGATTCTCTGGTCCATATCCCAAAATAAGCTCTCAACCTTTTTTAGGGAGCTCCTTTGCACTTACAAACTCTACAATAACAGAGCTAAGAACACTGTCACACAGAATCACAGGCATTTAGCTCGGGAAGAAAGCTGAATTGCTATCTGGTCCAAGCTCCCTTCCAATGGAGTAGAGACTAACGCTGTTATAAGCTCCAAAACTTTGATTTGGCTTAGGTTAAAGCTGTAATTAAACATAAACCTCAAAGTCAATGGTACTCATCATACACAATAGTGAAAAGCTGAGAGCTTTTCCTCTAAGATCAGGAACAAGAAAAGGACACCCACTCTCACACACTTTTATTCAACATAGTACTGGAAGTCCTTCACAGAGCAATTAGGTAAGAAAATGAAATAAAAGACGTCCAAATTAGAATGCAAGAAATGATACTGTGTCTATTTGCAGGGTATATATATATATATATATATATATATATATATATATATATATAGAACAATCTAAAGAGTCCACCAAAAAGCTGTCAGAGCTAAGAAATGAATTCAGTAAAGTTGCAGGACACAAAATCAATATACAAAAATTAGTTGCATTTCTATACACGAACAACAAATTCTCAGAGAGAGAAATTAAGAAAACAACCCTGTTTATAATTGCATCAAAAAGAATAAAATACCTAGGAATAAATTTAACTAGCAAGATGAAAGACCTGTATACTGCAAACTAAGACACTGATGGAAAAATCTAAAGAAGACACAAATAAATGGAAAGATGTTCTGTGATGATCAGCTGAATGAATACTGTTAAAATAGCTATACTATTCAAAGCAATTTACAGAGTCAAAGTTCCAATAGCATTTTTCACAAAAATAGGAAATACAATCCTAAAATTTGTATGTAACCACAAAAAACAAACAAAACAACCAAATAAACAAAGCACTCTTGAGAAAGAAGAACAAAGCTGGAAGGATCACACTTCCTGACATTAAACTATATCAAAAACTACAGCAATCAAAACAGTATGGTATTAGCATAAAAACAGACACAGAGACCAATGGAACAGAACAGAGATACCAGAAATAAACCCATGCATATATAGTTCATTAACTTATGACAAAGGAACCAAGAATATACAATGGAGAAAGGGCAGTGTCTTCAATAAATGGTGTTGGAAAAACTGGACAGCCACATGGAAAAGAAGGAAATGGAACCCCTATCTTATACTATCCACAAAAATCAAGTCAAAATGGATTAAATACTTAAATGTAAGACCTGAAACCATAAAACTCCTAGAAGAAAACACAGGGGGTAAGCTCCTTGACACCAGTCTTGGCAATAACTTTTTGGATTTGACACTAAAAGCAAAGACAACAAAAGCAAAAATAACCAAGTGGGACTACATCAAACTAAAAAGCTTCTGCAGAGCGGAAGAAATAGTCAACAAAATGAAAAGGCAACCTATGGAATGGGAGAAAATATGTGCTAATCATGTATCAGATAAAGGATCAATATCCAAAATATATAAAGAACTCATACAACTTGATAGCAAAAAAATAATTCAATTAAACAAATGTGCAGAGGAATTGAACGAACATTTCTCCAAGGAAGATGTACAAATGGCCAACAGATACTTGAAAAGATGCTCAACATTACTAATCTACAGAGAAATACAAAATACAATTCAAAACCACAATGAGATATCACTTTGCACCTGTTGGAATGGCTATTACCAAAACAATGGCTATTTTACAAGAGATACTAAGTGCTGGCAAGGATGTGGAGAAAAGGGAACTATTGTGCACCATTGGTGGGAATGTAAATTGGCACAGCCACTGGAGAAAAATGTATAGAGGTCTCTCCAAAAATTAAAAATAGAACTACCATATGATCTATCAATCCCACTTCTGGGTATGTATCTGAAGGAACCAAATCAGCATCTTGAAGAGATATCTGTACCCCATGTTCATAGCAGCATTTTTTACAATAGCTAAGACATGGCAACAACTTAAGTGTCCACTGACAGATAAAGAAAATGTGCAAAAAAAAAAAAAAAAAAAATATATATATATATATATATATATATATATATAATGGCGTATTATTCAGTCATTAAAAAAAGAAGGAAATCCTATCATATGCAACAACATGGCTGGACCTTAAAAGCATTATGTTTTCACTTATATGTGGAATCTAAAAAAAAAACCAAACTCATAGAAACAGAACAGTTTGGTGGTTATCAGAGGCAGGGGATGGGGTAGGGGAAATGGGTGAAGGTGGACAAAAGGTCCAAACTCCTGATTACAAGATATATAAGTCCTGGGGATGTAATGGATAGCATGGTGACTATAGTTAACAATATTCCATTGTATACCTGAAAGTTGCTGAAAGAGTAAATCTTTTTTGTTTTGTTTTTTTTCATTTTTATTTATTTGAGAGAGAGAGAGAGCAAGTTTGCACAAGTGAGGAAGAGGCACAGAGGGAGAGGGAGAGAGAATCTTAAACAGACTCCATGCTCAGTGAGGAGCCCCATGCGGGGTTCAATCCCACGACCCTGAGATCATGACCTAAGCCAAAATCAAGAGTCAGACGCTCAAATGACTAAGCCACCTAGGTACCCCAGAAAGAGTAAACCTTTAAAGTTCTCATCACAAGAAAAAAACTTATAAATAGTTGAGGAGATGGATGTTAACCAAACTTGTGATCATTTCACATACACATATACATATATCAAATCATTATGTTGTACACCTTAATACGATGTTATATGTCAATCATATCTCAATACAACTGGAAAGGAAAGAAGATAGGATAGGACTTGATACTGAATAAACAGAAATGTGCAGTATTAAAGAAAAAAAATAAAGTAATCCAAAGAAAAGAGGAAAAAACACTTAGGAACAACATATTATAGAAGGCGGGGATTCCGCTAGCCTGGGTCCCCAAATTTCTGGGTGGAGCAGAGGTCCCACCACTTTCATGAACCCCCATCCTTAATACCGCCATCTTGGAGCCAAACTGGACTGTTTTTATAAAGGAAAAATAATCTATTGTGTTAAGCCACTGAACTTTGGGAATTTGTTACAGTAGCTTAACAATAATACTTACCTGTATATATAGGCTTTTGAATAAGATTAAACCAATATACATAAAACACCGTAATGATGTGGGAAACAAAGGCAGAAGGAAATGGCAGATAAAATTAAATTTCCTTATAACCTACAGCCCACTGACAAATACTTGAGGCTGGCAGAGTATGACATTTCTCCAGGAACTCCCTACTGTCTTCATGTTAATACTTTGCTAGGGGGAAAAACAACCTTCGCTTGACAAGAGCTAGGCCTCCAGTATCCATGAATCTTCTTTACCATATCAAAGTCCCTTTGGAAACTTCCTTTAACTTTACCACCCCAGTCTCTCTTCACAGTCCTGGGCAGCTCTTCCTGCCCACAGGTCCCATCCCCATGCTTTAATAAAATCACCTTTTTGAGCCAAAGACATCTTAATACTTCTTTCTTGGCCATATGCTCCGGACCCTACCGCCACTCCAAAACCCTATCAATAATAGCTCAATAATGGTTAATTCCTTTCCATTTTTGGTCTGCTACCATCTGAAAATATACCAATAAAATCTTTTTTTTTTTTTCTCAAAGCAAGAGTTTTCTAGGAATTTTTAAATGTGCAGGTTGGAAAAAGAAAAAAAAAATATGCAGGTTGGGGTTAGCCCCATAAACTTATCATCAAGCAACATTTTCGGGAGAGACCTGGTCATTTACATCTTAAAACCACTCTGTCATCTGGAATATGGTACTTACCTTGAAACCTAACTTGAAGCTGAGACAAGTAGAGGTCTTGAAACAAAGATGTCATTCGGAGGATGGTAGGTCCTTTCAAGTTTTCCAGAGCAGGCCATACTTACCTGTAAATCACTAGGGGTTCTATTAAATAAATAAATAAATAAATAAATAAATAAATAAACAAACAAACAAACAGACAGACAGACAGATAGATAGATAGATAGATAAATCAATGGTATTTAATGAGAACCATGGGGGAGGCAGCTGCTCACACAAGTGTTTTTGAGAATGCAGGGCACTGCAGTGGCCATGAATTCTGTTTACATATCAGTTTCCACAAACGTAAGCTAAATGAACCAATACTTATGCTGTATTATCAACATTAAATTAAGTTTCTAAATTGAGTTTCTGAGTATGTCTACTAAAGAGAGCAAAGACCTATCCTGTAACATTTAGAGATTTGTTTTAATAGTCATCTTCCAAGGTTTGCTGTTTTATTACTTGGGCACTATTGATTGTTAACTGTTGCACTATTTGTTGGGTGTTACAGGACATCATAATGGTAGTTATGTTTGCTGTAAACTCTGTTCAGCTGACAGTGGTGTGAACTCTTGGCTACAGAAGATTGGCTCTGCCCACCTACCTTATGATAACTGACCACAGACTGCCATATCATTGGTGTTATTATAACTCGTTTAATCAGGATGGAGATCTATGCTTCCTTTTCTGAAACTAGGAACATACTGAAAGTCCTTTGTAATAAATAATTCTAACATTAACTTAAAGACATAATGCAAAATCTTGTCTTCCCAGAGGTCTGTCTTCTTTTCACTGAGGTATAATTTACGTATAGCATTATATTAGTTTCAGATGCACAACATAATAATTTGATATTTGTATGTTTTGCAAAATGATCACCACAATAAGCCTAGTTAACATTCCTCACCATAGTTAATATTCATCACCATACATAGTTCAATTTTGTTCTTATAACGAGAACTTTTAAGATCTACTCTTAGCAACTTTAAAATACACAATATAGTATTACTAACTATAGTCACCATGCTGTACATTACGTCTCCATGACTTAATTATTTTATAACTGGTATTTTGTACCTTTGGACCTCCTTCACCCATTTTGTCCAGCCCCACCCCCACCTGGCAACCATTAATCTATTGTCTATATCTATGACCTCATTTTTTTTTTAAGATTCCGCGGGTAAGTGAGATCATAGGACTGTCTTCTATAATCCTCCTGGAAGGTGGTCAACAAAACTCTGGCCATTTAGCAGTTACCCATAATGCTCTTAGGATGCTGATCAAACCCTGCCCAAGGCCTACAAGGCTCACTGTCAGTCCGGGCTCACTGGTACGACTACCAGTCATCCTGGCCATCTCTGAGCCTCACAAAACAGCCTTGCTCCTTGGGGATTTGGTGCCTGTGTCCATGCATGTCCTCTGATGACCCAATTAGGAGGTGGGTCAGCTGGGTAGATGCCTGGGGTTCGAGTCCACAAAAGGCACCAACCGCCCCCCACCCCATCTCCCACCAAGAAAGGAGATGAAGAAAACTCTCCTTTCTGGAGCTATTTGGGGCAGGGGAAGAAGGTGGGACCCCCAAGGGGCATGCTGGAGCCAGGATGCAGGCCATAAGACTGCCTTCTCTGGAGGATGCTGGTGAGCTGAGGCAGGTGGGTAGGTTTAAAGCCAAGGATAAGAAGCTAGGAGGAGCAGAAGGTGAGGGTGTGGGGGTTCTGGAGCACATCTACAAGTTTTCTGTCACATCTCCCATCAAGAGGGAGTTCTAGCTCCCCTGATCAGGCTTCAGGACTACCTTAGTGAATAGAATGGGACAGAAATGATGCTGTGTGACCTCTAAGACCAGGTCAGGAAAGTCCATGAGATTCTATCTGGCTTGCTCTCTCTTGGACCATTTGCTTTAGAGGCCTGAAGCGACCATGTGAGAGGCCACCCGGAGACAGGGACACCCAGGCAGCCACTGAGGCTTCCCAGCCCAGGCATCAGACATGTGAGTCAGGGAATATCTGGATGATTCTAGACCACCCACTGCCTGCATAACTGTGAGAGACCCGCGTGAGAAACACAAGCTGGCCCTGTCCACCTCCAGACCATGAGGATAACAGTGAAATGATGGCTGTTTTAAGTCACCAAATGTGGGGATGATTTCTTACGCAGCAGTAGTGATGAGGCCAGAGACTTTGTCTTGCTCCCTACTCTTCTGTCCTCAGTACCACAAACAGTACCTGGCCCAGGTAATCAATCAATGTCTGCTGGATGGCTGAATGGACAGATGAATGTGCAGAGGAGAGGCTCACTACAGTCACCGGCAATCCATCCTTTCTGCCTTCCCCCAGCCAGCAGGCTGCTATCTCTCCTCTGCCCCTCCACCTTTCCCACATAGCTAACTCACCATCAGCCTTCGGACCCCAGCTCAAAGATCATTTTCTCAGGGAAGCTGCCCTTGAACTCCCCTGTCTAGATCAGGGTCCTGTCTGACACTCTCAAGTCATTCTGTATCTCTCCTTCAGGACACTCTCCGGGACTATTAGTACATAATCAAACAACTACACTGAAAAGCTGGCCGGCTGTCTCCTGTGACTCACTACAAACCATCGTACGGCAGTGATAGGGTCTGTCTGTTCACAAGCGTGCCTCTGGTGGACAAAGCCTAGAACAGACCTGGCTGACTGTGTGTCAGAACATTTCTGGAGACTGGTAACATATACAGCTCAGCTGCTTTGACTCACAATACTTCTGACACCAAACGTTGTTTGTTTTTTTTTCCCCCCACACCAACCAATTCTCCAACTCTGTGGACACCAGCTGGGTGTCCTACAATTCAATTCTGACACCGACTACCCCAAATTAGTGTCGGACTCCACAGGTTGAAGGACTCAGTTCCAAAGACTGCCCCCACTTCAGATGCCAGTTACAAGCACCGGGTCCCCAAATTACCCACTTTTGTCTAATCTAGTTACAAAGTCAGAGGTGGGGCCTCCCACAACCCCTCCCCCTTTCAGGTTCAATAATTTGCTACAACAGCTCACAAAACTGGAGAACATTTTACTTGCTGTCACCATAGATTTATTATATAAAGGATACAACTCAGGAACAGCCAAATGGAAGGAATGCACAGGGCAAGGTGTGGGGCCAGGGCACAGGGCTTCCATGCTCTCTCCAGGCATGCTGCCCTCCTAGCACACGGATGTGCTGCCAACCCGGAAGCTCTCTAAGTCCCCGCTGTTGAGAGGTTTTTATAGAGGTCTCCTTTCATCTATGACGGACTAAATCATAGGCCATTGGTGGGGCTTAAAGTCCAAATCTCTAATGGTGCTTTGGCCTTCCAGGCAACCAGCTCCCATCCAGAAGCTTATCTAACCCCCTCTCCTGACCCCCAGACCAGCAGTCATCAGCACCTAAAAGATACTCTTAGCACTCTAGAGATTCCGTGTTCCAGGAGCTGTGTGCCCTGAACTGGGGGGCAAAGACCAAATATTTATTTTTTATGATACCATCCTGCTATTAGACGGTGCTCATTTTTATTGTTCTCAATAATACTGAGCTAGAATTGGCCTCTAACTACTAGCCTAACATCAGGCTGTCCAAAGCCACTCACACCCTGGTCATTCATACCACACAGACCCCCGGGAACAGGTCTGAGTGTCTTCTTCAGGTTTACACACAGCTGTCGGGGGAAGAGCTGGAATCTGAAGCCAACTCTTCAGACTTGACAGTTCAACACGATGTCCCTCACACCACCCTGCCTCCCGGATGTTTCCGCTGATGTGAGATGCTCTGGGAGCATCATAATCTCCTTATCCAAAACAACAACAACAACAACAAACAAAGCTGTGCACTTTTAATGGAGCACACGAAACAGGTGAAGCTTCTTAATATTTAACAGATAGTATTCAATGTCCCTATAAAACAAGAGCTCATGGTGATATTTACTTTAGGCACCTCCCTGCCAAATACCTAAGGGATGAGGCCCTGAGCAAACATCTAATTCAGATTTTAATTTGCCTCATTTCCTGGGCAGATCCCACAATCCCCCACAGAAGGTGCTCCTTCTGCTTTCCCTTCTTTTCTATTACTTGTCATTCCCCAGGCTGCTGGAGATTAAGGACTTAAATAAAGATAAAGAACATTCCAGGTCATCTGCACCGTTCAGTGAAATAGCACCCCTGAACAAGTGAGCTTTTGAAGACCATGCAATGACCCAGAAAATGTGAACATTTTAATGTGACTTAATGTGAAAAACTAAAAAAGGATACAGAGCCATGCCCTGCACGACCCATTTTTCTTTTTTTAAATGTGTGTATGTAAATGCTTGGAAAAGCTGGATGGAAAGAAATACAAATTTAAAAATGACATCGTATGTCTCACCCTTCAGATTGGCAAAAAAATAAAAAGATCATCCGTCTCTAGTGGATGTTAGTCCCAATGGGCGGGGGGGGGGGGGGGGGATACATTCTTTCACACACTGTTGGTAAGAGGGTTAAGTGTAACAGTATTTGTGAAGAAGAACTGTGGTCTCATTAAAACAGTAAACACACATACCTTTTGCCCCAGGAATTTGTATTCTGGGTATCTAATCCCCAAAAATGCTTATTCATATGTATAAAGCAGCAATAAGAATAAATATAAAAATTTGAAAACTGAAATGTACCCCAGAGGGAAATGGTTGGAAAATTACAGTTTGTTCATATAATGGAACAGGATTTAGCCTTTAAAAAGAAAGAGGGGGGCACCTGACAGGCTCAGTTGGTAGAGCATGTGACTCTTGATCTTGGGGTTGTGAATTTGAGCACCACGTTGGGTACAGAGATTATTTAAAAATAAAATCTTTTAAAAAAAGAAGGGAAGGGAGGGGAAAGGAGAAAGAGATGGGCTTAGGTGTGGATGTGGACAAACCTCCAGATTCTGCCAAGTGAAAAATGAATGAGAGAGAGTGTGCAAGTGGCAGTGATGTGGAAATGGTGGGGTTCAGAGTGAATGGTTAAGAAAGAATTCTAGAATCCTCTTCGGTGCAAACAGGAGGTTTTAGTAAAGCATGGGGATAGGGCCTATGGGTAGGAAGAGCTGCACTGGGATTAAGAGAGGGTTAGGGATAGCATAAGTCTCTAAGGAATTTTGGAAGCAAGGTTTCCAGGACCTTGAGAGGCTAGCTGTTAGGAAAAGGTCCTTTACTACTGTCTAGTAAAACCCTAGTCATGAGACCCTTCAGATGCATATCAGTGGGCCATGTGCTTGGAGGATGACTGCTAACTTGTATCTTGGGGAGCAGAGATAAAGGAAGTTTCCAAGGAAATTTTTATATGTTAACGTAGACTTACAGGATCCTGAAGGTGAGGCCACTGTTAAGCTAAGGTTGCCTTTTGCCCTTAGCAAAGTGTCATCATCGAGGGGGTTGAGCTCTTACAGGAAGGTCACTCTGCCCGTGTCAAGGACTTGTCAGTGGGCTCTAAACTATAAAGAAATTTAATTTTTTTCTTTTGCCTTTGTTCTCTATTTCAGCAGCATAATAGATACAGTGCTTATCTATTGTATAGGTGTCTCTGAAGGTAAAACAAACATTTGCACAACTCAACATATACCAGGAAATTTTAAGAAAACATGTAAACTTACAGAATAAGGTCTGGAAGGAGACAGTCCCCAAGTTAATAGTGGTTATCTCTACTGTGGACTTTTCAATATTTACTCACATATTTAATGCTTTGTTTTTACAGTGTGTTATGGTACAAATAACAAACGGTTAGTAATGACAGAAAATGTTAAGTCAAAAGAGCAAGCTATAATACAGCATATACAGTTTGAGCTCAATTATGTTATAAAGAAGATACATTACAAAACTGGACTGAGTCATCTGAAACAGGGCTGAGAGTGAGACTTTTTACTGTTATACTCTTTAGTGCTATTTTTTTAAATCAATAAAAGTGACAATTGTTAAAGAAACCCTGGAAAGAGAAAATAGACCCTTAATGTTAGGAGTGGTTATGGCTGGGACTACAGTAATTTTACTCTGCTTTGAAACAAACTGCAAGGGGGAAAGACTGGTTTGCAACTCTTGAAGCAGGTGGTAGCATCCTGGAAGACTTCTTTTCTCATTTATAGTCTTGCATTTTCCAAATTTTCTTAAACATTTATGACTTTTAAAATCAGGAAAAAAAAGCTGTAGAATTTATTTAAATTAACAATTTTTTAAATGTTTATTTATTTCTCAGAGGGAGGGAGAGAGAGAAAGAGAGAAACAGAGAGTTAGAGTGGGGGAAGGGCAGAGAGGGAGGGAGAAACAGAATCCGAAACAGGCTCCAGGCTCTGAGCTGTCAGCACACAGGCCAATGCGGGGCTTGAACTTGTGAGATGTGAGATTATGACCTGAACCGAAGCCAGACGCCCAACCAACTGAGCCACCCAGGCGCCCCTATTTAAATTATTTTTTAAACAATGTTAGTTAAGCAAGAAGTCACAAGGCAGGTACCTAAGCTATTGAGAGACGAGTGGTTTTGAAAGAGTACCTCCTTTCAAAACTAATGCAACATGAAACCTGACGTGTAAGAAAGATAAAATCATAGTTTACTGGGAGGGGTCTGGTGCCCCACTCAGCAGAAGCCCCATCATACCCAAAGAAACCAGGGCTCCAGGAACTCCATTAGGAAATGCACTATATAAACAGACTGAGGCTACAGGGGTTAGGGAAGGGGACATGTGCTAAATGGTCAGATGGGGCTTTAAGGAAGAGACAGAAACTGCTAAAGCTACAGGGCAGGTAGGATGTTAGTGGGCATGCCTGATGTGAGCAGGCATTTCAAGGAGGATAAATAACGTATCCAGTGGTACACATGCAGAGGCAGAATCCACCCCTCCCTACACTGTTGACTGATGACAGGTTTTATGCAGTCACTCATCAGTGAACAGGGTGGAGAATGAGTAGGGCCAGACTAGGCTGCTGTAGGAGGAGGGAGCCACAGAAGGTTCCTGAACACACGCCTGACAGGATGAAGGCAGCAACATAGAAACATCACTCAGAAGCTGACAGATACACTCCTGTATATACATCTCACCCTTCAGTTTACAGCAAGGCACTGGCAGCCAAGAACGCAGACAACCTTGCCAGCTTTGACATTTGGGGGCTTGCGGCTCGTCACCATACAAATGCTAGCTTCTGCCAAGCTTGTGCTGCATTTGGGCAGAGTATCAGCCAGACAGGCTGCAGGCCTTCCTCCAGGGCTATCCTGGAAGGAGGCCACATTCCAAGGGCAATGGGGCTGGGACCCCAAGTCACAGCTCATGGTGCCTCCCTGGGACTGAGAGCCGGGCCTTTTACTCCACCGCTTACCAGCTGCAGTACCTCAGGCAAGTTACTTAACCTCTCTGAGCTGGTTTCCTCACCTGTAAATGGTGATTCGATTATTCATTCAACAAATATTTACTGAGCCTCTGCAATACGCCAAGCACAGTTATAGAAGCTGGGGATCAGCAGTGACCAAAGTAGTCCAAAATCCCTTCCCTCACAGAGCTTACATTCTAGCGGAATATAAAATCACCCACTTTCTGGGGTTGTGGAAGGGACTGCACTTAGGGTACTAAGGATTTCGTACCTAAGTCTAGTGTATGTACGGGTTTTCCCCGCACATCACCAAGCAGTTCTCTGACCCTAGCTGGGTGTCCTACAACTCAACTCAATTCTGACCCTACCTACCTGGAGATAGCGTCAGAGTCCACAGGTTAAGGGCTCAGCTTCCCCCCACCCCTCACCACTTCAGAGGCTGATGGCAAACCCAGGTTGTCCCTTGTGCTTCTGACTGGAGGTCTGTCTCCCTCTTTGGTTCAATTAATTTGCTAGAGTGGCTCACAGAACCCAGAGACACATTTTACTTACTAGATCACTGGTTTACTATAAAAGGACAGAATTCAGGAATAGTCAGATGGAAGAGGTGCACAGGGAAAAATATGCATGTGGGAAAGGTCACCTAGTTTTCATGCTCTCTCCCAAGGTACCAGTCTCCCGCACCCCCAAGTGCTCGCCCTGGAAACTCTTCAAACCCATCCTTTTGTGTTTTTATGGAGGCTTCATTACATAGGCATGACTGATTAAATCGTTGGCCATTGACAACTGATTTGACCTCCGACCCCTCTCCCCTCCCTGGAGGTCTGGGGATGGGACTGAAAGTTCCAACCTCCTAATCACAGGCTGGTTCTCCTGGCAACCGGTCCCCATCCTTAGTTACCTGGGGGCTTTCAAAAACCATCACTTCATTAACATAACAAAAGACACCTTCTTGGGTCCCAGCACAGTTTAGGGGGTCTGCGCCAGAAACAAGGATGAACGAACATATATTTCTTATTATAAATCACATCACAGGTAGTAACGATCCTCCTTTTCTCATTTTATTACTATATATTCCCTACAGCCTTTAGCACCAAGAAGGCACCCAGTAGACACCATGGGGCTGGTGGAGTTTCCTTCTATGGACTGAGATTTCCCTACCTGGAAACACAATGCCATACATTCAGCCCTGGGCTTAGACTAGCACAAAAGTTCCTCTCTGCACCCCACTCCCTAGCACCGTCAATTCCACCAAAACGAACAGGGCTGGGTAGAGAGAAAGAAAGAAACCACCCTGGGGCCATTCGTCACAATGAAGGCAGCTGACAGCCCGGCTGAACCCTGGCACAGCCCCCATTTCCTCGGGGAATTGAGCAGACCTGCCTGCTGGTGACAACAGTTCCTTTCTCAGGCGGTGCTCACATAGTCCTCGCCTGGAGGGACACCCTCATGGACCGTGGAGCAGTACCCAATGGGCCCGTAGAGGTGACCCGGCCTCTCCCAACAGGCCAGCCCACAGCAAGGGCAAACCTCACTTAGATTTCAGTGTGTTCACAGGGTGGGTAACAGACACGGCTAGGCCATATTCTGAGCCAAGTAGCCAGAAGTACTGGCAGGAGTTGAAAGGAGAGGGAAAAAAATCGTAAACCAACTTGAGCACCTCATCCTTGGGGCTCCGAGAAAGCACTCCGTCAAAAATCCAGCTGGCGTATATACCTTGATATGTAATGACAGTTTCGACTTTCCTCACCGACTACACGCTGGTGTTCTGGTGCCAGCCTCTATTTTCATGGCCTGAGTAATGCCCGGGCAAAGGACCAGAAATGAATCGGAAACAGAGGGACGGGGCAGGAGAGGCGAACAGCACAATCAGTGGGCCTACATCCTGCTCAGCCTGCAACAGCAAACCCTTCAGGGCAGCGGCTGGGACAGCAGCCAAGCCCACCTCGGATTCCCGCCCACCCTCCCCTACGGCCTCATTCCCTCTTCCAGCCCAGACACTGAGCTCCCTTGGGGCTGCGACCTTATCTGCCTCGTTCACCGCTCTCTGTTAAACGAGTAAATGACCACAGTGCTGGACCCGAACTCTGGCGCACTGGACTTACCGTTCTCCCCCAACCGCCACATGCCCCTTCTCGTAATTCAGTGTCTGTGCCCACTCGCTTGGCCCAAGTGCCTTCTTGACCTGGTTAACTCCTACTCATCCTTAAATGCAGCGCAAAAGCCAGCTCCTCCTAGAAGCTTTCCCTGACCCCAATGCTAGGTGAGGCCCCCCAGTATTGGGCGACCACAGCCCTCCCATCATATGCGTCAACACACAGGCTCAGGTCAGCTTCCCCGCTACTGCTTGCAGGGCTGGGCGAACACAGAGCTGAGGAAGCAGCAGGTGGCTCAGTAGGTGTGTGTGGGAAGAAAGGAAGGGAGGGAGTAAAGAAGGGCACCAAGAAAGATACTGTGGATGGAGAAACACGTGTCACAGAAACCCACCACAAACGGAACAGGAACAAAACACTTTGACTCAGTAGGTAAGTGGGTCATTTATTAATGTTTACAGAGAAAAACTAGCAGGAAGTGGCTGGGAAAAGATTTCTCAAATCATCTGAGTGGGAAGCAGGGGTCACTCTGTGCTGCATCCCTTGCTCCCTTCCGGATGTGGGTGGGCTAGGCTGGGGGCTGAAGAGGAAGAGAAACTTTGGAAGGCTAGGTGAGTGGGGGCACTTGAAAGGCTCACTGGCAAGAAGGTCTCAAAGGCTCAGAGCTCCTCTGGCCTAGGGGTGCTGAATCCCATTTCCCGTGGGGTAATCTTCAACTGCCGAGGGGGATCAATTATGACTCATTCCCTTAAACCTGTTAAGAACAGGCCTGGGGTCAAGAAACAGGGATAATGAGGACCTTCTATTGTTCTGGTCCACTTCCGAAAGGTAGGAACAAAAGCAGGGATTTAAGACAGATGATCTGGAAATGAAGACTATTCTGGGAGGTAGCCTTCTTAGCACACTATTTCCTTCTAGGACAGACACCCCTAGTTGTCCCTCAAATATTCATGCCTTCTTCCTTGCTAAGAGAATTCTGATTTGGGCGGGGGTGGGAGGGACAGTGTGGCAGAGACTGCCAGCTAATCATAAAACCCAACTCCTCTTCTTCCTAGGCACTGGACCACATTCCCCAGCCTCTCTTCCAGGAGGTGTGGCCATGTGTCTGAGCCCCTGCCAATGGAATATCACTGGAATTAATTCACCACCTCCAAGCTTGGCCCATAAAATTCTCCCACACACCATCCTCCAGGCTCCCTCCTCTTCTGATTGATGTAAACAAGCATGGCAGAATTAAGAGCCTGGGTCCCTTAATCACCTGCTGGAAGAGAACTCCCCACTAATTTGGAACAGCCATTTTGGATTTTGTGTCAGCAAAAAGTAAATGTCTACCATATTTGAGTCTTTAAGCATATTTGAGTTATTTGTTTAGCAGTGAGCCCACCCAACTATTCTTGGCAACAGTGTGCCCTGCTAAATAGTCACATGGCCCTTTAAACTGGGACTGGTCATGTGACACGTGAAATGTCAGGGGAAGTCTGCTCAGTGTTCTGGGGAAAACGTGTGCTTTCCTGATCAAAGGTACCAGTGTGGCTGGCGCTTCCTTCCTGCCGCAGTCATCTCACCATCATGAAGGACAGGCCAAGAAAATAACAGAAATGTCAGTCCAGACAGACATCAGCTGTTGAAACTAATGCTAGCAACCACCTACATTTGGACATCTTGTTACATGAAAGAAAGAAACCACTATATGCTTAAACCACTAAAGTAGGACTGTTACTTGCAGCTAAAAGCAAACCTGACTGATTTGCAACCAGCCAATCATTCATTCACCCAACCTTTACTGAGGCATATTCCATGCGAGTCCTTGTGCTCAGGGCTGAAGAGTCAGAGAGACGTGCTGGATGTGAGCCCCGGCCTCCAGGAGCTCCCCGTCAAGCTGAGGAGACAGGCCCGTGCAAAGACAATCTGCACGCGGTGGGAAAAGACGCTAGGACGGCACGCAGTGTCCCAGGGGAGTGTGAGCATTGAGTGGTGGGTAGGCACTGGGGCAAAGCATCCCCAACTCCCTTTCTGGCATTCAGCACACAGAGAAAACACTCCTTGAGCGAAAAAGCCAGTAAAAAAGAACCTGTTCTGTTCAGCCAAGCCAACTGCAATTACTTACTGTACGTTGAGTTGTTAAACACCATCAATTAATGCAGCTGTTCCAAGATAATCAGCAGTCATTAGAGCAAGATGCACCAATAAAAAATCATATGCTACTAACATGGAAATTAGATGAACCAAGAACGAGGCAGACGTACCTGCATCTTCCTGCCTGACATTAGCATCTCCTGAAATACGCCTTTCTCAAAGACAACAGTTATTTTTCACCTTGAAGATGGAGCCAACAACAAGAAAAAAAATCAACTGTCAGTGCGATGACCTTCAATCATAAATATCCAAGCTTTGATTTTCAGGTTTAGGTTTCCATTAGGAACTGTGATGGAGACAAACTGGTGACAAAAGATGACCCCATCTGGGAAATCGTGCGGCAACCAAGACCAGAAAAGTTAGAGCACCCGGGGAACCAACCACATGGAAACTAAAGACAGGTTCCCCTCTGCTTAACTCAGTTCTGCCTGCATACAAATAAATGGCTTTTAAAAGTGAATGACATTTTTTGTCATTTCTTTATTTTCCAAGCATGGGGCAAGTATTTAAAAAAAAGAACGACAAAATCTCCCTGACTTCAAATTCCAGTAGTTCAAAAACAAATAAAAGCAGGCTCCTCACTAAGAGAGCTATTAGGTTTCCAGTCTGACAGGCGACACATTAACACGAAGTGCTCCAGTGTGAAGCCAAGGCTGTAGCAATCACATTCACACAAGGCAGAGGTGCTCAAGTTCCTGAGGCAGCGATCACGGGCTCTCCAGTCCGCAGTCCATGGCTAAAGGCCTGCGCCAGGCCGTGATGGCAGGCGCTAGCTAGCTGGGCAGGCTTCCACGTGGGAGTTTCTTTGTAGGACACACAGAGCAAGTGAGGACTTCCATTCTCCAGAACCAGTTATTAAATCCAAGCCTATCAATACAGTCCCCCAGAGATCTTCATGTCCAGAAGGTTCTGACTATGGCAGATACAGGAAGCATGATGGTCTGGCCTTCTGCCTCAGTGCAAATCCCCCGGCCACCCTTAAGCAGCCGTGCTATTGCTCACTCAGAATTGGGTCTCTCACAGTACTGGGGGGGGGGGCTTTTAGGGCTGTTGAAACACCAGTCTGAACCAGTGGTCAGGGCAGTATGCTGTCCACCAGGACCAAGAGCAGTGCCGGCAAAGCAGGTGAGTAAATACTGAGTTTACAGTCTCTTATCACACTTCCCACTAACAACCTGAGGCCAAGAGTGATAGTTAAAACATTAACAACCAGCATGTGCTTGTGAATCGAGGGCATATCTTAAACAGCGGGCAAGGCAACAACATCACACCTGAGTGTACCCGATCAAGATAATAAGCTCCACCCCCTGCCATGGTCAACCCTTCATAGACCTGCCCTAGGCCCTCATGATCATAATAGGTGGCAAAAAGGCAGGTGAGCGTCTGGGAAATGTCTGCACTACCCTTCAGGTCCTTCACTGTGAACTTAAGCATCAAGTCCTCTGTTCCACTGGGACAGGCTATGTGTGTCTTGTCCATTCTCCTATATCCATCAACTTGGTGAGGTTGGTTGGCACCAAAAACATATTTTTAAGGAATGAGTGAATGGTAATAACAGCTACCATTTTTTTACTTTTAAAAAATGTATTCATTTTTAAATGTTTATTTCTCTTTTTTCGGAGGGGGTGGGGGGGAGAAGACAGATGATCCCAAGCGGGCTTTGCCCTGACACCACAGAGCCTAATGCGAGGCTCAAACTCACAAATCAGAAGATCATGACCTGAGCCTAAGTTTAACGTTTAACCAACTGAGCCACCCAAGTGCCCCAACAGCTAACATTTTTAAAGCATATCATGTGCTAGGCACCGTTCCAAGTCCTCGTCATGTACGAACTCATTTTAGCCTCACAATAATAGCATCTCAATTTTTATCATCATCTCAATTTTACAAATGAAGAAACTGAGGCACAGAGTAGTTAAGTAACTTGTCCAAGTGTACAAGACTAGTAATGACAGATCCAGGATTCCAAGCCAGAATGGCTTCAGAGTCTATACTCTTCACTACTGTACTATGCTGAATACACAGGTCTTCAGGTACTCTAGTACTGGGAAGTCATCAGCAGAGAACCTCTTACGTCCACAAACCCTGAGAAATCCTTCCAGGAGGTTTCTGGTGGTGCTGATCACATGCTGGTTGTGTCTGTTTGACCTGCAGAACATTTTAAAGAAAGCCAATACCCACTTTTACCCCTAAGCAGGAGACTACCTGTAATTTTCAAATAACTATGTAGTCACATTTGGTTATCAAGCAACTGTAGCAGGAATACCTAAGTTTACATAATATTTCTCTTCTCAAGAGTTCTACATTCTAGGAGAAGCCTTTTGAAACACCCTGTGGTCCCGTTTCCTCATCTCTAAGATCCCAGACTTGCTGGAAGGACTTAAGATCACAGGCTCAGTTGCCTATTTATATGGTAAGGTACTGGGGCACCTGGGTGGCTCAGTCAGTTGAGCATCTGACTTCTGCTCAGGTCATGATCTCAAGGTTCGGGAGTTCGAGCCCCGTGTCAGGCTCTGTGCTGACAGCTCAGAGGGTGGAGCCTGCTTCAGATTCTGTGCCCCACCCCCGCCTGTGTTCTGTCTCCCTTTCAAAAATGAATAAACATTAAAAAAAAATTTTATATGGTAAGGTACTGCATAAGCACAATAATGTATGATCATAATATTAAATATTTAATTAAATATTTCAACAAAATGACTAAAGTTTCTATACTTATCTATACTCATTAAAATTCTATACTTGCTTATACTTCTATAGAAATTCCTATTTATACCTCTGCACATTTTAGTAACAATGTTTAAAATTTAACAGTTTATTTCTGTAAGACTGTGTCCCTCCTTTATTATTTTTGAGTTTCCAGACATTTCTACCATAATAACGTTCTTCCACCTTAATCCAACTGCTTCTTTCATTTTAGAAGCATAAAGAGTTAACAAGGCAGTAACATGTTTTATTCTAACTTCAGATTCTCCCATATTAGATGACAAAATTAGCAAGCAAGAGCTTCATTTTATTTTATAGTTTATTTTATAGTTTAAAAGCTCAAAATGATATGGCTGTATCTCTGAAGGCCTAAAGTTTGGTACGGGATCCAAGAATGAGGTAGTTCTAGGAAAGTAAGCTATGGTTTTGTTAGTGGGAAAGACACAGGTCTCCTTCTAATTGAGTGGTAGGACAAATAGTATTCAAACTATTTGTAAATTTGGTGTAAATTATGACTCTAACCACAAACAAGCAGAGAGGAGGGGAAGGGGGTGTCAAAACCAGGTGCAATAATTTTCATCTTAGTTTGTTTTTTAAAGCTCTGGTTTCCATGCTATTGATTACAGCTCTCTCTGAGGAAGTTGGTTACACACAGAGGCCCAGAGTGGTAAGCACATGACAAAAGGATGCCCCATAATAGAGAAACATCAATGTATAAGTTAGGGAGGCAAGTGGGCAAACATAAACAGAATTTTAAAGTTCCTAGTTGCTACTACTAGATGTTTGAGTCACCCCAATTCTCTTCTACCCCAGGGTACCAGCACAGAGGCAGCTCCCCGAGGTTTGCAGTACAGAAGGATGAGACTGGGCAAGGAGAGGAGGAGGGAGGGACAAAGGAAGGGAGGGCAGGTGCATGGATGACCCAGCCCAGAGCACACACTGAAGGCTACCCCTGGCTGCAGGAACTACTCCTCAAGGCCCCTCCAAGTTTTTCAATGCCTTTTCAATCACTTATCTACATCCATGCTCCTGGGACTGCTCCTCTCTTCATTACTGATTGAACTGTAAGCCAGTTTCAAGAAGCCCGGGGTTTCCCTAACCAAGGCCCAAGAACCTTCACAGCAGCCTTCTGCGGGTGGAGGCTAGCAGGCTGGAGTCTGTGGTCCAGTTAAATAATCCTGACCCTCCTGCCTTTGGAACTCAGAGCAGACTCCGAAATTCATTCCCGGTTCACAGGTGCCTCCTCGTGCGTGGCTGCCTTCCAGGATCTGCAGGTTGGTGTGGGGGGGCGGCTTCAGCAGGCCCTGTTCCATCTGCCAGGCTGCCCAGCAGGTTCAAGAAGGGTGCCTGGGGGGGGGGGTGCCTGGGTGGCTCAGTCAGTTGAGGGGCCATCTTTGGCTCAGGTCATGATCTTGAGGTTCATGAGTTTGAGCCCCACACTGGGCTCACTGCAGTCAGCGCCAAAGCTGTCAGTGCAGAGCTTGCTTGGGATCCTCTGTTCCCAGCCACCCCCCGCCCTTCCCTGCACGCGCACATGCTCTCTCAAAAATAAAATAAAAACATTTAAAAAAAAAGGTCCCTGGAAGGCTGCTTCTGTCAAAAGGCCCACTATCCTACCAGAAAGCAGCTGTTGCCTCTTCTTCACCCCTAAGTGCAGCACACGGACTCTGCCAGCTGCTTCTCCTTTGCCACTCTCTTGGGCTCTCTCCCTCAGCATCGCAGGTGTGAGGTGACTCCCCAGGGCCAACCCCAGCTTAATGTCACTCAAGCCATTTCCAAAGGGGCCCAGCGCAACCCTCATTCAAAAACTTAAAATAGCTCTGCACTCTCACTGTGCTAAGTCCAGCTCTCAGCTGTCCTTCAAGGCTTTCTGGAAAGGTGAACAGTGAGCCCAACAAATCGTATTTCAGGCTACTGTGAGCTATTTTTCCTATCTCAGTGACTCTTCTCCTACTGGTAACCCCTATCCCAGAATGTGGGCATACATCCTTATCCACCAACCAAAAGCCCTGTCCCAAGGCAATGCCCTGGGGCTGAAGTCTACCCCTGCTGTTTTTCCAGGACCCTGGATATTCTCCCATCCTTCTCCTTACCCACCTTGAGAGTAGGCACCACCGCCCTCTCTCTCCCTCCCTCCCTGTCTCACTCACAAACCGCAGGCATTAATTAAACCTCCTCTAGAAAACAGATTTTTCATCTTCAGCGGCAGGAATTCTGGGTAGGAGCCAGACTTGGAGACTGAGACAGTCTGGGGAAGAAAGATAAGCCCATGACAACCCTTAACCCGTGGGCAGTGCCGGTTCCCACATCCAAGTAACGTTGTGAATGGCAGCCTTGCGGGATTCCTGAAAAAAGGTGGCACGGGGCATTCCCACCCCCTCCGCCTCTGGTCGTATTCTTCAGGGCCGGCCTTTGACAGAGGAAGAAGAGCTGGACTTTGCTGACCTGTCGGTGGGTAACAGCCACCTCCAGCAAACAGAAACCCCATCCTAAACCACCAGCCCCAACAGAGCCACAAACCACATGGCCAGAAACCTCTAAGAAGCACTGCT